>NC_063226.1:6970620-7672396 GCF_020740725.1 Corvus hawaiiensis | reverse complement strand
GGAAAAGATTCATCTAGGGGAAGGTTTCTGCTGTATGTGTTAGTTGTCACAGTGTCTTGGTTTGAAAGACAGGTGTCTGCTAAGGAAGGCAGGAACCTCCCTTGGAATGGAAAATGTAACCCCCTTCCTCTGAATTATTATAATTTTGAAATTAAGGGGCTTTCAGGAAAAGATATGGGAAAAGGAGTAACAGTTCTTTACTAGTATGTACATGTATAACCAGGCAAACAAACAACAACACCGGCAGCAACAACAACCAGAGCCAGAACCCAGCGCCAGCCTCTCTCGGCTGCCGGCACCTTCCCCTCGGGTGCAGTTCCGCTCGCAGCCGGCAGGGGCGCTGGCGGCTCCCGGCCGGGCAGGGCGGCTGCGATGGTTTCCCCGCGGCTGCAGGGGGCGCTGTGGTGCGAGCTCAGGGAGCATGCTGTAATGGCGGCTTGGCCAAGCTGGGAAGGGATGGAAGAAAAGCTTCACAAACCCCCTGGGCAGCTGATCCCCGTGCCCCAGCAGGACACTCGGGAGCAGCAAACTGGAGTGGCAGGAATGAGCACAAAATCCCGGGTGGTAGACGAGGTGTATCAAACTCCGGAGCTGTAGGTGGGAACTCCAGGACCTCTGGGCAGGCAGGGGGTGCGGAGCTGCGGTGTAGCGAAGGCTCAGAGCAGTGGCAAAGGAACGACAGGGGTAGGGCAGTGGCGGCCGGGCTCCCAGCATGGTAGGGAAAGGTGGGCTCAGGATCCCGGGGTTTTTCCCCTCAGGCACCAGAGCAGATGGTGAAAAGTCCCTCTTTTAGTGAGGTAGGGCATGAAACAGCCACTCCAGCAAGCAGAGCTCCACTCACAGTAGAAGGAAGGCAGCAGAAGGCAGAACCTCGCAGTGGTGATGAATTCTCCCCACAGCCACCGCAGCTTCTCTCCCCTCTGAATGCCGAGAGCACCAGAGGGCTAGGTGCTCCACCCAACCCCCTTTCCCCAGAATCTCATGGCACCTCTGCCCTACACGAGAAAACCCCAGGTAAGAGAGAGTAGCCAGCTGGACCCCTCCCCCGAGCTATGGCCAGGTCTTTTGTCTCTCTTAAGTATCCAGTCCTTATTGTCTCCTAGCAACACGTATGGGGAAAATTCCGTAAGAGAAAAAAAAAACAAAAGGAGAACTCCTAAAACCCCAAAACACAGGTAAAACAAAAATTTTGGAAATCATTCCAGGTCACAAAGTGACCTATTTCTTCTGATTTCTTCCCATCTTGGGTTACAAATATTTTACAAGTATTTTACATAGTTTCTCCCCCTCCTGTCATGTGATGATTTGGAAAAGGATTTTCCTTTCTCATTTTACCCCAGCTATGGGATTTTCCACCTCACTTTAAAACCTGGCTCATCATTTTGTGCAATTCATTACCCTTGATTCAGGCTGAGAACAGGTATTTTCATTTAAACATGGAGAACATCCATTCTGTCTTTCCTGTTCTTTATGGAAACATCTGTGAAACAAAGCAACTGCAAAATGTTGAAATTGCCTAGGGAGTGAAATTCTGAAATTCTGCATACTACAAAAATGCCATTTCCATTTAGCCCAGTGAGTTAGAAAGAGATTTAAATATAAACTATCATTTTGGCTTCATGGGCTCAACCTTTGTACACCAGAAAATATGACTTTATGTTAATACATCATATGGTATGATATACAAATAAACCCAAGCCCAACTTTTTACTGTATGTGTTCTTTATTATTGTATATTTTTATACCTTAAAATGCATCCTTAAAACTCATTTAAATTATAATATAAATTATTCACATTGAGTGACTTGCACTTTGATTTTGACACCTGATGTTCTGATAGGCAACAGGGGATTTTTTTAATGCTGTAACTACATTGGATATAAAATTTAAAGATGAAAATGTAGGGGGAAAAAAAGCAATATAAATAGAACAACGATGGAGTAAAGAAAAATCAAATGGTCTGCTGGCTGCAGTGCAGGGGCCCAGCTGTCCCAGGGAGGCAGCCAGCTGGGCAGCAGGCAAGTAGGCCAGGCAGATGTCTGGCTTCTGCTGTTGGCTTTGGTGGCATTGATGTGTTCCTACAGAGCATTTTGATACCATTGAATCAGCATTTTCCAACAGAAAGTAGCTCGGAAAACTACTCTGATGGAAATTTGTTGACCCGCTTTACTGCCTCCTGATCATAGAATTGTAGAATAATTCCATAGAATAATATTGGAAGGGACCCATAAGGGTCATTGAGTCCAACCCCTGCTCCTTGCAGGACTACATAACACTGAATCATACGACTAAGGGCATCCTCCAAATGCTCCTTGAACTCTGACAGGCCTGGTGCTGTGAGAGCCTGTTCCGGGGGCTGGCTGCCCTCTTAGTGAAGAAACCTTTCCTAATGTCCAGCCTGAACTTCCCCTGACACAGCTTCATCTCGTTTCCTCTTGTCCTATCACTGGTCAGCAGCTCTCCCTCCACTGAGGAAGCTGTAGACTGTGGTGAGGTCCCCCTCAGCCTTCCCTTCTCCAGGCTGAAAAAAACAAGTGACCTCAGATGCTCCTCCAAGTCTTGCCCTCGAAGCCTTTCCCCATCTTGGTTTCCGTCCTCTGGACACGCTCTAAGCTGAGTGCTGTACTTTCAAATAAAATAATAAATAAATAAACAAGCCCTCTCCTCCCCAAAAAGGACTTTGTCTTTCTCCCTCTTGCATTACAAGCAATGTTCACTCCTATCCACCTTCATATCAATCAGGATGATGCAGGCCTTTACCCTTTCCCCTTCAGTCATGGCCTTTCCAAGCAAGAGCCCTGAACATATGGAGCTTTTTCTGTCACACAGGCTGGTTCCTGATTTTTTGCCTTCCCTTTTCCTTCTCTTGTACTCTACAGCCTTTCTGCAATGGGCAATTTCTGCAGGCAGGATCAGAGGTGTGGGTGTGCAGGGATTTAGCATTGGCATAGTGGTGCTCCTCATTCTTGGACCCTTCCTCCATCCTCTCCATGGCCATGAGGATGGTGCCAGCCTCTGGAGAGGAGCAGGTGCAAAGGCTCCAGCACATTTTCCTGCTTCAGGGCAAGTGCTAATTCAAAGCCCATCATTTTGTGTATGTAGGCAGATCTGTTTTAACAAGGGCATTAATTTGCACTTATCAGTACTGAATTTCACCTGCCAGTTCACATCGCCCAGATACTTATTTCTGTAAGATCATTCTGCAAACCTTTCTTATAGGTCTGGCTACTCTGGACAAATCTGTGTCACATGCAAACTTCACCATCTCACTACTTGTCTCCTTGTTCCAGGTCATTTTGGAATATGCTGACAGTGTCTAGCACAGGCACCTGCAGGATTACTACTCTAATTTCCAGATACTGTTAAAATTGATATAGCACATTGTTGGGGTTTTAGTTTAGTTTTAGGTTTTTTTCCTGTTGAAGGAATTTTCTCCCATAGGCATGTTGCTAGGGGACAAATAGCTGTACTTAAGAAAGACAAAAAGGGGGGGTGGGGCGGGCCTGGCTACTCCTTTGTCTACACCTGGGTGTGGGGTCAGTTCGCTCTGAGCGTCAGGAGAGAGGAGCTGCAGAGAAAGGAGCTGCGGGTTCCTTGTCTTGGCCGTTTTTTTTTCTTTTTCTGCTGGAAACAACGCCGGGATCCCAAAAGCCGCTTTCCCTGCCCTGCTGGAGGCCGGGCTGTGGCTGCCCTGCCCCGCTGCTTCGAGCTTTCGCTACGCTGTAGCCCTGCTCGCCCTGCCTGCCTGGGCCTCCGGGGGGTTCCCCTTTTGGATACATCTCGTCTGCCACCCGGGATTTGTGTTTGTGCCTGCCGCTCCAGCCTGCCGCTCTAGCCTGCCGTTCCAGCCTGCCGTTCCAGCCTGCTGTTCCCAAGAGTCCGGGATCGGCTGCCCAGGGGTTTGTGAAGCCTTTGTTCCATCCCTTCCCGGGATCCCGGGGCACCGGTGCCGCGTGCTCCCCGAGCTCGCTCCGGAGCGCCCCCTGCAGCCGCGGGGGAACCATCGCACCTGCCCTGCTCACCGGGAGCCGCCAGCGCCCCTGCCGGCTGCGAGCGGAACTGCACCCGAGGGGAAAGGGCCTGACAGCCGAGAAGGCTGGCACTGGGTTTGTGTTTGCTGTTACTGCCATAGTTGTTGTTGTTTTGTTTGACTGGTTATATACATATATACATATATATATATATATAGTAAAGAACTGTTATTCCTATTTCCCACATCTTTGCCTAAAGGCCCTTGATTTCAAAATATAATAACTTAGAGGGAAAAGGGGTTATATCTGCCACTTCAAGGGGGGCTTCTGCCTTCCTTAGCGGACACCTGTCTTTCAAAACCGAGACACACATTTTTCCTAGCCCTTGTTTCCTATGTGTAATCAGTCCATAGAAGATTAATCTTGTGAAAATCTAGTCCCATTAAGCCCTTTCAGTGATTCTCTTCTGTGCTTTAGCCCTGCTGGCTGCTTCCTGGTGCGTTTGCCTGCTTTTGGAAGCATTAAATAAGTAATCTCTGCTCGTAGGTAGTATAGTAAAGGTCACTTGTCTTGGTTTATTTTAAACTTTAAAAT
Organism: Corvus hawaiiensis; assembly: GCF_020740725.1. Classification (NCBI taxonomy): domain Eukaryota; kingdom Metazoa; phylum Chordata; class Aves; order Passeriformes; family Corvidae; genus Corvus; species Corvus hawaiiensis. The sequence continues at coordinate 7,667,831 of NC_063226.1, read as the reverse complement.
TTAATCCCTTCCTATTTCATCTTAATCTGTTTCCTCATTCTCCTCCAGCTTCTTCGGTTAAAATGAAATATAGTTGTGGTAGGATGGTTTTTCCATAGGGATGCTGAATTTGATAACAACAGACAGTACTAGAGCAGCTCATCAGTACTTACATCTCAAATGAGGTCCTCAGGAATAAATCAAGAGCTGATTCTCTTCACCTGGGCTCTCTAATTGGTCCTCCCTCCCCCCCACCAGAAAAAAAAGGTACACTTCTGGTACTTCCAAACCTGGTCTGTGAGTAATCACCCCACATGACATGACCAGCCATGGTGAAAACTGAAGTCTCTCTTTAAGGGTGGGACACTTCCTTTGCACAAATTCTGGAAGTCTGTAGGATTTAAAAGATCCTCATAAAAGCCTTGGTATGAGGGAGCTGGAAAGGAGTTCTCAAACTTGCCTTGGCAAAGCCAAGCCCCCACAGCATGGGGCAGGTGGGCAGGACTCTCCAACGGGTGAGTATTCACCATTCACCTCCCAACCGGCCTGGCAGGGCTGCTCCATATTGACCTGTTTGGAATGAGAATTGATTTTCATAGAATCACATTGTTAATCCTCTTGGATCACTGAATTTTTGCATTATTTTCTTCTCTGGCTGCTTGCAAACTCCTTGGCAAAGCTGGATCTTACTCCACTGAGTGCTCAGCTGTGTCTAGAGCTCCTGTTAGAGTCCTGGGAGAGATGGGAAGGGGCTATGGTACTGGGAAACAGGCAGTGAAATACTATACAAATCCCTTCTAGTAAATCAGATTTAATACTTTTATGCTGTTACAAGCTCCATTGAAAATAGTGCAAAAACTCTTAGTAAATCTGTCCCCTAGGTGCCTTATATCTGTATTTATTCTGTCTTTTAAAATTCGTCCATTTACCCAGTTCAGTTTTTGCTTCTGGGTGTTAGTTTTTATCCAACATGATTTAATTTTATACTGGGGATTGGGTTTAAAGCTTGCACCATGATACCTAAATAAGTTCATTAAATGCTCTAAGTTTCTCTGGTTACAAGTATAAATTCATCAGCATGAAAATAATTACATCTTAAACTTATTAAATTTAAAATACCTTTATGCTCAACCCCAGAGCTCAGATATGCCAGCCAATGATAATCAAATGCCACCCGACAGCTCAAAAATTCCGGAGAAGAGAAAATGAGCTGGTTTGAGGATGCCTGCAAGGCAAATCAGGCTGTCAAAATCCTATCATTCTTGGGAGGAATTTACATAGCTCATATTAAACTCACCAGAGTGACTGGAAACCTGGAGTAATTAAATGCTGCGGGGGGAGGCAGGATGCTGGATGTGCCTTGGCCAGGAGGCCCCTGCAAAAGGAGGAGGTTCAGGAAGGGTCTCCAACGAACCGGGGTGCCCTGGGGACTAAGGAAGCTCTGAGCTGGGAGCAGTGAAGGAGAGAGGAGCTTTGGGTGGTCAGGGTGGTGAGTGGGTGGATGAATGTCCGTGGGAGAAAGGCAGAAATCTCTCTGGCCTTAGGAAAAATCCCTGGCTTCCCAGCCAGCACCCTGATTCCTCCCCCTGCAGGGGCTGACAGGGCTTTACATCCTCCTGTCCTGCTGCCTCACAGCCCGGCTCTCTACACACATATTGCTCCCGGATTTCAGAAAGAAAACACTCTGCTTTATTTACATAAAGAGAACTGGGATCTACTCCCAGCCCACTGGTTTGCTCCTTTCTCCGTGGCACTGGCTCCAGCCACCCGTGGCACAGAAGCAGGTGAGCCTGGGAGGCTGGAGACAGAACACCATCACTGATTTGCACAGGCATCCCTGGGTTGCAATGAAGGAGGGCAGGAGCAGCTGCCCCTGTCCAAATCACTGGTCCCCAGCCTCAGAACACAACTGTGCTGTAGGGTGTTTGAAATGGCTTTTGTTTCACAGAGGTTGGCAGTAGATAGACTGTCACTGCACCAAGTGTGAGGGACCTTAATCCTCCTCTTACTGATATCGTAATGGCTTCTTTGGTTACCTATCAAGTCACTGTGTACTTAGAAAGCTTTAATCTGTAGATTATTTACTCAATAGACTGTAAAGGCTTCGCATAATAGCACATAACAACTTCCATCAGTTAAAGCCTATTGTGTCACAGGGAGTTTTTGTTGATTCCCGCCCACTAAATCTAACACAAGGCATCTAAGCAGCAAGAAGAAGAAGAATAGAAATGCCTTTCCTCCACAAACCAGAGAACTGATTGCATCCATCACCTCCCCTTTGGATCTCACTGTACTACATCTCCCTTCAGTGCGGGTGCTCTTTTGGACTCCCTCCCTGTCCTAGCTGTGAATTTTCACACCTGTAGGAATTTTACAAACCTTGAGATCTTTGTCCCACTACCCAAAGTGGCTAAAAGTGGGCAGGAATCTCACAGATACTGGTGGCTGAGTGTACAATACCCACATCCCACTTGTGTTCAGCAAATGCATTAAACCCCCTTTCTTGCCCACCTTCCTTACCTGGTAGTGCAAGTCCTATGTTGCGCCATGAAAAGTCATAATAAAAAAGGAAAACAATATATTCAAGATTCTACATGCCAGGTTCGACATGGGCACTGCATGTCTAGAAGATGTTGTGTAAATGCTGGTTGTAGCAGACAGAGCCTAAAAGGCTCTAATTTTACTGTTATTCTAGCAATGACGGTAATGCCAGATCATCAGAATACTGGCCATTCTCTGAGAAAAGGGAACCATGTGGATGCAATTTCTTAGAGGCATTTTTAATTTTCATTGTCTTTAAGATGTTCATAATTTAAAGCACATTTCCCACCAGGTGAAAACAACATTAATTTTGAGCCTAACTCCTCCAAATTGATTTGATTTCATTTTAAACATAGCTAATTAATTAAAACTGCTCGACAATGCCCCTTTAATGTTTAACCAAAGAGCACACCATACTCCAGCTGAGCTGCTAAATGTTTATGTCTTATTAGCAGGCTTCCCAAAGCTTAGAAAAAAGGATTTGCACGCAAGTTCTCACTCCCATCTTTTAATTACACCTAAACAACTCAGCTCATTATAATTCTACTACAAACATTGCTCTCAAGAGCATCCTGCAATATGTGTTTAGCAGGTACCACCAATGCTTACTCCCACACCCCTACTTGTATGTATTTCTCCATTTTTAAGTGGCAATTCCTCAGCGGAAGATCTTAGAAAGTCACCCTGCTCCATTTCTGGCACAGTGAGCACTTTGGAAATTGCCAGCATGAAATAAATACAATGTGAAGACGTGCATTAACCAAGTTATAATTAAGCAATATGGAGATTTGTCCCTGGTAATCAATAAACTCAGGGAACTTGGAAGTATCTGGGGCTGTGGGTGGCATGGGGAAAGGGTGTGAATGGCTCTCCCTTGTGGGGTGTTTCACCATCTGCTCCCCACTGTTTTCCCTGTAGAAGCTGTCCCTGACAGCTGAAAGCTGGCTGGGTGCTGTGGTACCCCCGCAGAGCTTGCCTCTTCCAGCCACCCCCCTGCCTTCGGGCGTCTGTTCCCATGCCAGTGCCCTGCCCAGCTCACCCTGGCAACATCCCACACCTGCAACTCCCACTCAGGGGTTCAAAGTGGGGAGCAGAGCCCTCAGAGCCACATTTCTGCATCTATCTGACTGCAGGGGCAAAGAGGCCAGTACTGCTCTGCTAGACAAGGGCGTGGCTGGACTTTGAGCATTTCCCGTGGTATTTTGCCACAGTAACAGATTCCTCCCAGCTTGCAGATGGTTCATCATGCAAAGCAGAAATAACATCGAATTCAAACTTCAGGCATCATCAGATTGGACCTCACTTCTTAACACAGCCTGGGGACTGGGATGATAATTTGCCTGAGATTAAGGAGTCATTTTTTAAAACATAAACAACATCTTGCCTTGTGCTGGCCTTTTTCTGTTTACAGGGTTTGATTTCATTTTAAACATACCTAATTAAACATAGCTTAAAAAACAAGCCCATTTCATCATCCTGGTGGAGGGGTTCTGCAAGAAAGTCTTGGCTGAGTGAGGAAAATCACTAATGCCAGCTCATAACTCTTAATTGCCCCAAATGAATTATAAGATAAAATAGTCTGGCCCAGTTCCTATCAACCATCATACCCATAAGAGTTTGGCATGGCAGCACAGAGGGAAGGCTGCATGTGAGACACCATTCTCCACCCTCTCCCTTTCCCTGTTGCTTTTCTAAACAACTCCATTAGGATTTATACTGTTGATGTGGGATTATTTCTTATACTTCTATTTCTTGTTCAAATGTATAGAAATTAATTTTCTGGTCACAATTTCAGTACCTCTGGGGCATTAGCAGGCTGGAAGTAAAAATAGAATGTCATTACAGTGTCAGGTAATGCGGATGAGTGTGACTAATAACCTGAGTGTCATTGATTTAATAATCTAATAATGTCTCTGCACACTCAGCGCTCAGACTCACTGAGTGAAGATAAAGATTTAAGCCCAGCTGAAGCTTCAGATAAGAATCAGCACCTCAGCTTTAGGGATCAGAACCAATGATAAACAACACACGGCTGGTATCCAAAATATTAAAGTGGGGGAAGGAGTCGGCTGGTATCTGTAGCTCAGGCTGCACAGGAGGCAGCTTTTCCATTCCCTGAGGTGACAGCAGCAGGAGGTCACAACTCCCAACAGGAGACACTGCTCAAGCTCAAAGAGAGATGCTTACCACCTAACAAAGGTCTGGCAGCTCTCAAATAGCTGCTGGCCTGCCAACAGCTTGGTCTATGGTTGTCTAAAACGCAAAGGAAAAGCTGATTAATGTCATCTACAACACTGGCCTGGAAAAGTCTGGTCCACAGTCTGGAAACAGGAGGTAGAGTGAAGCAAATGGGCTTTCAACTGGGATACAAATCTTCTGATTCAGTATAATCTGGGTTATTTATTTCAGAGAAAAGCTGCCACAACAGCTACCAAGCTCCTTAGAGAAAGCTGCAGAAAGGATCCTCCCTTGAGAGCATCCCTTTAGCCAGGTCCACCCTACACCTCCTCTGATGAGCGGTGCTGGGTCTGGCCACCCCATACTGCTGATGAATGGTGGTAAAGGTGTTGCTTCATCCTGGCAGTCCCTGGATGAGCTGGGAGATGGATCTCATCCACAGAGTATGAAACCACACAGAAATGCCTGCTAATGAGACATGACACCAGGTTTATTATAATTTGGTTGGAACGGGGACAATCAATCTTCTCAAACTGCCTGTGAAAATCCCATTCCCCTCAAGGCACCTCTAGGCTTGGCCGGTTTGAGCTCCATATGCTTTATTATTAATGCAGCAAAATTTTCCTGTACCTGGGACTGCACTGGCACAACAGAGGGCAAATGTACTTTAGGCAAAATCTTTGACTGCAGGAGCTTCAAGTAAGGAAGGTTCTGCAAATAATTCAGCTTTTTTTCAGGCCATGCTCTGAAGGCCTCATCAGTCTTCCCCAACACCACTTCATCTCAAGTACATTTACTTGTTTCCAGTTAACTTCACCCAGATAACAGGAAAACTCCCTGGGGAGTTGCTATAGAAACACCCAGTGGAGACAAGGCGAGATTGGGGCAGCAGAGCCCAAAGATACCATTAAGATTAAGGGAGATTTTAACTCCCACTCTCTAAATATCACTTCCCTGGAAAAGTTGCAAAAATAGAAGTTAAAATGGAAAAATGTCCTGCATGGTTAATGATGGGGTGACTGGTGATAACTCCACTCCCCCAGGGAGATTCACCACCATGAAGTAGTAGAAAAGCCTTTCCAGGGATCCTCTCTGAAGTTTTCCAACCTCAATGAGACTGTTTACTCTCAAAAGACATGTGAATCCCATCTGCAAAAAGGTGGCTAAAATGTCTCCAGATCTTTTCAGTGCCTGGTGACGTTGATAATCCTTTAAGCAAAGCAGTGTCTTTCTGCATAATGGTCTGAGAAGGATTAAATGCAAGAAAGAAATATAACAAGAAGTCAAGGAGCTACCTACCATTAGCAGCTATTTGAGTGTCAGGCAGTCTTGTTTTGGGCAATTTACCAGTGCTTTTGTCCAATCCATTCATTGCACAAAACACTATTATGAAAGTAGATGTCATTAGAAGCACTTTTTAATACATAAAATAGTCTTTCTTTTTACAATTCAACTGTGTATTCAATTCAATTTTTCTATTAAATTGTCTTACACTTCCGAGAGTTCAGAAAGCCCCAACAATAAGAAATGGGTGATCTGATCTCCTGCGTAAGCCAAATTTTTGGGACAGTTAATGTCCTTTCTCTTATTTGATGCTCACACATAAATACTGAGGGTCATTAGAAATGATTTATCCCTGACTGTAAAATAGAAGGGGATTCATCAACTATATTGATTTTTCTCATTTATGCGCATATGTGTAGATCCTTTGGCAATTAGTCATTAACTAAACCACTGCTTCATTCCTGTGAACCAAATTTCAGTTGCAGTCTCCTTCATTGTAACCATAAGCTTTTCTTTGCACTGTGTTTCTTCATGTGGATTATCAGCCTGGATTTGCAGGGGTATTTCTCTTACAACTAGTGGGGTGGTTAGTTAACATGTGCCCCATAAGCCAAAGGTAGAGCTGATGGGGGAGCCTAAAGAAAACAGGACCTTCATCAGGAATGGATGTGTGCCTGCTTGGAAGCTCGTGAACAGATAGCCAAAACCACATGCAAAATTATAAAACTCCTAAGGCAAGAAAAATAACAGTTGATGCACACCAAACACCTAAAAGAATGGTGGAAGGAAAAAACCCAGAAACTAAAAACCTCAGTAATTTTATAAAACACACAGACTACAGCCAAATACCCACCTCTCATACTAATTATTATCCAGGAGATTGGCTGGGCTGACTGGAATCTGTTGGGAGTTTATGAGCACATTTATCTTAATTGCATTCACGTGGTCGTGGAGTTATTTGACTTGATCTTGAGATATCTGATGCCTGATTTTTATGTGCATTTCTGACAGGTTTGAAGGATGCCTAGAGCAGGGAATGGATTGTGCCTATGTGCAGAGTTGTAGAAAATGTTCTTAAGGCCAAGACAAAGTCAGGTGTTAAATTTCATAAAGAAACAGGCAAATTCTGTATCTAATGACTTACCATGTAAACTTGCAGTCAAAGGAGATGATATCAATTTCTGTTTTTTTCGAGGACCACAGAGATGCTCCTTAAAAGGAAGAATAATATGATTAAAATGACTTTAAAACCCATAGGAAACATAACTTTTAGGCTTCATTTTTTCAATACTGGGACTTCTAGAACTACTTAGAATACAATAAATTTAAAGCATATTGCTTTCCACTGTAACTACACACAGAGAAAAGAATGCTCCTAGAAACTAGCATTTTCCTGAACGACAAAAGCATCATTGATCACCAACTAGCATCATCACGTGAGCAAACCCTCAGCCAAATCACTCAGCTGCTCTAGGTTCATTACTCGGTATGTTAATGCCCTCTGCAATAAATGCAACAAATGAAATACGGAATTACTCTAACCACAAATCTTTACTAATTGGTACAGCAAGATTCGAGGGAAAACTATCACTTGGAATAGCTTCCTGCAAAGTTATCCCTGGATATACTTTCAGGTCTGCATCCTCCCTGCCACAGAGAAGCAGGAGCTCAGTGAGTTCTCTTGGGCTGCTCTTCCTATTTATCACATCTCATCCATCCTGAATTCCATCATGCCATGCTATTCCCAGTCAATTCAATTTCAGTGAACTTAATTGAAAATTTTTTCTTGATTCTATTTCCCCATAGTTTGTCTTTAAATTCCAGGCTGATCCATGATCATTGTTTAAAACAGGGTGCAGCCAAACTCTTCAACTCTACATTGACTGAACACCACATATTATTATGGAAAACATAGATTAAACAATGCTTAAGTTATTCTAATTAACCCATTTACAGGTTAATCTTGTTCTTACCTTAGTTTTCTTATTACATGCAAAAGAGCCTGAGGATTTAATAAGCTGTTTCCAGTTTCTGTTCAGTTCAGATTGTGCCCATCTCTTCTATGCACAGTCCCTGCCACATAGATCATTTGACCATTTTGAGGATGAGATGGTTGCACCAGTGATCTGTGAGGGCTTGTGGAGAGACACATCACATGTGCAAACCCCTGTGTCTTCTCTACAGTAGAGAGTCCGCAAACCTGCTCTTACGTATTTTGAAATGGCACTTTGTGCCTCCCATTAGAGTAGTTATTTAATTTTCAACTCCATTTAAATTAACATGTTTTGTTAATCAAACATTTAATTCTGAAGAAGAAATCAGCTCTTTGCAAAATTGCAGCATGGCTTATGTGAAACTCTCCTGGCTGTGCTCATGAAAGAGGAGTGGATCTTTTTACCATCCCAGACATGCTCAGACGATAATGAAGACAAAGCCCTAGAGAAGCACGTGTGAGAAGACAAAAAATTTCTTGTACATATTAGGTATAAAAATTCAGCTTACATAGTGCAGTGTTCCAGGCACCAATGAAGTTGACTTACTAGCAATCTTAATCTTGGGGTGAAGTGTCTTAATGTTAAGAATAGAAAAAGAAAAATTAGCCATACACATGTGTGGGCAGGATATTGGAGCCTGGCTTGACAGGGCAGTGTATAATTCTCCCATTCTCACTGAAATGTAAAAAGCCTCACATTACAGCTCATCCAGGAATTGCTGACAGAATTTCATCTCTCTTTCCTGTTCTACTTATTCTTCAGGTAGGAAAAAAAATGGGTGGAAGGGTTGAATGGAAACCTTTCCCAGTGATGCGCGAGAGCTGGGTGACTATTCCAGCACAAAGGGTGGTGGATCTGCAACGGCACACTCCTGCCAGCATAGCCCAGGGAAAGCACACAGGACTCCTGGTCTAACCTCTCTGGACCACCCAGGTAAATCTCTAACCACCAGGGTCCATGGTTTTCTCTCTCACCTTTTAAAAATATATTTCCTTATGGTAATATTTTAATTGCTTTTTTTTCTCTTGCCATTACCCACTTGATGTGTTCCTCACATGAACACTGACTGCCATCCCCTCTGGATTTTCACTTAGTGAAGTGACAACTATCACATGCATCTCTCTTCTCCCTGCCAGGACCACTTATTGCTGGTTTTGGAAACACAGAGAGTGAAAATCCATAGTTAATGCAGTTCTCCAGAAGGGCAGAGACCCCCATACCTTCCAAATTAGAATAGTATCAAATAGTAACATGTTCGGGATGTGCATGCACCTGGATTTATGGATGACCATCAACACTAAATACAGGCATGGGACTTCATGTTTGACTGATTTCAGCTCTACTCTGATTAAGTGTTTAGGAGAGTCACCAGAATCCCAAGACTTTATCCTCATAAACCTTCTGGATTTAATAGTGACAATGTCTAGCGGGTGAACTAAGCAAGTCAATTTTATAGCAAAGGCAAGTCAAAGCTGCTATAATTAATTCAAATTAATGCACCCATGATCTCCTGAAGCCTATTGCTTCAGGGACAACTGCAGAAACATCCAAATACAAATAATCATCAAGATCTTTAAGACTAAATATTTTCCAGGAAACCAAAAGTAACCTGCACAAAAGCAGGCTGGATTACAGAAACCCAGATATTCTCTTCCTGCAGAACTTTATTATTAACATGGTCAACAAAGCAAAACAGTTTCCTGTAAATATGATTCTTTAACATTACTTTTATCTGTTCAGTATTAAGCCTCTATGGAGAATTACTGGAGTGTATCCCATGGTACATATGGTCTGTGATAGGAAATGATACCTCTGAAACTGTGAATAGCACAATGCCGTTCAGGAAATGAGAAAGGAATGTGGTTTGCAGTTGCAACCTTCACTATTTTTTCTTTTCCTCTAGGAAAGCACAGTGTCCAGCATGGATATTTAACATGATCAGGTATTTGTGAGAGAAAATATCAAAGCAGCGGCTCTAAAACAAAAAAATCTTATCCTTAGACAACAAAATTATTATTTAGATGCAGAAAAGTTCAATTTTGACATTACAATGAAACATGGCCCAACTGTTTCTGGAGAATACTGCTGGAAATGGAGGCCAGGAAGCGATTTTTGGAACATTAAGTTGTGGAAGGTGCTCGTAGACCATTACTGGAGTACAATCAAGCTTTTCTGAGCTGTCAGGAAGGAAGAAGAAGAAGAATAGTGGGAAAAATGCTCCTAGGTGCAGAAGAGGATATTGCTGGATGTGCACACCCCCCTGATGCACTCATGGACTGAGTTGGGAAGACCTTGTCTACAGACCAGCATGGATTTGTGACTTGCTGCTGCAAGAACATTGGTTTGGGTTTGATGTTCATGTGAGAATTAGACTTCTAACACAATAAAAATGGCCACATTTGCTACTATCCAAAAAAAGATTTGGCTTCATTTGGTGATGATGTCCTGCCAGAAGCCCAGAGGGGCAGTAGACCGAAGTGAAATTGGATGGTGAGTGTCCAGAAAAACCAATGACTGGTTAGAACCAGGAAACTTTGCCAGCAGAAAAAGCACAACAGCCACACACAGATGTTGCCAGCCTTTACTCCCCTGAAAGAAATTGGCTATTTGAGCAGCAATTCACAGGAGAAAAACATGCTGGTGTGTTAAGGCTGCACACCCAGCTCTGCTCTGTTCCAGCCTGTATCAGCCACTGGTTTTCCTCCACATCCCCATCCTTGGGGCAGAAACCAGTGGATCAGCAAAAGCAAGACGATGCTGCCGCTCAGCTTAAGCCTCTCTGTGCTGACACTCCAGCTAGCCATGGAGGAGGCAGGTATCCTTGGCCTGGGTGAACTGAGGCTGCTTTGGAGATGCTTTGCACGAGATGAACTCCACAAGCACAAAAACACCCACTGGCACAGCAGGACTGTGCAGGCAGATATGTGTGACAGGGTAGGGGAGCTGAGCAGGAAGGGACATGTTTTCTACAGGCTCTCTTCAGACTTAAATGGCACTTCTGTAAGCAGTGCTAAACAACACCACCCTCCCTCCACCCCTCGCTCCCAGTTGCCTACTTACATTAGCATTTGCCTGCTGTCAAGCTCTTGCTCAGTTCCAGTGAAATCTCCTGGATTTTCTCCTCTTTCAGTGATTATGTTGAACTGCTGGGATCAGCTCCTGGTGACACTGGAATTGCCAAATAATCCTCTGCTGTTTTTTATATCTTTCTACCCTCTTCTCCTTATTAATGTGAGCCAATGCAGAGCCCAGCACAGACACAATACTCTCCAGCAGGACACCGGAATGACTGACAGCCTCCTCAGAACTAATGGAGAGCTGAGGTTCTTTATAGCAGAAACAGCTCTGAGACACACTGAGAGTTCACATCACTTACCCAAGAGATCCTGCAGAGATCACATCTTGGAGAGTTGTCTAAAGCCATCTCCTTCTGCTATATGAGAATGGTCAAGCTGGCTCTGATTACCAGTCCCTCTAGCCTGACACCCTGTCTCTAAGACCAAATAGTTGTGTATGTCTGCAGAAAAGCTTAGGAACAGGACAAACACACAGTAATTGCCTGGGGTGCTTTGATGGGCCCCAGTAATCTGGGTTTAGAGATTTTCTGCAGTCTCCTGGTATGTAACAGCCCTTGCTGCATCTCTCTGCAATGAATACATCTAATTGTTTTTTGCACCATTCAAGCACCATTTGGCCACCTCAGCCTCCCATAGTAATGAGTGCCACAGTAGAACAACATGATGTAAGAGGGAGCAGCTCACTGGTTTGTGCTGGGGAGGTCCCCAGCTGCAGCTTAATTCACTCTCTTCTGCATAACCCCAGTGCACTCAGCCAAGGCATCCCTTGCCTTGCTGGTCTCCAAGCTCCAAAGTAAGCCCAGCCTTGTGGCCTCACATATATCTACCAGCCCCGGCACAATTTTAGGGCAGAAAGATCTGTTAGACAGACCAACCTGACTCATATTAATATTAATGACTAAAAATTAGGCATGGTTCACATCCTACTTTCTCCTGGATCCCACAGCCACTGCATGTGGATATAACATCTGGCTTATCTGAACACCTCTGAATAACTTTGGGGTTTTGGGTTGAAAAATTTTAGCAAAAAAAGCAGGCATGTAGATGTGAGATGTATGTAGGCTTGTAGACATCCCTCCATTCCACTCTCAGGTTCTTTAAAATCATTTTCTCCTAAAGCCCAATTTAGAAACTGTGGCAGAGACTTGATGTTTTTATGCAAATTCTCAAATTTACAGAAGTGCTGATCTGGGATTTGAAGGGAAGGCTTCCTTGCTATTCCTGCTGCCATTTAAACACCAAGAAGGAATACACTGGTAGAGGGGGCCAGAAATAAATCCAAAACTTCAAGAGTGTCAAAATTGAATTCTGAAGAATAGGGGATTGAGAGACAGTCAGCCAATGCAGCCTGGGTCTCAGAAATTTGAGCACTCACACAGAGCTTCAGAAATTCAAGTTTAGATAACAAACATGGCTGGTGAATGCCTTAACCTTTGCCAGAGCTCAAATTCCCTTCCAAAAGTTGTGGGCTAGATAAACTAATATTTTCTGATGAGAAATTGTTTTGCTGAAAGTTTGTGGCTATCCCTCCATATCACACAGCATCCAGACGTGCAATCACAGCCCTTGCCAGATAAAACATTCCTGCTTTGTGACATTCAGCCCAGGCCAAGCTGCAAATGTTATTTAAGTTACTGATAGTGTCACTGATGGTTTATCATTCCCAGGTTGGTATGTCTTTACTCTGATTTAAATTGGTAACAGGCTTGGATCTCATTTGTAATTGCACTTTGAGTCTGGCTGCCTGGTTATTGTATAGGCAAAACTACTGGTGTGCAAATCAGGTCATAAACCACCACTCAGCCAGGTCATTTAGAGGAACAGCTAAAATGTCATGTATGTTACTGTCACAAGCATCACTCCTAATAATTGTGTACTCCCTTAAATATATATTTTTAGGAAGTTTTGTTTAAAAACCAGGTTGGAGTTCTGATATGACCTGACAACAAGGTATTTAACAGAGCTGCGCTGTCTCTAATGTCCCTCTTTTGCATCCTTTCAGGAGCAAGAATAGATTAATCACCATCGTGACATTAGAAAATGTGGAGATTGGAGAGACTACGTGAAATAAATTGGGAATGGCAGGATAAGTACTTGAATTGACAATACAGGAACCACTGGGCCTGTCACACCATTGCTGAGAGAATCGACAAAGCACCTCATCGGCTGTGAGTGCTGGAATTAGAGCTGCAGCCTCACCTCCACACAGCCCAGCTCAGGCAAAATTAAGAAACTTCAGCCATGCCTTGATGGGTGATCGTATGGCCCCACTGCTGCTCAGTCTTCAGTGTACTTCACCTGCCATTTGAATGTGTGTTTTCTTTGTAAAAGCCTCAAATGCTGCAGCACCAATGTGTCAGAGTGCCTTCTTGAACAGAATGACCTCCCAGCCAAAAAGCTCTTCATCTGACCTTGGTCTTGATGCAAGAATGGTGTAAAAATAGCATACAAGAAAAATGTTACATGTTACTAAAAAAAAATGTGTAAAAAGAATTACTTAATTTAAACAAGAAACTGAACAAATAGGCAACCTATTAATGCGTTTATAATCTTGAGGCGAGGAAGGGAGTGACATTTCCAGACATTTTATCTCGGCTGCGACACAAGGTGAACCAGAAGGAAGCACGACCTTGGCATTCAGCAGACACAGACTGCAGATCCAGAGCATAGTCTCCTCCACCATCAGCTCTAACCTGCCAGGCCACCTTCTCTGCTGTGAGGGGAGCAGGCTCTGAAGTTCACCCAGGAGCACCATTCTCTGGGTTTCCTTGGAGGATGATGACCCATGACTGCAGGAGGCACACACCCTCTGGACAAACCATTGCCTGCAAAAAGACCAGGTAAAACAACCAAGAATTACGTGTGCAGTCTGGCAATAAGAAGGTGGGAAGCAACCAGCAGAATTTCCAAGTAAATCATGGCAAACCAATTTGTCAAGATAATTAGCATGGAGACAAGGGGGAGCGGTAGATGTGATACATCTTGGCTCAGGAAGGCTTGTGACACTGTCCCATTTAACTTTCACATGAGCAAAATGAGGAAATGGAAGCTAAGTGAAAATTTACCACAAAACTACACTCTCAAAATTATTATTGGCAGCTCAGTGTCAACCACAGCCCTGTCCTGTAGCCCATCGTTCTGCTGTCAGGGTGGATAATTCACCTACAAAACTGCAAATACATGGCTGAAAGGGGCACCTCACTGAGGGTAACAGCATCACAGCTCAAGATAACCTCCCCAGATAGAAGAACTCACCCAACATCCCTATGGTGTAGGTCAATAAATCCACCTATGGAACATCACAACCCAACAAGTAGGTTGAGGCTCCTTAAAGTCATCCCTTTTCTACTTGGAAGATGAGGCAGTTCCTTTCCTTGTGAGACCTTCTGCGGAGCCCGCCTTGAGAGATTGTCCCTGCAATTAAAACTAAGAGAGCTTTTCCAGTGACAGTTTGGGTCCATCTGTGCCTCATTTCTGGATGGATGGTGCTGTGCCTTGTTCCTGGCCCTGTGCTGCTGGTTCCTGAGGGTCCTGGGTGCTTACCCTTATCCCCAAACTTGGGCCACAAACCTTTTTCAAGTGAGACCAAGTCTTATAAAAATCAAAGTTTTTTCCCAAGTTTTTACCCTATCCTTCAGTTCTTTCATTTTTGGTGACTGTATTTTTTTACCTTTTCCCATGATATTGCCTTTAAAATACCATAAACAACATTTCAATAGATAAATAATTTAAAGAAAAGCAAATAGGTGCTTTATGAGAGTACCCAGCTGCTCAGCCATCCAGCAAGGCCTGTAGACTGGGGATAGTGGAGGCCTGATTGCCCATTAAAGAGGCCCACATTCCACGAAGCCACAATCAAAGCTCTCTGGAGAATCAAGCATTGTGTCCATGTGTAATATGTCAGCTATTTGACAGCAGAGGAAACACTCTAAGAAGTGAATGTGTTTTACTCTGTTCAGTGACATTGCTAATGACTCATGCAGGATTATGGGTAACAAACCTTTGAAATGAGAGGTTGAGTTGTACACTACATTATACATCTGAATTTCATGGTATATTAGTGACAGCGATTGGTAATACAATATGATGGGGAATTGCTAACATCAGAGAGAAGTTAATATGATGCACTGCAATTTCTTGAAGAGTCCCATACTTTTTCTAGCGCCACCCATAATCTGCTCATTATGGTTTGGCAAAGAGCAATCCTTCTGGTGGAGCGGCACCAGCACCCCGACAGCTGCTCATAAATTTGAATGGAAGATACGCAATCCAAAATGTTCATGTTTCCACGGATAGTTAGCCAGTTGTATCTCCCCTAAGAAACAGGTGATTTTTTAACCTCCTGCCACAGTTTGTTTCTGCTGATATTTTCTCTCTCCAGATAAATCTGATGCCATCTTGTGTCTTAAAGCATTTCTTCCTCATCTTGTTCTATTAAAAGGGCTGATACAGTCTACATGCACCTTAACTAAACACCAGTTAATGGAGTGTAACTAAGAAGAATTAATATATTTACCATAAAAAAGTATTTCTATACCATTAAAATTAGAGTCAAATGTCTCACATAAGGCATTAAAATTATAAATGTGACCACAGATTTATGTTTACAGACTCTGTCAAATCCCATGGCCGCATATCTCCTCAGTCACTCCTGTTGCAAACAGCATAAACAAATGTTTAAACTATTTATGTGATAGTAACCTGGAATATTCTGTGGCTGTTTTACAAGGCTGGTAAATATCCATCTGACCTTTTTCACATGTAGAAGACTTGGTTTTTCCTGCAGGAAGAGCCCATTAATAGAGAAGAGTCCTGGAGTGATGACCTTGAAAACCCAACCCCACATACCCATTAAGCAGAAGCACCAAGACCATCACATTCACAAGGAACTTGAAATGGGAGTCATTCCTAGGATAAGGAAGTCCACTGAAAACCACAGCCGAGCAAGAACTGGATGGTAATGATGACGAGTAAATGGAAGAAAGTTTCTCCCTCCAGCATGAAATTCAAGCCCTGACCTTTTCCAATGTAATGACTAACTCAACCTTTGCATAATAACATAGGTGATATTTGGAGAGTATAACATATGTGTCATTTTAATTAATTGAACAGAAATAGATTCACAGAAGAAAAATGAATTAACCAATCAGCAATCACCTTTATATCTATTTGATGTCAGAATAATTAGTTTATTCTCGTAATCTCTTGACCCCTCTAGAAATCATAACCTTGATGACCTCCTTGAGAATGGGAGCTCATTTGAATAGCACCATAATTGTGCTCTGGGTGCATTATCCTCTAGTTGTAATTTTATTAAGGTAATCTTACCCCTTATTATTATCTCTCTCTCTGATAGGTTGACCCAAACCTTGGGAAAGAGTGCAGGACTTGGCTCAGTAAAACCAGTGTACTTTGGCCAGCAGAATCCTTCCTCCTAGAAGGCGGGCTGGTTTTGTTAGCTGGAGGATCAGCAATAATTTTACCACCGTTGTCTGTGGACAGCAGTATCCCAACATACTTCCTGATGTTGGCAGTTGCAGACTGTTACCAACTAGCAAACGCTTAAACAAAACCACAGTTTGTTCCAGAATGATAAAGTGACCCTACAAAGTGAATTACACTGTGAAAAATAAATGTACAACACAGTGTAGATGCACAAATGATTATTTCATTATCTGCTCAATGTAAGAACGACAGATACAAATTGTTCCAATCATAGAGTGATGAAAGAGTAATGAACAATGGGTTCTTCAATGAGCACAGGAACAAAATAATGAATTGCAGTTTAAATGAAATCAGGAGTCAATGGACTGGATCACAGACTGTCCTTCAGACACAGGAATTCTGCATTACTTAAACACTGTCAGTTGGAAAAACGTCCTTTAAGAGGAAGGAATCTAAATGGGTCAGAAAGAGACAAGTATGATGAGCCTGGACACTGGCTGGCTTTTAGCAAACTGGACTGGAGCATCCCCATTCCTGATGCTTTGATAATTGATCTATTACAAATTAGCAGCTTCCACTCTGCAAAGTTAAGAAACCATTGTTACTTTTCCATGTTTTAACCTCTCTCTTCCTCTACTACTCAGTTACTTCGATGCAATATCTGATGAGATCTTCACAAAGATTTTGGGCACAGAATGAAGACCAAGACATGAAAGCTTCTGGGAAAGGAGTGTCAGTTATGTAGGAATAGCATATGTGGCAAAAGCTCTACTTACTTTTTTGTTGGAAAACTCTGCAATAGAAGGATTTCTATTCTTTTCTTTTGTTTCATACCAATAAGCCAAGGATTTCTAATGTTATTGCCAAAGAAACATGTCACATTTCATGTATCATAGCTATCCATCACCCTTCACAGCATCTTTTTAACTCTGTACTGAAGCTATGTTTCACTCGAGAGTGCAGGACATCTGACCATTTTATCTCTCTGTACAGAATTCTTTTACATTCTATGAAGACATCTTAGAAATGAGCAGAAACTAGCTGGTGCCACAGGCAGGGGTCAAAGAGTCTCATACACCAACTCACCCCTCCTGCTGCTCTGCCACTGCCATGGCCAGGATAGCACCTGCCCTCCTGCCCCTCACACAATACCAGGTACAAAAGAGAGACAGCACTTGGAGCCTTGTATGCCACAGCAAAGGACATGGTGCTCTGGGATGACCATTCCCAAGGGAAAGGTCATCTTTTATCCCTTGATGCTCAATAACCTCGAGATATTTGAAAACTAGAATGTCCCAAAATCAGCAAGCAAGAGCACTTTCAAAAGCCACAGAGTGATGGCAACAAAGGGAAAAGCAGGAAAAATGAGGTTTTGCTTGCTTTGTGGACAGAAATAAGTATTTATTGGAGAAAAAAGCTACAAGAGAGAGGTGGCATCTCTGCTGTGCAAATGACTGAAAGGCCACCTGCTTCTGCCCTAATTCAATGACATCTTCTGCAAAGGGTCTCTGCCCTTCAAGGTCAGGGTAAATTTCACATGCCTGCCATGTACACATGAGCCAACATCCATCAAACACTACCTGTTGCTGTACGTGGGCAGCCTGTCCAGGTGGAATCAGACCACAACCGGACATACCACTTATAGCCTCTTTCTCCCCCTTTACTCAGATTTATGTTTCAACAGATCCTGATGCTAAGCACTCCACACTCTCAGCAAATGTCCCCAAAACTCCATCAGGGTGCCCAGAAGTGCTGAGACAGGCCAAGACAACCAGCACATCTCACCACAGGCACCTAGAGAGCCATGAGGCACCTTTCACATATAGAGGGGTAAATACCTTCCTTCCTTGGGATTTTTCCTGGATATTAAAAACTGTGCCTTGTTGACTCAGAGAGACAGAACTTTCCTCATCTGACAACTCAGTTTTACTAAACATGATGAGGTTTGCAAACTCCAGAATATTTTGGCTCCCTCTGCAAGCCTGATACACAGATAAAACCATGCGCCATTCCATGCAGTGGGAGGGAGCACTGAGGACGGGCTTTCCTCTTCCACTGTGTTGTCTCTGATGAGATCCTTTAAGGCACAGGCATCTCCACCTGCCCCCATGCCAGAGGACTTTTCCACTTACAGCACTGTCCCTGACAAAAGCTTCAGAACAAGAAGACCCCATTCCACCGGAGTTTCGGCAGAAAACCACACCGTTGTACTCAAAACTGGGCTGACGCAATGCCTTAAGTTGTCACAGGCTTGCTGCCGGATCTTTTAGATGACTTTGGGTCTCAGATCATCTATAGCATAACATGACATGATCTTTCATGGCCTCCTCCAACCAACCCAGTGTCAGAAGTTCATTCAGCCAAGTAAGGCAGCATTCCAAACCCCTGGCTCTAAAGAGACACCTAGCCACCAGCTTGGATCTGAAACCAAACTGAAAATATTCCCTGGAGCAAGCAGCAGAGAGCCCTGCTCCTGTCCAGAAGTCCAATCACTGCCTGCAAATATCCACAGCACCCTGCCTAGGTGTTCAGAGAGGTGTCCCTTGCCTGTGGCTGTGGGGGTTGGAAGAAGCTGATCTTTCCAACCCAAACCCGTTCTATGATTCTAGAATTCTATGATCTCTACTTGGGACCAAGCAGCATTGCTGCTGGGGCACTTGGGGAAGCTTCGAGTGACACCCACATACCCTGGCCAAGAGTCTATCTCTTGTGCTACTCAGACCCAGGAGTTGAAGAAAGCTGATAAAAACTGTGAGTCTCACAGCCAGACACTCAATCTGTTCCACCAGCCCCCCGACTGGCCAAATTCTCCTGTGTGTGGTGCTTGCCAGCTTGAGAAACATCTCAACAGCCAGGAGCTGCTTGCCAAAGGTCTGGTTGCACCTTCTCACCCACCTCCATCATTACAGATTTTGGAAATAACCACAAATGCCTCCTTGCCTTGCTAACAGTGAATGCTGTACCAGGGGGGCTGCCAGGAGCAGCCAGGTGACAATGCAGATTGCAAAACTATACAGAAAGGAGGGGGTGAGCACCAGGAGCCAAGCTCTTCATTAGAGCAGTCCACTATAGGAGAGCACCTGGAAAGGAGTTCACTATACATTATCCAGAAGAAAAACCTCTGGTGCACAGGGTGGAGAGCACAGCATTGCTCCTGCCAGGCAATGGAGGGAGTGGGGAATATTGGCAATGGGGAGGTTTGCAGGTGTGCGTGGGCACTGCATGGCTCTCCGGGGGTGCAGGTTTGCTGGGTTGTCCTTGCTTGGCGTGCATCACTGCACAAGTAATGGATGTGCCTATTAAATCCAGCCAGAACATTTGTCTCTGTAGCTGGCAGAGAGGATCCACACCTCAGTGATACACTGCATTTTTCTGTGTTTGTTCTGAATCCTCCACATGCTTGGTTCAGTGTTTTTAGACTCCGAGACAGATGCACTGGATTGATTTCTAATATAACTCTCATAATCACCTACACTTTGGAGTGGTCTCTACGTAAACACAAGGCACAGACTTCGTTGCATTACACGGTAGCTGCCATGTAATTTTTGTGGTTACAGAGCACGGTGCCTCATTCTGGCTGATATTTGAGCTTCAATTACCCAGTTGTGCATCAAAGGACAAGCACATGGTCAGAAAGTGAGCCCAGCTTCACTAAACCCATCACTGTTTACATCGCAATACTTGTTTTTCAGTGTTACATTTGATTTACTATCTTGCTGAAACTTGGCCTGTTACCAAAAAAAAAATTGCATGGGATTCCAAAATTTCATCAGAAAAAAAAAATAAATGTGCAGTGCTCACAGTGCTCTATGAGGGGTCAACATGGCCCTCATTATCTAAAGGGCTGTTAATGCGGAACTTAGAGATGATCAGAGTGGTCTTTCAGTGCTTGGCATTTCCTGACTCCTACACTTTTGTTTTTCCTTTCTCATCATTACACTAACACTTTTGTGTTATGGAATATTTATGAGGCACACCACATGCTTAATGGATTTCCTCATTTATTTGCAGCTAGCCTGCATTAATACAAGACTCACAATATTCAATCTGAAATCCATCAAGGATTCCCAGGCTTAATATCATCACCAATTTTAATGAGAAAGGAAATCTGTAAATTCAACTTGCAAAAGCAAAAATAAAGCCATGTGGGAGCAGCACGAGCAGTACAACTGCATCCTTCACTTTAAAAGCATCTGGAAGTAAACTTCTGTTAATTGAACTGGTTCTAAAGCTGTAAATTACAAAGTACCTCTCTGCACTAAATCTTAGCCATAGTTCCGCAAAATGGCACATACCATAGTGCATTCCTCTCCCTACTGCCTATCCTGCAACATGGGGATACATGAGCAAGGTGAGAGGTCAGGAGGATTAGAGGTGGCCTTGGGACCCAGGTGGTGCCCAAACCACTCATATTTGTGTACCCTTGAGGGAGCAGGAGATCAGCTGAAGATCAGGCATCCATTATGGTGTATATATGTTTAGATGTCTCTTGCTGGGCAGCAGCTGCTTGGCCTTGTGCTGTTGGCACCATTAGATGCAGGTGAATATTCACCATTCTTTATCCTTCTCATGTCTCAGGGCACCAGCAAACTCTGAGCATGTGTATGGCAAAAGGAGTTGTGTCTCTGGGGCAACATGGACCTTCCTCAGCAAGGGAATGCTCTGCCTGATGTGACTGATCAGCTATTGCTGCCAGCTGACGTGATCTCTGAGAGTTCTCCGACATGTTTTTGTTTATAGAAGTCATTCTTCCCTAACAACATTTCCCCATTATTATCTCCTACACACGCATGGGCACAAAAATTAACCCTGAGTATTAACAGAGGAGAAAATCCTTGCTATTAATGAGACCACTGCAAGCCCATATAAATCAATCCAACTGCATGAAGTAACAATGCAACATTTAGTGCCATTTAGCTGGGAGACATGCACTGAAAATAAATATGAAGGTGCAAAACCAAGCTGATACTTCAATATTTTAAAAAAATAAATAAAATCAGTAGATTGTTCTTCCCTGGAAACTTTCAAGGTCAGACTTTCTTGGATATACATAAATGTAAATCCAGTGGGGTTAGCAGAACACATCAGAATTTTCTAGTGGGGGATCTGAGTCTGGGTATTCACCCTCTGTTCATGGCAAGTGTCCCTGAGCTTGTCTGGAAAGGGACTGCAGCACCAGCCCCTGTGTGCACCCACTTCTCCAGCTGCTTACAGGAAAGTCTCAGCATTGGTAACAGCAAATTTGAGCTCCTCGTATTCCTTCTGTTGTCAGGCTCTGTTTCAGCAAGGGACCTCAGGATATGCCTAACTTCCAGCTACAGCTCCTTGCCTTTGAAGACAATGGGGCAATCACACATCTAAAGTTAGATGTTTCTTCCTCTCTTGGGAAAAACAGTCCTTAATACCTCTGTGTTTAAAGATGATCTGGCAATATTTCTATTCACCATCACACAAAAAGCAGAAGTTGCAGATTTAAGAGTGGAAGGCAATTTCCCCTTCTGTGCTTAGCAACAGAGAATAGTGCTGTAGGCTTTCCAACAGCCAATCCATTTGGTACTTCACTGACAAGGTTAAAACAGTAAAAACTTTATTGTGTGACTGTCCTAGGTTACAATACAAGATGTGCCCACAAGCATGTATTCTATCACCATCTTCATGAGCTGTTAAAACCAGGTGGGGCAGTGCTCCCTGCCTCCTCCCTCAAGACTATGTCCTGTTAATGGCCCAGCAGTGCCTTATCTCATGACTCATCATTCCATTGTGAGAGCTCCACCCAGAGGGAGAAACCAAGCATCCCATCCTGGATATAAACTGCGATTTTTGAAGACCACAGGCAGCCTTTCCCACTGGATTTCCAGAGGACAAGAGCTACATACCTACCACTGGACCTTCTGAGGAAGACCAGATCTTTCTACACAGGATCACCACTTCAACAGAACCACATCCATTCACTTCAGGAGGACTGCAACCACCACCTTATCGGACTGCTACCCTGACTAACAGGGTCAGGTCGTATCTGACTGTCAGTTTAAATCAGTTTTTTCCCTGCCTTGTTTTATATATATATTAGTAAAGAACTGTTATTCCTATTTCCCATATCTTTGCCTGAAAGCCCCTTGATTTCAAAATTATAATAACTCGGAGGGAAAGGGGGTTGCATCTTCCATTCCAAGGGAGGCTCCTGCCTTCCTTAGCAGACACCTGTCTTTCAAACCAAGACAATGACCCTTGGAAGAGACTTTTTTTTCTCATATGTAACTAATTTCTACTGAGATGTTGGTTAAGGAGAAATCATTTGATAATCTGATTTTGCATCCAGTGACAGAGACACCAGAAGCGGAAAATAAGAAATTCAAACGTGGGCTAAATTGTTATTTGCCAAGCATTTGATTTCCAAGGAAATGAACACATTCAGTAAATAAAGGAGAACTTGAGAGTGCAAGAGAAGAGCCTGAGGACAGCACATCGCTTCTGGGGTGTGTTCATGAGAGAAATGGTGATTAAGAAGATGTCACAGGCTGGAGACAATCTACACTGAGACAGCTCCACTCTCCTCTCTAAATCCTGGGTGCACAACTGGTCAGAAATGGGGTGACATCCACTCCAAAAGCACATCCCAAACGACTCTAGCTCTGTGCTTACCTGGAGGCCTTCAGGTTGTTTCAGCAGAGCCACCACTGCCTGTTTCACTGACGGGGAGCAGTACCCAGCATCTGATTGAATCCAAATTGGAGCCTGAGATAAACTGCAGAGGAAACCTGATGTCTGAATCAGCACATGAAAAGAAATAAGCAGAAATAAATAGATTAGTCTGGTCTACAGTGTTTCTGTCAAAAAGAGGAAAAGCTTCTGCAAACTTAGACTGCAGGTGAGAGGAAAAGCCCTTAGGAAAGCAGAGGGGCTCAAGATCACCAACTGGAATGGGCCCTTCTGCTCCATAAATAAATAATGCCAGGTTTTGAGGAAAAGCAGCTCTAGCGGAAAGTATTTTGGCAGGATGGGCTGTCCAGCAGCACACTGCGAGGAGTCCCCTGCCAGCACCAAGCACTCATCCTGTGCTTTGCTTTGACCACACTGCAGCTTGTGCACAGCACAGATAATGCTCCCAGAGGTGCCTGCCCAGCACTTTGAACCCGAGGCTTATGGCTGTACAAATCACCTCACACACAAGGATCTCCATGGAGCCAGTCCCAGGGTGCCAGCATCATCCTGCTGAGGAGCAGGTACCTCCCACTGCACCTAGATGTGCTGCAACCCATCCCAGTCCCCTGCCAAGGCTATCCCACAGGCACTGCTGCTGCTCCAGGGTAGGCTGGAAGCAGCACAAGTTTGTGCTGGATACATTCAGCTTCTGGAGAAAACAGCACTCCATATCTCAGAGCTTCCTGATCCCCTATGGGGAAGCCTGGCTCACATGCCTGGGCACATCTTGCACATTCAGCCAAGCTTTGTCTTGCATTACTTATTTTTTCCAAAACCATCACATTTGGATCAAGGTTAATTTTTTTTTTCCCCTTCCCCTCCAAAGGGTAAATAATGGTGGCATTGGAAATGGGTGGACTCAAAGGTGAAAGCATAGTCACTTGGTGTGACCTTTGAAAAAAAAATAGCAGCCTGGGTAGAATTTGAAAATCCTGGCCCCTTTGGGGCTGCTTGTAGTAATTAGGTCATATGGGGCAGTGCCCTGCCAGAATGTCACCCCATGTGGAACTTACCCCAGGTAAACAACGTGAAGTGGTGGTGAGAAGGGGAGGAAGGCGTTACAGAGGCCACTGGATGGGTACTGACCCCACAAAGGGTGTTTAAGATCCACCAGCAAGCACAGAGCATGGCGTTATCTCCTGCTAGAAGTGTATCCTGTGTACCAGCATCTGGAGGTGGTGAGACATCCAAGGGAATAAGCTCAACCCTGTGCAGGGAAAAAAAGAGGAAAAGCGAGCCTCAGAAAGGCTCAGAAAGGTTGGCACAGGTCCCAGGGCAAAATGAGACAGGGTTGGTTCTACCACCTTCCCAGGGGACTTCCAACACAAATATGCTCTGGGAAGGGAGGAAAGCTCATCAGGTGAGGGAAAGCTCAGAACTACTACAGGAAATCCTGTGCAAGGGGAGACCCTGACCCACCCCACACCTATTTAAGTTCACTGCTCTGCCTCGCCATGGGTCTATCAGGGACAGCATTGCTGTATCCCAGACATCTTCCATCCACACTGCTGTCAGCTGCACTGCAGCATCTCCAGCATCCTCGCATTGGGGAAGACTGGGATCTGTCTCCCTGACTTCAAGATTGATGTTGCATTACTTAAGCACAGATTAAGTGTGTAGCAGAAAAACATATGCAGAACCAGCATTTGCAGCCCTGGATTTGGGCTGGCCTTGGTTGAAATTCAGCAGATCGACAGCATCAGATTTTGTTGGCGTCTGAGACAGAAGCCCCCTGGCATTTTTAGATGACTTTGTGATAGTTATCTTCCCTTTATACTATTTGCTTTATGCTTGGAAAAAAAATTATCTCAGGAGTCTTTTGAACATTAGAATTTATGCCATGCATGCTACTTTCTTCAAATATTTTAAAATATTCGAAATGTAAGAACCTTGGCACAGTGCCCAGGATCCTGTCTTTTCGTATGAAGGTTTGAGATAACTGACACTTCCACTTACTGTTTCTCCCTGAAGAGGTCATCTCTGCTTCAGCTCCAGAGCAGAGCAGCAGAGGTACCGGAGGTCCCCGAATTTCACAAAAGGTTAAAAAATCTGCACAGGTGCTAATTAAAGGCAATGTGCTCTGTGTCTGACCTAGTTCTGCCTTGCTTTCAGGAAGCTTTACCTGAGTATCTTTCAAACCACTTAAAAATTAAAATGGTTAATAATGCATCAGAGCCGAACATTACCCAGGGGCTGGCTATGTGGGAAGCTCAGTTTTGCCTGTGGATGGCATTGTTTGTAGTTACTGGGGGTAGGGAGCACTACCAGCCTGATTCCCTGCCTTTACTCCCACCATGCACAACTTTATGCCACTTAATGATGTCCCAAAACCTTTTTTGGATGATTTCTTTAAATGTTCAATATCACGCTGGCCAAATCAGGTGGTAGAAGTTGGCAGAACTGTTCACCTGGTCCCTGATGCATCCATCTGCACAGTCAGGTTCTTCCGCACACTCAGCTTCCCTGTGCGTATTCTTACAATATCTGTATCACTCTCTCCTCCCAAGGTTTAATCTCCTAGGATAAACAGCAGGGCACTGCTTAGCTGAGGAATGCCAGCTTAGAAATACTCCTTTCTGCTTCTGCACCTTACATTGACATTTATTCAGGGAATTTTCATTTTACCTTTTTTTTTACTCGGCTGCCACTTAGTGGCAATGCAAAGTCATAGCTCGGGTAAACCCACAGCCTGCAAATCCATCTGGTATTCCAGTGACTCTTCCCAGGGCTGTAGGAATTACTTGCTCAATAATTCACTTTTCACCCAACACCCTTTCCACAGGTTATGAGCAATGTTACAAAACCCCATCTCACTGGAAAAAGCATTAAAAATATCACAGCCATTATGAAGGCAGCATTCACCTCGCAGTGCTTTGCATTCATAAAAGAAGGTTGGTGGTGTCCAGCACGATCTGCAGGGGACTTCCAGAGGTCAGGTTGGAGTTGCTCCCATTGCCCTCAGACCCTGGTAAGGCAGACGCAGTATCGAAGGTTGGTCTGCTGCTGTGGTACCCCATGAGAAGGGGCTGTCTTCTGGGGGGAAATAAAGAGGAGTTCCTTGCTGAAAAACTAAACTTGTGCAAAGCAAAGTGAGCTGTTTCAGAAACCCCAGCACTGTTTCTCATGGGGATCCCCAGCAAGAGGTAGGGACATGTCCAAGCTCCTCCTTGCCTACAGTGTTGTGGCTGCTCCTCTGAAGCAAAAGAGTAGCGTTTTCCATTTTCTGCTGAAATGTCAACATTTCCTATGGAAACAGTGAAAATAAATCATGGCATTGTGACTTTACAGGGGGCAATAACAGCAACAGGTAATTATCACCCCAGGGCAGAATCTTAAAAAGCCAAGTGAGACTTTCAAGACAGGGAACTTGCATGTTTTCTGCAGAGACTCTGTGCTCAAAGTCTAGCATCCCTAAGATACGCCAACTTTCATTTCCATAAGTTTCATTTCTCTCACCATAATTGCACTGGAGATGTCAAAAAGAATGATTTTTTTGTATCCTCTATGGAGGTGAAAGAGAAGAAGCTGAAATTACAGCATATTGGAGCCTTCACATTGCAAATGCTTGAAGTTTCCCTTTTTTTATTTTCTTTTATAACCTGCATTGATTACTGTCAAGACAGATTTCTTCCTGTGAAATAGAGGTAAGTCCTTGTAACCAGACCCTGAACTCAAAGTGACACTGACATTTTCTAATTAAAAAAGTAAAAACAAAACCAAAAACCCCTAACCAAGTTAAAAAAAAAAAAAAAAGAAGCTAATATTCAAACCTCATCTAAGCCCTCAATTTCACCTCTCACTTTAATCACAACTGTTGCAGAGGTACATCTGCCTACCTAAAGGACTCTCCTGCACCTGGAAGCATCTCTTGTGCACTAACCCAGCACACACCACAGCCGTGGCAGCAGCATTCTGGCAGGATAGGGTGGCATTTGCTACTGCCTTTCCCTCTCAGATCAAGCAGATGAAGGACACCTCAGTGCCATTTCCTTGCAGTACCTGAACTCATTTTTATCCCTTGTCACACCAGGACCAGATTGCAGCTCTGCTTTGCCCTTCATAGCTTAAAATGTCATCCTGGGGAAAGGAGAAGAAGCCCCCCCTGCCCATGCACAGAGGTACTCTGGACCTTTAGGTCTTGCTCTCTTGCATGTGTGGGGGCCCCTCATCTTGCCCACGGGACCATGGCAGCACCCCATAGCAAAGTCAGAAATAGGCTGGAAGAAGATATTTTTTGTGCCGTGGATTTCTTTGTTAAGAGTTTTAATGGTACTTCAGATTAGTTCAGCTGTTGAGAGCAGCTGGCAACCCATTTGAACAGCTCTACCTGCACTGGCATTGAGATGAAATGTTTACTTTTCATACCTCTGCACTTTAAGCTGTGCTGCAGGAATCCAGCTTTTCACAGTCTGAGCCTGCCGAGGCATTTAGATCCCTTTTCATCTGCTTTATCAATTGTCCCCTTGAGGAAATATTTTGCCAAAGTTGTGGATGATTAAAGGCTCAGGAGTAGGTGCCAAGAGACAGCCAGGATTGCACTGCCATGGGACCATCCTGGGCAAATAAAATGGGACCCTGAGCAGACTGCCTCCAGGCTGTTGCCATTTCTGTCTGGGGGGAAATGGGACTGAAGGTGCAGGGAGATCCTCACTGTCACGGGAGCAGTTGTCCTGCTGCTGCCATGGTTGGCTCCCTTTGTCCCTCCCCAGGAGGCAGCATTTTGCTCAGTGCACCTTGAAAAGCCCCATTTCATCTAGCACTCACTGGTGGTCAGCTCCCAACCATTCCACCCACCAGCCTGTCTGCAGTCCAGGGAACTAGAGCAAAAGTTTGACTCTGGAGGCCATTTCCACTCTGCCTTGTGATATAGCACAGATGAACATCTAGCAGGGCAATCTGCTGATAAATGAAGCACAAAAAACCCTACCTCTTCACAGCTTCCATGACTTTGCTGGATTAATTTCCAACATATTTTACTCACTTTGAACCATGAGAAAGAATCAGATGGGGTGTCTTGCCTGGTGCAGCTGGACACAGCTTCACAGCCAGCTATACATAAGAGGAAGCAGGGAAACTAGCAGTTTTACTAACAATTACGTGTAGTTTACTTGGCCTAGAAAGAGCCATTTGACAGGCAGCTGAAGGAACAGGTAACATTTGGTTTGCTGCTTAGCAAGGAAGAGAGTAATGAAGTAAAGAAATTCAGCCAAATTAAATTTAATAAAGAAATAGATTTTATTCCGCGGCCGAAAGATCGGTCACACAGAAAGCCACTACCGGAAAAAGGTCAGCCCTGAGCCCAGGATCGGTGCTGGGTGAACACAGATCTGACCTCTATCATGTCAGATCACCAAGTTCACGAATGTCGCTTCGGCTGGTTCCTTCTTATACAGTTCTTGGGCAGAGTCAGAATTAATTCTATTCTTCTCGCACTTTAGCATATTCATGATTTTTCTTGTCCCGAAGTTAGACTGCACAAAGCATTTCCTGGGTCTGATGAATTGTCCATCTTGGATGATGAATGGTCCATCTCCGATTCCTGGAACAGTTATTCTTAGTTCCCAGAATGGGATACTCCTTTAACGACTCCGAGATGTTAATCAGTTTCATCATCATCCAGGTCATTGCCCAGGTGTGGTGTTAATGGCTCCAGATAAGGTCTACCTCCACCCGGAGATAGACTTTTTCGTATGCTGATTAGTTCCTGGCCGTATTGTCTTCTCTGCTGCTGCCAAGGCTTGCGAAATTTTCTCCATCCCCGGCCTGGTGTTTGGGCTTAGGCGTTTTTATTTGTACAATTAATATATACATTTATGTACACAAGCACGAATTACCAATTTCATTTATAAGAGTAATAACATGGAATCAAGAAATATAAACACAGAGTAAAACCAAACCAACGAAGTGGGGCAAAACACCAGAAAATTTTCTGGTGGAGCTCACTACATTTAAGACAGAACTGGTTATTGGGGAGGAAGGGGGCTCTTGATCTAACGATACTTTGCCTTCTTTGGGAAGATACTTCAAAACATCCCCTGACCCTGGGGATTTTTTCTTGCCTGGGCACTGAGGGGCAGAATAATTGGGACACCCTGGAAATGCACTTGCAATGCCCATTTCATGCTCCCAATGCATGTTCAAAATTCAAGGCACTTTGTAGGTGGAAGAAATTCCCCTGGCTAGCCTCCCACAGCAAAAGGCTCAGCAGGACAGCACTTTTTCCTTTGAGATAATATATTAGGGAAAATGGGATAACTGCTTTTTTGTCAAAAGAGCAGCGTTAAAATTCTGCCGTGCTAGCCTTGCTTTGCCCAGGGCAAGGAATTTTTTTGACAGGTGAATAAAATATCATTAGTTTCTCCACTGTCATCAATCATCAGAGTGAAGGCTGGGTGAGTAACCTCTTCAGACAGTCCTAGGGACTGCATTAGCCTCTGGTTTCTAAAGAAGTGGAGAGGGGCCAAGACAGGAAGCTGCCTTTATATCTAAATGCATGGGAGGCAGGCAGCTAAAACCTCTCCCCAACTTTGACTTTTTTCCCTAAGTGTTAGAAGCTGACAACAGCATAGAAATGGAGATTTCACGTTGTCACTCCAGCCTCGCCCAGCTATTTGTGGCCAGGTAGCCCAAGCTGGGCTAGATATTGTATCGAGGCATTGCTGAGAGCACAGCGTAAGTTAAGGAGAGAGAATGACAAATCTGAAGCTTTTGTCTAAAGGTCACATACTTAAAGCTTCTTTCTCATTTGTGTGAGCTAATTTACTTAAAAAAAAAAAAAAAAGAAAAATCTTCACAACAAAGAAAAATGAACAGAAATCTGTCCCTGAGACTGCCATGGCAGTGAACTTCCAAAGCTATTGTGATTTCAATAGAAGACTAGGAGACACTGCCATCGAAAATGCCATTGATATTGTAACAGATCATTGCCTAAATAGACCATAACAGCCCCCATTTCAATGGTTACTGAGAAACGCATTAACCCCTTCCCATCTGAGTGCCTGCACCATCTCTGTGTGACACATCAAAGGAGACACACCAGATAGTATGAATTTCACACCCTTTTTCTGCCCATCAGTTCCTCTGAGCTTCCCTGTCCCTTTCCTTTTCCACACCGTATCAGAGCGAGCCACGAGGGCAAATTGTTTTAAGTGCAGGCAGAAAACCTGGGGTTAGTGCATTGTCTCCCCCCAGCCCCACTCCTCAAACCACCCAGGAGAAGGCAAAGCTTTCCCCAAAGGTCTGGGGCTCAGGGGCAGTTGAAGTCCCAACAATTTACCAAAATAAATTAAAAAAACCCACACACATACATATATTTATATCTATCTATCTATATATGTCTTTATCTTTTAATTCCCAGTGGACCAAGCCCCAAACCCTTCAAGGGCTTTCAAGGAGAGATTAAAACCAAGCAAACCCAAAAACTAACAACACCCCCTCCAAAAAAAAAAAAACCAAACCAACCAATCAACCAAAACCAACAACAGTAAACTGTTGCAGTGCGGATACTGTAACATGATGTACCAAACAAGGAGTCCCGTGGAAAAGAAATATATATGGACAGATTCTTGATAGATGTTTCAGAGATGTTTATTTCTCCAGCCGCATGGCCGGGGCTCTGCCGAGGAACTCCTACAATCACGGGACCTGAGGGACCTTGCCCACACAGTGAAACACAAAACAACCAATGGGAACGAGGCTGAGCAGGGGCAAGGAAACCCCGTCTCTGTCCCCTCAGGGCCCCTCTCCCAGGGCTACATGGCAGGGGGAGGAGACCCCGACATTTAACCCCTTTATTTTTAACAAAAGAGATGTAAAACTTAACATTGAAAACAACAAGGACAGTTTCAAAACAAAACAAGCCACCCTCTTGAGTCTTCGAATGTCCAAACAGATTCTGTGGAACATCTTAAGGCTGACAGAAGGGAGACAGAACTCTCCAAGCATGCTTTGTGGGGAAACTGAGGCAGGAGAGAGTTTAATTTCTTCCCTCCCCCTTTTCATCCCCCCCTCGGCATTGGAAAGGGATTTTTTGGGAAACAATTGGCAAAGGCATGGTTTTGTGAGGGAAACCATGGATGAATAAACGGATTGGGAATACACTGGGGGTAATAGGACATAGGGTAAAAGGGAAAGGTGGGATTAGGAAAGGGAGACGGTAGGGGGGGCCTACAATGGAGATATTGTCTAACATGACTACAATTTTTAGCATATATACTGCCTTTTACAGGAACACCATCAGGCCCAGTGTCCTGCGATGCTTGTAACCCTTTTCTACCTTGTATAATTTTGAATTCTACCACCTCTCCATCTCCCAAGCTTGGGATGCATTTTTCAGGGTTATTCTTTTTAATAGCAGTTCTATGCACGAATATGTCTTGCTGGTTGTCACATCTTGTTATAAAACCATAATTTTGTTTAACATTATACCATTTTACTATTCCTAAAACCTTAGCTGCAGTGATTTTTTCCTTTTTCCGAGTTGCTGCTGTTTTCTGTCTCGCTGCGTTCTTGCTTTCTCTTTCACTTGCTCCCACGTTGGAATTGCCAGGGCTGCTAGTGCTGCCAGGGCTGCTGGAGCTGCTCGTGCCTGCATGCTCTTCCCGGGGTCGCATTCTGGGCCACGTGGGCTGGGCCGGGCCGCACCACTCAGTTGTCCGTGCGTCGCCTCCTCTGGTCTCAGCTTCGCTGCTGCTGCCAGGCGCTGCCTCCCTGTCTCAGCCGGGCCCCCAAGTGGCGGCCCCCCCGCGCCCTGCTCCAGCGCGCGTTTTGGCTGGGCGCGGCTCCGCTCCACCACCACCGCCACCGCCACCGCCACCAGCTGCCGCCCGTGCACCGCCCCTCTTGGTCGGGCGTTCACAGGGCTCGCTCCACCATGCGCTGCATGGGGCCGGGCGGGCACCGCCGGGTCGCGCCTCACTCTGCTGCCGATGCTGCAGCTCGCATGGCCCCGCCCACGCGCAGGAACTGCCTCGCTGCTGCTCGCAGAACGCTCAGTGCACGTGGCCTGGGTCGCATGGTCCCTGAGGCAGGCTTCCCTTCGCCAGGACACAGCTGACATTGCTCAACAGTCTCAGTAATTAAATAATATTCATGAAAATATTCTTCCATCGGCATATATTTTGACTCAAAAATTAACTGTGTCCAAATGGTGTTCCAAAAGTCTTTGGCAAGAATTAAATCCCAAGAAACATAGAAAAAGTTCTTAAACAACCATGCCAGGAAGTGTTTCAGTTCTCTTTGAGCTTGAATTAAGCTAAAATTTACAAATCATTTTTCAAGAATCTTTTCAAGTTTAAGATAAATGTCCATATGCGGCTCTGAGAGCCAAGAGTCTTCCCATGGTTCCTCCACAGTTTAGATATGGAATAGCAAAACAAAAACAAGAAGAGGAATCCAATGCCAGCATCTCTACCATTTATGTTGCAGTGGGGATACTGTAACACGATGTACCAAACAAGGAGTCCCATGGAAAAGAAATATATATGGACAGATTCTTGGTAGATGTTTCAGAGAGATGTTTATTTCTCCAGCTACATGGCCGGGCTCTGCCGAGGAACTCTCAACCACAGGACCGAGGGTCCCTGCCTGCACCAGGAAACACAAACCAACCAATGGCAAAGGAGGCTGACCAGGGGCTAGGGAAACCCTGTGTCTCCCCCCCAGGGCCCCTCCCCCAGGACCACATGGCAGAGGGAGGGCCCCAACAGTAAACCTAACAGTACGTTTTTTTGAACTGCAGTTCTTCTCTTCCAGACCCAGGGAGGCTATTGCAGTAGATGCTTCTTAAGCTCCTGTTTGAGGTTACTCATTTACCTTGTTCTTAAGCTCTTTGCTGTGTCCTACCACTGGGACCTCCTGAAATATTAAGCTAAACATCTTTCAAAACATGTCATGCCTCACTATCAGCTTGACTTACAGATCCTGGGGAGAGAAAGAATAAAAGTAGGTTTCTTTTGAATAAAAGGACTATTTCCATAGTGCTCCACATTAATTAAATTCAGTCCTTTAATTCTTTACTAATTGAATTTGGGGCCACATTTGCCATTGCTTAGCATGGGTCATATGCCAGGCTAACTTGCACTAGCTTGCAGAGCATCCTCCTGCCTTTCCTTGTGCCACACTGCTCTGGATTTGTGACATTCTCTCATTACTTCTCAGGCATGTATAGGCACGTATATAGGTGTTACATACACATGTGTGAATAAATATAAATATAAAAAGCAAAACTCCCTAAATTTCTTCTTATTCAGTCATTCATCTTGAGTTTCTCCAGGGTGATTTTTTTCTACTAAACACTATCCTGTTATACTCCAGCTGTTAATTGTTTCATTGACTTTAAAAGTTCTTTGCTACAGTCCTGCAGTCTCTTCTACAGAGTAACATATTTCAGAAACACAAGTTTTCATATTTCAGAAAACAAGAAACACAGATTTCCATGGGGCATGGATATCTGGCACCAAGCCGAGATCTGTTTCCCTGCTGGAAGCCCATGGCCATGGCTCCAAGTCTCTGCTCAGCAATTTGCCACCCAAAAACACCACGGGGCCACTGCCTGCTCAGATACAGCGACTTTTCCTGAAGCTTCCAGCTCTTACCAGATAGCTTTGAATTGATAATTGCGAAAGGCAACTACACTTTTTGGTAAGTTCTGCAGGCAATGGAGGTCCTGGGGAGGACACTGACTGAGGATCCATTAATCCCAATGAAAGGACCAATGGTTCTTTAATCCTGCACAATTACCTCAGGGTCTCCTGGGGAGCTCCTCAGCTCCTTCTGGCAGCCCAGGATGTGAAGCCTCTGGCAAGAGGCTGAGCACATTCCCCAAAGGGTCTACAATGGGATCAAAGCTCTTCGAAGCCAGAGGCAGCTGGACTAGTGGCTGCTTAGGGAGGTGCCACTGGGGCGATGAGGATGCTCTCAGTGCCTGATAAGGCAAATGCAGTGCAGGGGCAAGGAAGGGTGCTCTTGGTGCCTGGCATGGGTGAGTGCAGCCCCCACACTGCAGCCACTTCACTGCTAAGTTCTGAGCAAGGTCAAGAAGACACCAACTACAACATTATTTTCTTCTTGCTTCTGGGGAGAATATTTTCATTTGAATCCCATTCTTCCTGAGCCTTAATTACTTTTACTTTTTCAGAAGATTCAAAGGCAAATAGCCATCCTGCAAAAAAGGCAACAGATTCAGAGAGTTGCCACAAAATGACTTCTATAACCCCCTGTCCTGTTTCATGGAGGCCTTGGGAGAACCCAGCACAATGAGAAGTAAAGCTACACTTTGCAGGGCTTCAGTGGCAATTTCCTCCCCATATGTTTCTCAACACACTCTGTTAATTTAGTTTGTCTATAATGAATTCTGTCATTATTCCAAACATCCATTCTCATGACCTAGTCTTATAGCGTATCACCACCAAGTATCTTTTTTTGGCTATACAATCTCCCTGGGGAACTGAAAATTGTCTCCGTCTGCAGCACAACTATGCTGGGGAGCAGCCTGGAAAACAGATCTGAGATTATTCCTTTCTGTGTCAGTCATTTAAGCCTCTTTGTGTTAAAGTTGACATTTGTCTTGATGCTGTCTCAATAGGCCCCGCTGGCTGGGTTTCATTCAGTGCTCTGAGCCGGGAGGAGAACTTGCCTCTTGTTTTACTTTCAGGCCATTATTGTGCCAAAGCGTGAAGGGAGGGAGCTGAATAACCACAAACAGGTGAGGCAGGGAGAGGCTTTCTGTCTCTGCTCTCAGCTTGCAAAAGCTGAGCTCTTTGGATGCCTTTCAAAGCCAGGAGAAGCCAAAAGCAATAATCCCCACCATGGGAGCAGGCAGGAAGGAAGGGTATCTGGTGTTGGCCAGAGATGTCCCAGCGCAGGGGAAGCGCATTCCCTCACGGTGACATCGCTGTGAGCCAGAGCAGCCTCTGCGGGGCCAGAAATGCAGAATTTGAACAATCTCCAAGCTCCACACCCACCCTGCTGCAGCAGAGTCGGGCAGCAAGGAAGGCTTTTTTAAGTCTGTGCATGTGAAATGGCTGCTAAGAGTAAGGACTCTTTTTCTTAGCCACTGCTGCCTCTGCTTGCCCCTGTTAGCAATCTGTATGTGCCAGATGTAGGGGTTTTGGCAAACCACAGCCATTTATCTCCCTTCTTCCCCTACCCCTTTCCTTCATTTAGTCAGCCTTGCAAAAAAAGCTGTTATTTTTACCTGACCTTCACATGGCTGCAGGCTGGCTGGCAGTAGGTGGGTGCCAATGGGAAGTGCAGGGAGGATCTTCCATGCAGGAATCAGATGTGGAGCTTTTGACACTCATGATCTTCCCTTTACCGTGCAGTGCTTTCATATTCATGTTTTCAGCACCAAGCCAGAAGGTGGCATTTTCCTGAGGCATCCCAAAAGTGTCCTCTCCAAACCATAACCAGAGCCTCTCTGAAGTCCCAACATGCAGGCAAAGCACATGCTGCACACTCTTGGGGGCAAACAGGATCAACTCTTATTGTCCCTGCTATTCCATCCACCTTGGATTCCCAGGGATGGCTCCAGGAGGAAGGTTTAGCTCATTCAGTCCCCCTGTTCAGGAAGGCTCTCCAAGACATGGCAAAGCATGCAGCAAAGCATCCCCTCTTTGGAGAAGAACAATCAGGCACCTGTAGGAACACTCCGGCAATATCTGCATCCCTGCCTCAGACGGTTTCCTGGCTCCAACCCAGCCCACGCTCACTTACTTCAGGCTCCACATCCTGGGGAAATGTAAGTTGTTACACCAGCATGGCCCTGTAAAGAGAGAAAGAAAACAAGGGTGCGTTGTTTAGTAGCAGCAGGCTTTAGCTCCCACAATTGTGTGAGTTAATCAGAGGCATTACACGTGTGGTGTTGTGCAACTTCAGATGTCTCACCCCAAAAGCTCCAGTAACAAGGGATTAGGGGAGAGGCTGGGGAAGTCAAAAACTCTTCACTGGAAATTTGTTTCAAGATGTTTACAGCCTGCTTCTGAAAAGAGGTTGCTTTGTCTGTGCTTTACCTCCTGAGCCCCAAGGACTGTGGGTGCTCAGGACATGCTGCTACCCTGCTCTCACCAAACAGCCCTGCAAGGATAAAAGCAACTGGCAGAAATGTGGCACCCCAGGTTGAACCCATGCCAGATTGAGAACAAAGCGTCTGTACACATTATGTTCCCTCATGGTAGAAGTCCTGCTTTAATTCAGACTCCTGCACAGACTCCCTTAGCAGCAGCAACATCACTCACTCAGAACACCTTGTGTGACAGAAACAAGCCCATTCCCCTTGAAATATCCAGGGGCCATGGTCCTGATGAGGGGCATTGGAGGGACTATTGCTGTCTAGGCTCGAAGGCATGCACTCACCCATGCCCAGCCCAAAATCAAAGTATTGCATGAAGCAGAATGAATATCCAGGGTTTCAGTGAAAAGGTGAACAACATTTTCAAAAAAGGGAAGAAAACATCCACAAAAGCCACTCATATCATGGTGATCCAACTTCCCTGTAGGAACTGTATGGGCAGATAACCCAAGTACCCCAGCACCTGTGCTGGCCCAAAGTCTTCACTCAGCATTGCTCCTAGTTGCAGATCCCAAGCACCTGAGGATCCTCATTCAGGTCTTTCTCGGCATCTCTTGCCCTGTCTCTTAAGAGGTCTCTGGGATCATGGCATCCCAAGCACTGGCACTCTATCTGCCTGGCTGTGCTGTGCATCTAATGCCATGAGAGGGCACAGCAGAATGCCAGCACTTCCAGCCAGGACCACCTTGTCACAAATGTCTGTGGTAGAAACAGCAATTTCTCTTCTCAGGACCCAGTTTGGAGCAATGCATGAAAGGAAAGGTTTCCCAGCCAACATTAGCTGGCAGAACTGGTTGATAATCAGGCAGGACAGATGCGAACACACAATGCCTTGAACCCAATCAAGAAAACATCCCGGGAGTACCTGTTAATGTGAACCTTTGGAGGGGTAAAGTGGTCATTCAAATCAGGGCAGGATGATTGATTCCAACCTAAGAGAAAAGCACAAATAAAACTGAGTCCTATCCAGAGGGAAAAAGCCAGTTTGATCTGAGGTAAGGCTTGACAGCAAATGGATTCAAGTTTTTTTGGTTTCCAAGATAAAATAATACAGTGGAGATCTGAATGCATGGCACTGAGGAAAGCTGCGTTAGCAAGTCCCATTTAGGTATTTTGCAAAACTAACAGAGGGGTTACACTCAAAATGCCATAGGCATTGCTTTCCTCCTAGGAAGCATCCTTTGCTTCCCAGCTTTACCAGTCAACCACATTTATCCCTCAGTGTGTCACTGTGGCAGTAAATAAGCACCAGTTCTTTGGAAGAGCTCGGGCAGCAGCTCCAGTTCGGGCTCAAACCCTCCTCTTCTTAAAATTTCCCTCCAATACAGAATTATATCTCCTGTCAGTACAAATTTTGGTTTATAAAACAGGCATGCAACACATCTGGAAGAAAAATTGCACCTGTCAAATGCCCTGCCCCATGAAATAAACCTGTGCAGTTTCACTTTTCACCTAGTAAATACCCAAGCACTCTCCAGAACAGTCTATTCCAGTATTCAAATTTGTTTCCATTAATATGAGAAGCTAGGAGGGTTTGGAAGAAAAGGAAGGAATTGATTAAAAGCAGATGGTATTCATTATCTTGCTAATCACAATCCTACAAGGATTTTTACAAAGAAAAAAGAGAAAGAAAAAGCAACATCAAGAAAAGGTCATGCTAGTACTTTTCAAATAAAACTTTAGAAAAATAACACTTCCAAGGATTTACTCCCCTCTCATGAGAAAATCAGCTTGTTTCGTATCACAGCTCAGCCACGCTGGGAAAATGTCTTTGTGATACAGTCATCATTCTCACATTTTGTGCTGGGACTGCAAACTTTTGCCGAATGTCTGAGAAAAAAACCTGTTGAAAGGACCATTACAACGTGTACTGTCCCACAACCTCCGGCGGCACTGCTGTACTTCCCAGCCTGTTCTTTTCCCCAAAGGGAAGTCACAAATAAGCAAACAAAGCAAACAAAACCAAATAGAGCTAAAATGAATAGGCAATTTATTAGCCAGAACCAGAGTAGTGGGAAAACCCAAGGATGGGTTCTGTCTGAGCTGACTGGCTGGAGTTCACTCAGAACAATTTTCTTCGGAGGATTTTCGCTCTTGCTATCTGATCCTGCTCCAATTAAAGTCAATGGAGATGTAGTTATTAACAATCCACAGCACTGCAAGAGGGTGAGATGCCTATATCAAAGACCTTGGCACTTTTTCACATTATAAAGTCACAAAATTCAAATGGGTCATACTCAGCCTTGCTTTGGGACAGCAGAACAGGATGCCAGTCAGCAGGAGGAGGTGGTGGAGGTGGTATTTCCAATATCCAAATATCCAAAATCCCAGTGGTATTTCCAACTGCAGGAGCATAACTCTTAGCTTGTTCACCACCACACTCTCCTCTGTCTTTTCAAAACCCACCAATCTTTCACAAAAACTACCCAGAAAGTGTCTTAAACCAACCTGGAATGATCCTGCTCACCTCTGGGTATCCAGGGCAGGGGATACCAGTCTCCACAAGGTAGTGGCATCTTGGAGCGGGTTCAGCGAAGACAGGAAAAATCCAGTTATGATATGCTCAGCCTCCTGGAATGAGAGGCACTAGGAAACCACCAGCAATTGTCACTGACAATAGACTTTATTCTTTTCCTATAATACTCTTTTTGAAATAGGAAGTGGTGTACAACACACGGCCAAAATATTCCGCAAGTAGACATGGTGCTACATAAGCCAAAAAAGCTATGCACTGGTGAGATTTTGTGGTCTTCAGGCTGAGATTCCTAAGCAGCTATTTATATGATAATTTATTTTTTAAACCACAATGACTCAAGGCTGCCCTGAATAGCAGCAGATTCTTTGTTAACAGTCTTTCTGTGCCATCTCACAAGGTACTAAACAGCTCAGAGACAAATGAATCTCAAATATGCCTCCACACCACCCTGCTCCCTGTCTGGGAATGTACAGCACATCCACGATGATATTTAGACTTGACCTAAGGTTTTCTTCCAGCTATCCCCAGCTTCTCCTGCTGTTATTTATTCACCCTCAAGTCAGTCCCTTTGAGAGGCAGGGGTCCTGCCTGCAACACATCCCATTTTCAAGACAAGGTGAAAATGTGTGAAATGGAAAGAGAGATAGATGTAGGTCTTTTTGCAGGCACATGTACAAGAAAAGCAAGGAGATCTGTGAACAGATAAACTTAGGAAACCCAGTTTTCTGCAGCTTTCACCTGTGGGTTTTCTGAAGACGGCTGTAGACTTAACGCTACAACCTTCTCCACCAAGGGTCCAGCTTGAACCCTTCTCCACCATTCTGCTACTAATTTTTATGAAATTTAGAAGAGCTTGATCTCTTTGGGATAGCAACCCACATGTCAAACAGGGCTGGAATCAGGCATTTGGGCTAAAAGTTTTCCCTTTTTATCTAAGCACTGTTTTCTTATGAAAATAAATGAAAACTCCAAGTCCATTCCTTAGACACATGAAGAAGCATCACACTGTTATCTTCATGGAGTTATGGCTGGTTTCTGGATCCTATGTGCATGCAGAGCTGCTATACTTACCATAGGTAGAGCGTAGAAGTCTGTCATTGCTGCAGTGAAGAGCACCAAGAGCTGGGCACCATGTAGGGGTTTGGCTCTCATTGGGAAGTGAGTGCTTTGGGAGGCAGGAGACACCCACAGCTTTTTAGACCTGTGAGTCACTGCTCACATCAAGGCCTGGTTGTATTTAATGTTTATAAAATGCAGCATTGCATTTAATGCCCATTTTTTCAGGCCTAACCTCTGAGCACTCCTGCTGGAAATAAACCCAGAGCACAGCTGGGGCAGCATGAGAATCGCTGAGAAGAAAATACACAACTACAACATCTCCTCAAGGAGCTTGGCAATACTCAGAGCTGTCTTTTCCAACATCCTCATGTTCCAAGAATCTCGTCCCCAGCCCAGAGGGTTAAACCCAACTGTGCCTGCACTAGGGCATTGCAGGTGAGAGCTCAGCATTCCCCTAAGCTTCACTTTGCCCGTTATCTTGCCTGCAAGCCCAAGTCTCTGTGGTATCTACAAGAGGGAAGCTTGAAATCGTGTATTTCTGGTTAGCAGTTACTAAATAAAAATACCCCAAAGAAAGAAGCACTGTACTAATGCTGACACTCTGAACGATAAACAGGAGCCTGGAGTCCTTGGGGGCTCTAAGTTAGCTGGTTAAATAAACAGCCCCACCCCACGTGCCAAGAACAAAGCGGGATATGCAGTCCCAGGGTGCTGCATGGTGACCACCCGGCACTGAGCTCAGCCTGACGTCCTGCCAAGAGAGACCACCACACCCAGGAGAAGCAAAACCCTTCAGGAAACATGATTCTCCTTCACTATAATTTTTGTTTTAGTAATTTGATTTTGTTTCCATTTAACTTCCCTGCCCGGCAAGCAACACTGCGGGGTCAATCTTCTGTTTGCCCAAAGCCACTGGCCAAAAGCTTCTCCTTCTCTCTCACTCCTACCTCCATATCTATAGATTTATTTAAAGAAGGGGGGAAAAGCCCATAGCACAAGATATCTTTCATTTTAACTTCACAGTCAGCATCACACACAGCTATTTTGGAAAAGCACAAGGAAATACCCTGCTCCTCATACTGTTGCCACTGGACCCCACTTGCACCTCGCCCCAGCTGAACACCATGAGCTGCCAGAGTCACACAATGTGCCATAATCCTTCGGTGGAGACAAAAGGGAACCTGGGTAGAAGTGGAGGAAAGGCAAAACATCATGGGCATAGTCCCAGTCTGACTGGGCTTTCGGGGCAGGGACTTGTGCCCAAGCTCAGCCAGCTCCATGATGGTTCCAGCTGCAAACCTTCCAATGCATTAGTCTTTCTCCCTCACCCAATACTTTTGGCTGGATTTGGTCTGTAATATTTTGGGTTAGAACTAAATATGACAAAATTTCAGCCCCAAGGGCCAGCTTCTCAAAGCAAAGCACACATGCCCAGTGGTCAGAGGGAGAAGGGACATTTATTCATCACCCACAGCGACGACATCAAAATCTAGCCAAAGAGGGTTTCCTTGGCTGGAAAGATACCACCAGCCAAAATAAGTACTCAATGTATTCCTTGCAATACTTTTTAAATTCTTCTTCTATCTTTTTTAAACATGGTGATTTTCGGGCATGGGGAAGGTTTGCTGGTCAACGTCCTTGGGAATCCACCCGCATTACTCCTGCACGTGGCACAACACAACCACGTTATCTGCAGCCAGGAGAGCATCTCTGAGCCTGGAGCGCACAGAGCACAGGAGCAGCCACGGGAACTTCCAGCATCTCCTTGGGCCTTGGGAGAGCGGCTTCACAGGAAAGGCTCCAGCTGAGCACACAAGATTTTCCTCAAGACAAAATGCCTTTCTTCTTTTTTTTTTTCCCCTCCTCACTGAGTTGATGGGAAACTGTTTACAGAACTAGAAATATCCCCTATGGAAAAGTCTGCAAGAATTCAAAATGAGTGAAACAGCTGCATTTTTTAAAAGTCACTGGAGTGGAATTTGATGGAAGGTAAGATCTACACCATAGTGTTTTCCAATGCCTTTAAGAACTCAGTGGCAGAGATTTAATTTTCTGTTAAGTTCCACAAGGAGGTTATGAACAAAACCCATCGAGAGAAAACTCTGTTCAGTATCATATGCTTAAGTTTTTACGGTTTTTTTCTTTCTTCCTAGATAATCAAACCTTCACCTAGATTCTAAACTGCAGAGGTTTAAATGTAATTCTAAGATAGAGCTCACACACTGAAAGACAGATCATGTCTTGAGCATATTCTGAAACATACTTTTAGGTATTATGTCTGTTATGAAAGTACTAATATCAATCCCCAACTTTAGATGGAGTGGCTCTCACTTAAAACAGAGTTACTCACACTGATACATGTGAAAAAACACAAAAAAGAAATACCTTCTCCAGGCATATGGCATCAGGAACCTCTGACTGCCAGTTTGCAAGCTGAACTTGCAGGTTTGCTCATCACTGCGATAATTTAGGGGTTATTACTTCATTTTTGGAGATTGCTTTTAGA
The DNA here is from genome assembly GCF_020740725.1 of Corvus hawaiiensis. Lineage (NCBI taxonomy): Eukaryota > Metazoa > Chordata > Aves > Passeriformes > Corvidae > Corvus > Corvus hawaiiensis. The sequence continues at coordinate 7,625,521 of NC_063226.1, read as the reverse complement.
AATGAATAGTTTGTGATCAGACTTCTTTTCTCTTTAATTTTAGTACCAGAAGGGCACAGATCTGCTCTAGCTCCTCCATTCAGACACCCTGCCTATAAGGGTGGGAGTGATGGAGGGGGATGTTGTTTAGCAGCAAATGGACACTACCCCTCAACACAAAATCATCTCCATAGCAAAGCACTGAAGTTTTTTTTATCTTCTAAGAATGATGCAGTTTTATACCCTTTCAGAACATCAGAAATGTAATGGATCACTAAAAATCAGTATAAATAAGCCTGTGCTACTATTCCTAAACAGTGGTTCTGACTGGGAAAGACCTTACTGGGAATTGTCTGAATTAAAGAGGAAGCTTAGGGTCAGACCTTTGGGAGAAGTTTCTAACCTGCTTTTCCAAATGAAGTCTCATATGGTCCTGCCAGCTCCAAGGCGAGTCTTGTCAAGAGATTTTCTCAAGCCACTGACGATGAGTAACATGCAATGAAAGTCCAGCCTGGAAAGGTGAGGGCCAGCTGAACACTCAGGCAATTTCAATTGTAAATATGAGTATCTCACTTGTTATTTACCTGGCAGATGAACACCACTTGGAGTAATCAGAATGTTTGGAGACTGGCATTCCAAGTAATGCATGTGCATAAGCAGCTCCTTTGATAAAGCTGAAGAATGACATGCTCTCCTACCCTCCTTCTCCAATCACTTAGAGTAGTCTCTAGGATTGTGTCCATACACATTCTTCCTAATTCATCCCATTAAGAAGGACATTACAGATGCTGCTGGTTTATTTTTGTTGTCTTAAAGATACAGACTGCGCTGCTGGAGGCCTGGGTTTTGCACAGGGGACATAATTGGCTTGAGATCACATAAATCGAATGAGATTTCTTTCCTATGTGAGCAGTAAAAACACGTGTTTCCTGTCCACCTCACAGTCACTGATACAGATTGTTCTCTCAATGTGTCTCATCACACAGGTCTGCAGGAATACCAAAAAGTGAGTTGCATTTCAGGTTAGTCAAAAGGGTTGATGACAGTAAATTTATGTACATTATGATGGCAGAATTTCTGGCTTCTAAAACAATGTTTGCCTAAAAGAGAAACAAAACTTAAATTCAGCTCACTGTTAAAGTATGAGCCACCAAATTTTTGCTCAGTATCCCACGCAGGAGACCGTGCACACAAGGGTTGCTCACATTGACAGGAGAATGGCCATAATCCATCAGAAATGTCAATGTATGGCACTGATGGGGCCATTGGTGCAGGGCAGTAAATTGGGGGTTAATGGGAGTAGAGAGTCCGGCAGCAGCTCTTCCAGCTCACAGCTATCTTAGTTCTCTATGTTTTATGTCTGTATCTCCGAGGGGGTAAAAGATAGAGAAGAGACTTGCCAAAGATCCTACAAAATATCTCTTACAAAACAAGGCATGAAACCAAGAATTGCTGACTGACAGTCCTGTGATGGCCCAAACAACACACTTGGGCCAAGTCTTCCTTCCAGGAAGCTCAACTGAGCACAAATGCTTCATTTTCTAAGAGCAGCTCTACTCCAAGCCTTGCATCTACCAGGCAGGAAAGGCAGCCAGGTCCCTCTCCATGGAAACTTGAATGCCCAAAGTGGTGTGTGAGCAGCTCTCTCCACAAACAAACTCTTAATTACATGCAGAGAGAAGTATTCTGTCAGAGAAGTGTTGCATCATGAAGTCTCCCACATCACCAGTTTTTAGAGGAACCAGTAGGAACCAGGGGGAGATTTATCCTGAACATTTTTCATGAGCATTTCTGCAGTGCCAACACTGATCACGTAGCCAAGCAGCATGGAAGGTCACACAGATACTTTGAGATGTTAACACAACACAAATAATGCTTTTGCTGATCATTAGATCTGTTGGCAGCCACACCCCAGTGCCCTGAAGGACACCCCAGGCAACCGAGGGGAACTCTCAATGAAAAATAAGCCATCAACCCACCTGAGGACACAAGATAGAGATGGCAGACGTTTCTAGAGGAGCGTGTTCCTCACTGGCTGCCATCTGGGAAATCAGGAACTCTGTTTTACTTGAATGCTACTCAGGATTTAGTTTTCAAGAGAAACTGCAGGGCAGGATAACAAACAATGGCACATTTGTCCCAGTGAAGCCTTGGGGCTGACACTAGCAGGACAGGAGGTGCTCAGAGTCTTGGAGCACAAACACCCAAGAGGAGCACCAAGCAACCCTGGCTGCTTGTTCCCACACTGTTCAGCATTCCAGAGCTGAACAGTGCCCTGCAGAACCTACCCTGGGGTGGGTTTCCTGCTTTCAGGGATATGACTCTGTTGCAGATCCAACACAGGCACTCCTTCTTGATTTTATTGACTTGGTTTACTCTCTGCAAATGGATGTAGGGATACAAAAAAACCCAGCAATGTACCTTTGGCCTTTACAAAGCAGCTCAGAGTTCAAGGAGCAAGTGACAGTTTAGGAAGGCTCTCCAGATTATAATTCCCCCATTTTTGGTATGCTTTCATGTTTTTCAGGCATTCAGTCCCAGCTGCTATAGACAAGGAACCAGGTCACAACCCCTCAGATGCACCCTCTCCCCACAGCTTTCTGTTCAGCTTCAGTGTTAGTGATCCCAGCCCAGCATGCACAACCAGGGGAGAAACTGGGACAGGGGCAAGGCTCTGACTGAAGACAACAAAAGGGAATAAACCACCTGAATGGGGAATCAAGAGGTGCTTGATTCAGCTGAACTCCTGATGTCTCTGGTATTCAGGTTTCTCATTCAGATCCCACTGACCTAGCCTTTCTCATATTTGTCCACCTCACTTGTAGGGGTTGTTGGCAACAACAAAGACCATTTCTTTCTGTGTGCTCAGCCAGTGCCCAAAAGAAGGGCCCCAGGCTGGACCTCAGCTGCTCAGCACAAGTACAACGTGGGCTTCAGTCACACCTGCTGTGGCACCAGCTCTGTGATGCCCAGGCACCAGCACCCTGAGCTGTCCATGCCAGATATGGCAGCTGTATCATGCTCTCCCTAATACAGAGAACTTTAAAAAAATCACAAATTATCATCAACAGCACTGCTCATACTCCCCGTGGAAGCCCACTGGGAGCCCACAGTCCCTGTAGCCAAGTTGGCAATGCCATCTAGTGCATGCAGGCAGAAATAGCACAGAGCTGCAGGTGGGCAGGTGTGCACAGCCCCAGATGTGCAGCCCAGATGTGCCCTCAGCCAGGGCGATGGCAAGAGGGTACTCCAGCCCTGGACATTGCCTGACCCGGATTTTTCCCACCCAGAAAGAGCTTGGCCTTATCCAGACAACCCATTTGCCTGGACAGGGAGGGGGAATCCTCCCCTTTCCCCAAAGGCTTTCAGCTGAATTTTTCCAGCTACATCAGCCTGTGGTCACTGCTGCCAATATAGCTTCACATTTTGGCTCTCTGGCGTCACTCAAATGTAAAACATCTCCCACACAAACATTTTTTTTGAGCAAGGCAAACACTCTCTCAGTAACTAGAACCATTTCTCTTAAACATGAACAAAGCGAGAGGTTTCTTCAGACAAAGGAACTGAAGGTTTCCTTTTAATGAGAGCATTCTCTGATGCAGACTGAAATCTGTGGCATTCTGGGTTTTTTTTTGTTTTGGGGGTTTTTTTTCTGAGTGCCTACTTTTAAAAAAATTATATCTGGGCTGATCGTAATTTTCTTCTTGTGCAACTTTTCTGTAATTTCACCAGTGATTTAAAACAATTTTTTTAAAGGGGAATCACTTGGCTTTTAAAAATATTTTTAACCAAAAAAAGATACGTCTTTCACTAAGAATGTGTGACCTCTACAAGCATAATATTTCAACAGCTATTGAAAACAGATATTTTGTTAAGAAAATGAAGAGTTATGAACTTTGTGTTTTGCTGAAAAATGGGTCCATTTCTAGCTCTGTAAGATGCAGCTCATTCTCCAACTGTTATTTTAGGTTGTTCTTCAATCTGATTTAAAGGAAAGAAATTTTCTCTCAAAGCTTTCCATATTTTCCATACCTTTAACAAAACATTCAAAAAGACTGTTCCTCATTACAAACCCTTTGCCTTCTAAGTGCCTTATATATTTAATAGGCATAAAAGTCAGAGAGGACGGGGGGAAATGGGTCTACCTGAGCTTAATTTAGAAACAGAATTTAATATATAGACCAGGTCCAACCCACTCACTGCAGCTGGGTTTAAGAGCCAAGATTGACTCCCACTGTGATGTGACGGTAGAGCAGAGGGGATATTTCAGTGGCGACTAGTGTGCTCCAGGGGTTAAATCCACCCTGGCCATGGAGGGACATGCAAAGCCTCTCTGTAGTTGAAGCTGAAGCCGCTGGGGCTGGATGAAGCAGGACCGGAACAGGCTCAATCCGACTGCTGCTGGAGTCAGTGGGAGCCACTCTGCAGGCTTGGAGCTAAGTCAGAGCTTAAAGAGGAACTGGAAGGACAAAAGCTTGTGGGATGAGGCCTTAAACCAACAGCTCCCAACTCAGTACAGCCTCAGAGAGTATCTAAAATAACCAGTATCATTAACCCTCATGCTAAAATAAATGAAATTCAATAATGTTAATATACATTAATTCATGCTAATAGAATCACTGCTCCAAATGCAGAGTTAATAAGCCCAGTTAGACCACTACCGCTGGCTACATATTTAAAAGATCCAAAATATTTAAATATTGACCACATTCCTCTGAAATTAATAGTATTTCCATTGGATTACACATTGATCTTGGCTGAGCCATGCTTGACATCTGGAGCAGTTAAAATAGCAACCTGAACAGCCATAGTCTGCCACTAATTTTTAAAAGTAAAAAGCCCATTTTAACTTCTGTGTTCTCATTAAAACCACTCTGCTGTCTCAGTGCAGGGCCCAAAAGAGGAGAGCCATGAATACACTATGCACAGATTAGCTGAGGCACTGCCAGTGCTGCAGGCAGCTGTAGCACCACAGGCCCACTTGACCCAGCTTAAGCCCCAGGGCTGCTTACACAGGAAGTCCCTGTCTTCCTGGAGGAAAGGGACTTTGCACAGCACTTGGATTCTCACTCTTATGGTGGAGACATCATTTCACTGCTCACTTTCACAGGAGTCTGGGTTCATCACAGCCAGGACTATTCCTGTGCTTGGCTCCAAGCCATGGTCCTGTCTGCTCCTGGGGATGTGCAGCCTCAACACAACCTTCATCAGTGGTGGGGCTGGAGGGGTTTTGGGTGTTGGTGGGCTTTTTTCTCCCTTTAATGCTTTTGAAAACCAAGGGTGGAATCCATTGCTTCCTCCATTCATTGAGATAGGACAAATACATTGGTTTGGCCATGGTTTTACTCATGTTTTCCATGCACCTCACAATTGTATGGGTTAAGCAACTCCTCACAGCTGGCATTCCTGCTTCTTTAATGCTCCGTGTGAGCAGCAAGGGCAGGACACCGAGGAAGGGAGCTAACCACCCTATGCAATGCAATGGGGCCAAAATTGTAATGGGAGAGGTTTTTCCCTTCCAAAGGCTTCAAATTCATTTCGGTTTCCTGCGAACGCCCGGAGGGTGCAGTGCAAAACCCACATACAAACCTGGCTCCTCCGGCTGGCTGCCACCTGCATTTCTCTCCCATCCAGGCTCAAAAAAATCTGCTCTGCTCTCACCCTGCAGCAGGATTAAAACACTGCAAAAAGCCCTATGGGGTGAGTATGGCTCCATTGGGAAGGCGACCAGCAAGCACCTCTGCAATGCTGGATTATAAAGGTGGTCAAAAAGCGGCAACTCTCACTGCCTTTTGATAGAGAAAACCAGCACAGGAATGTGGGCCAGAAGATGCCACTGCCAGCTCCTCTCATGAAAGGAGCAGCTAATAAAACACAAGGAGGTGCATCTAATGCACTTTAAATAACAACAGAGTGAAAGAAACGACAGGAAACAAGGAATTGGCAGTGATACAGCTCAAGTGCTGTGATACAGCTCAAGTGCAGTGATACAGCTCAAGGCACTCCTCTCCTGTCTCCCTCTCAATTCTAACCATCACCTCTCAGTCCAGTCCCAGAACTCTGGGAGCTCCTGGATGAGCCCCATACCATTCCTGCACCAATGTGATGAAGCACACCTTCATGGAATGGAATTTTTACCAGTTTTAATCACTAGTTTGCAGTCAAACATGCCCTCAGTGGCAGGATATTCTTTCATCAGGAAGCAGGAGGGCAGCTCTGCCCACATGCCATCCCACTGGGGGACTCACCCCCATCCCTCTGGTCAGCACAAGGCTCCCAACAGCTTCTCCTGCCTGTTACTATCTGTGCAAAAAACAGCCCCCATCTTCTTCATGTGTGCCCCCTCCCAGTGACAAAGGACAAGCTGAAGTATCTCTGTTAAGTACATTATCCCTTTCCCTAGGAAGCTAAATGTTGGAATTACTTAGCATGGAGCACACCTAATTTATTTAGCTAATTATTTTCAGACAGCTAGGCTCCAGAAGACCTCTGTCAAAGACAACAGCTTCTTTTGTAACACTGACTCTCTTGGCCCCCGGCTTGCTGAGAGCCCTCACTCACCCACATAAACACTGACCCACAACTCTTCCTGCTCAAAACTGAAAATCTCACCGCTATTTTGTAGCACAAATTCCTGTTCAATACTCAAGTAGTTTTGAATGCACAATCATCCAAAGAATTTAACAATGAAAAAAGAGTGATCATGTTTTTTGGGGTTTTTTCCCCAAATTTAGATTGTTTTTTCTATGAGAAAAACAAAGGAAGAAGGCTGTGACACACCAGCCAAAGTCTTCACTTGCCCCAAAACATGAAAGGCCCTGAAGCCACTCAGAAGTCATCACCTTGTCTCATTCTGTGAGGCATTTTACCTGAAGCACCCTCCTGGAACACAGCATGGCCTATGTTAGTACACAGGAAATTCAGAGCAAACAACAAAGTCACTTAGGGCTGTTCAAGCAAGAACCACTTAACTCTCTTACTCCACTGCCTATTCATAAGGGTGCCCAGCTCCTCACCTGCAAATAAGGCAGGGTGGCTGCTCACCCAAAATCAGAGGGGTGGTGTGAAGACACATTCATGGAGAGCTGCCTCCAGAGCCCTGCCACACAGGAACTTACATATTTAGGATTGCACCAGCTCCAATACAAACACACTCTGTTATGAGGATGCAAATGAAGGCAGCCATTTAAAAAAAAAAAAAAAGTAAAAAAAAAGAAAAAAGAAAACTCTTGGTTAAATCCGAATTGTCTTTCTGCTGCAGGAATCCAGTGGATATGTACCTGTGACCTTGCTTCCACTAAAGAGTTCCTGGAAATGCAGATGCACCTCCTGTCAACATCAGCGAAATACCTCCTGTGTACTTAACTGTCCTCGGATCTGCATCTTGCACAAGACGTGTGTGGTAGTGGCATGGGGGAAACAGCTGAACATGTACAACAATTAGCTTTAAAAATGTAAGATTCCGGCTATTGTTTCAGTTGCCTGTCCCTGGGGATCCTCAGCATTACTGTATTATTGGTGATGCTAAACGGGGTTTTCAACAAAGCTGGTCTGAAGGATCATGAATGCCAAAACAGCATTTCAACCCATTAAACTTCACAGATGAAACAATTTCTTCTAAAAATAATGATCAGTTCTTCCCACCAGAAAAAATAAAAGTCTGGCCAATTCCTACCATGCCAAGTTTACAGGCAGGCCTGATTTTTATGGCTGAGTTTACTAAGCTCTGAAGAAAAGCAGGTTAATAATGGAAACAACCAACAGAGCCGAGTTATAGGTGAAGAGAAGCCACCCTACACAACAGGGCGGCCAGCAACTGCTGGCAAATGCATTCCACCTCGCTAATCCTGAATTTTCCTGTTCAGAGGAAAAGATGAGATGTCATAGCTCCTGCTAACATCCTTGCCATTATGTCGATGCAAATACAGTCAGGAGGCAATTACCAGCTCAGCCAAGGACCAGCCATTGTGGGGCTGACAATAGCTTGTCAGAGGAGAAACAAATACCCTCAACCTTCTCCAAGATTTTAAGTCTTACTAGTATAAATCAGTAACCCAATTAATGAGGGGTTTAGCATACTGATTTGCATGGGATTACATGAATTAATGACACACGTAGAGGGAGACAGTGTGGCAGGACATGCTGGGGAGATGAGCAGCTATGTAGGGGAATTGTATTGCTGCAAAACATGAATGAGGAGCACGGGCACCCCAGATTTTGTGATAGGGATGAAGCTGCTCCTATTCAGCTCCTATGAAACCAGCAGGGGGACAGACATCACCCGGCTGTTGAAATGAATCATAGAATCATTAAGGCTGGGAAAGACCTCTAAGAATATCAAGTCCAACCCTTAACCTAGGAATGCCAGGTCCAGCACTAAACCATGTCAATGACTAACAACTGGAGCAGATTTGTTGATCCAAGTAAGAGCTGCTTTTAAAATCAAAACTTCAGGTTTAGCAGTTGCAGCAATCTCTGGCTGGTGTTGAGTGGTGATGGCTTGCAGGGGAGACCACCAAGGTCCAAGGGTGAGATACATTGCCACTCTGCTCCTGCTGGGACACAGGGACTGCCTAAGAGGAACCACCACAGAGCAAAGGTTCGGGAAAAAGGAGCCAGGGCAGGAAGGACGCACAGGGCCAAATCATAGTGAGCAGGCTAAAAGGCAAAAGGGTCTCCTTTTGATCAAGGCAGAGCAGATCAAGGGAGGAAAAATATCCCCAGCAGTTACCCACCCAACAGCACAGGGATAGTAACCAGAGGAAGGCAACACCACAGCAGGACTTGCCATCAGCAAGGGGAAGGCACAAGCAGCAGCTGTCACTGATCTGGTTACTGCTGTCACCAATGGGGGACACTGCCACATTCACAGTGGACCTGCAGGTAGGAGGGAACAGGTTGACTTTGTGAGAAAGGTGACAGACAGGGCGGGCAACTACTGTGGGACACATGATAAGTAAAAGCATCCAAACAGGTGGAAGGCATTTTTACGTGCCATGCTATGAGACATCCAACACCGGATGCTACGATGAGGTAGGAGCCAGGACCAGAGGGCTTGCCTAGTCCAGCCAGGCATCCAGCAAAGCAATTAGGGGATGGTGATGGAAACATCAGCACCATCTGTCTAAGAAATGAACACTGTTCTGAGTTTGCACCCTCCAGAATTAATACACCACCTTGCCTGTGAGGACAAACCCAGGCTGGCTCAGCCAGAAGGGGAACAGCAGGACCCTGCCCTGGAGCATGGAAAGACACCTCTTGTTGCTCTGGCCATTTGTCCTGACTTGGGGGGGCACCAACACAACACAACACAACACAAGAGACTCTTACAGTCCAGTTACATGCTCTCCTTTTCTCTCTCCACGTGTCACCTGTGAAGCCATTTCAGGACAGGCACTGAGCTGTTAAAACAGGTCCTATTAAGAGCTGGATCTTTTCATTCCAGCGCTTTGGGAGACAGCATCTTCCATGCTGCCAAGGACATCACCTTTCTGCTTCATTTTGCATTTGAAGCACACTTACCAGCTCCATTAACTTTAATAATTAATTCTATATATTGGAATTTTTCTTTAAATCATGCTCATAATGGCACTGGTTATGTGGGGGAAAAAAAAAATCTGAAAAAGGGGAGCACATGCCTTCCCCAAAGTGAGCAGCAAGTCTCTTCCCCACCTGTATGGTTTAGTTCGCAGGCTCATGTCAGAGAGCCAACTTCACACACAAACACAAAATAGAAGCAGGAACACAACTTTTGATTGTCCTACATTGTTTACTCTTGTTTCTTGCAGCCCCAGGTGACAAATCTGTCCCTTATATACTGGAAGACTGCTGTGCTACTAACGAAGTCAACTGGACATGCTTAAAACTGATGGGAGATCTTTGCATTGGTGGCTTGTACCAAACTAAGGAATAATAAATTAGTGAGCAGTTAGTTGTAAAACGATAATTATAAATTCAGAAGTGGTTTACTTTTCTGAGCAGAAACACTCAAAAGCAGGAGAATTTACAAGCAACTTTCTTACATATGAACACTTATGCCAAGAAGGGAGATGTTGGAGCAGGCAGCCCCTCCAAACACAAGGGCTTTTGTTCCACCAATCTCAGAGCTTCTCAGAAGGTTTTTTTTTGGTTTTGCTTGTTTTGTTTTTGTTTTGGGTTTTGGTTTGTTTGTTTGTTTGGGGTTTTTTTGTTTGTTTGTTTTTTCCATTTAACTCTGCTGGCCTGCCAGCTGGGTATGAGCCAGAAGGGTTGTCCAGTCAGACCTTACTGCGACATATTTACAATAGTAGTGCATCTAAGGTTTGTTTATTTTGGGATTAAAATTCAAATGGCTAGAACCATTTAAATATTTAAAGAGCAATCAGAAAATGCCATGAAACCAAACAAATCAGGAAAAGTCATGGAAACCATCAGCAATATTTAATTCAGAAATTCTCTTTGTTAGGGAACTTAGCTGAAAGAAAACAGCTGGATGTAGTTCAACCCTCTAAATTAAAAACAATCTAACAAGGTCTATAGGGATAACTCTTTCAGCTACATATTGGAGACCAGATTCACTTCTACCACGTAAATGCAATAGCACTCAAAGCTAGAAAGGAAATTCCTCAGAACTGAGGTAGTTTCTAAGTATCAGCACATTTTCCAATTCCTCGCAAGGCAACTTAGCTATTTACAATCCATTTTTTCCCACACATAAATTTGTAATTTTTTCAATTTTATGGTTCCATGATTTATTTTCTAAAGAAAAATAATCTAGCCAGAATATCCCTAACTCTACTATCATCATGGTTTAATAAATAACTGGCTACTTCTAGTAAAATTAAACCTCCAAGATTATTTTTACCAGCCAAGAATACTCTGTCTTTATAGCTTTGCAGAAATTTGGTGTGAAAATAAAGTTGAGTATAATGCTGACCCTGAGCTAACAAGTAATTAATGCTCCAATATAAAAATAGAAAATTATTCTTTATGACACAAGGGTGGAATAGAGCAAACCTTTTCTCTCTGGATTGCTCTCCTGGCCAGATCCCAGTGTCCAGCCAGACCTAAAGGCTTCCCAAAGCAGGAAGAGACATGCAGAATAATTTTGAGTCTTTCCAAAGACTTTGCTTTCGCTAAACTCTTTTAAAAATTATTTAATCTCTTTTCTTAAAAATATACATTTCTTTTATTAATGAGTTGCTGTTCACCATAACATTGTTCCAACTCCAACAGCACAGGTAGAGAGAGGAAGGTGTCTCAGGTAGTGCCAAAAAGCTACAGGTGCTGGGCATCAGCTCCCAGCCAAACACACCCAAAATGAGGCATCTTCAGCCCTGCCAGCTCCTGCTCCCATGTACGTGCAACAGTGCCTGCTCCTTCTCTTTTGCCCCCATCAGAGAGGAAACAAAACTCATAAAAACAAACCCAACCCCTCCCCACCTGCCCTCCCACACAGGATTTCTTAAAACCAGAACCAAAACCATTAAAAAATCAATCCAGCATTCACCTAATAAATGTGCAGACAAGACACATGTTGGCATTTGGATCTGTGAGACGACAAGTTGTTTCCAACCGAACAAGTTTAATGCCTCATTCCCATGGGGGATGCATGTTGGGAACTGACCCACAGGAGTTACAGCTAATTGCAAGGATCCCAGGGAACAAATGACAACTCTTCTCAGCATCTGCAGAATGGGAATTCTCTGTAGTCCCTTCCAATTTAACCAAACCTCCTGTAAAGCAAGCACAACCTGCTCCTGGCATGGATGCCCTATGCAAATGGGGCCCTTGGCATGATGAGCAGCTCTGCCTTCACCTTCTGTTTTAGCACATAATAAAGACAAATGACTTCCACTTCTCTCCAGATAAGGCAACTAACATAATGTGGATAAATGGGAAGTTAACTACATGAAACATTTTCTGCTTTTTGGGCAATTATTTTTTCCTCATAAGATAACATGATAAATAAAACCTGCTTCTGTACAGATATTTCTCATTTCAGAAACACATACTTGTTACAGGCCAAGAGAAGACCCTGGGGTTTTTGTTTTCATAAGAAGTACAGTAAAAGAAAAACACAAAAATGAAGTGATAAAGACACAAATGTTGAGCTAACTACAGGCTTGTATATACATTTTTGTTATCCACCTCTAACATCCACTCTTCGTGAACGGGAGAGACTTGTAGTTCCCGTTCCTGTTATTCCCAGGATAGCAAGGGGGAAAAAAAAAAATCAGTATCTTAAAACCAGTGGCAACATAGTAAAAACTGTACACTGTTGTCCATTAACTTAAAAAGCAAAGTCTCTAGATGGTATAAAAGTGAAAGCAGGTGCCTTCTACCTCTGATAATAAAAGTCTTTTCCCCTCCCCCTATGCTGCACAATTATCTCCATTGTCTTTGCATGGCCAAGAACAAAATGTTAAGGAGCAAGGCTGCTTGTGATAGACCGCTTCTGGTGGCAGCAGAAGTGTTCACGGTCTTATCGCTCTTGCTGGAGTTCCCAGTGACCTCAGTGGCGTTGAACTCGAATTCTGGGGAGCACTGCTGGAGCTCACAGCCGCTGCCGCTCTCCTCCCCGCTGCTTTCCTCACCTGGGGAAACAAACACACCTGCTGTCCTCCTCTGCTGACTGCGCAAGACAGCAGGGAGAAAAGGCAAGAGTGTGGCTGTTTTGGTGTTCATGAGAAGTAAGCATGGATCCCCATGTTAATGTGACTTCTGTGTGCAGACATCACACCTGGGCAATGTGTGCTCACAGCCCAGAAAGCCAATGACATCCTGGGCTGCACCAAAAGCATTGTGACCAGCAGGTCAAGTGAAGCGATTCACCCCCTCTACTCCACTCATGAGACCCCACATGGAGTTCTGCATCCAGCTCTGGGGCCCCCAGCATAGGAAGGATCTGCTGGAGGGAGTCCAGAGGAGAACACAGAAATGCTCAGCAGCTGGAACACCTTTCCTATGAGGACAGACTGAGAGAGCTGGGATTGTTGCAATAAGACATGGGGTAATGGTTTTAAACTAAAAGAAGGTAGATTTAGATTTGATATAAAGAAGAAATGGTTTTATGATAAGGGTGGTGAAACGCCGGCATAGGTTGCCCAGAGAGACAGTAGGTTCCCCATCTCTGGAAACACTCAAGGTCAGGCTGGTTGGATGGGGCCCTGAGCAGCCTGATGTAGTAGATGATGTCTCAGCTCATTGCAGGGGTGCTGGACTAGATGATCTTTAAAGGTCCCTTCTAACCCAAAGCGTTCTATGGGTTCATGGGAACACCCCTCCTCACACAGCCTATCAGAGAGGCCGGCTCCCACCCTCTTTACTAACACGCTTACCCACAGCTGAAGCTTAGCCAGCTACCCGTGTTAGCATGAAATCCAATTAAAAGAGAAAAAAGAAAAAGCAAAAGGCAAACAACAGCAAACATACTTATGTCAATGAAGTCGACATCGTTCCCACTGTAGGCATTCTTCAGCTTGTTGGTCATCACCCGCAGAGCCATGATTTGCTGGCGAATCACCATGTCTGGCTTGGTAATATCGACTTCAACTTCTGGGTTATTCACTTGACTTGCTAAGCCATTTCCAGTCACTGCAAAGTCATACCTGAAAAGAAACCATTCCTGCTGGTACCAGAGCTGCAGCTTGCCAGGGTACCCTGCTCAAGGATGACAGCATGGGAACTCTGCAATGCCACCCCTGCTTTCAGTCTGGGTGATACTCTGAGACCAACAGCATCTTTCCACGTGCTAAACCTCACACAGCCCTTCACCAACTTCTTACCCCATCTCCCTTCCCTGCAATTTCTGCAGCAGGTGGAATGAAGCACTGTTTTCATTTACTCTGTGCCACAAAGACAGGGGAATGACAATTTTCTCCTCAACTTGAAAAGAAAATAACCCCAGCAGGAGAAACATCTGTGATGCTGAAGATGAGATCCTGTAGCCCCCCACATCAGAGAAGGGGAGAGCCAAGATGCTTGGCTTCAGAAGGTGTACATGCTCAGATCTGAGCACGTGTGCAGCCTCCTGGTTTAAAAGAGAGACTGAGCAACAAAACCCAACAGAATACATTTCCTGACACAGGTATTTGGAGTATCATCTTATACAGCAGGGATAGGACACATTTCTCTTTCCTCCAATTACCTGACTTGCTAGAAACACTAGTTTAACAGAAGAAAACATTACTTTTCTTAGTTATGATGCCAACATCAGTATCACAAAAGAGAGAAAAGCTTTTAGCACAGTCTACTGATCCTGGAGACCAGGCAGTGAGATGTAAGCATACATCTGAAAAGCATGCTCAAACCCTGTCCTATATATGGGAGTGACAACGATGATGATTATTGGTGGTGACAGTTTTGTTATTATTGGTGATCAATATTATATGTTTCAAAGAAGTCTGAGACAAAAGTGTGGAAAACTACTGAACTTTTAGCTTATTGGAGTCAAGTAGAAAATAGTAAAGCAAATTATCTTGCCCAACCCACACAGGATAATCCAGCCTTCCCTGTCACCTCGCCCAGTGCTACCAAGTCTCCATCTCCCCTCGATACTGGTGCCCTTGCACACACTGGGGGTAACTGCTGTGAAAAGTCCCTAGAAGCTGCTGATAAACAACACTTCAGGAGGCAGAACCTTTTCTTGTCACACAGACCCAAAAACATTGCCCTAGCCAAGCATGGCAGAGCACACACAAAACAGTGCAAAAGTTATGAGGTATGGGTTTGTCCTGAAGCCCAAAACTATCAAGGGCAAAAACTGCTATTACTTAGAAAAACTGCTGGAAAACCCCAGACAACTGCTTTTTTTTTTTTTTTTTTTAACAGAATATCTTGGATTGTGCTTATTTCCTCAGTAAGCAAAGAGGGAAAAAAAAAAAAGAGAAACTTTTATTTCCAAAATACAAGTTGACCAGTTACATAAACCATATGACAGAAAAACTTTGGCTTACTCATGTGTTGGCAATTTCTTCCTTACAAGATTAAAAAAAAAAAAGAGTTTTGTAACTCCTTTTTCCATAAAAAGTGTGAATGAAACCACTGGCCCCCTTGTGCCACAGACCTCAGCAGTGGAGAAGGTCTCCATCCTCCATCACCCCTGCCCTTGCTCAACAAAGAAACCAGTTCCTGGTGGAAACACCAGCTGGGGCCACTGGGGCAACAGCGCTGTCAGACAACACAGGCACCCCTGCTCTGTGGCTGTGATACAGGATTTAGTACAAATCCATGAACAATTAGTAAGGGGCTTAAGTCCAAGGAGAGACGCCGTGTTTGGGTACCTACACTCTGTTCCCTTCTGTAAAAGGAACCCCCACGTAGAGCTTGGACAACGCTTTGGTGTTAACATTCCAGCTCTCCCATCTACAAAAATGAAAGCCTGTCTTGGGTGAGCTAGGATCACTCCTGTATGAGAAAAGGGCTCATGGAGAGGGGCCAGGACACAGGGTAAGTTTGGGGTGAAAGGGAGAGGGTTAACCAGTGGCAGCAGCATCGCCAAACCTGCTCTTGGCGCTCCCGTTCCAGCACTCATTCTCATTGACAGTGCCTACAGACATCTTTTCATCATTGCAAATATTGCCAGGGAGAGATGACCAAAATTTTTTGGCTTGTTTCAGCTTCTCTTTCACATCAGTAACCTATTAAATAAAAGAAAAAAAGAAACGCAAGACATAATCCAGAATACCAAATGCTCAGTAAAAGTAAAGTTGGGAAGATATTTTTTATTGCAACAGATGTGTACAGGCCAGATCTTCAGCTGTAAGTTTTGATGGTTGATTTGCTTTTTTAATACAAAATTAAACACTGCTCCTCAAACACGTATTATTCATAAGCCAAGCTTTTAACATAGGCACTTCTCTGACATAGAACCATTGAGGTAATTAATGTCTAGAGACATGGGCAGATTACACTCCTTAAGAGAGTTTTAAGACAGCCAAGGAATACTAAGAAACCATATCAATTAAAAATGGAAAATTATACACTGTGGTGCCTGGGTATGAAGTACCTGTGTGGCACCAGCAGGACCAGGCACTCACCAGTCGGTCCAAGCTTGTGCCAGCAGCTGTTGTTGGTCGCTCCTCTGGGTTGTAGGGTCTGAAACGAGCACTAAAACCACTTTCAGAGACAGAGCGAGCAGTCCGGCCTTGGGCAAGTGTTTTTGGCTGGCCACATCCCTGGAAAACCTAAGGGAGAGAAGGAAAAGAGTTTATGAAATTAAAGGTCACAAGAGCCTCCCTTTTCCAGGCTCCAACCCAGCTCCTGCCCAAAATAATACGTCAGCTTTATATATATACTTGAAAGGGCATTCAAGAAAAAACATATTGACAAGAATAGGGAAATAAAACACATTAAATAAATAAATCCCAAGTGTCCTCTTGGCCCATTTACCTTCTGAGACACCTGCATGCTGTTCTCCTGCATGTTCATGATGGCATCTGAAATTTTTACGTCAATGGGGTCCATGACTGACTCAATGTTGAAAGGTCCCTCCAGCCTCTCGGCTACCAGCAGCATTGAATCTAACACAGAGAGAGAAAAACAAAGGTTTGTAATGGAGGAGCTTTAGGAATAAGAGGTAACAAGGATAACAGTTTGAGCACATGGACATTAACCACTGCAGTATCACCTCTGACCAGTGCACATCTCCAGGAAGCATTTTGCTCCATTCCCAGAGCCTACAACTTCACCAGGCACTTACAGGCTGCCAGCACCAAACCACAGGCTTATGTACATCAAAAGCCATCACAGCCTGCCAACAGCGGCCTGTAATCAGCTCCTCCCATCAGAACAAGCATTACTAACACCCTCCTTTCCATGCTCATTTATTAAAGGTTGCCTTGTGTCATTTGTTTTTCAAGACTGCTTTCAAAGCCATTGGCTCGTCATGCTGGTCTTGAGCATAAGGCACCAAATATGCAAGGGTCCAAGAAAATCCTTGATATCATCTTTTCTTTATGGGCAGCTACAGGCTTTTTCCTGCCTGGGGAAGCCAAGGGATTGCACCTCCTAGCATTACATGGACAATTTGCACAAGGGAGGGAGTCTGTGTGAGAGCAGGGTGAATGCTGTGCACTCATGATGTATTTGGCACATCTCTGTGCAAGGGGAGATGGAAAGTCCCTCAGCCAACACTGGGTCACTCCTGTGCTGACATGCATGTCCTCATCAAATGCATCATTAAACACAGCAGTTACTGGACATCCACTATTTCCTCTGGGAAATTATTACTGGCATTAAGGCTTTTACCCTACACTGCATCTAAGCCCTCTCTGGTTCTCCCCCACAAGGTGCCTCCAGGAATACACCTGGCACTGGTCTCTTTCACCCACCACCTTAATTTACTGTTAGCTTTCACTGTGGTCCCTCAACCCCAAAGCATTTGCTGGTCTCCTCTCCTGCATTACCCTCATGATGCTCTGCGCCACAAATTCGTCTTTTCCCAGTTGCATGTAATTCTTCAAATTTTCCTAGCCTGAGTGACAAGGACACAACAGCCCCTCTGGCCCCAAGGAGCTCCTCCCTGCTCCTAAGATATGTCTGGTCCCTTCCATTAAAGAGAAATAGGCATTTCACACTCAGTCTATTAATCTTTCTCACGACATTCATCCTCCTCCTAAGTGCAGAAGGTACTTTGCACAAACAGAAAACTTCTGTGGACTCTGGCTATCTGTTAAAGCCCTATAAAGAAACTCCACATACTGAACAATTTAGTAATAGCTCTGCCTTAGAGCCCAAGTCATGTTAAATAAGACTACATTTAAAAAAACCACAGATGATGAAAAATATACAACTAAGCTAATTGTGTATGTAAAGTTATTATTATCAATAAATACAACAAAACACAAGAATTATAATAATAATCCAACACCATAACCCCCAACATGAACTGCAGATGCCTTCCTAGCCTGTAAATCCACTTTTTAAAAACAGCTTAATATTCTAAGGATGTGCTGGTTGCTAGTTAAAGGACTATCACTTAGTTAACCCCCTCTCATTCATTCAGCTCCACCAAGGTGTGGGTATTTAGGGATTAAGCCCTGGGTGGAGCTGGAGGCCCCAGGAAAGGCCCTCGTTCTGCAAGCACACACCACCAGCATCAATGACAGAGCTCTTTCAGGACATGGCCAGAATTTTGCAGTCAGGGACTACAAACAGGTCTGAACTAAATGCATAAAAGGAAAAAAGGAAAAAAAAAAAAGGAAAAGAAAGGAAAAAGAAAGGGGGAAAAAAAAGGAAAAAAAAAAGGAAAGAAAAGGAAAAAAAAAAAGGAAAAAAAAAGGAGATGGTAATAACAAATGAAACAAAGAGTCTTAGACTGTATTGTTGTGGGCTCCAATAAAGTGATGCTTCAAATCTCTGAGTAATGACTGCTAGCATGAATATACCATTGTGCCAGAGGAGAGAAAAATGCTTTTGATGTGCTACCAAATGGAGACTTTTGTAAACAAGTGGAGCACAACGTAAATGTGTTCATCACTGTCAAAGCTTTTGGGGTTTTTCACGTGCATAAAGAACATCCTGGTGCAGTGTGCAGGAAGCAGCTCATTTAAAATAAAAATATTATGAATACACAGATAATAAACCACACAAAATGAACAGGGTTTTTTTGTTTCATTTTTTGGGTTTTTTGTTGTTGTTTTTTTGTTTTTGCTTGGTTTTTTGTTTGTTTGGGGTTTTTTTAGAAAAAAGAAAAATCATTCCATTTTGTAACTACTTAATTCTCTGAGTGGCCAGGAAAGGCCACAGATCAATAAAGTGTTTGTGAAAGATTGAAAGGAAACATAAACCCCAATTCTTCTGGCTGTTTGGCATCTTTGTAAACTTTGAGCCGGGCAGGACATCCACAAGACCATGGGAATGTAGAGCGAATTGGGTCCTTTGTTAGCAGGGGTGCCATGGCGTTCCATGTATCACAGCCCAGGAATGCAGCCTTTGCTTTGACCGCCGATAGAGAAAATGCATTCAGCCTCCAGCACAGCTGCCAAAGCTGGCAGAGAAAAGATAATGAAAGTAATAATTGGAGTTCGGATTGATACTGGCAAGGAACACTAAACGAAATAAACTTTCATTAGAAAGGGGTGGGGAGGAGCAGGGGCAGAGAGTGGAGGGACACTGCCTCATGCACAGCTTTGATTTTGGAGGCATCCTGCGAACTTTTACCTCACACCAGGAGCTGGCTGGTGTCCCCACAGCAGTCGTGGCAAGCAGTGGTCCCCTCTGGCAGCCCTGACGTTACTGAGGCTAGCTGGGGTTCAGAGTGCCGCCAGCACTCCTGCCCACAGGAGGGGAGGCTCCAGTTCCAGGAATGAACCTTCTGAGCAACTCCCAGAAAACGATTTTCCAATATGGGGAGGAGAGAGGAGTTGATTATAAATAACAATTATTTGCCCCAGCTCTCGTGCAAAGTAATTGATATTTATAAGCCATGGCTTAAAAATGGCTCAGCTTTGCTTCACAAAAAACCCCAACTCTGGCAGAGTGAAACATGTACCCTGGCCATGTATCACAAACACACAGCATGACAAAGACTGTCTCTTTTCCCTGTGATGAGGAGATAGAAGTGGATTTAGGTGAAAAAAACCCCAACCAATCCACACCATCTACCACCATCCCTTAAAGACCCTTTTCCTCTTGCATACATTTGTCCTTGCTACTGGCATTGAGACAATCCTCTGCAACAAAGCACCTTGCTCTCATGAAGGAAAGCAATTCTTTCTCATTGTGCCACCAATAATCAGAAACCCACATCTTCAGCCTCACTGTCTGACTTGAAGAACAAAAGGCAGTTTTCAGTCTTAACCCCAAGATCTGATTTAAAAGGAGAAAGGGAGGGGGAAGACCTTGACCATTCATTAACAACAATTTTTTTTTTTGGGGGGGGGGGGAATTCTTTGCACACAAAGTAGTACTCCAGATATGTATATGGAGCCTGAATTCAACATCTTTGAGCAGAGCAAACCTTTGTGGAGAAAAAAAAATCATGAAAAGGCACTGGAGATTAACGCTGTTCATTCAGGAACGCTCCAACCCCTCCAATAGCCAGTTTGAAACAAAGTATACCCCTGTCTAATTGGTGTACAATTGTGTCAGGAATAGAGGGAGAAATAATTAAAGTTAAAGGGAAGAAAAGAGTACAATTCGGTCATTATTTCATACTCCTCAGCTTTAAATGGTACTTTGGAGAAATAAGGAATTGCAAAGTCGCCTTGTCTCAGAAAACCTACAAACTTTACATCCCAGCTTTACATAATTGACTTACTTATAGACCCACTAGCACACACAAATGCGTATTTCACATACACCCACGTTTATATAGACTTGCAGCACTTGCTACGAGTTCTCTGATTTAACTATTCTTAAAATGACTTGATAGGTTCAAAGTCTGCTTTCGACTCCTAATAAATCATTGCCATAACTTGGCATTTAAACCCACAATGCAAAATCATATTGAGCCCACGGAGGTGGGTTTTGGGGATTTTGTGGGATGGTTTGGGGGGAATTTTTTTGGCTGTTATTTCTTTAATTATTTAAACACACACACAAGGTATCTGTGGCATACGCTCTGCCCTAAACACCAGATATATTTAATTTAATTTGTCTTGAGTGGCAAATTGAGAGAGAAACCAAAGCCTAGAACATAACCAGCACCTGTTCACTTATTAAATTGTCTGAGAAAGCACAGCTTAAGTTTGCTGTATCTGTACTCCGCTGCAACCATCAACCCAGAGTGCAAGAACCAAGCAAATACCACCAACAAATGTAACAAAGCTTAATACCATACTTAAGTAATAAGTGGGCAAGAAGCCCTTTCGGGAGGAAGCACTCCAAGAGGAAAGTTTTGCTTCCAACCTGGAATCACATGTATTTATTTAGATCTGTTTAATAATCTCAATTATTGTATGCAGTCCCTGAGCAGTCTTGTGTGACAGGGCTCGCCAGCTTCCCCTGAGGTTCATTTTTAGCCGCATACCACCTACAGCAATTAGCTGCTTGTGCTTTTGTCTGTTTTCTGGCACTATGCCCTTCCCTTTTATGGCATTCCTCTTTTCTACTTGGACTAGATGTTTGCAAGTCTCCTGGCTTTGAGCTATTTCAGCAACAATTGCAGTTGAAATACTTAAGATTCTCATGAGAAAGATGGCTGGGAGGACTGGGGGGGTGGGGTGTCAGCGTCCCAGAGAATGACTTGGAAACCCAATTTAGTGTCATATTTAGCTCCCAATATGGAATAAACACACACAAAAAAAATGCCTTCTGAAAATAACACCCTACACACATCCAGTTGGCACGGGCAGCAAAGTGAAAATCCAGTGCACAGAACAGAGGAAAACAAGTTCTAAGATATAAATGTAGCCTGAAATGTCAACTAGCAGCAATTTCCCTTTTTTTGAAATCTTGCAACTGAGTGAAAGGGAAATCTTTTCTTTCTAACAATCTTTTTTTTCCACGAGTGGGATGGGAAGAGTACCACAGCCTTTTCAGTAGCAGCAGATACTTTACATGTGCACTTCATCACACGTAACTGGAGTGAAGTGACTGCTCCCAAAGGATGCTTGATCACAGATAAATCAAACCTCCTGGAAAAGGAGCACAAATGAAAACATTTAATATTATCTATTGCCTGTGCCCCAAAATCTGATGCACTGCCAATTCTGATGAGCCTTGACCCAAGGTAGAATTTAACATTTCAGTCTAAATTTCATGTATTGAATGATACCATGTATAAGCACAGAACAGAAATAACAGACAGGAGGAAGAGGATGGCAAAAGTACTCACACAGTGTCACACAAGACCTGCTGACATTGTAAAAGGATGGTGGCTGAGTGCCAATGAGCTGTTTAAAAACAGATTCAGACATGTCCTATTCAATTTTTGAATGTAAAATCCAGGCCTACAGCTTTTCCCAAAGCTCTTCATGGCTGGCAAGGAGACTCCCAGGCTGCTGAAGAAGAAAACTGGCTTCAGGAAGGACAGCTGTATGGCGACAACAAGGTATAAGGACGATGGAAGAAACAGCCTGCACACATGCTTGATCCAGCAAGAAGAAACATTTCAAGTCCACAAGCCCATGGCACCTCCATCCTCCCAAACCTTGCTGCAACAAAGGTCACTGGCACAACAGTCTCATTTATTTAGAGGTTAATGTGAATGGCAAAAGGTGTGCTGTATACAGGTGTGGAAGGAAAAGATAACCATCACAGATACCCTGAAAAAGCTGCTATAGCTCAGCATAGCCACTCACAAAGCTATTCAGGTGATGGACATAGTACCAGTGTAGACTTACACGCAGTTTTAACCCATTGCCTTACCCATAAAGATATTCCACTCGGCATCCAAGTCCCCTTGGTTGGCCAAGCAGCCTCTCATGACATTAAAGCAGTAGTTGTAGCAGGGCTTCACTGATACCAGACCTTGGCAGTGTGGGCAGTACATCATTTTTAGCAGCGCTCGTGTACCCTGTGGTGTGGGGTTCACCTTTATGAGAGAAAAAGAGAAAAGGACAAGAAAATCAGCCCTCGGTCACTAAAGCAAAAAAACCCACACATTTACCCCAAAATGTAGGGGACAGAGCTGTGCAGAAGAGATGCAGTGGGGTCAGGCATCCCCATCTGGTCCCTGCTTACGTGGTCCAGAGATCTGAGGAACAGATGAAGGGGTCTGGCTCACCTCCTTGGGTGTATCTGCCACTCCAGGGGACACAGACAGCCCCCATATCTGCAAAACATTATTTGCACCATGCAGTACACCCTGTATGTTGTGGACTTCCTCCCAAGGAAAGGACAAGCACCTCAAGGGGACAGGCAGCACTCAAGTTCAGGGAAGGCAGTAAAATGCAGCAAAGTCAAAAAATGTCACACAAGGCTCTGAGCCCTGCTGCAAACACATGCTGAAGATGATGATGCTGGGATTTATCGGGAAAAAGTGGGATGTCAATGCAGTATGTCTGACAGGATCCCTGTACCAAACCCACTGGGAGCGTACTCTCCTCCTCGGTGGGGCTGCGGCTCTTCCCGGACAATTGCCCAGCAGGGCTCCCAGCACAGAGATCAGCTTCTTTATCTCACATTCAAGTCCCTCAACACGGCATTTACATGACAGATACCCAGGTCCATTTATACTCAGTACTCATCACACTCAGTAATGCCATTCCCCACAGCCAAAGGAGGTGGCAGCTACAACCCTGCAGCTGAGGACAAGCCGGGAGGACCCTCGAAGCTGCTGGGTGTGTGAGCAGAGCTGTCTACAGCAGGCACGTCACCCCTGACAGGGGTGCTTCCAACCCTCAACAGGGCTGTTTTCCAAAGTGACTCATGGTCATTCATGTTTGATTCACTCTCTGGCCCAACTTCAAAATATTCATTGAAACCATTTCCATCCAGTCAGTCCAAGGAGCATTAGCTCCATCCCTACCACATGGTGGGTCCATCTGAAGTGTTGAACAGAGAAGCTCCCTCAAGAGCAAGTTTAAGTGTTAACTAGCCACACATGAAAATAGAAAATTGAGATGCAATCAGAGATACACTGACAAAACAGAAGTGGTCTCTGATGTTTCAAACAATGCACCTGAGACTCCTTGTAAAGCACTTAGGGAACTGCTCTAAAGAGGCTGTGATCCAAGACTGTGCTGGAGGAGACACACAACATCCCTGAGAAAGAGTGAAGTCCCTCAACACAAACAGCTGGAGATGTGGATGGCCTTCATATGTCATCTGCTGGAGGTCTGGGAACTGACTTCATGGCAGAGAGGACAACAGGACTAAGTGGAGATGAATGTACATAAGGAAGATCCAGTACTACACTTTTGCTGAGTACCTTACTATTGCCCATCTCAGTGCAAGGACTATGGAGAAACTAAGCCTAATTTTCTCATGCAAAAACTTGTTGGCAGCCCATGAAACTAGAAGGCAACAGATTTTAACAAACCAGAAAAGAAAAAACATTACATAATCAGGCTGGCTTTGTTAATAACATCAGCAAATTTTTAAACCCTCTTTTCTTACGGAAGGAGATGACAGATAAAGATCTGCTGTGTTTCTGACAACTCCAGAAAAACCATGGTTTCTCTTCAGTAAGCAAGTGAACTGGTTAGAGAGACAGAAGGACAATTTTCTGCAGCTGATGTAGCTCAGAGCTGGATTTTTGCTGGCCAGCAATGTTCATCAGATGGCACTTTACCCTTCTTTTTTGTCCACAAAGAGCCTGTTTGGCTGAGGAAAAGGAGAATCCATGTAGAAAGCTGTTTGTGGTGGCTGTGGAATCTGACTCAGATGCTTCGGAGCATACACACATTTTATATTTTATATATATATATTTGGAAGGCACAGTGGGAGCAAGAGCCCCAGCAGAAAGCTCCCTATTGGGACAACATGGCTTTAAAAGAGAGCTGGTTCAAATACTAAGAGCTCAAGCAACAGAAACCAGCTAAACCAGATGATTTATAGTTGGAAAACTGGAAACAGACAAATGTAAAGGTATCATCTGCTATCCAGATGGTGCAGTCCTTGCACAACAAAAAAGTGGTGGGGGGAACTAAATAACATCTCACACCCAGAGACAAGAGTTCTGAAGGATGCCCAAATTTAGTAGCTTAGTTGTTTCTCTGATAAAAATCCCTTCCTGTGTCACTCAGCAGTAGGTGATCTTCCATGCTAAGTCCAGAGGCTTATCAGTTGATCCTGGCCATCTTAGCACTGTTAGCCCTCAAAGGAGTGCTCTGCATCCTCCTCGGGAAGAAAAATAAGGAAAATGTTGATAGCATGAGCCAGGTGTTAGAGCAGCTTGAAGTGGAATGAGAAGCAGGAGGATTCCCCAACCCTATTGCAGAGAGCTGCAGCTTTACGAAAGGGATTGCATGGCAGCATGCTGCAAAAAGCCACCCGCAGAGCCGTGACCTAGGAGGCCCCTTCCCATCTTAGGTTCCCACCTCGCCCCACGAGCACCGAGTGGCTGTGGCCCTGCACAGTCCCCTGCTTTGATATTCCATAGGGGTTATCTTTACGAATCCCAGCAGATGCAGGGGAAGCTGAAGCTGCTTTCCTGCATTCCACAGCAGGCAATATGTGATGGTCAATTGGATTAGGTCGTTTGAGCAAAGACATGGAACAATTTTAAAAGCAAATGAGGTTTTGCTTCCTTCCCCACATAGGTTTGAGTCCTGCACCGAGCTGAGCAGAGGGTGATCACAAACGGGTGATGAAAAAGACAAACCAAGCCCTGCTAGTGGATGTAAACCACAGGGAAGCTGTTAGTGTGCAATACAGTTGCACGTGAAGAGGAAGACAATGGGCAAATTCATAAAATTGGCATTTTATGGTGTCAAAAAGTGACAGGAAGGCACAATCAGAGATCACCTCTAAGAGAGAGTTTTGGGGAAGACTATGAGCAATTACACCTCTTTACAACAGTGATAAATGCTTAGCTGCTGAGTATCACTGCAAGGAGAACCTTAACCCCTGGCACAGGGCCTGTACCCAGTCCAGACCAGGTCTGTCAGTGGGATGTGCCATGTGTTCCATTGGCAATTCTTCACAAGCTTTTAATGTTGGCCCTGCCATGCCAGGTGCAAGCTCTTAAAACGCCATTGTATGTAACAGTAAACCCAGATATGCTTTGTTCTGGTATTGTGTTTATCTTGGAAAGCAACTCAAGTTCATTCAAACTGTACCCTAGAATGACCCTCAAAACCAAGTAATCTCCTTTCTAATAAAGCAGAGTACCAAAGAAAGCTTTATTTGCTGGAGGGGATTTACTCTGGTAGATTTGAACCCAGGTAGTAGTAGCTGCAGTGCACATACCCTGTAAAAGCTTCTGATAGAAGTAAATGCACTCCAGTCCCTTCCTTTCATCTTGTGAAATTTATTTCCTTTCCATGGCATTCCACGCCACTGCAGCAATCTATCACCCTGCGGTTTCATCATGTAAATTACAATTTGTCCATATCTATACGCTTTGTCAAACGTGAACATTAAAAGCTGCTAACAGATGTGTTTTGGCACCAATCTTCACATTCATATCGAACTTGCTCCTTAAAAATACAGATTTGCACACAATTCACAAAAATTAAGTGAAAACCAAACAACGCAGGGCTTAATGCAAACATTTCGTATCACATTTGTTGGGGTAACATCTATTGACTTCTATTGACTGGTGAAGGTAAAAATCATGTTCTTGTAAAAATGACATGCTCTTGGCATAATAAAATCTGGTTTTATGTTTGTACCTTGTCATACCCACCCCATTTCAGAGTTTCACGTGAGGGGAATTGTTACACTCTTAGCCTTTTCCAACTTGCTGGCAATTGCAGCTGGATGTGTTCTTCTGATAGAAACATCACCACTAAAGTACACACCTATCAAGTGCAATGCCTTGTTCACAGCCTACCACAAAACCACCAAAACTCAAGATAAACTGATCTGTGCAAGCAGATGAAGTTCAGAGAAGCAACCAGATTCTTTTTCAACTCCTTCCCAAGACAAGGAATAGCTGAGGAAGGATGAGACCTCCAACCATGGACAGTCCTGCAGGGAGCTCCCACCAGCTGTCAGACAGCCAGAGCTACATTACTTTCTCTCACTCTACCCTCAAGTTAACATTAAGAACGTTAATAACAGCATTTAAAATCCTGTCAGCTTTAATAACTATTTATAATGACACTGATAACTCAGGCTTTCTTATTTTCCAAGCTTGCACAACAACAGTGTTGCCATGCCAGCAGCACAGCTGCTACAAAACATAAAAATCCAACAACTTGAAAATAAAAATAGTGAAATTACTTTTGTTTTATACTCTGTTTTCTTTGCAAAAAAAATGAATGACAGCAATACTGGCTAAAAAACTGAAGGAGTAACTTCTCAGTGACATGGAAAGATGACACTCTGAAGCTGTGAGATGCTCTAGGCCAGGAGTTAGCTTAGACAAGTGAGTTGTCATCGATTTTTGGGACCAACACAACCCTACCTGCATAATTTTTCCTTCTCTCAGTGTTGTGCAAGAGCATCATCTTGGCACACGCTGGTCCAGACATTCAGCTCACTGTGAGGCAGAACATCACTTCAGAGGCTCTTAGTTTGCTTTTCCACCCCAAATATTCCAATGAAAGTGTTTTGGAATTAACTACGTATTTAACCAATTTTGCTGGCCTGGTGCTAGAACGTTATAATTTAGACAGCATCTGGTTCAACCACAGATTTGGGCCTCTGAGATCTTGCATAAAGGAACACATTTAAGAGTGATATTTGGGAACTGCATGACTCTGTGTCTCATCAACACTTGCTACCCATGGTGATGTCTGCTGCAGCGTTATCTTGTGCAAGGAAAAGTTCAAGAGTACATTTATGCTCAGTTCCGTACTTACAGCTTGCTCCGCCTGCTCCAGATGGGACACTGCCAAGAGAAAAAGCAGAGCTCCCGAGAATCACACCACCAGGCATTCGAGCTGCTCAATCTTAACATTCCCATGCTTATCTTCCCCAACAGCAACCCCAGCCCACAAGGGGCACAGGGGACCTCAGGGTGCCAGCCAAGCAGATGCCTCTCCCTCTAAACATTTACACAGTGATGCCAGGGTCAGCATCTCCTGCTCACAGTGCCCTCGGGACCAAAGTACCTTTCACACCAAGCTTTTTCTCTGTAGGAACAAGCCTCTTCCTGTCTCAGACACCATGGACCATGATGAGAATTTCGTTTGCTTTAATGAGCAAAACAGCAGGGACATTTATCTGGGCATCTACAACCAAAACCATCCTTAATTATCCCCTCACATTGTTTTCAAAATTAGCAGCAGAACCACAGTGCAGGGCAGAGAAAGAAAAAAACCAAAACCATGCCAATGGACTGAAGTGCTCCTGCATGATGCCATAGGCTCCAAATCCATAGTCACATCCACGCACTCCAGCCCTAAATCTGAGCTGACTGCTGCTCCAGCCTGCTTTGAAGGCCTAGCACAGGCCCTCAGATGGCTGGCGCTGAGGCAGATGCAGTCACATTCTTGGCAGGTCTTCTCAGGGTCATCTTTGATGTGGAGAAGTGCTTGGTATTGTTTTCTGCACTGATGTTTGCCCTTGGTATGTGGAAGGAAATGTCCTTATGCACGGCAGCCCCTCGGTCTGGCCCCATGGCTTGCAACCTGCTGCCTGGACAGCACTGCCTCTTTGGAGGTCCCTCTGCTACACACTAAAAGGGCTCCTTGGCTCCCCTAGCTGTTTCTTAGTTGCCCACATAGCAGAAGTGTTGCCCACCCTGTCCCTTCCCAATGCATGCAAGCAACATATTCCATTTCTGTCACTTCCCTGGCAAGGTTTGCTCTTGTCCAAGCAAGATATTGCAGCCTTTGGGTATAGGAACATGAAATTCCTCCTGAAAAAGGATTACAGTCACATTCCCCTTAAGTCAAACCAAGGGCAAAAACTGCACAGAGGGAGGCTGGACCCTGGCTCTCTGACTAAACCTGTAGATCCTCAAATGGTAATTACAAGGGGCACAACTTTTACCAAAACCATATCTTGGTGACCTACTATTTGTGATGACACAGGCCTTAATTCTTATTCATTCATTTTTTTTTTCATCACTGCTTCTCCTAAGCCACAGGCTGGTCCACATTCAGTAACCCATGCCAAAAATGACAGGAGCCACAGTTCAGGTTGCTCATGCAGACGAACAGGTCAACCAACAGCTCAAGTTGTGCTCCACAGGTGCCTCATCCAAGATGAGGCAGCTCAGAGCAAAATGGGGGTAAAAAGCCACTGGGCTCCTGCTCCAGCTTTGGAGCACCTGTGGGAAGGCAATCACCTGCCCCCTCTGCAATTCTCTTCATGAACAGTTTGAAGAAAATTCCTTCCTTGGCTGCTACCATTACACTTCACTAAGGCAGAAATGCCAATACAAAGAAATCTGACCTCCTTCACCCACTGGGAACATCTCCAGCAGCCTCCTCTTGGTTGCTAATGTCTCCAGAGGACAGCAGATGAGGAAGCAGGTGTAATCCTCATATGAAACTGCATTATTTCATACAGCTCATAACTCTGCTTCCGAACTAAACACCATTTCTTGAATACAGCTTTCAAGCTGCTGCCTTTCTCAGGGTTCCCAAGGATAGGCTAAAACACCCTTTCCAGCAGCCCAGATGCTTTGGTGGCAGTTACATCTCATGTGGCTTTCAGCACACTAATGCTTGTTGAGGAGGTGATTTGAGAGCCACCTGAGCTCCCAGCAGTTCTGCCTCAAATTATACAACACAAGGGCATGAGGGTAAAGTGATAAAAGAATCCCAAAACAACAGTTTATCAGTATAAATTTCCTGGGGGGAGGGGGCAGAAAACTCTCACCACCACTGCCAAGTGCAGAAGGTCACAACCACACATCCTGGTCTGCAGAGACATGGGGACACAGGGATTCAATGCTGGGTGGCTGTATGCTTCAGCCTTCATGTGCCTCTGCTACTGACCTCCAGCCAGACCTCCCCTCCCAGCTCCTCCTGACCCTACAAAATGTTGTCAGGGAGCCTAGACCTTGATTTCACTTCTTCCCCCACAAACAAAGACCTCCACCCCATACCTGCAGCTGACCTGCATCCTACAGTGCACTTTTGCCCTCAAAGGTGTCACGACCCTCGACCAGGCTGTGGGTTTAATGGCATGCAACTAATTATGGGAACATCTCAGCAGCTTGAGAACTGCCCAGTTGCAGGTTCTCATCCTTTTTTAGTCACTCATGGCTCTGGCTTGTATTTGCTCCTTTTTTCCAGCCCTGGCCAGGGCAGGAAATGTCACTGCTGGCAGCAATTTAAGCTGGCTGACTTCAGCACTTGTCCAGGGCTAAGTAGCAGGAGAGTGATTTAGAGGATGGGCAGATTTCCGTCTCCTGAAAGCAGGGGCAGGAAGGTCAGGGAGAAAGCACCCAGTGCCAGCACAGGACAGAGGGAAGCACTGGAGGCCCCCAGCCCCTCACAGCCCACCACAGAGGCAGGACATGTCTCTAACAGGCAGAAACAGCAGATCTGCTGTTCAGAACAGATCTAGAAAATATTGGGTCCAAAGAAGGGAATTTGAGGGGTGAAGACTTGAGCATTGAAACTGTGGGGTTTAGACAGTTTGAAAAAAGTCTCTGCTTTCTCTCAAAACCATACAGCTTTCTCTCTGTTGTGTATTCTGGCAGAGTGGTACAGCTTTTGATCCACTCAAGGCTGAATTTAAAGTTATTTTCTAGCATTCTGGCTCAGAAATCAAGCGTACTTGCAGCTTTTCAGTGATCTCTCTTCTTTTACCCCTTTATTCCCAAACTCACGCAAGAACAATACTCTTCGAAATGTAACTCCCTACTGAAGAAGTAAAAATATCTAGGATCATTAAAAAGCCATCAAGGCCATTGTACTGTAGAGTGCTCTTCGCTCTCCTGATAGTATCCCGGGAAAGTACACAGCTGGGTCTTGCAGTAGTTTGTATTTCTCCTCCTGAAGATTTTCAATTAAACGTTTTTAACTTACTAGTCACAAAACACACTAAAAGTAAAACTAATTTGCATTCCTTTGGGCATTTTTTCATAAAGAAGAATGAAGACTTATCGCCCAAGTTAATCCCTGGTATAAGCAGTCATTCCACTACAACTCCTGAGTAAAAATAATAAGGAAGAAAAGTCAATGGAGTCATTATATAGAGCTCAGCAAAGCCAGGCTAATCTATATGTAATGTGGGAAGCCCCAAAACACAACCGCAGAGGAGCAGGCATAAAAACATCAGCTTTTAAACTCATGTCTAGGATTTCCCATTGTGTCTTGCAGAAACGTGATGTTAGATTCCCACTGAATGAGATTAAAACACTACAGAAAAGTTTATTATTCCTTCTACTGCTGCAACTAAAGCTTAGGTATTCAACAACAGGGACTTTTGTTACTGCTTGAAAAAGTCAATCTGTTGTAGGATTTCCAGCGCAACTTGTGGAATTAAAGTGGAAAGTAGAGCAACTGTGATTGTCCACGGCACGTGAGCTATTTTTGCAGCTGCATGGGACTCTGGGTAGCTTTCCACACTTGAGCAATTAATTCTAGGGTTGAAGGCAACTCTACACTCAAGGATCTTCAAAAGGGAAAGAGAAATCATGACGCCACCTCGAGTTCACGACTGATTCGTAACAGATGCGGGGACCATAGCCCTTGTGGTTCCGTGTTAAGTCTGGAGACGTTTTGATGAATTCTGAGCAGATGGAGCATAAACACAATCCCTCACCCAGGCACATTTACTGCCTATCGAGTAATTGCACATTCTTGAAACTGTACTGGGGCTTAATGGCCAGACCTCCCACCCAAAAATTTCATCCACACTCTACAGCAGTGAAAACCCCATCCCCTGACCACAAGAGCTGCCACACAGCCACAAACAAGTGCCACCAAATCTGAAACCCCAAGCCAGAGTCAGCAGGCTTGCCAGTGGCCTGGCACAGAGATACCACACTTCATCTGGTACCACTCCTCCCTCCCACCAGGACAGCATCCCTGAGGCTGAAAGGTTTTGTGGTCTCATTGAGTGACCCCACGTCACACATAGAGCTCTACACACCCATCCTCAACCAGCGGCACATTATTCTAACTTGAGAGTCATCTCCATTAGGTGGGGAGTCAAGGTGTCCAAGGACTTAAACCTGCCCCTGCTAACTTAAAACTCACTCCTGGAGTCTGGGTACTTTAGTCAAGCAACTCCTTCCTTGTTAATATTCTCTGCCCTGCCACACATGTTCAGGCCTATTGCCAGCTGTTTGCCTCATTTCTCTTCAAGAAAAATTAACATGGAAGCAGACTTCTTTTTTCCCCTATCCTCAGAGACAGTATTTTAATATTATCCCCATAAGTCAAAGAAAGTTAAATGATTATCTCATTTAACAATGCTGTTTGTGCTGCCTACAGAACTGCATTCTCCTTCTAATAGTACCTGAACAGCTATTCTTTTTTTTTTTTTCCTGGCACTTGGGGTGATTCAAACTCCTGCCTACTCTTTCAGCCTCACATTTTATTACTACACAACCATGTAAAGAGAAAGTAAACGTCTCTCTCCCCAATTAATGATTACAATAAATCTTCTACAGCCCACAGGAAATAAGCTGAGTTTGTTAAAAGGAAATCATTAATATTTGTTATCTTACATAATCACTACAACAGGATTATTGACTGTTCCGTATACCATACAACTCAAACTAAAGAGAAATCTCATGTCAAAAAAGAAGTCACCCCACTTAAACAACTCTGAGGTGATTTATATGAGGGAGGTAAACATTTAAGTGACCAACACATCTCAGCTGGTTTATCCCCCCAAAAAGTAACTTTACTATAAAAGTCTGAGATCTAACTTGTGCTCTGTGTGTGTCACCAAGTACAATTGGCTTCTGCCCAGTGTAGATGGCTCTAGCTTACTGTTATCACAGAAGTGCTGTTTGCTCATGTGAACTGCCTCTCCCCCATGCCCTGGAGCAAGGAGCAAATCATCAGCTGCTCTGTAACAGATGCCTGTAGCATCCATGACTCACTGTAATTTAAAGGCAATATTAAGAAGAAGATATGGCCATTACACAGCCAACATGGTTATTTCCACTGCAGAAGGCATTTAATTTCCTGCTGTTGTTGTTCTCTAAACAGGAGGAAAGCATCCACCTGGGGAATTGGGCTGCAGTACTGGACAGTGGTGTCCTCAGAATGTGACTCTACCACGCAACAGCACAGCCTACATAGATGGAGCTGGGTCCCACCCGCACTCAACTACCACCAACGCCTTTAGGTACAGGACAACAGGAAAAGATGCTGCCCATCATGGATCCAAGGGACACAGGGACAAACAGTGAGGGGACAGAGCTCACCGCAGACACTTTGCTGATGACGTCCCTGGCGACAGCCAGGCCCTGCGCGAAGGTGCGGGCAGCCACGAAGGCTCGCGTCACTTGCAGCTTGAGCTTCCGCGGCACATCCCCAAAGGGCTTCAGCTGCTCCGTGTACTTGCTGACACACTCCAGATACTCATCTGTGAAGTGGTACTGGGGGTTGACCAGCCGGAACATGCGTTCCAGCAAGCGCGCCCAAAACTCGTTGAGCATCTCCTCCAGGTTGACGTTGCCGCCCACGTAGTAGCGCTTCAGCTCCACAAAGAGGTCCTTGAACAGCTCCGAGTTCTGCATGTAAAGTCGGCCGTACGTCCGCACAAACATGTCATTCAGAGACTTCTCAGCATTCTCCAGCAGTTCTTTGAAGAACTCTAGGAAAGAGGGAGAGAAGATATGGTAAACACGGGCACCAGGTTGTCTGTTTGCACACACCTACTACAACCACTGCTTAACTGGAGAATTCAGCACAACGAGACCATCATCAAAGTGAAATGGAAAATTAAAGGACTTCCCCAAAAATTTTCAAACAATGCCTTTATCTCAAAATTTTTGATTACTCTTCATAAACTCATCCCTGAAACTCCCTATAGGCCAGAAGACTTGTATGAGTGAAATCTCTCCTATACAAATATGAATATCATAATTAAGAGTCAGCAAAAAGACAAGAAAAAGTGCAACAGTTTCTGATGTTTCCATTTAGGCATCTTAAAAGATGTAATTTCAAAGAACAGCATATTGGAAAGAAAAAAGGTGGTTTTGTTAAATAGATGTTTTGCGCAAATGAGTCCTTCTTTGCAGTTCTTGACAATTCATTTTCAAAGATTATCATAAACCACCCTCAAAAATGAACAAATTTTAATATATTTAAAAAACAAATTAAAAAATCTACCTGCAGGTTCTTTCTCCCATTTTTCAAGTTTGTCATCTCTCAAGGCAGGACCTGACCACTTACTCAATTGGTCCTGATTGCAGAAGAGGCCTCAGATGTTTGTGGCAGTGCAAAAACCCCCACAATTACACCAGAATTTTCTCAAAATCTAAGGGCTAAACACTTGGCACAATAACAAGAGATTTTTCAAACGACAAAGGACAGATAGGGCTTGAGATTTTTATCACTTTCTAAAAGCAGATCCCCACGTTGGTTCACTCTCCAGGAGCACTGGACAGCCCAGAAAGTGGCAGCTGCAATGTCTTGGCAGTGCCACATGTGTCACCAACACTGATAACAAATAGACCTGATGATGATATCACTTCAGAAGCAGTTTAAAGAAAACGTCCTGCCAAGACCACGTCACCACAGCCTTGGCACATGGGTCTAAGCACAAACTACCCTGCCACAAAGGTTTGCCTTGGAGATTTGGCATAGATGAGATAAAATAAAAAATACGGGAGAGGTCCACTAGGCCAAAAGCATTTGGGCCATTTTGGAAGAAAACTCCCTGCTCTATGGCCCTGGGGAGCAGCTAAGGAGAGCAAAGGTAGATGCCAGTGGGACAAAGCCTCCCATGCCGCCTGTTTGCTCCAGCCCCACAGGGAGCACTGGCACCCTGGGGAGTGGGCACAGCCGGGTAGGGAAGCAGATTATTTAATGCATGCCACCAGCAGTTGAGGATTCTGACCTCTGCTTTTCTGTGACTCATATTCAATAAATATTTTTTAATAAAACATGCCTCTGTGGTTTTCTAAATCCTCAAAGGAGCAATGCTTAGAGCCAGAAGCTGTTAGAAGGGGGAAGGTGGGGGGGACATTTTGGCCCAGTGTGAATTTAAACCTTGTTAAAAGACATTAAAAGTATGCTGAAGTTCAGATTTTCGTCTTCAAAGTGCTCCAGTACAAACAAAGCCTAACACAGAAAACATTTTCTGGAAAAACTGAAACATTCCATGAGTTCCTGATGAACAAAGTCATAGGGTTCAGTGCCTGACATGTCTGTATATAATGCAGCCTCTTAGGAGCACAAGCGAAATGATCCAGGGAAGATGAGATTGATTTCAAACACCCAACATGTCCTCTGTCCAATATCAGCAGGAACCTCCACTTTCGTTCCCATGACTGGCATTTCCTCTCCAGGAAGATTTTTTTCTGTTGAGTTTATACTATAGAGATTAGCATGGTGTATATTAATTTCTAATTCACTTAATCATTTTGAACGCTCACTTCCTTTCTTTGCTCAGACCTTTTAGTATCACCAAATAAGTTGTTTATTTAAATACTTTTGTACCAGGCACAAAACCTGCCAGATGTTTCAGCAAACTCTTAAAAAGAATTAGATTTTTGAAATTGTAGTGATGGCAAATCTATCAGATAGCTCCAACCATCAGTCTAAAGAACCCAAAGCAATGTTTTAAGACAAGAAAGTTATCTTAAGTAATACATCCATATTACTACAACCAATTTATTCTCCTGCCCAAACTCATTTTATTGGTTACACTCCAAAGTGGAAGTTGAATAAACTGTATCCACGCTTTAGAGCTCTTATCTCTTAGCAATTTTTCAAGGGGGCTAGAACCAGGTATGTTCATTAATTATCCTGAGAAAAACCCTGAAATCTGATTGGCAGAAAATACCTGTGTACCTGCAGCCTTCCAGCCAGCAGCTTTTCCTTGCCCAAAAGGAAGGTAAATAAAAGAAATTAAAACTTCCCACCAAACCCAGGCACTTCCAAAAGCCCAACGCAGCACTGCTGAAGGAGACAGCATGCACGTGCAAAGCTGTTCCCTCTGGCTCAAGCTTCAACCATCATTTTCATGGACAGAAAACACCCGTTCTCAAGTGCCAGTTCCCAAAGAAGAAGGGGAGGAGGGCACAGGAGGCTGTGTGTCTGCAGCATGGAGTCAGCATCCACCCCTGCCAGCACATGCCTGTATTCCTGAATGTGCCAGACAAGATGCCCCAGTGACCAGCACCTGTGGCTTGGCCCCTGGGTATCACTGCTGGCACCTCGAGGCTCCTGGGGTAGAGATGGGATTGGGATGGTGGGGAGGGGTGATGTCAAGCATGGCATTGGGGATGAAGGGCCATTCGACACCAGCAAGCAGGGATGGATCCAGCAGTGGAATGTGCATGGCACCTTCCTCCATGCAATGCACAGCACTCTTAACCTGGTCAGCAGCAGTAATTAAATAATATATATAGATATATTTTAGTGTAGCTACTGGCATAGTATAAGTCTGCATCCTCAGTTTCTATCTCCACATCAAAAAATCAGCTCGGGCACCAGGAGGAACATTAATCTTTTCTCTATGCAAACTACGGGCACAGATGTCTGCAACGAGAAAAAAAAAGCCTGAAACACCTTTTTATGAGTTAAATGCTAATCTGACTAGTAACTCCCTATATCTAATTAGATACTAATTCTACCCTTCATAGAAATAAGCTGATTAGCAAACACCAACATAACCCAACATTAACCTTGCCACCACAAGAAGAAAAATGGCAGGTTCCTCTCTTACGTCTTGACTGTTTGCTGGGTAAAATAAATGACCACCTTTCATTTGTATTAGAAGTTGACTTGTTCTCAAACAAAGCAAACACACAAAGGCCACAGTTGCTTATTTTACAGCACTGTAAAAGCACATTTTACAGCTGTGTTGCAAGCAATCTGTACTCATTAAATTATCACTCTGACAGGCATCCTGTGAAAAGCTGTCAAACGCAAACATTTTTCACGGATGACAAATCATACTTTGCCGGTGCTCTCTCAGACACTGCTATCTGGAGGGATGGCAGGCTCTGTCTTCCCTCCAGTTATCTTGTTTAAACTCCCTCCACAATGGTTGGCCCCTCTGTCGACAAACAGGCACAAGCACACACATGGTTGGGAAGGGCTTCACAGACTGACCTGTGAGAGCAGCACATGGCTCGAAGGTCTCCCTGGTTGTCCTAAGAGCAGAGTGTGCAAAGACGGCTGGGTTACACAGAGAGGATGAACCACAGACAACACTTTGGGTAACATGGATAGCCAGCTCTGGTCCAACCTGACCGAGGAGCAAAGCCATGCTGTACTGCTTCAACACACCTCAGCCAAGTCCTGCTGATGCAAAGTCACCTTCTCACTCAAGGCGATGCCCAGGAGGACGAGCTCCGGACTGAGGGAACCAGCACTGTCGAGATGTCCGGTGGGACCAGAGCCCCTAAACCTTTCTTAATGCCAAGAAACAATTTTAAAATTTGTCTGTATTGCAAAATTAATCCTGCGCATGCTATGGGCTTTGATACTCAAAGGAAGATGACATTTCCAGTGCAATTAACTTGTAGAGACAGAAAAGGGAGTAATCAGCAGTCAGACAATCTACAGCTCTGGGTTCTTTTTATTCTTTTAACATTTTTGAATTTCAGGGTAGAATTTAAATGCCCACCACTCAGTGAAAGTCTAGAGATGTCATGAAATGGTATGAAAGACTGGATATGACATATGTGCCATCTCTGCAATAAAAATCCTGGGAAAAAAGTCTCTGCTTTTGAACAAATCCTTCTTCAAAAGAGCACATTGGGAAACATAACCATAGTTACTTGGCATTTTCCTTTTTTTCAGGTAATAAGATGTATTACCTCTTTGCAGCTTGAGGGCAGACCAGCCCTGCCAGTAACCCACTGCAAGAGAGCAGTGCACGGTGCTTCCACGTGACATCAGATTCCACTGCCAGAATAATTCAGAATAATATTTCTTCCAAATTACAGATACATGAGCTAATTGAAGAAACACAGTCACTCCACCCACTGCGAGACAGAGTAAATCCCACCTCCAGACAATACATCTACTTCTTTCGACTTTCAAATCCAATATATTTTTGATCTTGGATTCACAGGCATCATCTGAAAATATTCACTTTTTTTTTAAGTAAGAAGGGATGCAGTGATTTCCTATTCCTTGTGCTAACATTTTCAGATATTTCAAGAGTGGGATTTTCATACAAAGGGGCTTTTGCTGACGAGAGCCCAGTGCTGTAGGGCACAGTCCTACCTAAATCAAAGGCAGGTCCTGGAAATGAGATGAACACACCAAAGGGTCACACTCCCCTTCACCCACAGACAGGTTTGATGTTTCTGTACGTGCACTGGCAACAAAGAAAAAAGCTGCAAAACTGCTTGGTCAGCTGCCTCCTGCTACCACCTGCCCTGTGTCAGGACCGGAGCACTGTTGTCCTCAGCCTCCTCAGCCTTGCCCCAGAGGCAGAGTCCTCAGGGCTGAATCCATAGCTGACCACCACAGGAGTGTAAAGTTGTACTTTCAATTTATCTCCAGGAGCAAAACACATTTATTTCAGGGAATACTTTCACACAGAGAGGCACAGTGCTTCACAGCACCACACCTACTCCTCTTGTAGCCACTGCAAAGAGTCAAATAATCAGTGACCCAGGGCTGAGCACCTAAAACCCCCACGTTTTATAGAACAAAGGAAACCTTAACTGTGGCGCAAAAAAAGGTCAAGTCTTATCCAATCTTGCTCAGCAAGGCTGTTGAGCCAATGTGCTTGCTACAGGCACCCGTCTGTTGGCCATGTTCAGGTGTGCTGGTGCCCTTCCAAAAAGGACACCAGTGCTGCCACACACCTTTCTGCTCCCAAAAGCTACCAGACATGCTGCATTTCCCACGCACCAGATTTCCTTAGTTTAGAGCTGAGTTTTCAATTTGCCTTATTCTGTTTGAGGTTTGCAAATGAACTACACAAAGAGATTCCAGGTAGACGTGCAATTACTCAAACACCTTAAAAACCAAATAAAACCAGGTTCAAGTATGCATATTGAATATGCTGAATTCTTACAGGCACCATTAATTAGTTTCAGATAATTTACCACCCAGCTTTTTGAGCATACTCTTAATATGTTATCCAGATTATGATTAATCAAGGGCCGTCTGTCTTACCAAAACCTTTCATTTGCTTGTCTGTATAGACAATTATGCTTTTTAGTGTGTACAGGAGAACACTGCCACAAAGAGATTAATTGTATTTTCTCCTTAAAAAGTCTACTCATAAAACGTCCACAACAGCAAGATGGATTCCCAGACGAATGCTCCTGCCCGAGCCACGGCCTTGCAGGCTGTGCCATGGAAGGGCTGGTGCCAGCTCCGTCCCAGCATTTTCCAGAGGTGCATCTGCAGATGCAAACTCCACCCTGCAGCTGCTCCTACCATGTGAAGCAAAACTCAATCCAGACAGGTAAAAGAAATTTGGGAGAAAAGAGACAAATGTTTCACAGCTCTCTTCACCTGGAGGCTGAAGCCATACAAAGGCATGCCACCTAGTCCAAAGGGAGAAGAGCAATTATTTTTTTCTAAATGTGCTCCATTATTTTTAATATGCCTTCACTTCCTTTATTGCATATGCAGCATTTGTAATTTCCACCAGGGAAAAACAAACCCTAATTTAACAATCTTCTTCTGGCAGTGTTGAGAAACCGATGAACACGTAGTGTTAACACATTTATTGAATATGAACTCAGGAAGGGCAGGCCAGATCCACAAGCTGTTTATCTGTCCTGTTTTCAAACACGTGTTAGCACTTATTGACATGGGAAGAGCTCTTTCACAGGGCTTGAAGAAGTACAGGCTTAAATCTTGCCAGTGTCACAGCCAACAGCCCCAGTATGTGAACGCTGCAGAGCTGGGAGGAACAACATCTCCCCAAACTTTGCTTGATTAGTGAAAGTCAAGACAACAAAAACAACTGGGCCACAGACTCATAGGTTAAAAAAACCAAAACCACCAAAACACAAGATTTCAAGAAGTTCTGGTTTCTGGAGCACTGTGGGACTCGTAGAAGTCCAGAAGAGCAGGGCAGAAGATAACACACAGCACTGCGTACCACCATCACACTGAGACTGAGCTTTTTAGAGAATAAGGAGCAATAGAGGAGGACAAACAATGTGGAGATTGCTGTCTGTGATTCAAGAAACAAAGAGCAGCACATTGCATGCTGCTCTATGTACTAGTCATCCCACGAATTAGGTAAAACAGTGAGAAATGCCCTTGGTCCCTCTTAGTCCATCCTGCTCTGCCACATCCCATGCAGCAGGATAAACCCAGACTTCATAGCCTCCTCATCCCTGGTTTCAGGGACTGCCACTGCTCACATCTCCCATTTTGGGTCAGCTATACTGAGTTTTCTCCCATTGCTTCCATGTTGCTACCTCCTCCCCAAGCAGCAGGTCCATCATTCCCAGCACTTCCATCCCCCTCCTTGCAACAACTCAATAGTACTCTTCCTCAGTGCACCTCTCTGCAGCTGTTTTTGTTCTTCCTCCGTTGATTGCTCTTCCCTCTACTCCCCCCCATGTCTAATTTTCACTGCACCCATTCCTCAATCTCTTCAGACACACCTGTGATTTCTCAAGTGCTTCGGCCTCTGCCCCACATCCATTTGGTACCAATACACCAAGTTCCCAGCCCAAACTTCACCTGGAAGTGAGCTCCTTCAGGCTGCCTCCCACCTCCTCCCAACTCAAAGGAGCTTTCTGGGACATTCACTAAGGTATTTCACACGTACTGTGTTTTCCCAAGCCTCGCTTCCCACTGCTGTCAGAGTGTGAGGAGGGCCTGCACTACTGACAAGTGGGGATGTCTTTCTTGCTCCCATTACCTCAGTTACCCTCACCTCATTACACTTGCAGGGAGAGCTCTTCCAGCTGGGGCTGTCTCTTTATTTGTTCAGCCAGCATGTGAGTGGCTGGACACTAAGACATTACAGTACATTAAACACTAATAAAGTAGCTCCAGCCCTGCACCAGTGGGTTATCACACCCCCAAGCCAAACCACCACCACCAAAACGGGCATCCAGGGGAGCAGCTACCAGGACTACGGACATAGGCTTGGTGGCTCCTTTGTGTGTGAAGGAGGAAGAGAGAGTTAATTTTAAACAGACAAACAATAGCTCATTGACTGGTTGACAGCAATTAGTAACCAGAGAGCACCAGGCACAGTTTCCTGTGGCCAAGTACTAAGCCTGTTGCCTGCATCTTTGCTTTTAGGAAAAAAAGCCAAAAGGATAAGAGCAGTTTACCTGTGACCTTAAGAGCAGAACTGCTTTGACCCGAGATAACATAAGATCCCTCCAAGCCCATACAGAAACTGCTTTTGCCCCTTGCTGAAGTCTTTGCTGAATTACAAGACCTAGTATCTTTTTTTTTTCTCTTCCTAACCAACACGGCAGGAACCCCCTTCACCTCCCCCCATGAGATTTCCTGCTTCTGTGGTAACTTAAACTTGACCTCAGGATCTTTCCAAGCATCCCCAAACGAGAAGTCTGGTTCCCACTGCTGTCAGACAAGCATCAATGGACATGACTAAAAATCGTGGTGGTGTATGTATCTCCTTAAAAACCTCCAGATGGAGATGAGCCAATTGAACAACAACAAAGAATAAACAAACTTCCAAGGCACAGACAATTTATTTCAGTGCTGTTGCAGTGAGTGGGAAATCACAAAGAAAAGCCCACAAGTGGGATTTTCTAAAGGAAGTGTGCTGGTGGTTGCTCCGTCCAGCTTCTCCTCAGTCACTACCTCCCTATCCCGGGTAGCATCAATCCGAAACCAAGTCCAAAGGATTGCCTCTTCCACAATGGTGTCTTTGAAGTGTATCTTCCCAACATTTTCTGCCCTGGTTGGTATGAGGTTTGATGCCATCCATTTCTGGAGAGGGCAGAACAAGGCTGTGCCTTCAACCTTGATGTGAGTGGCAACATAGACCAAACCACTCTATTATTTGTAGCTTAACGATGCCGTGGTCATCAGCACACTTGCCTGAAGGTGGGTGGCAAGGGGAGAGCTCTTCCCACCACACAGGTTTATTCAGAAGCTCAAATTCCATGCAGCTCTGGCACAGCAAAGGTCCACTTAGTGCTCCAGTTGTGCCACACCTGGAGCTGCCTCCTGCAGAGATGAATGTGCTGGCAGCCAGTACTGACCCCATAGTCCTGGGTGCCACAGGCATGGGGAGACCCTGCCAAAGGAGCAGGACAAGGGCCCAGGTCTCTGCTCTTGCAGGCAGTTTCCAGTAAAAGAGTTAACATGAGATTAAGGTCCCCAAAGGGCAGTTATTTTGGTAGGGCAGAGCACCCTGATGGGCTGCCAAATTCTAACTATAGGAGCAGCAGGCCGGGCACCTGTGGAGCTCGTCTTTCACTGTTTGCCTCCACACTGCCTGAAGCAGCAGAAAGGAGAACACCAAAAGCTTTCCCTTGTCCTTTCTGTCTCCTTCCCAGTTATTAATACATCCTGCCTGTGCATCCCACTGCACCACCACACCTCCCTGATAACTCGTACCTGGAGACAGCAGTTGGAACCAAAGGGTTATTCGAACAACAAAAACTAAATTCAGAAATGTATTCCAGGCTTTTTCCTCCAGTTTCAGCAGAGTTTG
Source organism: Corvus hawaiiensis (assembly GCF_020740725.1). Classification (NCBI taxonomy): domain Eukaryota; kingdom Metazoa; phylum Chordata; class Aves; order Passeriformes; family Corvidae; genus Corvus; species Corvus hawaiiensis. Next base: position 7,583,341 of record NC_063226.1, on the reverse strand, counting down.
GAAGGTATTTCGCCAATGTTCTCCTGACCAGTCTCTTGGACTCAGCCACACACCAGTTATTGGAGAAATTCATTGCACGCAGGAGTAACACAGGGCTCACACTAGAAGGTCAAAGGCACCCTGGGATGCTTCAAAGATGCTCATCCTGATCACTCTCTGTGTCTGAAGCTACCCTGCCCAATACAAACATGGAGCCCACAAACAGGAATCCCTCTCCAGCCCTTTTGCCCACTCCCTGTACAGCAGAGGGGTTGTGTGCACCATGGACTTGGGGATCCCTGGCCAGCTCTTTCTTCTTGGGTTTGGTTTCTTTCTGCTTATTGTCCCCAACGGGTTTCCTTTTACACTTCTGTATTTGTTTTATCTTACATGCTAACAGAAAATTCAGGGAGATTGGATCAGAAACTGAATTCTCAGCATTTAATAGTTTCCCAGATGCAGGCTCGCGCTGTACCATTTTATACAAATCCTTCTCTCGTCTGGGCATTGGCAACACCAAACCTATTGCCAGCCCAGCCCAGAGACAGACCATCTCATACACTTCCCTCTTCACTCCTGTACAATGAGGGTTGCAGAAGTTTGCTGCCTTACTTAAGTCTGGAGTGCACAAAAGAAAGGGACACAATTTGCTTTAAGTGCAACAGCAAAAGTGCTTGTGAAATACAGGGGCAGGAGAAACAAGGAGCTTGTGGGACTCAGCAGCCCCTCTATTTTTCCCCCCAGAAAAGGGCTTGGCACAAGTGCTTGAAAGTTACGTCTTCCAAGAGATTCAGGATGTGCCTTTGAAAGGTAAAAATATGAGCATCTTATCTAGGAAGCAAAAGAACAACGGAAACACTGCAGAAGAGTTATGGGCTATGTCCTATCCTGGCTCCAATGCCTCAAAACAGCTGAGCAGTCTCCCCAAAGCACTGTTGGGTAGCACAGACCCTGGCGCGGAAAGCTTCAGCCTCAAAGGACAAAAGAGGTGAAAGTTCAAATTTAATACATGGAACTGAGCATTTATGCAGTCTTAATGTCACCATTAATTCTATTAGTGTTATTAATCCCCAAGAGAGGGAAGGGGAAGGCACTAAGTTGTGAAGATAAGACAAGGCACAAGGGATTTTATTTAAAAAAAAGGGAGGGGGTGTTTAAATCCCTGACTGCTATAGCTGCTTCTGTGGCATGAGATGTCACCACAGTCAGTTACAGCTTTCCCATGAATGTCATTGTCATGGAGAGAGATGCTTACATGGCCAGAAAATTTTACCCACTAATTTCTCAATGAAGTCCATAAACATATCTAAGATAAACCAGCAAATCTTCACCTCTAAAATCATTTAGCAACAGTGAATCCAACAACTCACAAAGTATTTTTCATTTTAACAAAAAAGCATTTCCCTTGTGCTGAAAACACATCTCCTACTGCTACACTGGCATCAGCCTAATGGTTTACATTACAACAGGGGAGACCTCCAGGAGCACACATATGTGTGCTGTAAGCAAATATTTAGACAGGATATATTAAGATATGGGACTCCTGAGTTCACAAGTTCTCCCAGTGCCTGCAAACCAAATATGCACAAGAGGATCTGATGCTGTTACATTATGCACTGGGAGCCGAAATGACTCCTGGTCAGCCCTTCAGGGACGGATAATCAGCAACTTGTTCCATGCTCCCAACTAAGAGGAGATAATCCATTTCTGTACGGCTTTGGTGTCAGATCAGAGCAATTCTGGCAACAGTTCCAACAGCACACAGTTCCAACCAGCAACAGCTGATGAAAACGCTCCAGAAGCCGCAGGGCATCCCAGCCTTCATCTAAAGGACATGCCGCCACTTGGACTGTCCTTCTGCAGCAGCAACTGCTGCAAAGGTCAAGCACATAGCGGAGGCAGGACAGGTCTGCCTCTCCTCCCGGACCTGAATGTCAAGGCTGGGAGATTAGCAGCCAGAGAACCCACATTTCCAAAGGGCTGGACGACAGTGTTTGCTGCTTGGGCTGCATCCTGGAGTGGCCGATCACAGCCCGCGGATGCGTCACCCCACAAGAGAAGTGTCCATTCCACTTGCTGAAGTGAATTTGATCTCTGTAATAACTCATCCTGCCTACTCAGATACTCTGCACAGCTGTAGCACAGAGGATTTCATGTTAAACCAAGGCAGGTGTACAGCTCATTTTTGTCAGTTTTATTTCCATTTGAATGGATTTAGCTACAAGTGATAAAGAAGCCCTGAAGAGCTGCAAACAGTAAAATCAGAGTTTGCATCCATGCAGAAGAGCAGCTCTGGAAGGGATTGTGTCCTTTTCCAGTCTCATCCCTAGGGATCGGGACAAATATATGGATCTTGATTGCCTCTTCTTCCTGTAGTTTGGGTACATTAGATCAAAAAGTGTGGGATGAATTATGCTGGGCAAGAAGAACTCAAATGTGCAAGACACAACTGACCACAGCTGATCTGATGACCAAGCACCAAGACCAAAGAAGGAAATGCCATCCCACAAGCAGCCAAACACTCAACAGCAGGCTCTTAAACAAACAAAACACAGCAGTCATGGGCATTTTTGTACAAGAGTCTGAGGACCTCAGATGGGAGACTCCTCAACCTGCCCCAGCGACCAGCAGGAAGGTGTGCCTTCAGCCTCCAGGTGACTGGGCTGGAGGGAGAGAGGCAGTCATGATTAAAAGACTCCCAAGAAGTAAATGACGGAGGGTGGTAATCAGTTCATCTCTATTTCCACCCCAGGTAAGATTAAAAAAATTCCCTAAATCAGTTTTGTCTGCAGCAAATGAAGATTTAGTTCTGATACTAGCACTCAGAGTCATTAAGCTTTGGAACAGGCTGAGGAGGTTGCCAATTCTCCTTCATTAGTTTTGTATGAGGCAGAGACACACCCTTCAGGGACAGGCCAGGCACAGTAAATCCAGCTTTCAGGAACAGCTGAACAACACCATCCCCTTCCAGACTTGCCAGTCAAGGATTTCCCATGCTAAAGTGAGAGTGAGACCAGCACAGGGGATGGTCTGAGGGGCTGACAGGAGAACCACAGAGCAGACAGAACAGCTTGTGCAGGCTCCCTTCCAAAGCTCACCTATTTTGAAGCCTTGTGCTTTGACAGGCATCCATCTCAGCTTGGCTTAATGTCCCCCTGCCCCCACACAGCCCTACAGCCATCCCTCCTCCCCCAAAGGGGCAGATGCACCTCACAGGATGTCTGCTCCACGTCAGCGACCTGTGCGTGCTCTTTGTTTTCAACACAGCATTTCAAAAAGCCTCGTTGTTCATTTAAGGTGAAGCAGATGCTGCTCCCCTGGTCTCTTTGAAAGGGCTTATCTATGGGCTGGATTTCATTAAGTATCTTGTTCTGCATTCAATAAATTTGCAAGTCTAGACACTATGGTTCTCCCTCTATCAACCCTTTGGTGGTACCAGCAGGTAGAGACAACAGAGGTTAAGAGGGAAATATTTAGCCAGCAGATTTAGATGCTATCAAGAAGATTGCATAATTCTACTTTGACTCACAGCAATTCTGTACCCAGGGATTTTTTCTCTCACCCTAGTGCCAATCCCTTTTGAAAGCAAGAAGCTGCTACCCACTGTAGTAGTGCAGAGGAGGTCACTGGGAGGTTCAAGGCACAGACTTTGGGATATTCACAAAAAACTCAGGTTGAACCAATGACCAAACAAGGGGAAAAAAGGTCCAGAGGAGCTGTACAGTGGAACTGTCCTTTACTACAGAGTGTGATGGTGATGTATAAGCAGGACTGTGTGAGCAACTCAGTCCATTTGAGTCATCAGATACTTCCATGTGCAACTGTCTGTCACCTCCCTTCCCCAGCCAACAAGGACAACCCAAGCAGCAGCCTGACATCCTGCTCCTCCTCCCCAGATGCCCAGGCACAGTGGGCTGCAGTGTCTGGGAGCACTGAGGCACCTGCAAAGTGCCACAGGAACCAAGCAAGAGCTCAGCAGCAAACCAAGAGATGCCCTGGGACCTCAGCTGGGTGCTGTGCCCAATGTCTAGGCATCGACTTCATCTGTTTGCAGAGGTGCTCTCAAAGAAAAAGCACCTGGCTGCAAAGTGGGCAGTGCTGGCTGTGTGCCAGCTACCTCCAAAGGGAGCTTCTTCCTGCAGCTCCCATGAGCTAGGCATGCCCTATGGAGAGCCAGTCTGACAGGACACACTGTGGACCCAAGGGCAATACCGAGACCAGTCATTTGCTTATCTGCCAGCAGTTAGCATCACTCCAGCAACAGGAACTCAGCCAAGACTTGTTCATTATGGTTCTGACCCTGCATCACACTTGAACCCTCAGCCTCCACACAAAACCACTCTGTGTTTATCTGCTGCTCTGCTTAGCCCCAAAGGCTAAAAGTGAGATGGATACAAATCCTGTGGGTTCACAACATGCTGGGAAAGATCAGCACTGTTGTGGATTGGGGCTGAAAGATGTGCACGTTACAATTACACATGCTGCGGGGATGTACCAACAAAACCAACTGCAATCTTACATTAGAGCAAAATGGCTTTTCAAAAGACTAATCAGAAAGAAAGATCTCTCTCTTTGGGATACAAGCAGCCATAATCAGCAAATACTTCTCTCTCACAGGATTGCAAAACAAGGCATGCTCTGCCCTCTGAGCCGAGTCATGAACTTTCCCAGCAAAGGGGGAGACAGAGCAGAATTACTGCATAGAAAACAACACGATGGGGATTTTTTTACATTTTTATCCCAAGAAGATCAAGTTCAAGGTCTCTGCACTTACCATCAAACTTCTTGTATCGGGAACTAAACACGGTTTGTAGGTGATTGCTAAGCTCTACGACGGCGTTTCTGAAGTCCTGTTTACTCTGCTGACTATACTTCTCCTCCATTTCTTGAGAGCAGCATGTGTAGCCTTGTGAGCAGACTTTCAAGTGGTCACCTGAAAAGCAGAGAAGAAAATATCCCAAGTTAAAAGGACTCTTTATGCCAGAGAAAAGAGGTCTCATGAGGCAGGGTGCGTGAGGATCTGCAGCACCATTTCCTTGCAAGGAGATCCCCCCCCTCTGTGAGTGCTGGACCAAGTACGTCAAAACCTGACTCTTTAGAGAAAACTTTATAGCAACACATGTAAAAACCTTGTCTTTCTACAAGAACATTAAAAAGTGTCCTCTTACTTATTCAGTTAATAAACAGAATAAACAGATACTCATCCTGTTCAGTATAATTTGAAGAACCAGAAAATTGACCTGTATATACATATATTGTATATGGTAACTTGCATTAAGTTTTTCCTGAGTATTTTAAAATACTTCCAGTTCATTCAGCTAGTATACAATATCAGTGGCAATGGCCCTTTTTGTCCAGATAAGTGCCTTTTACTTCACCCCTCCCCTGTCCAATTATCAGAGGAGAAGTAGTCTCTCTCAGAAGCACAGTTGTCACCAACACTAAATTGTACTTGTTTTATGCAATGGTTCATGAAAACGCTTTATATTTCCCTGCTCCCAATTTTGCGGTTTTGTGTCATTGTCCTGGAGGAAACAGGGGGCTTGTTTTTGGAGACTTCAGATATTTTTTCCTTAAGATAATTCTCTCCTAAGAGTTATCTGGCTCAAGATGGCTTGGTCAAAGAGATCATCACCAAGTGTTTCAGTATCTGCAACAGCTCCATTTCAAAATCTCTCAGACAATCTGGACATAGGATCTGGATCCATATAATCTGCTTTTAGATGCCTTGCAGCAGTGTGGAATGAAGCTGCCCCCTTCCAGCACCACCCGTAAAACGCCATTGTCCAGTTTTGTGGGCCAAGATAAACCCAGAGCAGTCTTCAGCTTCAGCTCTCTGACAGGCTCCACAAGGCAGCAGCACCACAAAGTAGGTGGGCTGATGCTGAAGTGGTTCAAATTTGGGCAAATTGTACAAAGCTTTGACAACACAGAAGGTACAATCAAAACAAGCAGCCAGGATGAGAAACTCATGTTTCCAAGTCAGATGGTATTTTAAAAGACACAGCCAACATGTAAGCTGCTGCCTTCCCTTCCATTTCACACCCTGATGCCAGACTTTATCCTTCATTCTGAGGAAACAGATGGAGAAAGGAAGGCTCTTCCCTGCCTGCTCCCACCCTGGAAGTTGCCAAGGACCTCCAACCACCGTGGAGGTTCAGAGACTCACTGTCAGAGCTTCAAAGGACTCAGCAGCCCCCATGCAGAAAATAACATCTTCCTCAGAGGCAGTGCACCACACACTAAAGGAAGAGCCATCTATCCTACCTGCTAGAGCATCAAAACTGGGTTTAGGGAAACAAAAGCAGGTTTTGGACAGTTCAAAGCCTTCCCATGGTTAACACAACAGGTTGAGCTCTGCCTGCCTTGTTAAAGATTTCTCAACTATGTCTTTTGCTCTGATAGTGAATCTTTGTATCACTTTGCATGACTTCCTAGCCCAGAAAGGTTAGTGTCTCTTCTTACAGACACTTCAGGACCATCTTAAATACAACACAAACATTTTTACCTCTCTCTCTATATATAGTTCCTAAGTACCTCTCCTCCTAAAATGTTATTTCCTTGTTGTGCTATAGGGTTTGTTTGTTTTCTGTGGTATCTACACAGAGACCTTGACCAGCAGATAATTCTGACACGGCTAATTTATTGCACAAGACCATCCACTGCTCTTCAATTACAGAAAGCTCAAAGTCTGCTATGGGAAGCAGCACTGCTTAAGCACAGCTTTTGGAAAACACAGAAAAATCTCACTGACTCCTTACAGATGTATCTTTTTTTTCATGGACTACTTCTTTCTGTCTCAGAGGAGCACCTCCAGCAGCAAATACACAGCTCTAAGGGAGGCAGCTCCAGGTAGCTTCGTAAGTCCTTTAAAAAAGAGGAAGGGGTGCACCCGGATTTTCAGATCCTGCCCACTAAATCCATCCTGGAGCACACCTGGGCACTCCTCTCTGAGCCCACCTTACCAGCAAGCATTAAAATAAGAAATTACCCAAGTATCAGTGCTTTATTTCACCTTGAATCTCTGCTCCAATTCCAATACAGGACTAAGGACTCTGCCACAATGCAAACCATGAATAGTGTCAAAGCAAATTCAAACCTACTGATAGCAGGATTTCTTTTTCTAGTTACACTTCACAGACACTTCTGAAGTTGTCCACAGATGCCCTAGGATCCCTAATACAGTGGTTTAAAATACTTCTCCAATTTATTTACTATAAAAAAAAGCCCAATGTATTTCACAAATACAGGTATCAGTTTCACATCTATTTACATTACTGTAAATAATCTTGCCACAGATTTGACAGTACCTCCCCAGGCCACATGCACAAAGCCAAGCAAGAGCACTACTGACAGTAAATCAAGCTTGCACAGATCCCATTTGGTTGATCATTAAGAAATAACACTCCAAAATGTAACTCAGACATTCAAAAATGAATGACCAAGCAATCTAATTATGGAAGATATTTCTCAGTCATGTCAGCACTATGTGGTCTTGGCTCATGATCAAGAATTAGCTCTGTCTGGAGCTGAGGAGCTCTCTGGCTACTCAGTGCTAATCTTAGGAGGATGCACTCTGCTACCCAGCATTTAAAAACCAGAAAGTTTAGGTTTGTGGGCTGCTTTTCTTGCAGTTTTCTTACACCCCAGTGGGAGATGCCAGTGGAAAGTCACTGGAAGACACTGGGGGCCCCAGTTTTCCCACAGGGATGTTTGTCCTTAGCACAACCGCATCCCTAAGAATACATCCTCACCAACAACCAACAGGCACTGGAACACTGTGCGAGAAATCTCATGTCTGGCCTTTTAAATCTGCTATCAGCGCTGATCCATTCAGGATCTATCCACGGGACTCAACCCACAGGGACAGACCCTAATGCAAGACATCACCAAACAGCTTTCAAACACAACAGTGCTACAACCAGGGGAAAGGAAGCGATGAAGGTTGGAGAGCTCCATGTGAACATGGACCAGTTATGCACACACAAACACCAACCTGGAGCCAAGATCAAAGCCAACACTTTTTGTCAAATTGGCAGTGAACTCCCCTAAGGAAAATGAGTGAAAAATATGTATATTTAGGCGTACTCAGCAGAGATCTAATGTTTATGTATACTTTGTAAAGAACGTTCATGGTGTGCACTCACTGTCAAGGACACATTCGGCAATAATTATTTCCCAAGTTAAAACTCGTCAAACAATGCCCATACAAGGCAACTCTTCATCTACTGTTGAGTGTGAAAACTTCAGCACCTTTGTAATTTATCATCATGTGAGCACAGCAAAAATATAACTCTGCCACAGCCTCCTTTCAAGTTAGGCTTTTTATTGAATTGTTTGGCAGGGTGTGCAATCATCACATTGCAGGCTGCATGGCCAAAAGAGCTCAAGTAGCAGAGATTGACTCCAAATACCTGCTGCATATGCACACCATCACCATGGCTTGTCAATGGATTTGCAGTAGATCTTTCCCATGGCCTCCTGCAGCAAGACTTTTCCTTATTTTATGATATGTATGAGTACAGAGAGAGAAACGAGGGACCAAAAATCATGAAAGAAACTTGCTCCTTTGGCTGGTTAACAGCACACCTCTGGGGAATGGAGGTGGCTGTTTAAAGATAGAAATGTGATGGTACATGATGTTACCATCTGTACATCCAAGGAAATGTGCTCAGAAAGGTAATCCTGCAAACTTATGATTTAAGCCATTACAGAAACACCACATTTAGCAGACTCGAGGCACACAGAGTTTCTCCCAAATCAAGTAACTATTCTGCAATGTGTTGAAAAACAAGGTTTCATCAAATGAGTAAGTGAGCAGTGCAAACTCAGGGGCTACATGATACTGAAAAGCAGGTTCTCTTTACCGAACAATTTTCCAAGACCTTTTCAAAATGTTTTTTCTAAATGTCCAGCATGCCTTCCGAGTCTGCTTCTCCTCACCTTTCCCAAGTTCATACTTTATGGACACCTAACTGCAAAACTACCTAAGCTTCAGGAGCAGTTCACTGTGAGGCAGGCAGTGGGTATTTCTTTAAAAGGCTCCCCCCATAGCCCAGCCCTTTACTGGAGCTCAGTAAACAAGCCAGAAGTGGTTTATGGTCTGAGATGTTACTGCTAAACTTTGCTCCCATGTGAGAAATCAGGCTGGGGTAAGGATGGGCGGTGGAAGAGCAGTAGGCAAACACTGCTGAGGACCTGAGAGCGGGGCCAGAATTTCAGCCTTGTGCTCTGCCTCTCCCCTCTAGCACACATGGGCCTGTGTCATCTTTAAAGGAGTTTTATGACTTCCTCTGAACCAACTACCAAAGGAATCCTGGACTGTAATGCCGGGCCCTAATCCAATTTCACACTAGACTTGCCTTCTAATTATCACAGAATATTAGGCTTCCACCCATCATATATAATTGACATGCTACCAAAGCTTCACAAAACCTCCAACAAAGATGACAAGAAACACTAGCATCACACCTGAGCACAGCTCCGCTGCTTCAGCCCCACATTAGCAAGGGCAAGAAGAAGAAAGAAAAGCATGAGGTTGTGATTTACTCTGGCAGAGTCATCGAGACAGACACAGCTACCGAACTGTCCACTCAATCCAATCACCTTCGATTTACCCAAAATACCAAAAATGTCCAGTTTTCCTGGCTACAAAATGATCTGGGGATGCTCAGCACCTCTGGGAATGGACCATGAGCTCTTGTCCGTCTTCAACAGCACTGCCATAATCCCTATGGGATGTCAGCACAGCCACAGCATAATCACTGCTTACACTGTTGTTAGAGACCTGCTAACAAATAGCACTATCAAAATGCACAGAGTCTTGGCACTTAACTATTTCCAGATGAAATTAAAGGAACTAAGCTGTGAACATCTGTCTCTGTGGTACCACTGCATCCCCAAAGCAGCTCCATCACCTCCACCTTGGCTGTCACACACACACTGCTTCAAGACATGCTTTCTGCCTGGCAGAAGCGGGAAACTTGAATTTTTAGTTGATGCCTCTTATCAGAGCTCTCTTTTCACTGGGTGGTCAGTGTTCTCCACTTGCTTTAAAGCTGTGCTGCTGTCAGCCTTGTGTTTATTTTACTGGGGAGAATACTCCTGTGGAGATGGTCATGTGCCAGGAAGGAAGGGATGTAGAACAGCATTGAGGTCCTGCTAACAGTGGTGACACATCCATCAAGGGCAGCAGAGTTAAGACTCCTATGCTCACATCCTGCAAATGATGCAGAGCTGCTGATCAGAGCAGGGCAAACCAGGCTGGCACATCTAGGGCTGTATTTCCCTTGATGCTTCTGAGTGCATGGTGTTACAAGCATCCCAAACCCTTATTTCAACTGCACACTTCCAAGAGAAGTATTTCGTGCAGCAGCCTCCCTGCACCTATCACCAGACACAACATACCCCATTTTCCAACGTGAATCATTTCCTATTCCCATTCTAAAGGCCCATGCAACCAGAGTCAGCTTTCCTTTCTTCCCTCCTCAAAACATTAGTAATTCCTATTGGGATCTCATACATAAAAAGCACCAGAAGAGAGAGCACACCCCATGTTCCCTAACTCAGGTCCTCACCATGAAGGTCACCAGCCAGCACCACTCCCCATCCAGGCATGGGGCTCCAGCCCTTTCACAGTCACAGAAGATCTTGGTTCTGGATTTAACCATCAAGGATTCTCATCCCCACCTGAACCTTTTTTTCCCCCCAACCACCCAGGATTTTTTAAGCCAGAAGACATCCTCACCATGTAGTCAGCTCCCAAAGCTGACTGGTAGGGTTATGGAAGGACCACAGTTTGGCACCATGTGCCAGCGTGCAGCATATTTAACATCCCATTCAATTAGCAACCGTTTTATACAAATGGTTTATTTGCTGTATTAATGTTAAAGCCACTTGTTTTCCCTGCATTTCCACTTTGGTTATTAATCAATGTGCATTTCAGTTTTTTGCTGATTACTCTAATGGCACAAAAAAAAAATTCCCAGACTCACAGGGAAAGCTTATAATAGTGATGTTTTTTTTTTGCAAAGTTGTCAAGCAGTCAAAATACACTCTTTGATACCCACACCAAATCCCTTTCACCTACACTTAACAACAGCGAACTATTTTCAGTTGAGCTTTACTGCATCTGTTAACTCAGCTGCTAATCCATCTCACAGGCATGGGAACGGCAGTGCACACAATACCTCAGTGACATACCTCCCTTCAACACAACAAATAATCCTAATTATTTCCATAGTGCATACCTACAGTTACTTAAAATAACGTACACAACCACGGTCTGTCTGGCTTCTATTTTTCCATTTTGCTTTGTTGACAGCTTTGGGTTCCCAAATTTACTGCCAAGAGGGTCAGGGAGTGCAGAGAACAAGAGAGATTTATATCCATGTGTGTATATTAAGCCAAATGCACATTAAGAAACTTAATTTTCTACTAGAAAGAGCAACTTAGGACACAAAAAGGGCTCTGGCATCCACCCACCCATGTCCAAATAACCACTGCAAAGCTCATCCTGGACCTGATGACAGAGTCAGTCCCTGAAGGATAGAGTCTGGGTAAACGCTGTCTGCTGAGGTCACCCGGAGTGATTCTGAGATATCCCTCCTGGGCAGGGATAGACCAGGAGAGCCCTTCCCACACTCCTAACCCAGCTCTTCAGCCCCAGACAAAAGACAAAGATCTGTCTCTGCTCTCCATACCAGCCCAGAGAATCATCACTGGTCAACTGAGATTCCCTCCTGCCCTGCTCTCAGACTGAGGATGGAGCAACAGAGAGGTTCAGGTGGAGGACCCCAAGGACCAAACCCAAAAACTCTCTACAGCACATCTGGGCTGGGGACTCTGTCCTTTGCAGGTGTTGTCTAAGCAAGGAGGATGCAGGGTCTTGCCTTCAGTGAGGTTTAAAGAGTTCATTAAAAGCTAAAACCCAACTCACCTGAGGTGAAATAACATCACTGCTTCATTTCCACAGCACAGCCAACAATTTCCTACCTGACAGGGTGGCCCGAATACTGCAAGGTTTTACACCCTGGAAAAATATGCCAGGATAGAGCCCGCTTTCATTCCAACAAACAGGATATTGAGTCAATTAGTGGCACACCAAACACAAACCAGACAGATGAAGATAATACATTTCTGCAAACTTCAGAAGAGAGAGAAACCACACAAAGACCTGAATATACAAATAAGGCAAGGGGGGAAAAAGGAATTTTAAAATATTACATAATTAAACTTATTATTTAAGCAAATCTGAAAAGGAAGTAACTCTGGTTAACTAGAGGATTCTCCCTGGCTGTAGCTAAGACAGAAACCTTCAGTGAAAACCAAGAGCTGTTTCTTAATTAAAAAAAGAAAACCAAAAAACCCTCCTTGATATTGCTGAGTGAGAACTTAGGAAATGCAAATTCTCTTCATTATCACCAAATTCTTTAGGCATGAAATAGTTTTCATAACATGCCTCTGCCTACATGCACTAAGTGAGTGGTGTTATACAAGGGACAAGGTATGGTGAAAATTATTGTTGTTTTTTCCCCATTTCTCTAGTGAGGAGGTTGGATACACCAGGCATACAATAGACTAACCCATCTCTGGGATGACTGAGCCCCTCTATCAGCTACCAAAGAACATGTAAAAAGCCCAATACTTGCAGTCAGTAATTCTTACCTTTATGACAGGGTAAAAGTCACAGGAAAAAGAAGTTACACACAGCCAGCCATCAGACTTCAAAATTCAACAGATTGGCCAGCAGGTTTTACCAGGGTAATTCAAAAAACTCACCAAGTATAATTTCATGCAATTAAAGGGGGCAAAAGGGGTGGTAAGGAAGAGAATCCATTTGGAACAGCAAATATACAGAATTACTGAAGCCTCAGGCACAAAGAGATCTAGCTGGAAGACAGTAACTTTCGTTTAGACTACTCTCTTTTTTTTCCCCTCAAATTCCCCATTAAAAAGGCAAAACAAAGCCAAGAAAACTGCCTGTTTGTATATTTTTTCCCCCCTAAAGCTTTCGGCTATTTGCCAAAAAAAGCAGCCTTTGACTAAAACTCATCCCGTCACAACCAATGTCATTTAAATTGGAGTATTTTTCCTTCTTAACATTTTCGCCCTCCACTTTTGGCCCCTCTCCCTCTGCATGCACCAGACCCTCCACCAAGCACCTCCAGGGATGCTCACACTGGTGCCGGGTGGCATCATAAATGGGCAGGCAGGAAAAAGCAGGAATATGCCACTGGCAACCACTTTTCCAGTAATTTTTTTCCTTTTCAAACACAGCTGATTCCAGTGTCAATGCACAAAAACACATTTCAGAGCCACACAGTAGGTTCTTGTGAGATGCACCCAGGCTCACCTATTTGTGCCAGAAGACTGGTTATCCACTGGCAAGTCCCAGATCCAGCAGAAGATGACCCGCGTGATTCTGAGGATCATGCTTTATGTGGAAAAATACCCCCAAAAATTACAAAAGAAACTCAGAAGGATGTAAGACATTCATGGTTTTGTGGAGGCACAGATCTCCTCAGCCAAGAGCTGCATTACAGTAGGAAGCCACTGTTCTCCCAACTAGTGGCACTGGCACATTTCAAGGCAAGCACCACTGTCGCAAGGCACTGGAACTGTGGCTGTGTGGCCAAACCCCCTGAACGTCCCCCCCTTACCTATGTTACCAGCTGTGCAAGGGATCAACAGAAGTGAAGCCTTCCTGCTTGCACAAGCAAAACCACACATGCACCACGACACAAAGCAGAGCTACCATTTCCATGAGTTCCACAGCAGGTAGAGCATTAAGGGCATGCAAACTGGCAGCTGTGACCCAAGCAAAAATTTTTAAAAAAAACCCCCAAAACCTAAAGATGTTTTTAATTCCTCAAATAAGAAGCAAAGCTCATGGAATTCAGCCATAACTTCCTGGTTTTGACTTAAAATAAAATTTAAAAAATATACCTTGCTTTATACAAACAATAATCTAATCTATAAATTGGAACACAAGAGAGATGCTAATTAACTTCCAGAGAGATTAATTCCCTATTGCGGGATCCAAAATAGGCACTGTGGAACCTGCTGTAATTCTAAGATCAACTTTACACAGAAGAGAAGGGGAAAAAACCCCAAGAAACAAACAAACAAACAAATCCAAACAAAAACACAGGACCAACTGCAAACAACTATATTAAAGGGCAATGCATTAATAAATACACGATGTTTTCCACTCGTAAGGACATGCTCCTTCACCCTGCCTTGGCTGGTTTTGGACAGAGAGAAGAGTAAGCTGGATGCAGGGGCTCAGCAAATAGCCAGGACCAGCCAGGGCACTCAAAAGTCCTAAGTGACACAGACAAGGAGGTCTGCTTTTACTCCCCTTGCTTTCACAGCAAAAGCCCTGTGAGTCCCTCATCCCATGCAGCTGCCAATGGCAGGGCTCTCTTCCCAACAGCACAGGCAGCTTGGACTTTGGACCAGAGCACCGACTCCTTATCTCCTGCCTCTTGGTGCTCTGCATGCCACCAGCCACCCACACCACAGCACCCACTGATCCCAGGAATCCCACTCAGAGAGGGAGCAAAAGTGATCCCAAGCTCTGCACCAAGGAAAAACACATCTTCTCCATTTGCTTGCTTGGGGTTTTTGGGGTCAGGACTTAGGACTTTTGGTAACTGGAAGTAGAAACAAAAAGATGATGAGCTTTAAGGGTTCAGGTGTGGCAAAGTCCAGCTGTAATCTAACAGCTGGGAAATCAGGCACCTCCCCTGTCTCTGCATACCCCCAATGTCCCCAAAGGCACCTCTGTACAGGACAGAAAACTGAACTTTGGACTGCTTCTATCAGGAACAGGTAAAACCCGAGGGCCAAGGAAGAAAAAGTTCACTTGGGCAACTTGTCCATCCACACCTGACGAGAATCACAGGCCTCTGGTGCCCCCAGACCCCGCCCAGCAGACCCCACTCTGCTCCCCTCCCTTGACAACAAGGCAAATAAACAGGGGTTTGCCGGGAGGGTCCCACAGCCTTGAAGGGCATAATCTCTCCATCCTCTGGCTGAGAGGCATGCAAATTTCACTTTCTTCCAGGCAGGGACAGATCTTCCCCAAAGCTCGGAAATACAACATGAATAACTCTTTTTGTTCTGGCTGCCCTCTAGTACCACTTGATGATGGATGGTTGGCTCCAGACAGCATTTCACACACTCTGGCTCGCTGAGGACCAAGCCTGAGGGCTTTTGCTTCTTAAATCTCCCTTATTCAAGCTCAGAGATATCCGTGGCCTTTCTGCAACACCTGATAACCAGCCTGACCTACGAGGGGAGGCAGGGTCCTCTAAACACCTCCAACAGCATTCACACCGTTGCTCAAAACAAACTCATTGGCATTCAAAGTCCTTCAGCAAGAGCCTCCTGCCAGCCCCAGGATGAGCTGTCAGGGGATGTCAGCTCCCTGCACAGATCAACAGTTGTGCAAAGCCAGCAAAACAGAGCCCAGGCACGGTGAGAAACAGCCATTTGGAGGATGCTTCCCACCAACTGCAGAAATATTTGCTCTAACCGCCTTGAAGTCTTTAAGGGAGAATTCAGCTTTTATATTTTAGTTTCCATCCACTATTTTCCATTTCTCCACACAGCAACGAAACCAACCAAAACCTACCTGAGCCCTCCACGAACAGGCCCTAACTATGAGACTTTCCCCCTTGCAGAACAGAGTTGCTCCCTGCATGGCCACATCCTGCTGCCCCTTGTAGGACAATTAGCCTTAATCCTCGTTAGTTCTGTACGTTTCCTTTAAATCCTGTTACTGCATTCCTCCGTGCACTGGAGCAAGGCTCAGCTGGTCTCCTCCAGCCTCCTCCGCAGTGGTGACGGTGACCCTGCGGTGCCTCCCGGCTCCTGACCCGCCAGAGCTGCACAGGTCCCAAGGGCTGCAATGCTCCTGGACTAATCTGTCTTCACTGATTAGTTCTTAATCAGGAAGGCAGACGTGAACAAAGGGTGCAGATGAAAAGAGAAATGGAGGGCGGGGGGGGGGAGTGTTAAATAGGAGAAAAACCAAAGACTTTCTTCAAGAAAAGGTTCCTTGCTGCTTTAGGAGGCAGCTCTGAAAACCTGGTCCAAAAGCAGCATTTGAAGTCTAGCTACTTTAATACTTATAACGTTTGAGTCACTCCAGAAAACCTACGCCAAAGCAGACCACATTGGACTACTACAGTCATCTATTTTGGAAGCTTATCCAAGCCTTGGTTAAAGATAAACAATGTGCCTGGATGTGAAAGAACATCAGAGCCAGGCTACCAGAGCAGCGGGAAGCTTCCACCTGCTTTGATAGCACCAAGACACGAGATGCTATCAGCATAACCCAAAACGTACTTACTCCTTCCTGGAGAGGCATGGGAAGGCCTGGGAAGTTCTTGTTTGTCCTTGGGAGGCATTCCTGCCAAGCTAATGTTATGCAAAGATTCAGCTTAGAAATCTCAGGCACAAACAAGGCATTTAGACCTGACTCATTAATGGCAACCAGTTAATAGGCTGGAGCTGTAATTCCTCTGTCTGGTGACTGGAGGGTGTTTAAGCCAAATCCATTTAAAAATATGTATTAGAGCTGCACTGTTGATCTGTTACCGAAGATAGGAAGCACCTCTCCATCCAAAACACTCTGAAAAACAAAAGTAAACCCAGACTTTTTCAGGTCTCCACTGATTTCCAAAGCCAGTAAGCGCATCAGTCTTCCTAAACCTGTTTCCTAAACCTGGGAAAAAAGTGATCAGTAACACATCTTGGCACTCAGTATGTGCTCAAGGAAAATTCTCCAAAACCAAAAGCTTAACAGAACCTAATTCCCTCAAAAGCAGCACCTGAATGTAACGATTACAAATCAGTCTTTGGAGCTTGCCACCCTCCTTTCAATTCAAAGTTTAAGGCAACACCAACACACCGAAAACCAGGGTTCTTCCTTGTGAAAAACTGATCTGCAGACACATGGTCAACATACTGCCAAAACTGGAGAGACACCCCAAAAGAGTAAAAACGTGAACTTTTGGGACTTCAAATAAACAAATTTGAACTAATCAATCTGGAAAGTCTGTTTTCTATTTGTGGCTTTGGGTTTGCTGTTTTATGTTTCTTTCTTTGTCTTAGCTGTTTGTTTGCTTTCAATTACGCAGGCCCCGCCTGATCCTAACCTCTTAAATCTTCCTGTGTCATGCCAGCTGGGAGGCAAGCAGCAGGACACTGTAGTCATGGAATATCAAATGTGAGCTAGAGGATGAGCCAGAAGAGGCTCCTTCTTCTAAGGATGATGGTCTTGCTCTCAAATCAACTTTTTTTGGGTGCATCCCCTCCCCGACAAGGGTATGGCACCAGTAGTTCGGCATCTGCTCCTCTGGAGCAGGGACTATTTGGTGTTTCACAGGTGATCAGGAGGTAGCAAGCAAAGTTTAGCAGATGTGGCTTTTATCACCTCAAGTGGAACTATTTTCTTTAAGAGAACCCGAGTTTTTAAGGTTTTATCAGATCACTGCGATTACAAAAGCCTCACTTTACATGCTCAAAAGCTCCTATGAAACCTGTAGTTCAAGGTTTATTTGGTCTAGGTGGTTTTCAACTGGGAGGAATGACCTTCAGGCACAAGTAATTTGTCCTATAAGTTTTGACTGACCAGTTGCAAAGTATACTCAAACTGCGCCTGCCTCCTAAGCAAAATTCCATCAACTCACTGACCAAAAGATGTTCTTTTAAGTATATTTTTTAAAAGAGGGGAAAAAGGGCTTGCAGCAAAAAGGAAGTCTCAATTACTTTGTGACATCAAGCAGAAAAATTAAGATCCAAGCAAACTTTATTAGCTCTGACAAGCAAATGCTGATGCCTTTGTTTCCTGTGTGCGCAAAACTTTTACTAAGGAGGGCTGTGTGCGGTTTTGGGTTTGATTTTTCTTCTTTTTAAGCCACAGAAATGTGCCTTTTTTTTTTTTTTTTTTTTTTACAACATGCTTTGCTACAACTGGGTTTCATAACTATATTTAAATGAGGGAACTGGCACAGAGCTATCACAAAGCAGCTGATCCTCCTCTAAGCATCCACCAACATTTCCATGTGTCAATAGTAATTCACAACCACACTCATCTATGTAAAAACCCACATTAATAAGCCCTTCTCCTGCCTGCAGAGCATGCCAAGCAGAGTAACAGTGCAGATAACATAAGAACTTAGAGCAGGTTAAAAGACTCCAGAAAAAAAATACATAAATCCCAGATTTTTTGAATTAATTTTGCATCCACACATTTTTCAAGGCAGTTTGGCTCCTATTAAGCATTTCATATTCATTTGGCAGCCTGCAGTCTCGGGGGTGACTGGAGGGGTCTGTGGGAGCAGAGCAGTAGTCTGAAGGTTGCAATATGGGGAGCTGTGGTCCCCTGAAAGCTAATTCTTTTAGAGGGCTGACAAACTAAGTTTGAGAGAGCTGTGCTGCCCACTGCCCCACTCAACCCCTACAGTGCTCCTGCTGAACAAACCATCTCCTGTGCCAAAACCCCCCACTGGCTCCAAGCCCCCTGAAGGCAGGTGGGCTGCAAGTTGGTGGAGCAGTTATTTCCACCCCATCAAGGACCAGAAAGTCTCATTTGCTTAGAAAATAAAATTCAGTCCAAGAGCAGGTCCTGTGCAGACATAAATGAGACTTCAGTTCTAAGTGGAAAGTTTTCCACAAGACACTTTCATAGCAACATGGAGACTGTTTTGGCACCAGAGGGAAGGCAGAGCACTTGGGCTGCTCCACAATTAAAGCTCCTTGGTTGTCGCCCCAGTTTAGCTCAGCACAGGATGACCTTCTCAGCCCAGACACAGGCAATGCCCCTTCCACAATGAGCCAGTTTGCAGCCAAATATTCCAGCTAAGCAGCTCCACTGCAGAGCAGCTTTCCAGGAGTCTGGAAGAACCACTGCCATTGCCCCAGAAATGTTTCTCCAGAGCATCACAGATACAACTCAATTTTGAGGAGCCCATGCTATATCTCAGTACACAGCTGCATTCTATGAGCACCCAGTGAAACAGCAAGCTTATGGAATGCTGCCTTTTTCAGCATTGCCCACAAAACCACACAAAGACCTTTCTTGCTTCATCAATGACCCCAGGGATGCTGTCAACCCCTTTCTCCAGCCTGCCTTCGTGGGAAGAAAGGTGACGCTGCTCTGCCACAAGTCTTCACTTTGCTCATGACTGTACAAACAGCTGGACCAGAAAGAGCCACCAATTAAAGAGGTTTCAGAAATAATTAGCTTGCATCAATCTGATGCAAAGCAGGGTTGGAGAAACAAGCCCAGATGCAGGGCTCTGGGAGGGATAGCCAGTAGAGCCTGATCTTGCAGCAGCTCTTCCACTGCAGATGCAGGACCAAGGCACAGATGAGTGCCCTCAGTCAGAGCTCCCAGGGCTAACTGGGACATGCAGTAGGCTCTCTGGGGCTATCAGGCTATCCTGGGTTGCCAGGCCATCAGAAGAAAGGCTACATGGGAAATTAATGAGCAATTTGTGTATCTGATATTGCATTGGGAAAAAAAAAAAATTTAAAAAACCCCATACACTGCTGCCTACACCAGGACACCCCAATTTGATAGGACTTTCCAATTTAAAAGGTTAAAAAACTCACACCAGTAAAAAAGCGTTACTGCAAAAGGCAGGAAAGAACACATTGCTCAAAGGGGATGCCAGCGCTGAAAACAAAGAGGTGGGTCAGGCTGAAATCTAAACAGGTCCACTGCACATCCATCCTAGGGCAACTGTTTATAATGGGAGAAAGGCAACTTTATACACAAAGATCCCACACTAGTGGTTCCTGGCTGTTTCCAGGGAAAATAGCTGCTTTTCAGCTGAACTTTCTGAGAACTGTGCATGTAAGTAAGACAAACCTCCAGAAACACACATGGCCAAGGCTGAAGAAACACATGGAGAAAGGCAAATAAGCAGCACAACAGGAGACAGGGGATGTCCAGTGCCAAAAACTCAAAGTGCAACTTGCCCAGGACCCTTGAAACTCCCTGAAACTGAGCTACCATACACAGGGAAGGTATCAATGGAAATCCTCCCTCCAGCTAGAGGGACAGCTCCAGGTTCAATCCCCCTGAAAAAAAACAAAGGGATGGTGCCTACAGAGGCAAGAGGCACCAACCCCAGGCACAGGGCAGGACATTTGCCCAGAGATCCTAATGGTGGGGTCGCTGCCTCCTCACCCAGGGAGCAGCAGCACCGGGACAGGAGCACAGCCTGTGCGCTGGTGACATTCAGAAACATCCCCTACATCTCCCACCCTTCTGCTTTATCTCCCATTGGACAAAACACCTCAGAGATAAGACCACAGCTGAGTTTGTAAATAAGATTTTTGGACCTGAAAAACGTGCTTTTAAGCCCTTGACTGCTATTCCCAGCAAGTGTTACTTTTCCAACAGCCAGGTATCCGTTGCAGAAGCCACCCAGCTCACACAAGCACTACACTGTGCTCCACGAGCACAACACTACCTACGTCCAAAAACCCATCCCACTGCTGAAACAGACTCCCAATGTATTCCCAGATCTGGCACCACCAGCCTGCCAGTGTTTGTGGAAAAGGTGAGGCCGGGTAGTTTAACCTACCCTGAAAGGGGTGAGAAGGGGGGTGGAAGAGAGAGGAGAAAGGATTAAGATAAGGATATCACAAAATTAAAAATTTCTCCTTCTCCCCCTCTCCGAGTGCCCTATCTCTCCTGCTCTCCTTGGCACAGCTGTGAACACCAGCCGTATCTGCCGCCAGCTTCAGACAGGCACTCCTCCTCACCACAGCACAGATAAATCCCAACATCTCCGCAACAATTCCCAAGTCAATTTCTGTGCCGCCACCTTTATTTGAGCAAATCCCTTCCAAGAGGCACAGCAGCATCCCAGATGACAACCGGAGAGTGCAGGAATCCACTTCAACCTTTAACAATTAAAGCTTTCTGATTTCCCTGCCCTCCTTCCAAACATGTTTCACAGTGTAAGCACGTGCCTTCTTGTTGCTGGTCCACGTGGGAACATGGCACAGGGTCACATTTTCTTAGGTATTTTGGAAAAAGCAAGTTTGGGAGAGACCTCAGCACTGGTGTTGCACAGACTGATCACCTGCAGACCACTTTTGATCCCCTTTCTTGAACAGCAGCTGGGCTTGTGCAAACAGCTTTGGTGGGATGGGAAAACAACACACTGGGCTGAAAGCACCCCATTGCACCAGGGGACAATTCCATTGAGGTTTTGCTGGCAGGCACCGAAGGGGTTTATTTTCTCTTCTTAAGCACAGCCCTGAGCAACCTGGGGGGAGGAGGGAGTGCAAACAGGACCTTTGCCATCCACCTCCCAGGCGGTACCATCTGACATCCACGAGCAGGAAGGTAAACAGCCCTGGCTCTGTGAGCCCTGGGGAAGGGAGGGGTGATTAGAAGGATAGGATGGATTTACCAGTAATGTTAAGTCTTTCTGAAGCAGGAAGAGGAGCTCCCTTCCTCCCCACAGCCACTGCTGTGTCCTAGCACCTTCCATCAGCAAAAACACTCTATGAAATGAAGTTTGCAGCTGAAAAAAAGCCTGGAGGAACGATGGGCAGCCCCTGCAATGGGGAGGCACTGAGCAACCTGCCAGCTATATGGGGAGATCCTGGCAGGGCTGAGACAAGGCTTTGGCAGGAGGGCTACCCTCTGTGGCAAATCCACGTGGGCTGGATGTCTCCAGTGGATGACTGTGCTGTGACCAGAGCAGCTTCCCGCTGTGAGGACGGACCTGTCTTGAGGATGCACCCAGACAAAACAGGCCAAGCAGCACCCAAACAAGGACCTGCAGCAAAGTGGTGATGGGCCATGCTGGTTCAAATCCACGTGCCTGAGGCTCAGCCAAGGAGATAAACGCAGGGAGCAGAAAGGACACAGAGGGCAGAAAACCAGGAGCTAGCAACTATCCCATGAGAGACCAAGTGCTGGCTACCACCCCATCAGTTTTTCTGTCCAAAAGAGAAGATTTACTTTCCTTTCTAAACTCTACCCCTCTTTCTTAAAATAGAAAATTAAAAAAGAATAAAAATAAAGTTCCCCATCCTTACACCACCAAAGGAAGAGGCAGGAATGGGAGAAGTGTAGCCCTCCAGCCTGGACACCCTCGGACAAAAGTCCAAGCTAACACTTAAGCCTTGAAGCTTCACCTGAGCCCCCAGGTAAGAAGATTTCCAAGACTGCCACAGGCTTAGGGACAGCTCCCCTCCTGTTCTTGTACTATTTTCAAACAATGACATTTTTTCCAAAACAAAGTGTTTTGCAATCCTTGAGCAATTCTTTCCTTTTCCAATAAAAAGTGAAATTCTCTTCATTCTCAGCCGGTTGAGACTCTCAACCAAAGGCACAACCACCAGCTCCAAATCCATCCACCCTGCAGGCGGCCACGTCAGGGCCCTCACCCCAGGCTCCCGCACTGGGCTGGCTCCAGGCAGGTCTTGCTGCACCACTGCTCACAGAAGACTGGAAAAGGTTAAAATTTAAACTTGAAACTCCTTCCCTAAACTGCCTGACTTGTCTTCTGAACCTCACTCCTGTAATTGAGGGATTTCACTTAATCTATTTAACTTCCAAGTATGCTCCTTCTGCCATAACTTGTTTCCCCAAAAAGAAATTGCTTAATGTCTTGCAATATTAATATATAACTGAAAAACCATGGAGCTGAATATGACCTATTTATCATAGCAATATAAATATATCCAGGTCCTAGCAAAGGCACAGTAAAAGTAGCTCTACAGCAAAATGAAACTGAAGCCAATAAAGAGATTTGCTTTGAAAGAAATTAATATGAATCAAATCCAAGGAAACGGATTTCATGGCACAATCTGCCTATGTTAACTGCCCAGTAGTCTCCCAAACTGCCAGTCCAAAGGCAACACACAGTGAAATTTACATTCTGTGGTCACTCAGACAGACATCTGGTGCAAAGGCTTGCACTTTAAAATAAAAACCCATTGAAAGAACTTCTTAAAGAGCTTTGCAGTTTAAAAACAACACCTAGGAACTATGTGGGACTGGGCAATTTAATCCCAAAAGAAACATGGGCAGCCCCAGTGCTCATCCCTGTATCCAGCCAGGAGAACACAAGGGGTTAAACATGTGGTGGGATCTTACAGCAGGAGCATGAAGGGCCTATTTAAAAAGAAGAACCAGAAATAAGGAATTTTGCCAGTTTTTGCCCCTGATAAATCCGCATTCCAGTCTGTCAGCTATCTTGTTATCCCCAGAGCTGCTGAAGTGTCTTTGGCTGTAACTATGCATGACTCCAGCTTTGAGTAATGGAAATAAAGTATGTGCATTGCGACTGCAGCGTTCCTTTCTCAACCCCAGAAAAAGAAAGGCAGAGCAGGAGGAGATCCTATAGAAGCTCAGGAATTTTGTACAGAGAAGTTGGAAAGCTGTTCACACCCCACATTGGCTGCCCACTGCACAAAACCTGCCTGGGGAGAGATGCCTACAGCTTGTAAAGGAGATGCCACGTTTTAGCCTAACACAGCAGCTCTTACTGTCTGCAATAACAAACAAATAAATACTCTTCCAGATTCACAAGTCCAGTTTAGCTGGCAATTCATACTCAGCAAACATTTGGAAGCAGTATTGTAGAATTAAACAAAGCTATCATTTACAGGAAACCCTGCCTCGAGTACAAATTATAGAGTTGTTAAGTTTATCTGGGAATGCCTTGCCCCTGAGTGCTGTATAATTATTCCTAAATCTTTCAGGAAAGAATGCAAATATTTTCAAGCTGTAATTCATTGACAAGGAGGAAATCTCATTTAACCTTTTGTGCATATTTTGACACCTAGAAATTAACCCCTACTTTCCACAACTATTTTTCAGGATCCTACTGAGCCAGCCGGGCAGCGAGTGGACCCAGCCTTTGTTTTGGCAAGGCTGGACAGGAGCACCAGGCTCGCCTGGCATCCTTGCCCACTCCCAGACGGCTTCCACAACAGCTTAAAGTTTGGAGCAGCACCGTGCCAGCCAGGCTGTTCCCCTCACAAAACCTTCTCCATAAGGAAG
Source organism: Corvus hawaiiensis (assembly GCF_020740725.1). Lineage (NCBI taxonomy): Eukaryota > Metazoa > Chordata > Aves > Passeriformes > Corvidae > Corvus > Corvus hawaiiensis. Next base: position 7,559,310 of record NC_063226.1, on the reverse strand, counting down.
GTTTCAGGCTGCTGAAAAGACTGGCTGTTCTCACAGGAGTTACGGCAAGAAGAGGTATAAAGGAGCCTTTAATAATGTGGAGGGCTGAGTTGTGTGGAGTTTCCACTAGTGAGGCACCTGCACCAGGATCCCCTTGGTGGGCTGGATTCAACAGGGCTGAGTATCCCTGAGCCCCATCTCTTCCAGCCTCCTCTACCCACCAAGCCACAGCTCTCCAACCAGCCCCCATTAACTCATGTTAATTAGCAGAAGCCACATGGCCAAGAGCAGTCACACCTTTCCCAATCCCCCATAAAAGTGTTTTGTTGCAAAGGCAAAGAAGCTCAACTCATCCTCCGCTCAGACCCCGGCAGGAGCCGAGCCCTTAATCTACCACAGGCAACAAATTGAGACGTGTTTCTAAAGGAGCAGTCACTTGCAACCAAGGGGGAGAGCGTATGCATCCCCCAGGATATCTGCAAAGCCACATACACAGGCCCCCATGCTCCCCATGGCATCCCTGGGTGAGCACCCACAGCTCCAGGGGGACCCATTCTGCCCCAGCCCAGCGCTGTGCCAGGGTCAGCCATGTCCTGCCTGACGGCACTTGGCTGCTCTGAAACCCTCATGCACCCACTACTAAGCTACAAAGGAAAAAAACCACCCAATCAAACATCCAGCCTTACCTTTTCAAAAGGTAGCAGAGACACTATTGTATTTTCTTCCGAGTAACATTATTAATTTAAAAGAGCTCAGCAATGGGTGCTATCCCCTGGCACGCGTGCAGCTCCTTGGCACAGCGGCTGGGTGCTGCAGGAGGCAGGCACTTTGCAGTATGGGAACCATTGCCACTGTTCACAATTACTCAGACATGGAATGCAAACAAGTACAACATCAAGGTTAGGCTGCAGCAGCTACACACAAACAGTATCCATGATGCACATCCACTGTCACAGATCAGCGCAATGGTGGAACTGGGAGACAAAAGGACCTGGCTTCTTCCTCTGGGTAGAAGCAGGTCATTGTATTCTCTCCCTCATAAACAGATAAGCCCAAGAGTTTTCAGTACGAAGAGGAGAGAACCTGTGCTGAGAAATCACACAAAATGGATTTAAACCCAACTCCACTAAGACGCCATGATGCTCCAAACCACCACCTGGTTGTGTACTGTTGTGTCCCAGCAGTACACAACCCCTTCACCTCCTCTCCTTTCCAGTGAGAAGCTGTGAGCTTTCTTCCATGCCTGGGAGCCAGGGAAAGGAAGCCAGGCCAGGCACAGAGCCCTTGTACTCCCTCCTCATCCCACTGCCATGCTGGGGAGCCAGGAGGCAGGAGCATGTAAAACCAAACCAGCAAGTGATTGCACTGGAAGAAAGCAATCTCATTATGAGAGCTAATGAAAGTGAACCGCAATTATTATGTAAACAGCGCTCAATCGTTAGCAGACGCTATTAAAGCCATTTTTCCCCCCACGGAGAAGAAAAGCGTAGGGCCCTACGGCACCCTCAGTTCTGTCTCTAAAACAAGACAAAATTCAGGAGGAAGCCTGTTTCTTTTCCTCCAGCCCAAACTAAACCAGCAGCACCACTCTGACCCCTGATCTGCATGCTGGTTGTTTGCCAGCTGTTCCCAGTGCCTCTGCCCAGACAAGGGGACATGGCTGCTACTGCCTCACGCTCCCCCAGGACTGCTGGCCACCACACTTTAGAAACCCTAAGGTTGGCAGGTACACAAAAAAAATCCAGCCCACACTGTTCAGAGCAAAGGCAAGCCTGCCTGGGTGCCCATACGTAGCTGGCAAGGGACTGATTTTCCATCAGCCTTGTAATTGTGCTCGTTTCTTTGATCACATGCTCTGTCCCTCCCATGGGAATGGGCCAAGGAAAGTCAAGGAAGGTGCAGAAGGTTATTTATCTCCCTTATTGCAAAGCTCTCCCTATCACGAATTTCTTTCCAATAGCAGCACTCACCACAACTGGGTGAAGCTGCTTGCTCTTTAATTTTCCATGGGGCAAAGTTACCTTTAAAACAAACAAGCCAGCTCCCTTGCAAAGAGGACACTGCCAGCCAGTTGGCTATAAAGACACTCAAACAAGATCCTCATGTTTGTAGAAGCAGCAAAAAACTGCATTTCAGCCCAGAAAAAATCCTGGCTCTGTCTCTATGTTCCAAGAACGCTGAACCAAAACAGGCTCCACTCTTTAAAAAAGAGGAGAGTACAAAGAAGCAAAAAGTTTGTATTAAAACTTAATCTTTTAAAAATACCATTATTAGAACCTGTAGTACCAGCCAAGAGTGATTTATCATCCCTGTCATCACAGCCTGCACCACAGAGCTTTTTATACCAAACTGTCAATGCTACAAAGCTAAATCCCCAGCTCATAATTTCTTAAAGCTGGCCCTCTGCTGCCAGCAAATCCCCTAAACCCCGGGATTTGGGGGTCCAGAGCAGTGCTGCTCCTCCATCAGTGTCACACAGGGCGATGTGACCCAACACAGAGCATCCAGTGCAGGTTCTGCACAGCGCTTCCAAGCAGGAGTATGTTATAAGTCAGTGTAGGTAAACAAATCACCCAGGGTTATTTCAGCTTCTTTCAAAAGGAAAGTCAACGGACCATGAAGGCTTAAACTGCATTTTCCAATGCATGAAGGGACGTACCTCGACGTGCCTGGTCTTCACAGGGCAAGCAGTCAGAGCTCTCCAAAAACCAGACACCCTGACACTTGGGGTTTTCCTGTGAAGTTGTTACTCTAACACACCCCAAATCACCAGTAATTTCTAGAATAGCACTACAAACCACAAAAGGTTAAACTGACTGCACATTACTTGAACTAACCTAAGGGTGACCCCTGGAAAGGAACAGCTATTGGATGTTGTGGTTCTGTAGAAACTCAATTACCAAAGCCAATTTCCTATGAGCATTTTTAAAAAAGGAAAAAGAAGGGGGGGAAAAAAAAAAAGCAGCAACATTGCTGACAAAGTGTAAGGGCCACATATTTTCACCTCCCGAAAGCTGCAGCCTCGCCTGCATAAGAACTGTTCCTATTCCCACAAAAATGTTCAAACATATTTTAAACATTTCATCATTGTTTGCTCCCATCTGAATTTGCTTAAAATCCAGACAATTCTCAGCTTCTAAATTGGAAACATTAAGAGAAACACTCCTTCAAAATCCTTTGCTCAGGGCAGCCCCTCTCCGCCATCCATGTACGTTTCCAACAACAAAGCCTGCAGACAGAGAAGTCACTCACAGGGAACTCCCACAAATCCAAGTCCATCAGCCACTGGCTGTGTAAGCCACAGAAAATACGAACAGAAAGACAGGAAACTAAAAGATTGCACATCTCTGCTTAAAAGGTGAACAACAAAAAAAGTATTTCTAAAAGTGTTTTTGGGGAGGCTGGGAATCTGGCAATGCTTTACATTGGGAAAGAGGCACTACAGTCTAATTTCACATTAAAATCAACACTGAGCAGCCATTAATGAAGATTGATCTCATCAGCTGGTATCCCCACAAACACTTTTTAAGCACCATCTCCATCCTTTCAAGCACTTTGCTAGTGAGGTGATGCACTGCTGCCCTTGGGGACCATAACCCCATCTCACCTCCCTCCTCTCCCAGGACCCACAGAGACATGAGAGGTGACAGACTGCAAGGCATGAACTAGCAGGGAAGATGATTGTGCCAACCACGGCCACTTTCCAACAGAAAACACCATCCTAAGAAAACTACCACAGCCACATCCTCACAGGGGCAGAGCCTGCCACCAGCCCACATGGCTGCCACCAACTCTGAACACATAAGGTCTCCAATACTTTCTCACCAGGTTCCCTCTTCCCAACATGCTATTTTTATCCGAGCACCTTTCCCAGACCAGAAAGATGTAAACAAGAAGAAAATCCTCTGGCACAAACATTGTGCTTCAGCCACAGCCTCTGCAGGGCTGCACGTATTCTTCACAGGCAAAGAAAAACACAAAAATCTCTCCTAGAAAAGAAAAACAGTTTCATTAAATACTTCTTTAACAAACCAGGAAGCAGGTAAAGCGGACTACAACAAAGTAGTAATCTCTTTTAATTAAAACACTTGGCAATTAAAAAAAAGAATACACACAGCCGTTTTTTTCCCCCAAGATGCACTAACCCCAGTGAAGAGCATGAACTGCACCTTTCAGGGCACCAGAGGGGTTTGCCATGGGGCATCTTGGAGCACATGAGGTAATTTAGGGAACAAGAGGGAAACTTACTGAGTCCTTGCATTGCTTAGCAGTGGGAGAAGGAAGTTATCTTCATAATCTCAAAAGAAGGAAAAAGCAGGAGGAATGTGAGGAATGCAAGGAGGTTATTGCCCGGGAGACCGGGACTGGCAGCTCACTCTCAGCCTGGCTGCTGGGTGAGGAGACATACATCCTGACCTCTCTGGCTAACAAGAATTTCCTTCCCCTCCCCCCCCCAAAGAAGAAAAAAAAAAAAAAAAAAAGAGCAGAACAGAAGCAAGTAATCAGGTCCCTGGAGATTGCTCCTCTTCTGGGAGGAGGCAGAGAATTCAGCAGACTGAATAATCCTGATGCTCCATCCTAGTGTTGCCCAAACCTGCAGGAGATGTCAAGGACTGAGCCTGTGCAACTCAACACACATGCATGTCCATAGGAGTCCATGGCGAGTCCATGGGAATGGCAATGTGTGAAGGGGACAAAAGATGAGAACCACATGTCTGACACCTCTTGAGAAGCACTGGCAGTCCTTCCCCATCCAGGCAGGTTCCAAGGTTGGCAACCCATTGCACAAAACTAGGACAGTGGAGTCTGCACAAGCTACCGTCCAACACCAAGAACAAGCTAAGACCACGGATATCACCACCTCAAGGAAGTGGGACCTTTCCAGCCTCCTGACAGAGATCCTGGCCCTACTGGGCAGAGGCTACCTGCACCTCCAAGACAGAAAACGCTCGTCTGGGGCCTTCTCCCAGCAGACCCATCACACACACAGCAGTGATGTTTCATCCTGAACTTCCTCGGCTCCACAGGTACCAAGGGAAATACCATGGCAGAGGGGAGATGCAGGGACCCAAAACAGTGCCTTGCTGTCATGTTGGCCTTGCTCTGCTGCTGTTTCAGTATGAATAAAAAGCCTGTTGACATACGAAAGCCACAGAAAATCTCCCTGAAACTACAAAACAGTACTGAAAACATTATGCAGCTCAGGCCTTCTGCACAATGTACACACGCCTATTCAGCCTCTTAAAAAACAGCTACATGTCTAAGGAAACATCTGATAATTAAGGCAATTTTAACAATAGATAATAATTTGACTATGAATTGTATGGAATGTAATGACTGCTTATTCTGGCAGAAAAAACAGAACTTTCTATGAAGTGTCTGCCAAGGAGAACGATACTCCCACTCAGCCCGGACCACTGCAAGCAGTTGCTGCTAACCACATGCTTCATGCTGCCGGCTGCTAGGACACGGCGCGTCACTGCAGCCGAACAAAACCCTGCACTGCACATTTGTAGAGAGAAAGCAGCGTCCCAGGCGAGCAGTGGCCGGAGCCCTGACTCAGCCGGGAGCTGCCGCCAGCTCCTGCCAACACTCACCAAGCCACATGGCCGCCTGTGCCGGACACCAGGGCGCTCATTGGTGGCCCACAGGCAAGTCATACACTGCCAGCTCCGCCCTCCCACTGTTTCCAGTTGCTAAATGACATTAGAAGCAGCTAAAAATACTTCAAGCAATTGTCTCATTTACTTTTCCGTGCCAGGAGTTGTGTTTGCTGTGGGGATGTTCTCCAACGGTCACTTCCCTGCCCATGGGTGGCCAGGCAACCACTCCATTAACGCATGCCAGGCAGGAGAAAACCCCCTGCCTGCCAAGGACCACTGCCTTCATTGGACAGGAGTCATGGCAAACAGGTACAGCTAGTGGCCAGGTCACTCCATACCTTCAAACAGACCTTAAGGATGACCTCTCATAACACAGCAAGTCCCAGAGCTGCCTCATGCAAACTAACTGCAACAGGCTCAGCAGCGCCAGACAGCACAAGTAACACCAGCCTGGAGTCCGGGAGCCAGAAACTGTTTCTCAGTTGGAAGAGGCCACATGGAAGAGAAGCATGTGAAAAACTAAAGAAGTGTTTGCTGAACTTGACATGTAAAACAATGGGCTGGTTTTGGCTGGAGTAGAGTTAATTTTCTTCACAGTGGTTAGTTTGAGACTATGTTCTGGATTTGTGCTGAGCATAGGGTTGACAATATAGAAAAGTTTTTGTTATTGCTGAGCAGGGCTTACACACAGCCAAAGTCTTTTCTGCTTCTTGTATCGATATGCTGGCGAGGAAGTTGGAGGTACACGGGAGGTTGGGAAGAGACACAGCTGGGACAGGTGACCCCAACTGACCAAAGAGAGATTCCAGACCATATGACATCATGGTCACTATATAAAGTGGGGGGAAGAAGGAGAAGGGGGACATTTGGACTGATACCATTTGTCTTCCCAAGTCACTGTTACATGTGATGGGGCCTCGCTCTCCTGAAGATGGCTGAACACCTGTCTGCCCAAGGAAACAGTGAATTCCTTGCTTTGCTTTCATGCTCAGCTTTTGCTTTCCCTGTTGAACTGTCTTTTTCTCAATCCACAAGTTTCCTACCATTTATCCTTTTGGTTCTCTCCCTAATCCTTTTGGTAGAGGAGTGAATGAGTGACTGTGTGAGCCTTGGTTGCTGGCTGGGGTTAAACCACAACAAACAGCAATGCCAACAAAGCAGCTTTCCTGACTGACCAAGAGCAGCACACCAAGGCACCTACTGACAGCCATAAACACACTGGGGACAAGTGAGCAGCACGACATCAGGGCACACCTGCCCAAAGTTATTTTGGTCAAAGTCCCAGAAGTCCAAAAATCAAGGGTCAACCGATTTCCTCTGCCATGGGGAAAGAACTGCTCTCAACTACTCTCACAAATAAATGCAGCTATTCAATTAATTCGGTTCAAATAGAGATTAATTACACTGAACACTTCACTGAGACTGAACAGAGTGCTGCTTGCACCCAGCTCCCTGCAAAGGCAGGCTCCAGGTTTGCTCTGTGCTTCCCACCACTGCCAGGACAGCAGTGCCAGCAAGAGCAGGGATTACACTGCTGCAGGAACTTTGCCTGTTAACTGGCTACATTTTCCACCAACAGGCAAGATGGGCTTTTTTTCCTTTTCAATCCAGGAAAAGCAACATCTACTTCTTCCAATTAGCAGGAAAAGGGAAGGAATTTCTGTCTGTTTAACACCTGAGGGCAAGAAGCAGCCTTTTGAAAGAAAGGTTGGGTGGGGGGGTTTTTGTTTTTTAAATCAGAGCCACCTAGTGTGGGTCTTCGGATGCCACCGCACCAGCTCTCTTTGCATTTCATTCTGCAACCCCATCAGACCAACCAGGGTAAGCAGCCCCTTCAGATGGTCACTCAGGGGAGTTCTGCCCCATCACCATGACAGCCTGAAGACACATGGGATCCATAAGGAGCAACACGTTGAGGGCCAAATTTGAACAAAGTCAGCGGCTCCAGGACCCAGAACTTCCCAAGATGTGAACCGTCCATGGGAAATTTTCAGTCATGTTAAAAGCAGTTACAGGCTGGTGCTCTGCCCACACCACCTACTATCTACAGGCAATCAAGAGTCAGGTTTCACAAACCAGCTGTGTAGACATCAGGTCTATGAAAGCAATGACCACTCCAGCGACAGCAAGATTGCATCTCACCACTTCCAGGAGCTTTGCCACACACACATCACAGGGCTGTAGGGGCAGCAGCCACTGAAGAACACTCAGGTACAAAGCAGCACCAAAGGGTCACAAATTATGAACAGCTTCACAGCAGTAATCTGTGTTTATATCTCTAACACCAAGGCTACATAAAAGGAAACAAGTTCTCTATGTCCAACACCACAAATAACCCATTTTACATCTCTTATCAAGCAAGCAGTGAGTTGACCAGCTGTGCACTTCTTTCAGAAATGCCTAGGTACTTCAGCAAGATATAACCTGCTATTTATGCATACTCTAATTAGGTCCTAAACTTGGTCTAAATAAATATTAAAGTGAACTCCTGGGTAATTATGGAGAAGGAACAGCCTTTTAATGACACCGAAATAGCAATGATACAGATAAAATGCCTCTTGGAATGGACATTTCCTTGAAAGAAAAACATTTACATACCTACTGCTCCAGAAGAAAATAAATGTTGCCAAAAAATTCATGTGAGATGCTATAAAACCCCAAATGACTCCCATGCCCTTCCAGTGAGGATGTTTCACTTGCTGTCACATAGCCCAGTGCAGGGATGCATCTGCCGGCACCACCCAGCTGCTTCCCTTTGACAATTCAAGGCCAACATTTTGTAGGATCAGTAAACCCTGACAGCAAAGAAATCACTACACTTAAAGAAACAAATTTGCCACAGCTTTTAAGACACCTTTTCACAAAGAGGCTAGGAAGTTTCTGTCCGCACTGTGAGCTAAAGCAACTTGCTAACAGAATGCGAGAATAAAGCATAATCCATCAAATCAGTACAAAAATCTAACAAATAAGTTGATGAGACTTCAGACATAAGTTCATGCCAGTAACAACCACGTGTCCACACATCATTCCATCAGCATTCATGTGTCCACAAGTGATTCCATTCAGCCCACTGAACCCTCCCCAACCTGTCCTCCACCACAGTTTAGTGAGCAGAGAGGTGCTACCAAGCGGAAAGCACCAGTTTCCGCCACCACCCCAATGGGATACTTATCCAAGCACACGGCTCATTCCCTCACACGCATTTATCTCATTCCACTGATAGCCAGGCACCCAGGTAAAGGCCGTTTCAAACCACTTACCCTCCTGATGGAAAACACGCCACTTATCACCTGAAACACCAACTGAAATCAAAGCTTTGGCAAGTGACTCATTTCTGGAGACACAATACACATCACAGACCTCTTATTCTGGTGCAAGACCTCAGCCTCCAGCATTATCACCTGGTCCATGGCACTCCAGTGCCCCATGCTGATCCCACAGAGGCAATGGCAGGTGAAGTTCTTCACTCTGAGAAAGTTCAACACCAGCAATGGGACTGGTGGTTACATCTGCATATACCAGCTGAGTGGCAAAAGGGGAGATCCAGAGCCTCTACACACAACTCATGCCAAAACCACATGAATTCACAGGGGAAATGTGAAACTGCAGCAGGTGTAACACCCTACTCCAGGTTTAATTTTAATATCAGTCGCACTTGAGGTACACCACACTTTAAAGCTGTACACAGCACGCCTCCTTTAAAGACTTCCACCACCCTCTCTGAAACACCCCACATAGCAGGATTACATTTAAAATGCAACTTTGCAAGACCTGTTGCTTTCCAAGCAAGGCCAGACACAGACTCCCTGCACCCCTGGAACAGCAACATAACCCAGCCGATATTTTCGGCATATCACTGCAGAAAGCCCTTCTTTTGTCAAATAATCTTACCTTGCTCATCACTTTTCTCAAACAGACAACAGCTTTAGAGATTCAAATGGAAGCCCTGTCAGCGTGATCTACTCCTGACATTTTCCAAAGCTCACCAAGTCATCTTAAACAACAATATACAAAATAGCGACTAGGTCAAACCTTCCCCATACTGGACTTAAGAGGAAGTCTGCTCATGTCCTGATCCTACACTAATGAGGGCTGGATTCAAATGCAAGACTATTTATTAGAGACCATTTTAGAAAGCAGGCAGAGTGAAGGGGAGAGAGTATTTTAACTGCAACCACTCAGACGTTTCTCATTAAAATATTTCTTGGAGAAGTAAACGGGCCTGCAATTTTATTCAAACAGATGTAGGCTAAATGCATATCATTAGTCTGACAATATAAAAGCACAAGCGACTGAAATGATTTTAATTTTGTCAGTGAAAAGGATAATGTATGCATATCTGGAGGGCACATCAATGGTAAAGATTACCCCCAGCTTCTATCTGAGCTGTCTAAAGGTATTTACTTGGGGTCTGTCTATGTTGTGACAGTGTCCCAGACCGAAATGAATGCCTCCAACACTCCACATTTTTGAGCCATTCAGTCATGCATTTTTGTTATTGTTGAAAGTAGTGCGAAATTGCAGCGCATGAGCTGGAGTCCTTGGTGGTCTCCGAGGATTCCAGCTAAAAAGGCACTTCCTTTGTTCCGCGGAGAATGCGGTCCAGTAGGTCATTCAGAAGGGGAAATAAAAGCAGCGGCCCTGGGAGGGAGATGAAGGATGAAACAAAAAGAATAAAATGTTTTGGGTGTGAGCACATTAGCTACCATTTCCTACTGCTGCCGGCTGCGAGCACTCCCGTCCCCGGGATGCGCAAGTACCTCAGGACGAAGGTGGAGGGAAGGAAGACAGAAAAGAGGGGGGGGGGGGAAAAAAAAAAAAAAAAAAAAAAAAAGGGAGCCATGTCTCAGTCCCTCTGCCAGCAGCCACCGGGGCGGGACGGTGGCTGCCCGCTCCCCGCCGGGGCGAACGGCGGCCCAAGGGCAGGAGCGCCCGCCCCGCCACTGCCGAGCAGGGAGCGGGGCCGGCAACAGGCGCGGTCCCGCCCGCCACGGCACAGGGGGCGGGCAGCCGCGCCGGGACTCTCCGCGCGGGATGGGCGCCGAGCGCCGGGGAGCCGAACCGAACCGCGCCAAGTCGGGCAGCGCACCCCGAGCCGAGCTCCGGGCCCCGCGCCGGGGTGGGAGCCGGGCCGGGGGAGCCGGGCCGGGGGGACTCGGGCGCGCACCCCGCGCTCCGCGGGGCCGGGCCGAGCGCGCACAAAGGCGGCAGCGACGATCGCAACTCACCGCTGATCTCGTGGCTGGGCGCCTCGCTCTGGCTGAAGCCCTTGGCGGCGTAGAGCCTCCGCACTTCGGAGCAACTTTTGGCGCGGGGCTCGGCGGCCAGCAGCAGCGGCAGGCTGAGGGCGGCCAGCGCGCACAGGAGGGGCGGCAGGCAGCCGCGCCGCCGCGGCATGGTGCGGGCGGGCAGGAGCTGCCGGGGCCGGGCGAGCGCGCCGCGAGGCTGGAGCAGGCGCTCCGCCGAGCCTGCCCCGTCGCGCCCCGCAGCAGCCGCGCCCGCTGCCCTGCGCCCCGCTCCGCTACGGCTCCGCTCCGCTGGCCCGGCGTGTGGCGGCGCTCCGCGAACTTGGTCCGGCAGGAAGCACATGGGGTGGTGGTGGTGGTGGTGGTGGTGGAGGAGGAGGAGGAGGTGGAGGAGGTGGAAGGAGGCGGGGAGGGCGGCAGCCAAGCAGGATCGCGCAGGGCCAGGACAAGCCTCTGCAGCCCCCGGGAAAATCAGGAGCTAGGATCCGCCCGCCCAGCGAGGCGGAGCGGAGCCCGGGGTTGCCCGCGCGGCCGACCCCGCGCGGGCGCTCCCTCTCGCGGAGAGCCCCGCCTCTGCCCCCGGCACGGGCACCCCGAGCACCCCCCGCCCGGAGCCGGGGCCGGGCATCGCTCGGCCTGAGGAGTTCCCACCTGGCATCCACGCTCCCACTCACGGCAGCTCCGAAGTGCCGCAAGAGATTCCCCGGAACGGCCTGAAGGGCTGGCTTAGCTGTGCCTCCGGAACCGGAGCTGTAGATGGTTCAGCTCTGCCCCAGGTTTAATAGGTTCACTACGCTGATGAATTTTGACATCGCTGTGACAGGTCTGAACTATGTGCATGAAAGACTTACCAAAACCGACATTTTTCCACCAATCTTCTGTTTTCAAGAGTTTAGCAGGGCAAAGGCCTCAGGAACACTTACACCAAGGTGCTCCAGCCACTCTCCTTCATACCCCAGCCCAGGACACAGACACATGCATAGATGTAAACAAGCCCTGCTGAATCCTTGAACCCTCAGACCAGAGTACAACAGTTGCTCTTTGCTTCTGTTTACTAAAAAATTACAGACATAGTTCTACAAGAATGATAGGCACCGTCATTATTTCACGAGGCTGCAATGTCATTCAGAGGGTCTGTTCAACCCTTGCTCCCTGACATGGTGAGGTCATGCAGGTGCTGCACGGGGAGCTCTGTCCTGCTGCAGTGTCCATGTGTCTGTGCTCAGGGCTGTGTCTGTGCACAGATCCATTTGTCCCAGGACAGTCTAATGGCCCGGTGATAGCATCATTTAAGAAAAAGAAATGTGCAGCAGTTTACAATACAATGCTCCTCTGTGAGCTTCATTTCTCTTATTACCACAATGAGGAAGGAAAGGCTGAAACAACAGCAAAGGAACTTGCCAGCTTCACCTGCTTGCTCCCAAGCTTTTGCTACCAAAAGTCCAGGTGGGTCAGGAGGAAAAGCCCCTGTATTTATTTCCCCTGTGAAAGTAAAGCACATCCATGCTGTCCTGCCAGGCACTTCTCCAGGGAACAAGATGCTCATCCAGCTCTGAGCTTTCCAGTGGCGATGCTGGCAGCTCACCACAGCCTTGGGGCAGCACAGGCTGCTGCAGTCACAAATCACACCAAAAGCAGGGGAAAACCACATTACCACAGCCCGCCCTGCACCAGGCACAGTGGAGAGGCTCATGCTGCAGCAGGGCTTCCCTCTGTATGGATGCAGGGAGCATCCCCTGGCTGCACAGAAAATGGGCCCCACCATTCCCAGGGTGAAAAAACAATGGAATTTGCTTTATCATAGTTTAAAGAGTCTCCATCAGCCATCCTGATGGAAAAGAGTATAGGGATCTCAGTCACCCTGCCATCCTCTGAGGCCACTCACACTAAGCTGGTGAGACAAGCCAGGCCAGAAGTTCTCATGAAGTTATAAAGTGTCCTGAGAGAGAATAATCCTCTAGGATCTGGCCCTGCAATGTATGACTGAGTTCTGGTTTTCAAAGCACTACCTCACCCTCCCAGCCTTTATTTGAAGAGACAATGTGAATTTTAAAGAGAACCCAGCAGGGAGCACTGCATTTTTTATTCTAGTGTGAGAGAGAAAACGAGAGTGAGAAAGTCTGTGGGGTTAGAGACAGCTTGCCATTTGTTGTTTCTCATAATCCCATACCTCAGTGGGATTTAAAAAACCTCCTGAAAAACACGGAGGGTTTTGTCAAATACTTGCTCAAGTAGTTAAATCAAAGGCTGAAGCAAAACAATGGAACTGCCTGAAAAATTTCATTAAAAACTCTTTTTATTTTTTTTCTTTTTTATCTTTTTTAAGGAATGGAAAAGTAGCCTCTCTCAAAAGAGAATTTTTTTCTCTGAGTTTTTTGCTTTCTCCAGCATTTTTGCACATCTGGCAGACCCTCCCCAGCCCCCTCACCCAAAACCACTTGAGCGATTTCCCTTTTCCACTTTTCTCCCTTTCCCAGGAGAAAAAGATGGAGAAAAACGGAGGGAAAAACTCATGGTTTAGTTTTGAAAAGACTGAAAACTTCTGACTTCATATGTTCCCCAAAACTCTTTTCCCTCCATTAGTATTTCTGCCCCCACACTCTGTGTTTCTTTTCCAGCCCTATCTCAAGGCCTGCTGTGGTGACACAGGCTGCTCCTCGATTCTGGGGCTCATGTCCCCATCTCCCCTACCTGGCAGAGTGCTGCCTGCATGGCTTTCAAAGCTGTTTCGTTTCTACCTGCTCACACTCAGCTGAGTCTCCTCTCTTATTTCGGGGGATCCCAACGTGTGCCTATCACCCGTGCAGGTACCCCAGGCTGGGCACAGCCAGCTGCAGCGAGGAACTGCTGGCACAGCCATCGCTGGTGCCAGCACAGGAGACGGAAACAATGTGGGTGACATCACCCACGTTGCGTCTGCACAGCGCCTCTTCCAGCATATGCCATGGACCTTGTACGACTTGGCATTTCAAATTTCCGTCATCTCATTCAGTGGAAAAGTTGCAGCCCTGCCAGCTTTTCAGAGAGAAGGAAAGGCAGGGAAGGAGAAGCCAGAGAAGACGTGTCTCCAGTTGCTTTTCACCTTCCTCCCATGTGCTGCCTCTCCTGTCCAGCTCAGACGTCCAGCCACACTGCTCCTGCCCAAGCCTTCATCCACATAGCAAAGTTATGTTTGTTTAATTAAAACCACTTTGAATCCACTCTAAAGGAATCAGCACAAACTCTCCATGGGGGTGTAGTTAAATCATGATAAATCTTATTGGTATCGACAGAGTTCCTATCAGCAGTGTACTGGCTTACACTGAAAATTGATACAAATAATTGCCAGCTGCACAGGATTCCTGGGATCAATTGTAACTTCAAGTTGGCGGGAGTGGAGCAGCCCTCTAGCATGGGCAAATCTTGGGAGCAGAGAGGAATACCAAGCCCAGCTGCGGCACCAGTTACATCCAAAAATCCCTCTGGAATTCTATGAGGGCTTAAGCTTTGGGTCTGATTTAATTCTGGTCCTGGCCAAAGGTCTGCCACAACCCTGCAGTGTTTCCAGTCATTTGTCAGGGAATTTACTGGGGGGTTGTACTTGGATAAAGATTTCAGATGTAGCTGTTTAGGAAAACCTGGCTGAAGGCTATCCTTGGCCTGGCTATCATTAAGGATGATTAAATCCTACACTCTGGTAGGAAAGTCTGGGCCACAAGGAGGTTAGAAAGTGTTGAAAGGGAACTGGACAAACATGTCTTCCCAGCTCCAGCTCATCAGCAGGAGATGGCTCACTGTAAACCCAAACCAGGCATGTTCCTGTGGCAGAGCAGCTGGGCTGGAATGAGGGATGCTCAAGAGGAAACAATCTCCTTTGATAAAACCCCAGATACCACAAATTCAGGGGTGTTTAATCCAGGACATCTGTCATGAAGATGGGGGATCCTGCTAGTTGCAAAATGATGGTCTGAATCTGGTTTCTGAATGTCAACAGCCTGATATTTTAGGGCGAGCACATCCAGTGTTTTGGTGTGGGCTGATGTCTCTATTTATTTTTATCACTTATTTTTATCTGAAGGCTACTTCACCCTATACAGAAGAACAAAAACTCCTGCAGTAACTGCTCCACTCTGGGACAAGGATTAGCTTGGGTTAGCTCCTTGCTGCTTTCTGCAGATGGGCTGATGCCAGCTGGGTGCGAGGCACTGTGCACACTGAAGCAAGATGGGAAGATTCTGAAAGGACAGGGGGGATCAGGCCGGCCATGCAGTGAGGCCACTGCTAGAGTGTCGCTCAGCTTCCCATGTCTGAACCAGCTTGCAGTGCACTGGGCTTGCTCTGCAGAGCTCAAGACCATCTCCATTTTAGGGAATGCAAGAGTTTGTCTCTTTCCACAGAAGGACAAGAAGTCATCCCAGCTCTGTCCCCAGGCACCACAGGGAGGAGACCTGGTGACACACAGCTTTGAAGGGCACGGGGATGCACTCACTTTCACAGATTTTCATGCCTGCACTTCCTAGCTCTCCCAAAAGTGACTGTGTGGCAGATGGCTCTGACGTGTAGCACACTCACACCCAGAGGATAAAAATATTCCCCAACGGACTCCTGGGAAGTGAACGTCAGTCACCATTGCTCCAGCTCTGGCCATGGCTTCTTCTTCTCCTCAATCCCCCATCTGAGGG
The DNA here is from genome assembly GCF_020740725.1 of Corvus hawaiiensis. Classification (NCBI taxonomy): domain Eukaryota; kingdom Metazoa; phylum Chordata; class Aves; order Passeriformes; family Corvidae; genus Corvus; species Corvus hawaiiensis. The sequence goes on along the minus strand of NC_063226.1, from coordinate 7,543,821 downwards.
TGCAAAGAGGGTCCCCAGGCTGCGTCTCCCCAGTGGCATCACACAGATCAGTGCTGGCAGCTGGGTTGGCATCCCAGATCCATGCTGACTCACCTGCATGTCTTCTACAGCACAGCATTCCTGGGGACATGTCCCCATCCTCCCTTCCCCAGGTGGCCTTACATATGGCTGCCACTGAGGAGGGGTGGGAGGTGAGATGGGACCCTGCATCTGCTTCACCCAGGCCTTTCTCAGTGTGAAGATAGTCGTGACATTTAATTCTCCATCCGCACTCACATAACCTTCCTATGGCCATGAAGTGGGGCTGGAATGGGGACTGCTTGAGGCAGGGGGGTTGAGAGGGAGCAGTGGTTGCAGGGCAGAGGAGAAGATGAATAGCACAATTCAAGGATGACAGAGGAAACAAGCCCACAACTCATTCTTGTATTTTCATCCCTTCCAAGGAGCAATCCCCTGCTCAGCCTTCCCTTCGACATTCTGGACTATATTTGCAGAAGGTATCACTGCCTGGGCTGATTTTTTTTGCTTTTAATCCACTCCTAAGAGTTGGTTCAATGCTGGTACCAGCCTGGGACAGGGCAGGGCAGGGGCAGAGCATGGTTTGTGGGTGCTGTGAGCAGTGGCATGGCCAGCCCACACACTCCAGAATGTGCAGCCTACTGGTCCACAGATAAGCTCATCACCTATCTGGAGGGGGTCACAAAACCCTGGAGCTGCAGAGATTAGGACTGGAAAAAGCATCAGATGCCGGATGCCTTCCTCCCTGGCCCAGCAAAACTGACGTCAAGCTGTCCTCTCCCTGTCTGTTCTCAAAATCTCTCCTCAATCAAGACTGCACAGTCTGTCCCAGCTACTGATTCGGTATTTTGTTGCACAAAAGCATTTCTTAATGGCTAACCTAAACCTTCCTGGCGACAATTCAAGCTGGCTATCTTTTTCCTCCTATCTCCTGTACGTGGAGAAAACATATCCTGCTATCGGCAGAGCCCAAAGCTCTTGGCACATGTGGCCGGGACAGCATGGCATGGCTGGAGATGGCCCCCTGTTGCTGTTGGTGGCCCCACCAGCTCGATGGCCTCAGTCCCTGCAGACCTGGAGCAGAGGGAACAATCCCAAGCACTATCCAGAGCAGCAGGAAATACTCTCCAACACGGAAAGGAGAGAGAGAGGGAGAGGGATGTTCAGAGCAGCAGATAACCCAGCCAGTTGGCACTACTTAAAAATGAGTAATAGCTACATATCACCTGAACTCCCTCATGCCAGCTAAAACACTGTGGAGCAGAGCCAGGAGGAGGGAGCCGGTTGCTCCACAGTTGTCAGCAAGGCCGTCCCAGTCCCCTCTGATGCTGGGCATCACCACTCATGCCTGTGGGCAGGCAGCTGGTTTCCACCAGCAGTGCTGGTTTCCATGCTCCAGGCCAAGCTGTGCTTCTCCGGGGATAGAGCTGCACTGTGATGGCCAGCAGAGAGGTCAGAGTTGATTTTGAGAACTTGGGGAGATCAGTGTGAGCTTACCAGGGGGAGCTCCAGAAGTCCTAATTACTGCAACCAGCACTTCATCTGGGGTCTTTCATTACCCTCAAAGCACTTCCACCTGGGCAGCAGTCCAGCAAGCACTTGGTTTGTAGACATCTGCCTCCTTCCAGCTGGGATGCATGTCACTGCCTTTGAGGTTTTTGTTAGCAGAGGGGAGCAGAAGTGGCCAACCCCTTTAATGCCTGCGATGCAGAAGGCAAAACAGGTCAAAGGAGAGCAGACGGAGCACCAGCTCTGAGTGGGACATGACCTGGCTTCAGTATCAGTAAAATAATGATATATTAAAAAAAAAAAAAGATTAAACTTTTTTTTTTTACCCTCAGGCACTCTTTTAATTCTGTTTATAGGCTATTTCAAAAGAATTCATAAACACAGAGTGGAAAATGTGTATGCTTACACAGGTGGAAGTAAACAAAACCTGCTTAAAACATCCACTGCTGCAGGCAGAAGGTACTGGCAGCACACACTGCTCACCCTCTGGATCTCCTGGCTGGAAAGGCTGATGTGGTTCCTCTTCCCAACAGTGCACTGCTGGAAGCAAAAACCCATGAAGGAGCAAGCTGGGAGAACTGGATGCAGGATGAATGTTGGCTCAAGTCCTGCTGCTTGGAGGACTCACGAGACTTTGCCGCCTTGGACCAAAGTGATCACAGCTCCTGTCCCCCTCCCAGGTTCAATGCCCGTCAGAGGGTACAACCCTCCTCACCATCCCAGCCCCTAAATGGATTAAGCACCATCCACTCCACAGCAGGGATGCACACCCCTTGCCTTTGGCTCCATCCTCCTTGTCCAGCAGGGGTGGGGCAGCACACTGGCTGCTGGATATTCATGGTTATATCATTGCTGCTTTAAATCCTTTTTTTTAATCTTCTTTTTTCATTCCCCTCCATTCTTGCCCCTCACCCCCCATGGTTTAAAGTTTTCAAATGAAAATATGCAAGTTGTGACTTGTGGGTAGTGAGTCTGGGGCTTGCAAGGAAAGCGGGAGGGAGGAGGGAGGAAAAGAAAGAATGATCGGTTCAAAGTGCCAGCAATTGTTTTTATCCTTTCCAGATGAAGGAAAAAGATCATGTTATTTGTTCAGCATAAAGTTCCAGATTTTCAGGAATGAAATCTGAGAGCAACATGTCAATGGTCTGTCTTGAGAGCTGGGGTGGATGGTGGCCTTTGTGCTCCCAAACACCAGCAGGGCCAGTATGCTCAGCTGAGGAAAAAAAAGGCTCCATTCTCACACTCTGAAGCAGTGGCATTAGATATCAGCAAGATAATGGACCCAAAGCCTAGCCCTATTTCTTATCCCAACCCAACAGCTCCAGGCTGCTGGCTTTGATGTGCTCATTCATTTGCCTTTTCTTCTCACAGATGATATTTTTAACCGATAGTGTGGTTTGGGCATAGACTGGGGAGAAAGCAGGGAGAAAAAAATGGAAGTCGTTTTATTACAACAGCTGTTCAGGAGGGAAGAAAGAAAAAAAGGATTAAAAAAAATCAGCCACTGGTTACCCTGCAGATCAATGTTTCCTGCTGTAAATCAGCCAGGACACCGTGGTCTCGCAGCTGGAGGAAGATCCCACATCAGCCCGGGCAGACATTGAGGGCTGAGGCCGGGACTAGGGGCTGTACAGCCCACGGCCCAAGGCATTTGCACTTGAATCCCAAGGGAACAGGAGGGAGATAGTGGGGTCAGAGAGGTGGCCAGTGGCGAGATTCAGCCAGGGCTGATTGATGTGCGGGGCGGTGTGGGTGGTCCCGGCTGGGAGTGTGCCCCACATGGGATGTGGACAGCAGGAGCACCACTCTCTCTGTGATGTGTGGCAAGGCTGCCCATACCATGCCTTCCCCTGGAAATACAGCGGGCAGGTTGGGAGCACCCAGGGCCTTTAGACGCATCCAGGGCAGAATGGGTGAAGAATTAAGAGAGGGACAAAGCAAAAAAATAAGATGAAGAAAGGATTTTTCTTGATACCTTATTTGGCTTCCCACAGCCCACGTGGGAACCATGCTCAGGTACACAGGCTGGGAATCTCCCGAGATGACCAGTACAGGGCTGAGCACAGCCCCACATCTCCTTCCTCTGGAAAAAGGTGTCTTGGAGGAGGTGAAAGTGTGCAAAATACCCTCTGCAGAGCCTTTCACTGGAGGGCCTGGCATCCTGCTGGCTATTATGTCCACAGTTTGCACTCTCTTGGCTCCATCTTGGTCTGAAAGAGCAGCTCCAGGGATGTCCCCTCTGTGCCATGCTCAGGCCTCACTTCCAAAACCGCCTCTGTGCAAAATCACTATCTCTCCTCCTTGCAGCATGCTCCCCACCCTGTTTCCCTCCAAAACAACCAGCTCTTGTGGATCCCGTGGTGCAGATGCTCACCACAGGCTCTTGTACAAGGAGGAAAAAAACCATTCAGCAGTCTTTGCTATTAATGGACAAAAAAATGTTCCCTGTGGAAAATTTCCTTGTGACTCACATCTCTGTTTCAGTTGAGAAAGTGAAGCATCAGGTAGCCGTGTGCCTGCTCTTCTGTGACATGGGTCTGCCTGAAAGTAACCATAAGTAATGCTGAGCTCCTGCAATTTAGGTTTCACAATATTTAATGTAAGTGCTTGAAATTGTTGTCTCAGCTCTTTAAAGAAGTTTTTTTTTTTCCCCAAGTCCCACGGCTGCAGTGGGAAAACTGAAAAATCACACCCAAATCATGCAAAAACAGATGGCAGAAAGGGAAATCCAAATTAATTATTTCTTATTTTAAAAATTCTTTTAAATTTAATTTGGTTTCTAAGGCAGGCCTGGCTCATTCACCAGCTCCCACACTGCTGGGATGACAATGCTGTGACATTTACAATGACACCAGCTCCTATGGGTGTTTTTTCCCCAGAGCCTGTTAGCCAGCACACATGTCCCAGAGACACAGACATGCTCCTAAGTCACCTAAGCCACATCTCAACTGAAGGACCTGGTGCAGAATGGGCTCCTCCTTTGCTCGGGCATGGTGCAGCCTCAGTCTGTGTCTTGCCGGAGGTGGGTTGTGCAGAAAGGTGCCCCTGTTATAGTAGTGCTGGGGTAGCGGATGTTCTCAGCCCCCAGCAGAAGTATGCTTCAAAAGCAGGAGCATCTGGCCTCTCTCAGAGGGACACTTTCAAGTGGAAAAAATATAAAAACAAAGGGTTTAATTACCCTGGACATCAATGTTGGCATGTACCTGCCCAGGACTCCATGGAAGAGAAGAGGCTGAGGAGAAAAAGAGCATGGGACCATGACAGGAGGTGAAGCATCAGCACCTTTCCACTTTGTGAGCACCTCAGGGCTCATCACACTTGGGAACACCAAGCAAATTACGTTTTATTTAACACTTTGTCTAACCATGACTGTTTTGGAATGGAGCACCACAAACTGCACAAATCCCTTGGCCAAACACTACCCAGGGACAGGTAGCATTGGTGGAGATCCCTTAAAAGAGGCAGAGCAGGTTTGGCTGGATTGACATGCAGAGACTGACATTCCTTCATCCCTCCTGCATGCTCCAGACACCCTCTGAAAAACACTCTGGGCATGGCTTGCTCTGACCTTCCTTTGCACCTCTGCTAGCAGTGATTTCATTGCCTGAGCCATGGCTGCCCCTGCTCGTGCAGCCAGCTCTTCCCTTGGGTTTCACAGTGTTAACAGGAACAAGTGAGGGGCTCAGGAGCAAGTCCCTCTCCAGCAGCCCAGAGCCCATCCAGGCTCTCCTGACAGCCCTGCAAACCATCCACACACCCATCCCATGCTGTCAGAAACAAGATCAAGAGCAGAACATTAACCAAAATGCCATGTGAGGCTGTGTAAAAGAGGTGGTAAAAGGGGAATCCACTTATCCCATAGTCAGCAGACAGGAACATCAGGACCTTGAGTTACTCCTTTAGAGATTGGATTAACAGGTCAAGACCACAATGACCAGGAGCTTCTGCCAGACAGTCGCCAGAGGTGGAGTACAGCAGCCCATCAGGCAGTGGGATCAATCAGTCTCCTTAAAAATAATTAAATGATTTGTCTATATCTTGCTTAAAATGATCACTCTTCGAAGGCTGTAAAAAGAAGTTTCAGGCAAGAAGCATGGAAACTGCACAGAGCAGTGGTTGTTGTTGTTATTGTTAGTATTATTATGGTTATTATTATCATGCCCTCACATACAAGGACTCTTTTCCCCCTTAGGAATGAGTGAATATTGTGGAGGTCTCTGCAGAGGGAGGTGACACCAAGACCATCCAACAGCCACACACAGAGCAGTTGGGGGTCCCCTCCTTCCCTTGGTGCTCTCACCCTACCTGCACTCTGTGCTGAGACCTCCCAGTGCTCCAGCCTCTCCATCATCCCTTGTTTGTCCCCCCAAATTGGAGACTTTGGCTCATGCCACCTACAGCAGCTGCTGCCATTCCCCCCTGTGCCTGTCACCTGCACCCCTCTAAGCAGCGGCCCTGCAGGGGGATGAGTTAGTCCCCAACTTCAGTGAGCTTCTTGTCTGTCCTGGAAAAGACATAAATTATTAGTTGTGAAACCCTTCAGCCTTATGATGCAGCAACAGTGTGAGGGGAAGCAATAGCTTCCCCTTGAGCATTGCCACAGAGCTGGAGCTGGGACACTGATGATGAGAGGTTTTCTCCACTTTTGTGCTCTTTTTTACATTTTTTAAAAAACTTTCTTGTTGCGGTCCCACATTTGGTGTCTGCAGGGTGGTTTCCATAAATGTAGCACAGTTTTTACAATACTAAATAAAGCAGCATGCAAATCCCATCTCCATGTTTGCAGTCTGCAGACTTGGAGTGTTTAAAAGGTGCAAGACCCATATCTCTAGTTATTCTTTCACCAGCAGATAGGCTGCTGCTAAACATTTGTCTCCAAGCTGTGTGACACAGCCACCCCACGCAGCCAGGCTCATTTCCCTGTTCAGTCTTTCTGCTGGATCACCTCCAGCTTTAAGGCAATCCCTGTTATGTTAATGAATTTTCTCCCTCCCAAAGCAGCTTTTTGTTATGGACCTCTGGACTGGTCAAGCCACCAGCAGCATCCTCCCAGGCCAGAGCAGAGCCTGGTGGCATGGCTTTCCTCCCCACTGTGACTCTCAAAAAGGTGTTACCTCTGCCATGGCTTGAAAAGCGGGTCACCATTTCCTAGCCCAGGTGTCGGTATCCCTTGCTCTGTGTGGCAGCATCTCAAGGTAGTGAAAGGGCAAAAATTGGAGCCCACACAGCTGCTATTGCCCCTCACCCCAGTGCCATGGGGAATCAAGACAGGGCTGCCCTGTACCCCAGCCTTGGGCACTGATATGCATCCAGCTTAGAGCAAAACACCCCCTGGTTCCACAAACCTCGGCAGGCTGGCTGGTGGGAGCTCTGGGCAGCAGTGCCCTGGATCCTTTCAGAGCTGTGCCTTGTGAAGAGGCAGCAATTAAGGAAAGAGCTGCTGGTGACAGGCACAGAGCAGCCCCCTTGCTGCCATCGGTCCTTCATTAACAAACCAGTGTCACCTCACAGGCCTGATCTGACCCTCCCTGCAATTTACCAGGCCAATTAGTGCCTTTACGCCTCCACAAGACAGCATCTCCCTGCCCCATGATGCCCATCCTGGCCCTTTGAGCCACCAGCACTTGCTGGAAGCACTGGCAAGGGCTTCCATGGCCACTCAGGTGGCAGTGCCCAGGCTGGGCTTGCAGCACCAGCAAGATGGTGAGCTGATCCTTTGCAGGGGGTCTCACACCACCAAGGCTGGTGACACCAGTGGAAAATATCCCCTTCCCTTGCCCCTCTGTTCTATCATCCTTGTCAGGAGCAGAACAGTCAAGAATCTGGAGCAAGGGCCCTGCTAGAATGATTCAAGAAAGCAAGATACTGGTATTTTGATGGGCTGGAAATAGTATCCCCCTCCTCTGACATGGTCACAGGAGGCTGAGGACAGCAAAGCCATCCGTGATGCCTCTGTGGCACTGCCATGGCAAATATCTGTGCTGGTTACCACATTCAGATGTTTATCCCACACACAGTGACAGGCAATAGCGGTAACTTACACCACAGGTCTGGCACCCTGGGCCAAATCCTGGATCGTTCCATAAATTTCAGCTCAACATCATGAGTCACTAATGCTACCCTTCTCCCTTTACTTTTTTTTTCCATAAAACTTTGTTTTTCTATCAAATGGGAACAAATACACCCAATACCAGGAATTTTGCTAGATGGAGTCCAGATGACAAGTTCTCAGAAAATGCTGTCAGCTGCTGAGATTCAGATTCAAGAGACATCATCCAATGTTAAACATAAACAACAGGGGCAACGAAATGTCTGGCAGATCTTGAAGCAACACAAGATGCCCACGCTCCACAACAAACCCATTTCACACCACAGGAAAGGTCACCACTTTAATCCACTTCTGGGTGGAATGTACACAAACATCATTCTTCTTCACATCTGTAATTAAACAGCCTCTTGCTTTGCTATCAAGCCCATGTTTATTTTCCTATTTGCTAACATGGTGGATGGTAATATGACACTGAAGGGATACAGGCTGCTACAGGCGGGCTTTCCGCTTCTTTCTAATGATTTGCCTGCAGAGAACTGGATGCAAAGGGTGGTTGTGCTGCTTGGATCCAGCACTGATTTCCTTTCTGGATGTGCAGCATCTTTGCACACTGAAATAATAATAACAGAGAAGACAGTGAAAGCAAACAAAAACAAATGGCAGAGATCCCTAAATGTGTTAACTCATTGCAAGAAGTTGCTGAGGTTTCTGCTGGGCTCCTACAAGGGAGAAGACAGCAAGTAAACTGGGAGGTTGAGGCTAAATCTGTACTTCTGCTATGAAAAATCTGGCTTTCAATACTGGTAATGCGCTGGATCACTTGGAAGAAATTTTTGTTGTCTCTGTGGCCACTAAGGAGCATCTGAAATAATGCTGGATAATCTCTCGTTGGGGCCTTCCCTTCCCCACAAAGTGTTCTTGGGTACCAGCACAGCTCCCGCCCCACCACATGGCACCCAGGAGGAAAAACCCCACACAAGCAAGGATGGTTTTTTTCCCTCTCCAAGCCTTTTGTGCTGCAGTGCTGGCATATGGTTCACGGGGAGCCTCACCAGGACACAACGGCTTTGGAGGCAATGGCGTTATGCATGAGGAAGAACTATGGGATGCGTCACTTTGCAGCCCCGAGGTACAGCCGTGTACTTCACACCCTAGCACGCTCTCAGCAAAACACCACCAAGATGGTTATTTTCAAAAGGATACAATGTTTGATAAAATAAACTATATTTGACTAATGCTCAGTGCTTTTCTGGGCTTTTTTTTGGGAAGGCAGTAAATTTGCTGACTGTATAAACATGCCACAGTGCTTCATCTTCCTACGCCAAAATTTCAGTTACCTTATCTCCAGGGAATGCCCTTAGTAACATTTTGACAAGTTTGTTTAGGGGGTTGGTTGTGGGTTTGGGTTGCTATTTTCCCCCACTTTTACTTCTTAGGGAGGTCTCCCATGAGCAAGACACAGGCTGGAGCTGGACAAAATCCACTCTTTCTCTTCATATTGGGACCTTCACCATGTCTCTAAGAGAAAACCCAAATTCCCACACTAAGGACCAGCAAGCATCCTCCAATGTCATAGTTTCACCCCATTCCTCAGAGGAAGCACGTCGGGCAGCCGGTGATCAGGCTGGCGTTTGCCCGGAGGCAAAGAAGGTGGGAGGGGCTTCTGGTGTGAGTTCCAACAGGTTTATCTGCAGGAGGGACCAGGGACCAGCAAAAGCCCCGAGGAGACGCGGGCTAGCCCCCTTTATGGGGGGGTGGAGTAAGGCAGGGAAAGAGAAAACAACCAATGGGGTACAAGCAGAGGGGAGGATACAATTTTTCAGAACAAATGGGGAAAACAGGGAGGCAGGAGTCATAACAGGGAACCAATTAATAACTAAAAAAGGGAGAACTTTCTGGAACAGGGGGAGGTAATTTAGGATTGGGAGCCACCCAGGGGGAGGTAACCTAGACCTCAGTGATCTCTTCTGGTGACTGACATTTGATGGTTTCAGCCTGAGAGCAGGCTGAGCCACCCCAACACCCTAGTACCTGCATACCTAACTCCTTGCTAAGGGAACAAATAATATACTGGGAGGATTTGTGATTTTACTGGTGCTCAGCTGAGTCACCCCCAGCTATGGGGCTCAAACTGAAAAATCCCTGGGTTTCTGGGAACAGACATCTGCTTCTAGGCGGTGTGATGTGTGATCTGGTAAAGCTTTAGTGGCACTTGTCAATTATTAAGCTCTAGTGCTGCTGGAAAGGTCAAGGAAAATCCCACCAAGGGACCCCAGTGTTCGGGAACCAAAGGATATTTCTGGGCTGCTTTAGCTTAGGTGAGCTGGAGAGCCTGCAGGTCATGTGAGAGAGCATGGAGAGCCTGCACTCGTCCAGTGGACTTGGCCATGGCCAGTCCCACCACTGAGCTATGTGCTCCAACATGGGAAGGAGGTGTCTCAGCAGCACACCTGGCTGTTTGGAACATTTTGAGTCTTTGTGTGGTTTCATATATTTTACTTTAGAGACTTATGCAACACCCCATATATGGTCCCTGCTGCAACCTGCTCGTCTCTCTGCTCCCTTGGTGCCTCTTGCCCACCACCACTGCCTCCCATCCATCTCAACATGGACCAGCAGCTGCCAACAAAGCAGAGCAGGAGGAAGTATAAGACAGTCACCTCCTCCCTCCCAGCACAGCAGTCCCCAGCATGCCACCCCACTAGGATCCTGAGCTGTGCACCAGCCGAGCACCCTCCAAGGCTGGGAAGCAGCTGGAAACTGCCCTTTTGGTTGGTGGCATCTCCCTTGCTGTGCCCATAGCTCAGCATGCACTGGTTTTGACTCAAAAGCAAATCAAAATACCTGATAGCACAGGATTACATGTGTCCCCCTTCTGCAGACCCACAGGAACATCCCCATGTCCAGCTGCCAGGTTTGCAGGCATGGCTGGTGCTCTCTGCATCCTCCATGCAAGGGACATTTGGTTTCATTTGGAAGCCCCAGTGAATCCAGTCCTGGAACCCTGTTAGGCCCATGCTCCAGAAAGCTTGAGGGCAAAGCTCATGGAGATGAATGAAGAATTCTGAAAAGCTCCCTGAAAAACAAAACCGAGACACACTAGGTTTCACTTCCCCAAACAGCATGAGCCGTAAGCACCAGCTGTTTCTAGCAGCTGTTCAGTGAGTTAGATTTTACCATTCCAGCACTAAACTATCAGTCAATTGATTAATGAACTGGAACTTCCCATCCAACAATAATATTTTGGCTTTAAATTATAATTTGATGTGTGGTTAGTGCAGAAATACATTACACATGCTAAGCACATGTTTGCATCTCATCACCACCCTCAGACACAGGGAAAGGTGTCGGCTTCATCACCTTTTTCAGGCGGCTTGCAAACCCCTCCAGGGAATGCAGTGCCTTTACATGAGGGGTGATGCTGCTCATTCCTGCCCACATGTGGGATGTGCATGGGGCCAGCAGGCTCCTGCCATCCCACTGCTGCCAGTGGAGCTTAAAGGAGCTGCAGAACTGGCCAGGAAGCATTAAGGTTAACTGGCAGGAGTGAGGGCTCAACCACCTGAGATGGGAAACATTCCCAAGGTTGCCAGGCCTTTATTTGGTGCCAGCACAAGGTGCCAAGCTCACGAGGCACCACTGGGACACGGTGCTGGCAGCTGCACCAAGGAGTCCACGACTCTGCACAGGGAGACTCAGGGACTGGAATCAGCGACAGCTCAGAACTGGCCCTGGGTTTTATCACAGAGCTAAAAATTATCTGAAAAGGAGTTTTTCCACTGTTTGGTTTTTTTTCCCAGAAGCACCTTCATACCATAAACTCCTCTATTCAGCTAAAACCCCAGGTATTTACTCTGGTGACACACTTTGCTGGCCAGAAGTGGCCACCACTGGTGCTGAAGTCACATCACTGTTATCATGGTGCTGTGTGCACAGCTGAGCTGCAGCCCTGGCACCTGCCAGCAGCTTAAGTCCCCCTCCTCCTTGAACTCATATAAACATATTATCATATATATTATATGTATACTCATTAATAATATATAATAATATCAATAATGATAAAACTTGAAATAATCTCAACTGTGTATTAGCAGTTAAACCTGCATGCCCTGGGACAAGGTTTGGAGTTCCAGGTACACACGCAGAGGGGAGGTGACAGTGCCCATCTCCTGATGGAGGGGCCCTGTCCCATGGCAAGGCAGTACACAGAGTTGGTGAAGAGAAACAAACAGGGAAAAATTATTCCTTATTTCTCATGACCTGGAAATGGAACACTGCCCAAAACTGAACACCAGCTTTATTCCACCTCAGTGGCCAGGGCATTCCTTGCAAAGCCCCCTGTTAAAACATGTGCACCAACCCAATGCAGGGGAAAATTCAATAGCTGCTTTTTCAAGTTATAATCCATTATTTGATAAACTTGGCAGGTAGTGGGCTCAAAGCCTGTTTTTTTGTGATCTCTGATCATAACAAAGTCTCCAGCAAGCATAGCTTTGCTAAACAGCAAAGGGAAACCAGGCTCAGTGTGCCTCAGAGGGGTCTTCTGCTGAGACACATCAGCATCGCACTGTGGTGATGCAAATGGGAGAACCCATCAGGCTTTGTGAGACACAGCAAAGCACAGCCCACACCAGCTCCTCAGAGAGAAAACACACTGGACTTGTACCAAAAAACTGCTGCCACCCTCCCATCCTGCTGCTTATCTAAGGAAGCAGCAGCACACAGAATATTTTTCACATAATATTAGAGGAGATGATGTCCCTGCACTGGTACCAGGGATACCTGGTGAGGCAGAGGCAGCACATCATCTCTGAAAAAACCCAGCAGCCCATTTCCACTCCCAGTGCTCCTGGGGGATGAAAGGAACATGATCAGAAGGGAAGAAGCGATGGAAATTCAAGTGGTGCTAATAAAATATTCCCTTTGGTGGAGCAGAGGCTCATGGGCTCAGCCAGCTGCAGCATGCAGAGATGGGACGATGCGAAGAGCTGGGCCAGAACAAGAGCAGAGCAGCAGGAAGGTGAAGAAATGCCTCTGGCAGCACCACCATTGGCTCTCTGTTGCATCACTCCATGCACCAGGACACCTTTGACCCACGGGTCAAAGCGCAGTCCCAAGAGACAGAGAGGACTGCAGTTTGGTTTGTGAACATGTAAAATATAAAATACAAAAACATGTAAAATACAAAAACACATCACACTGCATGGATGCAAAAAATCAGCCCTTACAGGAATACTGCATGTCACCAGCTCTGCCCAAACACCCCCAGCACTCACCCTGGTGCGGATAGGACATGAGGATTCTGAAACCCCGGTCTCCAACAATTAACCATCAGGTCATGCCATGGGTTAGCCCAGATCTGTTCCTTTGCATCAGGAGCGGTGAACTGTGAGTTAACATCTCCCTGCTGAGGAGTGGGGCAACAATCATCTCTCCTTCTGCCACAAACCCAAAGCACTTCACACCATTCCAAGGCTTCAAATCAGAGTCAGACAGATCAGCCCCACCATTGAAACTGGGTAAAGTTTCCATTCTCCAAACCATCTGGCTACATGGTTTGGAACTATCTACTTTCTCCTAACCATAAAGCTGCCGTAAAAGAGGCCTAATGCACACAAATATTTGAAGCATGCACATGCGAGCGAGGGGGTGTATGCACACGTACGTGCACATGCTGCAGCTTAAGATACTGTGGATATAATCACTCTAGTAAACGCAGATCTGAAACAGAAATATGCAATATCTTGGCCAGAAACCAAACCAAACCCAGCCCATCCATTTAGTCAGACCAAGCCAAGTCTTTCCCTGGTGGCCCTGAGCTGGGCAGAGTTGGTGTTCCCAGGCTGCCCACTCCAGTACAACACAGGCTATTGTCTCACACACATGGGAGGCTATTTCCAGGGCACCACTTATAGAGCAACCAATCTTTATTTTAGAATAGCTTACGTAAAGGAACATGCAAAGAAACACATGAGTAAGAGTCTCATCTGCCTGAGGCTCCTGTAAATTCTTTTCTTTTCCCCTTTTGTAGCACAACACGTTGGACAGCCATTATTCACCCTGCAAAGCACAGCATGTACATCCCTGCTGTCTGTGCTTTGGCTGGAGCTGTGTTTGCAGGTTTCCCGTGGGAAAGGAGGTGCTTCACTTCTGAAGAATGAAACCAGGCTGTTGCATGTGCCACAAGGATGCTGGTGGGGATCAGCCACCTGCACTGAAGAGCTTCAGGACCTGGCTGAGAGGTGAGCAGCAAAATCACCTGCAACTTGTCATGATGCAAGTGGGCTTTGTGCCCAGGGGAGCACATCTCCACCACAATCCCAGTGCATGACAACTTCTCATCCACAGCATTTTTCCTCCTGCCGTGTGTCTGATCTTCTCCATCCTCTGTCTTCACATGATCTGTTATGTCCTGACGAAATTCCCAGGGGTGGGACTCGAATTTGGAGTAAGTACAAAAACCACTTGAACTACAGAAAAAATCTGTATTAAGCCAACTAGGATCAGGGGTATGATATTTGCTCAGAGTATTTCATAAGCCATAGGTGTTCTGTACCCCATGTATGTTCGAACAACTTGAAATACAGTCTTCACCTTAACAGCAAGGGAGACCTGTGTCTCCAAAAACTGTGAGGAACACAATTTAATATGAATCTGCTTATATTAAACAGGATTATCTTTAAAAAGCCCTGTTAGATATTTACTAGTTTGCCATGAACCAGCACTTTTTTAGTTTGGGTTTTTTTTCTGTGAAGAGTCTTGAAAAACTGACTCAAGTAATTTGTCCTGTTTTTGGAAATGTGCATATTTCAGAATAGGTTCCAAATATCTTCCTCACTAAAAAAATGCATGGAGAAACACGGAGTGATGCCACCAGCACTGCTCATGGCTGGTGGCCCAACAGCAACAGGAGGACCAGAGCGATGGCAGCAGCAGGACTGGGGTGGGTGGCCGCACTCCCAGGATCGCTGCTGGGGACTGCAGCACTGTCTTTGTTTTGCTGATTCAGAAGCTGCTTATTTGCAGAGATGTCATCCATATCCAGGTTGTACACCAGCTCTGAAAGCAGAAGGAGAGAGGTGGTCAGTGGTGTGCGTCAACACTCTGACATACAGCACATCCAGCCCCCCCAAAAGCTGGGGTCCTGGGGGCAGCCCATGCCACAGCTGAGGGCAGCTGGGTCTGGGTGCAGTCAAAGGCATCATAGGGCTTGATGGGCCAGAAGATCTTACCAAACATCTTGTCAGTCCTGCACTCACCCATCTCAGTACCCTACACCAAACCTTATGCTTGGAGAGACCAAAAAATCACAACTGTGCTCCAGTTAGAAAACAAAAGATATAAGGCATGTGCCTTACTGGAGAGCTACTCCCAAAGAAAGCCAGTGGAGCTTTGGAGGGGGTGTTTCACAATGCAAATTGTGTCTGCTCCCCTGGCACAACAAGGATGTGTGCAGGAGTGAGGAAATCCTGGTGAGCACTATCACTTCCCCAAACCCAGAGTCAGCAGAAGGCCTTGCTCACCAAAACCTCCTGGCTATCGGACCTGAGGAGCTCTGCATTCCTGCAATCTTATGTAACAGTGCGCAAAATATGCTCCTTACAGCACTGAGAACACATCCCATCCCTGGTCCACCTCATCAAAGGAAGGAATGTGAATGGATCATGCACCCTGGGCATGCTGGTGCTGCAACATGGAGACTTTGAGATGAAGCACATGTGGGTTTCAATCCAAGAAAACATCCAGTATAAAAGTTTTGATTCCTCCTGGCAAAGGAGCATGACATTAGCAGAGGGAAAAGCTTGTGGCAATGCATCACTGGCTGCAAGGGACCTGCTGAGCAGTTAACTCACAGTCACCCTTGTCTTGCTGAGACAATATAGAAGAATAAAGAAGTCCAAATAGACAATGTGGAAAGACAAAACACCAGCAATTCTCCGGCCAAGAACAAAGAGGAAAAGGTGTTTTAAGATGCCATTAGCCAGATCTACCTCGGGCATTTGAACCTGTCCATCAGCTGGACTGAGTGGGTGCACCCATGTTTGTCTCAAGGCAGTGGGGCCCTTGCTCCCCTGCTTGTGCTGCTGCTGGATCCTTCTGGGATCCAGGTTTCACACCCAAATGGGAATCAGTTAAGCCTGTTTGTCTCATACTCAGAGCCTGCCCTTTGGAGTTGGAGAAGACTGGTGGTTTCCATCAGAAGAGACCCTGGTTCAAGCCTTTTACAAGCCGCTTGGATCACTAGCATGTTGAAAAGGTTTGGATCATCCCACCCCACCCCTGAAAAAGAATGCAAGAGACCGAATAAACACTCTATATAAAAAATGCCACATAATTCCAATGAACACCACTGCCAAGGCAAACAGGCAGTATTTCTTAATAAAAAAATACCCAAACATTGCAAAACAAAAGCAGAATGATGTTAGCGTGACAAGTGAGTCAGCCCAGGCCATCAAATGGGGTCAGAAATGGCTCAAAGGGAGCAGTTATCCATGCACACAGAGGGCCAGGTGCAAGCAGAACCCGCCTGGTAAACTGAATTCTTGAGTAGATTACCACAAATATTGCAATTCCTCTTTTCCACAACTTTCCTGCTTTTCTTCTAAAGAGTACAGATATGCTGCTGTCCTCTGGTGCTGCACACCCATGGGAAGAGCAGGGGAAGAAAGGTGCCACCTTGAAAGGGATGTGCTGGGAGGCTTTCCAAGCACAGAAAGAACAAGTCCCTCTGGCATGAGGCATGCTCAGGCTTCAGGGCAGTTTGGGAGCAGCCTGGCTGCACCACCTTATTTTCCCAAGCTCATTTCTGGAAAATAAGTGAAGGGATTTGCAGTTAGTAAAATCACAGCAGATTATTTTGCAGTCGGTTATTTTACACAAGACTCCTCATCTGGCACAATGTTGGATCACAACCTGCCCTGGTATGTTTTGGAAGGTATTTCCACACATTCCAATGGTTCCTGAAACCTAAAAGATGCTCACAGACCTAAAAGGGTCACAGTACTATCAGGCACCCACACGCTCCCAGACCAGTGATCATGAGAGCTTTTGGGGCAGAATATTCTCTTACTGGACATCCTAGCAAAACTAAAAAAGTCCCCAGGAACTGAGTAAATACTCTTGCCTTCCCTTTAGAAAAGAAATTTGAAACAAGAGTGTTTCAGCAAGGTCCTTAACAGCACAAAGGGTTTTGACGGCCCCATTTACAGTCTCATTCTGGGATGTAATTTATGAGATGCAAGTTCCTGCAGGGTCTCAATGCAGCAGCTGAATCCTGTTGGAAATATTCAGCCAGGGTGTACCAAAATGAACATTTCAAACATATTCTTTGTGTGGGAAATTCTCAGATTCTGTGTTTTCACCTCAGCTTGAGTAAGGGTAATTTTTTAAATCACGGCATATCACCCAAATGGGGATGGTGATTCTCTCACTATTCCCTTCTGGCCAAATTAAAGAGAAGGCAACAGAAACCCTCTTGTCATCAGAGATTAGAGTGCTATTTTCCTCGCCTTGTTTAACTGCTTCAGAAGTTTAGTGCTTGGGTGTGCCGTTTGTTTTCACTGTTCCTTCCATTGTTTCCTACTCCTTATTTGTGCCCAACTGTATTTTTAGGCTTGATGGATTTAGCCAAACATCTTTTATTTTGTATTAATAATGGATCTGTAACCCTCGCAAATCCTTTTCACTTAACTTCTAATGACCTTTGCTACATCAGAAGAAAGGAAAATAAAAAGTATGAGCCTCTAACAGACCTCAGGCAGCCGATCCAGGCAATAAAAACATTAAAAATATACATCACAGAATCACAGAATTGGTAAGGTTGGAAGGGATCATTCTGAGTCATCTGGTCCAAACTCCCTGCTCAAGCAGGGTTATCCCAGAACACATGGCACAGGATTGAGTCCAGAC
The DNA here is from genome assembly GCF_020740725.1 of Corvus hawaiiensis. Lineage (NCBI taxonomy): Eukaryota > Metazoa > Chordata > Aves > Passeriformes > Corvidae > Corvus > Corvus hawaiiensis. Next base: position 7,526,336 of record NC_063226.1, on the reverse strand, counting down.
ATTTCTTGAATATCTCCAGTGAGGGAGACTCCACACCCTTTCTGGGCAACCTGCTCCAGTGCTCAGTCACTGCACAGTAAAGAAGTTCTTCCTCATATTTAGGTGGAGCTTCCTGTCCATCAGTTTTTGCCCATTGCCTCTGGTCTTACTGCTTATATTATTGATAATAAACATATTTCAAATCCAGGAATCCAAATGAACAAATGTTTCTAACCAGGTAGTTCTTGAGAGGGCTCCATTATGATTTCCAGCTTTTGTTAGGATCCCTGGTTAGTCCAGGTCACCTCCACATCCCTGCACCTCCTGCTCCCACAGCCACCAAGAGCAAAAGAGCCTCAGCATCAGGGATGGAGCTGCAGGATAGCTGGTGGGGTAACAGAAACTAACCTTCAACATACTCCATTTCGGACACTTCCACCTAAAACTTTGCCTTTACACTGCAAAATAACGTGAGAGAAGCTACTCCTCTGCCTCCCCTCTACCCAGCCACTTTCTGCATTAAACATCTCCACCACCCCAGCTCTGATCACCCAATTCATTGGCATCAGTTTCTCAGTACAAAGTGGCCCTTTGGCATGCAAAGACTTTTGGGGGAGGGCAGGAAACTAGGAAAATCTGTTTCTGTTTATAATCAGTCAGAGTCCAGGGGGTATTACCAACAATCTGCACTAATTACAAATTCAGTCTTCACTCATTTTGGCCCCTCTTGTCCTCTGGGCTGCAGAGTAGATAATCCCTTTAAAATAATAGTCAATCATTAGCACCGCTTTTTTCTCCCCCCCTCATGCAAGCCGAGCATGCCGTACAGTTTCCTGGAATCCTCACACAGCTGGTGAAAGGTCTCCAGACGCACACAAGCTGGTCCCTCTGGAAGCATCTTTTGTAACCAAAGCCCCTCTAACACAAAGCTGCTGTGCTCTGCTCCCAGGACAGCAACAGCTTCAATGACCTCGCAGTGTGGATGACAAAACTCAACGCCAGCTCTACAACACGTGCCTTCTGCATCCACAAAATAAAGCAGTGGCATTTTCCCATGGATTAGGACTGGAATTGGGCATACTGACTCTGCACAATCTTATTGGACAGGAATCATTAGAAAGCTCTTCTTGCTGAACCCCACCAGCTTTGGAGACAGCTACAAAATACAGCTGAACTGGGAGAAAGTTGGGCTTGAGTTGGGATAAAAAGTCCCATGGCAACTAGCACAGCAGAAGCTGGGAGGATGAGTTCTGGCACACAGGCTTTCCTCTGCCAAATCCACCACTGCCTAGAAAAACACCCCTTTTCACCCCAAAAAGGACAACATGGCCTTAAGCAAAGAACTGCTAGCAAATGTCACTCTGGCAAATGACCTCCAAGAGCCCTGCTGCCGCAGGCTGGCTCAGCTGCTGCCCAGAGCCCAGAGCCAGGGAATGTCATCTCCCAGCCAGGCACCTGGGCTGCCTGCCTGCCTCAGCAGATGGTTCCAGTGATGGACCCAATATAGTAACAGAGACATAATGGATGGCCAGGCATGAAAACTACCTCCCCCTGTCACTTGATAGCTCTGCCAGTGCCTCGTGCAGCGGTGATGGGTGCGAGGGAATCCTGTCAAAGGCAAAATCATCAAGCCTAACACAGCGTGTTCAGCCAACAGGCCTGCTGTGGTGATGGCCTTGGTTTGCAGATGATGGAAACCCTGTGGTGTGAAGGGAACATATCATGACCGTGTGTTTCCAGTGAGTGCAAAATACATCAAGTAGAAATGCCAGAGACAGGTAGGGCAGGTTGGCAAGCTTCTGCATCTGCCAACATGTGCCTACATCTTTCCTTCAGGACTGTTTTTTCCTAGGAAAGCACATGTTACCATTGCCACTGAAAATGACAAACTCCAGAGTGTGTTGCTTTAATTTTTTTAAGCAGCGAGCATCTTCAGTGTGGGGAGGAAGTTGCCAATAGATGCAGTAGACTGGCTGTCTCCAAAATAGGACAGGATTTCTTAAAGGGAGAGATGTTTGAGTCAAGCCCAAAGTGTTGACTCATTGCCAGGTGAAGTGTAAGAGCCTGTTATTCCACAGACCAGTCTGCCTGACCTTAGCTCCCAAATCTCTCCTTCTCTACAGTACCAACTATTTCACTCTCACAGGTGTTTGCACCTGAAATCTTGAAGAACAGTCCAATTTCATCCCAAACTTTTCCTGCTGGAACACCAAAAGCTCTGCTCACCTCAGCCTGCAGTATTTGGTTTTCTCATGCAAACAGCCCAAATTACAAACACACCTCTGCCTCCCGCAAGACAACACTTGAAACCATCCATTGGGTTACATGGCACAAACAGCCACAACTGCATGGATACAGCCAAGATTCCCAACATTCTGCTTCTCCAAAACACCTTAAACTTTTCCAAACACCTAGCCAAGCATGGTTTCATCTCATCAGGGAGGTTTTGCCCTCTGGCTTATTACCATTAAAATCCTGGAGCACCAACAGGTTTGCCAGTTGTCTTCTTACACAACGAGTTGCAACAGCCCAGCCGTAGGTGTGGCTGCGCCAGTGCATAATTAAAGCACTGAGCCAGGGCTGGCCGTGGGGCTTGTGTTGGCACAGATCACTGAGATGGATGTGCAGCATGTGCATGGTCTTGTGCCTCTGCTTTTCCACCTCCTCCACATCAATTTAGGAGGTGCGGCTCTTGGCAATATGGATTTGGAAAAAAAAAGAAGGAAAAGTCCAGCTCAACAACACCCTGCTGGCATCGGCAACATGGCCAAGAGAGCATGGTGTGGCTCAGCAGCAAGTGGTAAAACCAACTTCCTGGGCAGAAACCCAAAGGAATCAGGTTTGGGATTGCTGATTTGCAAACCAAGACTTTTCCCCCCGCTTGCCTGTTTGCCACCTCTCGGCTGCTGGTGTGCTACCGATGGCCTGTGGCCTGCAGCATGTGTTCACCAGTGACCTAGAGACCACAGATACCACCACAAACCTGGGACCAGCTGGGGAGGAAGTTCCCCTAGGATCGATGCTCTTTGGAAGGCAGCAGTAAATTGATTTGGAGGGATCAAGATGTGAGGAAGGTCTATCTCAGTCCCATGCCAGGGGTGTCACCAGGTGCTGTTCCGGGTACACGAGGCAACAAACTCTGCGAGGCAGCCACTATGCACACCCTGGACCCCCAGCCTCCAGTACTACCACAAAGGTCTCTCCACACATGTCCTCAAGATTTTGATGGAGTGAAGGGATAAAATGCCCTCAAAACCCAACACAGTGTACAGGCAGAGAGACTGCATCATGACCCCAATTCCAGCAATTGCTCCTTCCCCCCACCTTTGTCAGAGGCTGGTGGCAAGGAAGGGCCATCATTTATGGCCTGGGCCTATGTTTGAAAACGTACTTGTTACATTCTTCTTTGCTCCTTGGTTTATTCTAGATCTACCCTGAAGAGAATCTGGTGCCTGCAATTGGATTACTCATTTTCCCCTTGGCAGAGCGTGAAAGAGTTTCTGAACTGCACTCACGGAGTGGAGCCACAAAAATGTGTTTAGCAGAACACACTCACGTAATCTATTAAAAATTAACAAATCTCATTAGCATTATTAATTGGAAGTGCCAGAGTCTTTGTACTTTGCTGATGAAGAAGCATTACCCTTGTCTGATATCCAGCCGTACAGCACAGAAGAAGAGGTGCTACCTAAAGGAACTTAGGAGACAAGCACTGAAAAATAGGGAGCTAAACATGTACAGCCAAAAACATTTACAAAGGCAGGAGTCAAGAAACAAAAAGAGGAATAGCTGGAAACAGAAGAGTGTGAATAGAAGTGAAATTATTTAAGTGGCAGCAATATAGGACTGGGTCAAGCAATGGTCCTGCAGATCCCCCAGTACCTCAGCCCACCCAGATGTGGAGTCATCTTCTTCCCATTTGGAGACCTTCAAGATATAAATCACAAAGAGATCCCTTCTGATCACTCTGCTGTCACCTGAGACATCTCTGTATGGTCTTGATTTTGGGAAGTAAGGTTCCCAATGACAGCAGAGCAAAATTAAATGCTTCATATTCCCTCTAATGACTGAAAACAACATACTCCCATCTAACTGAAATTTTCTTCTTCACCTTTTCTTCCCCAAAAGCTCTTGGATATGACCAGGAGAGAACGCTTTCTTGCTACATGCTGGCCTTCAACTCTCTAAGCTCAGGACATTCAGAGACAGCAAGACCTGACAAAATGCAGTCCTAGGGGGGATGCAATGGTTGCTGCCTTCCAGATGTTAGGCACTAAAAGCAGCCCTCAAGGCAGAAGGATATTTCTCAATGCTTGATTGGAAAACTCACGGTGGTATTATGGCACCCAGGAACATCTGACACCTTCCTTTGTGACTCACTGTGTGTGGAAACCAGACCTGAAAGTGCCCATGGAGACCAGGGGTTTGTGCCACTCCTGCTTCAAGTAGGCAACCTGGAATCCTGGAATGTGCCTCTTCAATCAGAAGAGACAAGGACTTTGTGCAATGTCTACACTCAGTGAAAAATCCCTGGACATCCATCAATGCCTTATGCTTTTAAGGAAAAAAGAATCCAAGGCAGCTGCTGTTTTGCCCCTTGAGCACACATGTAAAAAAAGTGCCTGAGCAGCACTCCAGCCCAAGGATCAAACTGCCAGAGACTCCACCAGGCTACAACTCATGATGCCAAGGGAAAGATCTCAAGTAAGATTTCAGGTAAAAACCTAAGAATTTGGGTTTGCATGGACATAGCTGCCTAGCCCACAGTAGAGCTGGCAGGTAGGCTCAGGCATGGTTGTACTCCATGCTCCTCTGCTCAGCCTGCCTCTGCTCCTGGAGAAACTTCCTGAGGTTTTGTGCTCAGACACTGCCAAGGATCACCGGCATGGATGGACAGCAAGGTCCCCCTGTCCATGCCAGGGGAATGTTTGCATAGAGCAGGAGCTGAGGTGAGAGAGCTGCCAAGGGAAGGGAGCCAAGTGGCGACAGCATCGCCTGGCTTTTTTCATTGTGTTAACCTGCATAAATAAATAAAATAAATAAATAAATAATCCTGGACCTGCATTAAAACAACATTAAAGTGACTTCAGTGTATAAATAAATGGGGTAATGCAGAAGGCCCTGGGAAACACCACCATACCCAACCTTTCTGCTTTACATAGAAGAAGGTTTGGGTTCATAGGCTGGAACATTTTAACTGCTTCAGGACATGTTCCCTGCACTGGAAGCACCCCCAGGAACAGCCTCTCTAGTCTGAAACCAGGACCTGGCTTTGCATTGCATGGCTGCAGAGAAAGACCCAAATTAAACCCAGCTGCTTATTGGGTGCCTGTAACATCTGACACAAACCCTGACTGATTTCTGCTCCCTGCCTCCCTCCCAGGCCGAGAGCAAACCCTGACCCCAAAGCACCGGTGGAATGATGGTGCTAAAAGCTGGATCTGAATGGTGGTGGCAGTTCTAATGGGAATCCCAGTATCATCCCTGCTGAGCACCAGGACACTGTGGCTGCAGTGCTTGGGCTGTGCTGGACCTGTGTCATCACACTTACTCTTTCCTGGGGGCCAAGGATCTCCCTGTCATGCTTGGGACCATGGTGGAGCTCAAGGAGACCACCTCGACTGCTCTTGCTCCAGAAGGAGTGAGCAAGGGATGGAGGGGATTGGCCCTGGGCTTCTGCCTGGCATCTCCCCGAGTCAGCTTGTACAGCCACAAGAAGATCCCAGGGAGGAGGACACAATGCTCATGTGGGAGCATCCAGATTGTTCTGGGGACACCTCCATTGACCCAGCAAGCAGTGAAACATGGAGGTGACAACTCAATAGAGCTCCAAGGTCCAAGTCCATAAATGCCTCCTTCTCCATCCTATCTGAAGCAATCATGGCTCTCTCTCAGGAATGTCACAATCACAATGGAAAATCAAAATAAAAAGGCTATGTAATCCACTTTGTAAATCCCTTCAAAATCACAAAATCCTCTCTAAAATGGATTACAGAGATTAGAGATAAGAGTTTCCTGGAAAGCAAGAATTGCATTTCAGCCTCCCCCATTTCTTCACTGCCCCAGAAAAAAAGTGTTTGTGCCCCTCACCCCACCTCACTCCTCCTCAACCATCACTGCAACCTTGGGGAGCAAAAGCAGCTCCCTCCAGCCCCTAAAAACAGCAGAGCTGTTTTTACCTGATTTTGCCCTAAGCACTATTTTGGGGCACAATCTCCTGCATATACCTGAGCCTGTGGACAACGTGCATCAGTGGTAGGAAACCTGCCCGCAACAGCAAGAGGAGGGGATGACTGCCAGGCAGTTTTGGTCCATCCCTACTCCAAACAGAGTCCATGTGATTGTGCAATGTGCTGCCATGGTTTTATGAGCTGCTGGACTTGCACCCAATCCTGTGGGTGCCCAGCAGAAAAACATCCTCTTAAATTAGGGTGGTCTTCTAAAAATCACCAATGTGCCAGTGGTGACAGTGTTGCCAAGAAGAGAAAGGTCACTCATGTGGGGATGATATAAAATTATTTAGCAGCCATGCCATTATTATTCTGATAGATTAAAATCTTTTTTTTTTTACTATTTTGACTCAAGTATCCACAGTCAATGGTGGCAGGACCGGTGGGAATTTTTATTTCATGAGAGTTTTTGTCCTTTCCTTCTTACTTGGAACAACAATAACAAAAAAAGGATTGCAATATTAGCATTCCTGGCAGAGCACACATTCAAGTTCCTGACCTGTTATTGCTCAAGGACTTCTGCAGCTGCAGATGCCTGTTTGGAGCTACAGTTAGGTCACTTTGAATGGTGCTCATAGAATAAGGATCAAAACACTCAGAGCTTGATCAAAAGGACATTTTATGAACATTGCAGCCTGAGTTAAGTGCTGATCTGAATGCTTACGTTTGCCCTTATATTACCTCAGCTTGGTTATAATAAAATTAACACCCTTTTAAATAATACACTCAATTTTTATTTGTTTCATGGTTTTGTGCTTTATGGCTTTGAAAACATATTCTCAAAACCTTTCCATCACTCTGGGAATGTTTAGTTGTTTTGGGATCTGCAAATCAACATCTTTGTCCAGAGGAATAATAAGGGTTGCACCTTTGTATCATTGTTCTACCTGCTCTAACCTGGATTTATCCACCAAAGGTTGGGGTTTTTTTCTGTCCACAAAAGAGGGTAACCAGTCACACTCTCTCTTTTCCCAGGAAGAATTACCACCTCTAAAGAAACAACTAAAAACTGAACTACAAGCACCAGCAGCATCAATAGTCCTTTGTAAAGAGACAACAGAAAAAACAAAGGAGGGAAAAATCCAGTCTCTCCTCTGCATTTCACTTGCACATTAGAGGCAAAATAAACTTACCAGTCTAGGACAGGAGACATCTTATTGGTGCAATACAGCTGCTTAACTGTTCTTTAGAGATATTCATCTCAAAAGCCAGAACAGAAAGAACATTTTCCCCCCTTTTATTTATTTATCTTTTTTTTGTGCCAACTCACCTTAGCTGAAAAGCACATTGAGATTGTAATTATGGGAAGGCCTCATCTAGTAGATCTGTAAACTCAGCTATCGGCTTGAATTACTGGAATTAGCAAGGCTAATTTAATGTCACTGTTCGAAATAGCTCAGATTTGGAATTTCTTAATGGCCTTAGGAAAAGGAGTCTTTATGCATACTGCAATCTAGGCTTCATTCTTAGACTAAATTCCTTCTCATAGATTTTGTGAATGCCCTGTTTTGTAGCCAATACAAACTCTGTCCAGTAAAATAATGTAAGGACTCAGAATGAAAAGAGATTAGCTGTTCCCTGCTCCTGTTATTTTAAAGCAGAAATAACTTTGGCTTCTACTGATTCATAGACAAAGCTTGAAATGCAAAGCATGCTCAACTCCAGATTCAGCATGAAAAGGACCTTAAAATATTCCCGAGTGCAAGTAATGGACTTATTAGAGGGATGAAAAGAGGCACTTTTCACAGAATTCCAAGGTCTTTAGTCTTGTCATATCAATAATCTTGCTTAAGAATTTCATTCTGTTTACATTTCTTTCCCTTCCAAATATCCTGACTGACTCCTATGAAATACAACATTTATGCTTTTAAAGTGTTAATTTATTTCTGTTAATGTTTGGTGATGTAAAATGTCTGTGGATCACCCAGAGCATGAGTGATGGTGTCATGAGGGGGTGGGACAGGGAGCAATTCTGTGCAGTTATACACCTGAAAATTGATAAATGAGGAGGGAATTTTAAAGACTTGGTTAAAAGCATCTTCTTTAAATAATGGCAGTTGATTGTGCTGGAACTCGACATACCTGCAATCTGTTGCATTCTCCTTTATGTTCATGTTTAACACCCACAAAAACAATGCTGACAGTAAGAAAAAAAAAAAAAGCTTTATAGATATCAGGAAGGAAATTTGCCTAGCTCTCCTAATCTGCCAAAATATATCAATTTTTAACCCAGTTTGCCTAGACTTTGCAAGATGGTTTGCTCTAAAACCAGCACTAAGCAACTAGTGACAAATTTCCCTCTTTCTTTGAAGAAATTGCTGAAAAACAAAGGGAAATTAGGAACAAATCACAAAAGTCTGTGTGGGCATAGCAGGAAAGGAGACAGAGATGCCCCCTTTTTAAGGAGTGAGGGGAGTTTTTTCTTCATTTGGCTCCATGTCCTCCCCAGGACAATTTGCACTGACTGGGGACTGTCGTAGCATGGAGGGGACACAAGATATTTTGGGCTACATCTGCCCATGGCCCTCCATGAAACAACACCAGCAGAGACCAAAAGACCCCCCAGATATTGTGACAGGATGACTTGGCCATGCTTGGCATGTGGTACTGGCCAGTGATGATTTTCATAGACCAAACCAGATTTCATGGTGCCCAAGAGACCCAAGGGTCTCAAAGCACACCACAGGCATTAATTACACCCTCCACTTTGCAGAAATTAATTAAGCACTAAAGCCTCCTGGCCCCTGAGAGCCAAGCACAAGCCTCCATTCACTAATGGTTAAAACTGAGCCGAGGTTGTGCCAAGGTTTCTGAAACACTGACAGGAGAGCTAAGAAAAGCACCTCTGAGTGCCCCAAGCCACCCTGAAGCAGCAGAATCCTCCCCCCAGGATATTTATAATTCCTCTGGACACGTCCCAGCAAGTCCCCCTGAGAAGGCAGCCATTTGAGGTTTGGCTCTGAATCACTCTATAGCAAGGCATGGAAAGCTGACACACCAGGGAGCTGGAAGGGCAAGGGGCAGTCCCACCCCACAGCCATCCTTCAGGGGATCCGCTCAGTCCCGATTTCTAAGGACTCCTCAACAGTTTCTGACATTAGCAGTCATTTTTCCTGATAATGAACTGGACACCCCTGATGAGACATCCATGTGCCAAGAAGTAATAGGAGCTCCTCACATCATCCTTGTTGCTTTCTTGTGGGCCATTGGCTGCTGTGTCACCTGTTCCTGGGTGAGACATCCTCCAGCCCTATCCTCCCAGCTTCTCCAGCTGCAAGAGGCATCCCCAGCAGACCCATGGGAAGCAGACCAATGGGCAGGCACCCCAACATGCACAGGTGCTCCAAGATGCTCCAGAAACCACCCCCACTGCAGCATTTGCAGAGCTGGTATCCTCCACTGGAATAAATCCACACATCTGACACAGCCTTTGTCACTCTCCTGCAATGCTCCAGTAAATAAACAAAATCCTCTCTGCCTCCTGACTCCCCTGTTTTGCTCCATTCATGTTTGCTGGATGCCTCCCTGTCTTTCTGTCTGCCTGGATGATTTCATGTCCTCTCAGAAGCTGGACGAGCCATTTGCCCAGGGCACTCACAATGGATTCAGATGAGCAGCCTGCCAAACCACAAACATCTGCTGTCACTGTTTCTTTTGCAACAAATGCTTGGATGAAATGGGTGACAAGTGCATTAAAAAAATATGGTACCTGTGCCTGAGAGAGCTGGAAGGCAAAGGGGGATTGCCAGACCCTGCAGCTAACAAAAAGTGGTGGCTGTGCTGGAGCTGTGGCCTGGGAAACCCATTAAGACCACATGGGGTGTCAAATTGTAACACGAGTGGTGGGCTTGCAGGGCAAGCAGGAGCTGGGCAGGAAGTGAATTCAAAGAGACCAGAAACAACGTGAGTTTCTCAGCGCATGCCTGCCTTTGCCCTCCCAAAAACAGGGAGGAGAAGGCGAACAGGCACACCTGAGCTGCAGGTCAAGCAGAGGCAGAGACAGCATCCCCCTGTGCAGCCCATCCTGCTGTGGGGGAGATGCCCAGTGAGGGGTCCCTTAGAGCAGGGCTTGCTCTCGGGGCTGTATCTGTTAGCTCTGCTTTAGGGTTAGCACCATCCTGCAGCCATCCAGTCCCCCAGTGTAGGTCTCAATGAGATGGAGATTTAGGAGCTTCCAGGCAATCTCATATAGTGGTCCCAGTTACTCCATATCCTACATAACAGGAGCTGGTTAAGTATTTTTACAGACAGGTTTCTGCTCCTTAATGTGTGCAACTGGTCGGGGTTAATCTTAGTTATTAGCAACCGAAATCAGGCTCTAGCCTCTTGCTTTCCAACCCAAGCACAGCAGTAATTTTCCTTCCCTGTGTAGCAATACTGCCTTGCTATCTCCTTATTTTGGGATTTTTTTGGTACACAGAACCATTTTTCTTTTTTCCACATTTGTTATGAGTTCTGGTGGTAGGGAGTTGTTTGTAAATCACACAAGTATTTGTTTTACTGGAAACATCTGATTTAACACGTTTGTCTTTCAAAAAAGGCCAATTTTTTTAAACAAAGGTATTAAGCTGCAATGTAAATTGGGCACATCTGTTTATGAGTCACTGCAATAGCACTGCCTCTACTGCACCAGATCACATGGATCTCCAGGGGCCTGATCCAGCAAATTAGAAACTCACAGCTTGCTGGGCTCCCTTTTCCAGCACTCCTCTTCCAAGAGCACTTCTGCCTGATTTTATAAATTAAGGCTGCTAAATAAGAGAGACCTATTTAGTGTCTGCTAATAATATTAGGTGTCTGGCCCAGCAGACACTTAAGTATCAACATGATACTTAAGCTGGTGCCGAAGTCCACAGGCACCCAAGGGCCAAGTTCAGTGGAATTATTTATAGCTGGGAACTCCAGGCTGCACCAGACCCACTCTGCCCACAGTGCTGTACCACCTCTGCTGCCTTCAGTTGCTCAGGGCTGCCATAAAAAACATTTAGAGATATCAGCTGAACCTCCAAGATCAAAACCTGACCCACCAGCTGGTATTTATTCACTGGAAACACAAAGGTCAGCAGACCTGGGGGACGGGTCTGAGGCCCAGGAAAAAGTATGATAAAAAGTCTGATAACTGCAGTGGCTGCATCCCTGATGATTCTGGGGTAAATAAAGCCAATGAGGGGTGGGAAGGAGGGAATCCAAACCAGCAAACAGATGCCTGGAGGGGGCAGATTCAGGACCTCCATCCCCACAAGAGCTGCCAGACTTCAACTGTCCAGGGCAAAGCTTTCTGACTGTCACCAAAGCCCATGCCTAAATAAAGCTACGAGTCTCAGGAAGGGACACGGAAGGCAACAGTGCATCAGATGCTCCCTGAGAACAGGCACTGGTGCACAAGTGGGGAAGTTTGCTTGTACAGGGAAGGGGAGGGGAGAGCATTTTGGGTGTAAATGCATTCTTTCACATTCTCTGCACACGCTTTAGCAGTGATTTATGTGAACAAGAGAAGAGATACTGCAGATTGTGTTCTGCAATGACTTTGGGGAGCACAAAACCTTTTTTTTATTTACTTTTTACTGGAATGATCTACAGAGAACCAGAAGAGGACGAGCAAACATACCAAAGCTGCAGAGCAGCCGGCAGAGAGTTATTAAGGCGACAGAGGATATTACTCAGATTCTGATAATAACCACTGGCTCCCACCTGCCAACTGCAGGCTGTCTGACACAAAAAACTCCAAAAACAGGCTGGAGCAGATGTCTGCTTCCCCATGCAGGAAGTGTCTCCAGTATCCATGAGACACAAGCAAAATAGCTTCAAGCTTTACAGAGACTCGAGATACTGAATTCAAACAGGAAGGAGGGAGAAATAAAAACAGTAAAGCTAAAGGATGTGTCTCACATTGCAGTTGTAATTCACATTTTAGAAATCCTGCTGGGATTCCTGCACTGGACTGAGGCAGTGACAGATGCCCTGACAATATGTCCAGCTGCCAAACCTGATGCTCAGCAGCCAGCAGTACCTGCCACTGCAAAACATCCATCCCCACACATCACAGCACAGAACCACCAATGGATGCAGCAGCATTGTGGGCACTCAGTGGTGCACAGGGTCCCTCAGCACCCAGCAAAGAGTCAGCCCCAAGGCAGTGCTTCAGGCACCAGCTCCCACCTGCTTGGGGATGGGATACACAGACAGGGCCCTCCAAGGAAGGAAGGTGTGGGAAAGGGAAGGTGCTGCTGGGTTTGCATTCAAACTCTGTACTAGGCACCGGCCTAGCCTCCTGTGGGGGGGAAGGGCAGAGCATCATCCCAGGTCCCATGGGAAGCAAAGAGCACATGAAAAGCAGGAACAGACAGCAAGATGTCATTGAGAGCTCCAAATACCATTGAAGACACTTTTTAAAACAACAGAAGCTGGTGAATATGCCAGATTTCCATTCTCATAGAAGAAGGGGAATGTGCTACTGCTCCAAAGCAGAACAAAAGCAAACCGTGTCCAAATTTTCTGTTGTTTAAATAAAAAAAAAATTTTTAAAAGGCAAGTTGACATACCACTCCAACAAAGTCCAATCAATTCATTTGGACTTCTTTTTTTAAATTATTTTTCTGTGGTATAACTAAAAACATCATTTCAAGCAGACTTTTAGACAAGAAGCTACTGTGGAGTGAAAGCAGACAGCATTACCTTGTGCTACAGGCTGCTGCTGCTTCACTTCCCTGCTGCAAGAGCAAAGAAAGATGTCTCAGTTTATTCCAAAGCAAGAAAATCCCATCCAAAACTCCAGCATGCTTCACTGCCTCCCAGTTCCAGTAGAGGCAGTTTGCAACACAAAGTCTCCCATCAGAAAATTTCTGGCTTGCCCTAAAAGCAACATGAGGGGAGGTTAAACTTTGAAGCCAGGGCACTTTTGCCCCAAGGAAGATGCCCCACAGACCAAGAAAAGCTGGCAAAGCCAGCACACTCCAGAAGCATTTGGTTGCCTGAAATTTGTTCCCGTGGAAGAAAACCATCTGGGCTCTCCTTCAAGCTGTGAAAGCCCCAGGCCAGGAATGGAGGGAGAAGGCAGAGCCTAGTATGTGGCAGACACTGTGTGGGAAGGAGGACATCCCTCTAGTTCACAGCTCATCCATCCCAGTGCGCAGGGCTGGGGATCTGCTGGAGATACACCTGGGAATCAGGGGAGCCTGTGCTCAGGCAAACACACCTGGTTCCATTCATGTTACTCCTGGTGTCAGCCCCAGCAGATGTGTGTGCACAGCTCAGGGCTAATGCACAACAGCCGAGGAGAGCTCCTGCCTGACAGATGATGGATCCTCTGTTTCTGGAGCACACGGAGCAGTGTTGACTCAGTAATTGATCCTATCCTGGTAATGCACCGACTGATGAGTGATTTGCAGACCAGACCTAAATTCATATTATTTTCATTTGCAAAGCAAGGGGTGAGAAGAGAGAAAGAAATGAGGATTAAAACACCAGGATCCTAGGAGGTTTCTCTGGAAGAGCATTATCCTTCCCCTTTCCAATACCTTTCTGGCAAGGACTAAAAAAGAGGCTGCTTTTTGGGCAGGTTTGTGTTTCTTTCTGCTGGAGACCAACAGCAACCAGCAACAGGCTCCATGGTCAGGTCTATGCACAGGTCCAGCATGGGCTGTCCATTGATTTAATTTTGAAAACCTCATCTCAAGTAATGCATCTTCCTCCACCCAGGTTACAACCAGATACAGACATCTTCCAGATATTTAGCTCAGAGCTTCATTTAATCAGGCTGGATTATTTCATAGATACACACATTTTTATTTATGGAAAGATGAAAAAACTAATTTTCAAAATGCGGTGCTGCTGTCTGCAGCAAGTAGGGACCTGTTGGATCCTGGGTAGGGAGATGCTGCCATGCAGACTCTCACTCAACCACATGTAAGTAAACACCAGCTCCCCAGAGCTGTTGGTTGCTGCCACAATGCGATGCTGAAACTCGCACTGCCAGGTCATTGCCACAATAACCACCTGCACAAAAACAAACACATTTGTTCAAATTTGAAGAGGGGAACCAAGAGGTCAGGCTTTTTAAGGCAGCTTGGAGAATTTCAGCATTCCCCATCTTCTTCCCCTTAGGGCTCAAAAGTGCTCTGAGAGTTGTACCCAAAATGTTTCCAGTAAGTGGTGGTTTCCATGATCCACCTGAAACATCATCTGTTCTCCTGGACATCTCTTTCAGTGCAAGAGGATGGACAGCAGTGCAGCAGCCACAGCTGAGAGACCAGGGCCTTCTCCTATGCACTTTCAAAGAGACAGGGCCACCTGGCCTAACATTTATTGTGTCTTCAGCTATTTACATAGTTGTATTTCCCCATGTTGGGATTTCAGGAGTTCTCCTTCTGTTTTCTTTTTCTCTTAAAGAATTTTCCCCATACATGTTGCCAGGGGGACAAATTACCAGGTGCTTAAGAAAAACAAAAGACCTGGCCACAGAGGGAGGAGTCCAGCTGTACTACTCTCTTTCACCTGGGCTTGTGGGCTGTGAGTTCTCGGCGTTTTGGATGGGGAGAGAGGCTGGAAGGAATTTGTCAGCACTGCAGACTTCTGCTTTTTCGACTGCCTTCCTTCTACAGGAGAAACCCCGGGATTCCCAAGCCCGCCTTTCCCTGCCCCCTGGGAGCCGGGCTGCGACCGTCCTGCCCCCGCCGTTGCTTTGAGCCTTCGCTACTCTGTAGCCCTGCACACCCTGCCTGCCCAGACCTCCGGGGGTTCCCACCGCAGCTCTGGAGTTCCATACATCTCCTCTGCCACCCAGGGATTCGTGCTCCTCCCTGCCATTCCAGCCTGCTGTTCCCAGGGGTCTGGCCGGACACTGGGATCAGCTGCCCAGGGGTTTGTGAAGCCTTTGTTCCATCCCTTCCCGGGATCCCAGGGCACCGGTGCCGCGTGCTCCCCGAGCTCGCTCCGGAGCGCCCCCTGCAGCCGCGGGGGAACCACCGCACCTGCCCTGCTCACCGGGAGCCGCCAGCGCCCCTGCCGGCTGCGAGCGGAACTGCACCCGAGGGGAAAGGGCCTGACAGCCGAGAAGGCTGGGACTGGGTTTGTGATTGTTTGCTGTTACTGCCATAGTTATTGTTGTTTGTTTGACTGGTTATACACATATAGATATATAATAGTAAAGAACTGTTATTCCTATTCCTCATACCTTTGCCTGAAAGCCCCTTAATTTCAAAATTATAATAACTCAGAGGGAAGGGGGTTGCAATTTTTTTTTCATTTCAAGGGAGATTCCTGCCTTCCTTGGCAGACACCTGTCTTTCAAACCAAGACACCTCAAGACACTTTTTGGGCAGACATGTTTTTTAGTCCTTGATGGACCTTAGTTCTGTGAACTTGTCTTCTTTTGTCATTGAAAAGGACCTTAAAGATCATCTAGTTCCACCACACTTGCCACAGACAGGGACCTTCCACTAGAGCAGGTTGCTCAGACCAAGTTGGCCTTGAGCACATTTTCAGGGAACAGGAGCTGCAGCAGGCATAGGGCAGGAGAGGGATGACCCAGCCCTGTGCCCACAGGACATCCTGTGATGTTTTACAGCTGAGTGCTGGCACATTGACACAAGTGCTGAGCACATACATCAACCAGGACAGCCGGAACACACTCCAGGGCCAGAGCCCTCTCCCACAATGCTGAGCAGGGCTGTGTCATTTATTACATCCCCATAATCGCTTTTATCAGCTTACCTGCAGTAAGGCATTAGTAAAAGCCAAGCCACTCATGAAAGGGGCACCCTCTCCTATGTGCAAAGTCAATCAACATGTTATATTGTTATCGAGCTTGCAGACAAACCTCCCTTTGTACAACAAAATGTGCAGATACGGTACCCTGACCATCAGTGTAAGGTTATCTTATCAGGCCTTTAGCAAGTAGCACCTGATCTGCTTCTGTCTGAAATATGCCTTTATTGTTGTCCCTTAAAAAGAAAGCCAGTTAAACTATTTTGCCTCTCCACAAGGAAAAACAGCAAAAAAAAGAAAAGCAAGAATGTATCCAAGTCAGGAATTGTGTTTCCCAACTTCATCAGAATTCATATGTTTTCAGCCACAAAAAACAGATTCATCATCCTTTAAAGAAAAATATGGCCATCACTATTGCAACTGGGCACATTTTTGCATACTTGAAATTGTTTTGAGGCGTTCAGTCTTGTAAGATGCTGCATGCAGTAACAATTTAAAGAAACATTAGCTCCCAAATGACACTGTTGAAAAGTATCTCCTTAGACACCCTGGCATAGTACAAACTGTTATTCAAACCTGCAGCCTAACTAGATGCTTTTGCCAGCAGATTGGCATTATAAACATTTGGGAGTGATGAGCAATCACAGATTCCCAAAGACCTTGGCATATTTTTACGTGTTATAGCAGAAGCATCATCTCATCTGACCTTTAGTGTGTTTCCAGCCCTTCAGCCCCACCCAGTCTCCTCACACTGAGCCCACAGATCAGCCTCATCTTCCAAAAGAAGGATTTAGACCAGTGTCTGCTCACACTGGGAATGTAATGCTTCATGTGATTTATGAATGTCCCCTCCTCTGATTCAGCTTTTTAAAAATGGTACATCATTCTTTGCTTTGGGTGAGAATGGACTGAGGCAGAGGAAGTCCTGAAAATACCAGATACAAATTGCTCAGATGGGCTTGGATTTGTAAGCACAACACTGAAAAAGTTAAACAACAGTTAAAAATTGAAGTGCAATTGAAATAAAAAAAAAATAGAACCATGAGATTAATATATCCAGTGGACTTACTTGCTGATTCCACCAATGATTTTTGCACATATATAGCTTTTCTCAAAGTACAAATTCTGATAGATGACCTTCTGCTTCTTCAGTTGTGAACTTAGTGTTTCTTTGGAGGAACTCAGGGCACAGAGGTCACAAGAACCCTTCAAAATATACACACTGTGTACAGTCTGAGGCCTGCAAGAGTCACAGCTAGCTGAAGGATGCTATGAACAAGCCCTTCTCCAAACACCACCAATAATTTTCCCAGTCTGTCAATAAAAAAAATCTTTTTTTTGCTGACGTCAAAAGTAAATTAATGAACTTGCCACTCAATCAGAGCATCAGTCAACTGCTACATGTGACTCCCTCTCCATCTTTCAGCTTTTATTTAGACAATGATGAGGAATTCTTGACTTTCAACCAAATCTTCATTAAAAGAAAAATTCAATAAACACAAACATTTGAAATAGAAAAGCAATAATCAGGCGACTGCATTTTTTTAGTTGGTACAATTCCAGCTCTTCCATCAGGATAATCTAGCTGACATTTGGCCTTGTCATTTTTTCACCCTGGGACAGGATGAATGTCTTGTAAAACAGCATGTTTCTGCTATCATTGCTTCAGTCAAGCATTCAACAGCACTCTCTTTGGAGAAAATAAAAATAAAAAAAAAAAAAAGTTTCTGCTACTAAAATGCTAAGTGCTAAAGCTTTTAGCAGATAGAAAAACTCATGGGAAGGATGCTGTGTCAATCCAACCCAGCTCACCTGGTGCCTGAGCAAAGGACAGGCCAGCCCTGCTGAAAGCTGAGCAGAGCCATGAACAGTAAATATTGATACCGCATACATGATATTTGACAGTAGGACCATCCAAGCCTGCAGGCTGTTCATGAGGATGGGACAACAGCCACATGGCCCTGCACTGTCAGCAAAACCCACACAGATGGGGATATGTCCCACCTGTGGAAGGAGTATTTTAAAAGTCATTCAGGTATTTGAAAATGCCTGTCTCAGCAGAGGGATGAACAGCCCAAGACCCAGCAGTAAATGGAGCAGAGCAGTGTCAGCAGATACAGGTACTGGGACAGGGGCACCCTTGAGGCATTGGCAGAGCAGTGATCATTGTGGTAAAGGATGGGAATACGTGATCTTGTAAATATTTTAACTAGTGTTGGTCTGTCTCCCAGTACACACATGGAGTGACCCTCGGCAGACTGATTGCTATTCCCATGTTGGGAGCATCCCCTCTTCCAGCACAAAAGCTCATTTCTAAGGAACTTTTCCCACAGAAATGAGCAGCAGAAACCAGGAGGGCAGCACCCAAAGCGACCTTGTCTGGCCTCCCCCTCTGCCACTCACAGCCACCACCTTGACAGGGGAACCCCCTGGTACATGTTTGACCCCCAAAATGAGCAGCCTCAGGGAGGGAGCTTGGATTGATGGCACCCTCCTGAAATAAATCTGGGAGAAGATGGAGTGAGGGGAGGAAGGTCACCAAAGGCTGAGCTGTAGGAACATCTCAGCACTGAGACCTCTAACATGGAATGCTTTACTGGGGCATTTGGAGTTGTTTAAAAGCAGAATAGGATGAAAGTTGCAACTCACAGGGTTTCAGAGCAGCTTCCAAAAACATGGTGAAGGACAGAAAACACAGGGTTCCCACTCTGTGCCCACACAGGGCATGGCCACCACACAAACACAGAGACCTCCCCTGCCCTGTGACGTGCCTATATTCCCATTTGGAAGCAAAACCACCTTTGTAACATGGAGAAAGGGGCTACCAGCAAACAGCCTTTCCACCTGGGAAGAGACCACACTTGGACAGCTCAGAGGCAATATTCAAGCCTGTAATTTGATGAGAGCACTCAGAAAAAATCCTGCCAAGAGAATAAATCAGTGGCAAAGCGAGCTAGACTAAAGAGTTACAGATCTGGTAAGTCATGGGGGAGACTGTGCTGATTTTTCAAATAGCGCCTAGGTATGGTATGAATTGCTGGAAACCCACAAAGGGTCTGGCTGCAAATGGGCAAGGTGCAGGAAAACTTGGGGCTTCCTTGGGGGCTTAACCTACAAACTCCCTCTTCCCCTTAGAAATAGCCAAGGGACAGCCGAGAGGAAAACTAACTGCAGGTTATTGCAGTAGCAGCAGCCAGGCAGGGGAGCTGTTTTACATACACAGACTTCCAGAGCCATCTTTATATATCTTTATTGCACACATATCTCATGGGATGAGGCCAACTTCCCTTCCCAGGACAAACTATTTCTGCTTAATTCTGCCAAATCCATCTGTTCCCAAGACAACTTTTGTTGCTGCCTAACACAGATATTTTGGAAGAGTAAATCTTCCCCTCAAGCTCCCAACCCCTTCCCCCAGTTGCTGGATTGTTCAGAATGTTCCCTGGGTGTTTCACCTACTAAAACAGATCTTTTCCTCCCAGCAAAGCTTGTGAGATGCCATGGGGCACAGGTGAGCTGGACCAAACCACCTTTGCAAAGCCTCTGAAATGCCTGCACCTCCTCTCCCCCAGCATTTAATAAAGCCCACACCTGGCACAGGAGCCTGTCCAGCGTCCATGTTTTATTTTCAAGCTCCCTGGCAATGATCTCTTTGGTTCCAAGTGGCATCTGGAGTGAGCACACCCGAGGTGAGCTAATTAGTGGGTGGCTGGCTGGAGCACCAGCAAAGCACCAACCACCCCGAGCTCTTTTTCCTTTGAGTGCCTAGTGCAGGATGACTGATCCCAGAAGGCTGTGAGCACATGTTTGCATCACAGAGCCTGGAAGACATTTTCACTGGTTCATAATTTGGGGGGAAATACTATAATTCATTTGCAGACATGATTTGCCATTGGTGTGGCATTAATATATGTGTGTGTATGTACAGAGCTCTATTTTTAGAGCTGCATGGCCAGGGTGCCAGCACCATGGGTACTCTATTGACAAACAGGATGCACTCTTCTCTGAGTTGGGAGGTTTTCAGTCCTCCCCCTCATTGTAAACATCATCTGCCTTCAAAACCCTTAATGTGTTGCAGATGTGACAAACAATAAAAGACCTATCATAAAAAAAAGCCTGCCATCTCCATGTTTCCCACTGGGGCAACATAATAATGAATTTATTAGCATATAGGGCTCACCAACATATGTTTATAGTCACTCGCAAACTTTTGACTTGACAGTTTACAAGTATGTTTAAATCATTAAAGTTTAGGTTGATTGTCCAGTTATCACAGTCTCATTATAAATAGGAAACAAAGGTTACATTTTATACAACAGGCAATAAATCAAAACTAGTCTGTATTTTAGAGTGACTTTTTTTTTTTTCCTCTTTTGCTCCTTTTTCATCTCCTTATTTTCAAGACCTTCTGAGGGGACATCTTGGTGAGGCCAGTGCTCAGTAGATGTTTGCAGTTAGCTGGCAGGACCAGTGGCACCCACACCAGGGAGCAGGAGAAACTCTCACTGCATTTGAGAGATGCAAAGACCTCAGAGGTGGCAAACTCTGCCAATGTTTTCACTCAATCAACAGCCAAAATCGGAGCCAGCCCAAGACACTCACCTCTCCTCCTTCTCAAGGCATCACCAAGTCCATCTGCAAGGCTTGGGAAACCCTCTGGAAGAGAGTTCTCCACTGCCAATTTCCTCCTAAGCTGAACAAAGCAAAGCACCTGAGAAAAGGAGGGCAAAATCCCAGACTGTGTCCCCTGACTGCAGACATCGAGGGTCAGCAGGACTCAAACATGCTCAAATGGGGGTTTGGGTTTGACCATTGCACTACAACACAGCCTTCCATCCATGGTCCTGCCTTAACACTGCAGAGCATCCAGCACAGGATAAAACCAGGGGCTCAATAGCACAATCCCAGTCACTCCCAGTCCCTTCTGCCTCTATTACAGGGTAACCACCTTGGAAAGTAGAGAGATAAAGCCACATTACTGTTGCAGTGGGGATCCTGCAACACGCATATATCAAACCAGGAGTCCCGTGGAAAGGAAATATATATGGACAGACAGATTCTTGATAGCTGTTTCAGAGAGATGTTTATTTCTCCAGCCGCATGGCCGGAGCTCTGCCCAGGAACTGTTCCAGTCACGGGACCAAGGGTCCTTCTGCCCGCGCAGGGAACACAAACCAACCAATGGGAACGAGGCTGAGCAGGGACAGGGTAGCCCCGTGTCTGTGCCCTCAGGGCCCCTCTCCCAGGGCTCCATGGCAGGGGAGGGACCCCAACACCTCACCCGTTTTATTTTAATAAAAGGAGAATGAAAACAACTGGATAAACATAACAAGAACAGTTTCAAAACAAAACAAGCCACCCTCCTGAGTCTTTAAATGTCCAAACAGATTCTGTGGAACATCTTAGGGCTGACAGAAGGGAGACAGAACTCTCTGAGCATGCTTTGTGGGGAAACTGAGGCAGGAGAGGGTTTAACTTCTTCCCTCCCCCTTTTCATCCCCCACTCGGCATTGGAAAGGGATTTTTGGGGAAACAATTGGCAAAAGCATGGTTTTGTGAGGGAAACCATGGATGAAAAAACGGATTGGGAATACACTGGGGGTAATAGGACATAGGGTAAAAGGGAAAGGTGGGATTAGGAAAGGGAGACTGTAGGGGGGGCTTACAATGGAGATATTGTCTAACATGACTACGATTTTTTGCATATATACTGCCTTTTACAGGAACACCATCAGGCCCAGTGACCTGCGATGCTTGTAACCCTTTTCTCCCTAGTACAATATTAAATTCCACCACCTCTCCATCTCCCAAGCTTGGGATGCATTTTTCAGGGTTATTCTTTTTAATAGCAGTTCTATGCATGAATATGTCTTGCTGGTTGTCACACCTTGTTATAAAACCATAATTTTGCTTAACATTATACCATTTTACTATCCCTAAGGTCTTAGTTGCTATGATCTTTTCCTTTTTCCGAGTGGCTGCTGTTTTCTGTCTCGCTGCGTCTTTGCTGTCTCTTTCGGTCGCTCCCGTGTTGGAATTGTCGGGGCTGCTCGTGCCTGCGCGCTCTTCCCGGGGTCGCGTTTGGGGCTGTGCGGGCCGGGCCGGGCCGTGCCGCTCAGTTCTCCGTGCGTCGCCTCCTCTGGTCGCAGCTTCGCTGCCGCTGCCGGGCGCTGCACCCACGTCTCGGCTGGGCCCCTGAGCGACGACTCCCCCGTATCCTGCTCCAGCGCGCGTCTCGGCTGGGCACGGCTCCGTTCCATCGCCACCGCCACCAGCCGCCGCCCGCGCGCCGCCCCTCTCGGCCGGGCATTCCCGGGGCTCGCTCCACCACGCGCTGCACGGGGCCATTCGGGCACCGCCGGGTCCCGCCGCTCCCGCCGCTCCTTGCTCCGCCACCGACACTGCGGCTCGCGTGGCTCCGCCCGCACGCGGGAACTGCCTCGCTGCTGCTCGCAGAGCGCTCGGTGCACGTGGCCTGGGCCGCACGGTCCCTGCGCCAGGCTTCCCTTCACCAGGACACAGCTGACACTGCTCAACAGTCTCGGTAACTAAATAATATTCACGAAAATATTCTTCCATCGGCATATATTTTGACTCCAGTATTAACTGTGTCCAAACGGTTTTCCAAAAGCCCTTGGTAATAATTAAATCCCAAGAAACATAGAAAAAGTTCTTAAACAACCATGCCAGGAAGTGTTTCAGTTCTTTTTGAGCTTGAATCAAGCTAAAATTTACAAATCGTTGTTCAAGAATCATTTTAAGTTTAAGATAAATGTCCATATGCGGCTCTGAGAGCCAAGAGTCTTCCCACGGTTCCTCCATAGTTTAGATATGGAATAGCAAAGCAAAACCAAGAAGAGGAATCCAAAGTTTCCAGGGTTTACTCACACAAATCAGTCGCTTAGGGATCGGGGATCGTTCTGCTCACAAATCTCCACCATTTGTTGCAGTGGGGATCCTGCAACACGCATATATCAAACCAGGAGTCCCGTGGAAAGGAAATATATATGGACAGACAGATTCTTGATAGCTGTTTCAGAGATGTTTATTTCTCCAGCCGCATGGCCGGGGCTCTGCCCAGGAACTGCTCCAGTCACCGGACCAAGGGTCCTTCTGCCCGCGCAGGGAACACAAACCAACCAATGGGAACGAGGCTGAGCAGGGGCAGGGAAGCCCCGTGTCTGTGCCCTCAGGGCCCCTCTCCCAGGGCTACACGGCGGGGGAGGGACCCCAACACATTACATTTTGTAAACTATTTCCAGATTTCAAAGCCTGGCATAATTTCAAATCGGCATGCTACCCTAAAATTTAGAATTTGTGGAAAGCGGGGGGGGGGGGGGGGGAATGTGGAATAGTTTCTGGTCCCTTTTATTTCTTGCTATGTACATGTAATACGATGGAAAAAAATTAATTGAAAAATACCCTTTCAAAGTAAAAAGAAATATCATTCTCATGTTGAAAGTGAATATTTCCACACCATCAGCAACTTTTCCTGGGCTGGTTTCCAACTTAAAACTTGAGCAGAGTCACAGTTTATATCCAATACCAACCAAATAGGATTTTGTCACTTGTCATATCAGCTTCACCTTTCTGCTCTAAAGCAAATCATAGAAAAAGAGCATATGGCATGGGCAAGCAAGGAAGAAGGTCTCCCTGATGGCACAGCCCATGCCCTCTGAGCTAAGTCAATGCCTTAAAGCCCTGTTGGAAAAACTCCACACTCTCAGCAACCTGAAACACTTTACCTGCCAGGAACCCCACGCCCCAGAGACACAACTGCTTTAAAGTTAGTATTTACCCATCCCAGAGCAAAGGCAGCAGCAAACACCCTCCAGCAGAGCAGCACAGGGAGGACAAATCCTCTTTTCCTACTACATGTTCATGTACCACAGTGACAAGAGGGGTCTAAGTTGCCAGAAGGGCAAGTCATCAGGGACATCAATACAGTGATTAAACTAGCCTAGAGAGACAGAAAAAGGCAGAAAGGATCATATATCTGGCTTCAGAGATCACTGATGATAATGTGGGGAAGGCTTTAAGAGGAAATTAGAAACACATTAAAAATAGCATCAAGGTGCGACACAAAGATCATGGAAAATGAAACACTTATCTCTGCTCTCAGCATGGGACACTGTGAATCACCTGTATTTCTTTAACAAACTTTGTTATTTAGTTCTTGGATGAAATAAAGTATATTTTATCCTTCTCACAATTCTGTGTTTCTCTTTCAGACTTGGAGTGGAGGACTTTAAAAGTCTTTTTTTTCTCTTACTTAATATTTGAATATATGTATTTTATGCATTTTACATAATGTGTCAATAATCTTTGATATGAGACTGGCATTTAATATTTCAGCTCTCACTTCATTAAAGATAGTTTAATTATCCCAGACCAATGGGAGGGAATTTATAAACATCTGTGCTTCGTTTAGGAGCCCAAATTTGCCTTTTAAACTTCAAAGCTGCAAAGCTGATTTTATCCAGCTTCAGTTGTCTGGTCTCTCAAAGAGCACCGTGTAGCACTGGAACCAGCATTAATTGGGCCAAGCCTACAGCCCGCAGACCAATGTCCAACACTGTTCATCCATGCTGGACACAGCCTCCAACAGCCTGGGCTTGCTCACACTAGCGAACAGATGAGCTCCACAGACTGGTCAGTGGATCAAGGCAAAAGCCCACACCAGCAGCACATGTGACTTCCCGACTGGTCCTTTGCTTTCTCCTCCCAAGGGGTGACCAAGGACTACCTCATTAATAATGTCAGGAGTGCCTCAGGGCCGTTTTCAAAGCAACCAAAGACATGACTCACACTGGCAAGCAAAGATTTTTAGGCTCCCAAGTACCTAAATCACTTCCGCAAAATGAGCCTGAGGTATTTGCAAAAAATCATTGGGGGTTTCTAAACCCTACATCAGAAATAACCATCATTAGCTGCAGTCAGACAAGCATTCCTGACTTTCTGATGCCCATCAGGAAGCTAAGAAGCTCATCTTGAATCTCAGGATTGCAAGCAGCAGTGGGAAGGAAAGAAGAGGCTGACCCTGGGACCTGCATCAGATTTGCAACTTGCCTCAAATCCTCTCCAATGGGCTGCCCTCAATACACCCTTACAAAACCAGCCTGGAAAAGCAGAGGCATTTCTTCTCCAGCTGCTGCCTCAACTGGCACCAAGGCCAGCCAGCACAGTTCTGGGCATCTGTAGCCTCTGGGCTGTGGAGGGCATTGGGGGTGGCTGCAGCAAGTGAACCTGAGCAGACCCCAGGGAGCAGCTCCCCATACCATCACCAAAACCTATAATCCACAGAGGGACAGCTGCTGCAATACCACCATCCCCATCACCTGCTAAGAAACGGAGCTGGTTCCTCACTCGCAGCACTCCATCTCCAGAGCCTCTGCCACAGTCATCTTCATCGTCGCAGTCTCCACTCTCCTCCTCCTCCTCTTCTGGGGCTTTTCCTGAAGCTTTTCGATGGGGCAAAGTCATCCCTCTGAGCAGCTGAAAGACATGAGGGGCCACAGTCACTCAGCCGCTTCCCTCCACTCTCCCTGCTGCTTTGTCCTCTGCTCGCTGGGGGAGTGGGTGACAGGAGCAGGACAGGATTCAGTGGAGCCAGGACAGTGGGACAAGACCCCAGCACACTCCTTGTGCCAAAGTACTGATGAGCTCAGGTTCATTCATGGACAAAGCTGCACGCAAAACTTCAGTGGAAGAAACAAAAGGAGGAGGCAAACCCACATTGAGTCATTCTGCCCTTCAGCTTCTGCCCAGTGAGCATCCCATGAGCCCTGCAAGACCCCAATGTCACCAAAGCTCTGGGGTCTGCTACAAAACGCATGTCAAGTTAGGCCAGACAGGGGAAAAAATAGTAGCAAGAGGAACCTCTGTTCAGGGAATCTCACTGCTTTCAGGGACTCTATCCCATCTGAGAAGTAACACAAGAAAGGAAATGGCATATCTCTCAGGTCTGTATGGACTCCACAAACTACATCTAAAAAAAATCTCATTTCTCACTCTTGAAGCACAGAGGGTGCTAGTGAAAGTTTCTGGGGTAGCCAAGTGACACAATGAAAGCATCTTTTAAAGAATATTTTAAAGCTGAGTCCTAAGTAACAGTGAGAATTTGTACATCCCTGAGACAGGGACTTGAATGCCTCCCCTGAGCATGGGGTCAGGACCACTTTCCAAACATGGGTGGGAGCTCCCCATGCTCCCATCACAGCACACAGAGGGATTAGACACAGTATAAATTATCAGCTTTCTCTCTTCACTGACTTTCCTGATTTTGCTGTTGCTGAAAGCAGCCAGCTACTCCAACATAAACCCAGATCCCCTTTGAAAAAGTGTGAGTCAGCTAGTTAATATATGCTGAAAATTTCTATCACTGCCACTCTGCTGTTAAAACTTCTTGAATTTAATCTCAGTGCTAAGGGAAAAAAAAAAAAATGAAAAGGATAAGTAACAGAGAAGATATTGCAAAATGGGACCTTTCCGCATACTTCAGGGGTTTAGTTAGTTCCATCTCTTGCAGCACTGTGCATGCCTTGCAAGGCATTTTTTAATATCTGGAATCTAGGTTATATTTTTAAACTATTAAGCTAGCCTTAGAAAACAGTTTCTAAAATATTTAGCTCCTGAAGTTTATACAGCCTTGGAGGAATGCCTTTGGCATCTGGCTCGCCCTGTCCACAGCAATGTCCACATACTTCAGTGTTTATATTAGAGGAGTGTAACATAATGAAAAACAAATGGCTCCATGTAAGACCCCTTTGGGTTCCCCAGCTGCAGCAAACCCTGCAGCAAAGCTCTCTCTGGCACGTGTCAAAGTCTGCCTGGTGTGAGAACCATGCTGGGTGAGTCCCACATCCACGGTAGGCAGCAAAATGCAGCTCATCTCCTCAAAACTCAGAGGATGTGCTTTCACGGTCTCCAACAGGCTTTGGCTCAGGCTGGTTAAGTTCATTTTTCAGGAATTTTATTTTGTTTAGACATTTACAGGCCTCTCCCAGAATATGGTGCAACCACAAAAAAAATAACAAACAAAAAGGCAAGTGCAGCGCTGGGGGTAGCACAGGGAAGACCCCACCCAGGAACTGAACATGCCAACCACCCAAGCCTTTACATCATCACTTGTACTTTGCTCCTCCAAACAAAGCCCCCAGCTAATAGCAGTCCTCAGCTCGAGGTAGAATGAGGGTCTCCCATGCACAGCTAATTAGCACACACACCAGTTCAAACCCATTGCTCCAGTGCACCACTGCCAAAACCCAAGTCCATCGTGCTGAAAGGGACCGCGACTGTTCAGCAGCAGGATGCTTGCTCCTCTGTGGGATTCTCGTTCCTCTGCATCCCAGGAACAGAACAAGCCAGACGGGACCCAACCATGCAGTCCAGGTGGGACAGCTTTCATGATTTACCCGAAAGAGCAGAGGAACTTTCTGGCAGAGAGAATTAACTTTTGGGATATTTTCAGATTTAATAAGCTCAGTGGGGGGCAAGGAAAAATCAGGATTTTTCAACTGTGTGTTTTCAAACAATAAAATAACTGAGCATTTCTTGTAATACTAGTTTTTTCCTTGGCATGCCATAAATTAGCAGCTTAATTTCTATGCCTTTGTAGCCACAATAAAACAGGAACTTTCTGAGAAACATCACGTGGGCCCCAACTTTGGCTCAAGTGAACGTGACATCCCTGTGCCACACTGCTCATTCCTTTGCCAGGAGAAAACCTCCATCCTTAGCCATGCCCTCCCCAGCTGCTGACAACTATAGAGAGATTCAATTAAATTTTTCAGCTGCCTGTGGGAGAAATAGAGCCCATGACACAAAACCTACTGGAATAGTTAGCAGAGACCAGGCGTGGGGTGGAAATCCTACTCCACTCAATTGGTACATCCAGACCCAGGAATGCTGTTGGATGTCAGCTTCATCCAGAGCAGCAGCCCTAGTCCCACTCATCAACCATTCCACAACCTCCTTGATGGTTTGCATGCTTTATGAAATTATATTTGGTGGGCTGAACATAGATTCCCCATCCTTAAATAGCAAGCAGAGCTGACTGTACCCTAAAATTACAGTTTATTCATGTCTTGTGGTTTAAAGCCCGTGGTAAGAGGCAGGAAAATACACGGTCTGGTGATCACTAAAGTAGTATGTAACAGTAAGATAGCTTTAACTTAATCACAACTCACCCAGCTCTAAGAGTTTACTGTCTTATCTACTCTTCTTTGCTAAACCATAATGGCAAAAATACACTGTAAAGTACCTGATGTAAACTGGAGCACACTTTGTGGGAGGCCGGGGACACACATCCGCACACCTCCGAGGGGGCTGCGGGGCTTTCCTCTTCCATCCACACAACCACCACGGCAAGAAACTCCCTCTGCTCCTCACTACAAGTTCTAACGGATCAGGCATCCATCAGTTTTATTTCCAACCTCATCCCCTTTAAACCCTGACCCTCTGGACAGATAGGGTGGGCAGTGCCAGGGCATCAGCAGGAGGCACTCCAAGGGACACTGGGCAGTCACATCTGGTTTCCATGTACATCTTTGTTGTTTGGTTTGTCTTGTGGTCTCCCTACAGCCTAAAACACAAGGCAGAAAGGAACGGTGTGCTGAGCCTTCCTGCAAAGAAAGCTCCCCAGGATATCCCAGCATGATTTACACAATTATTCATAACTGTACAGTGAACAGACAAAACAGATGCAGCAACACAGGGTAATGACTCAGCTTGTCTTGGACAGGCCACTGTATGTTGAAATCTTTTTAACTCCTCATTCTTTACAACCACTTCACTCAGAGCCCCCCATTCTACCAGCCCACTGAGCCACCTGGTCTTACTTTTCCAATTTCAGCACAAACAGTGGGTGCTGCAACATAGTTTTTACCATTAATCACCCATCTCTGAAAAGAGCTCAGCATCATGTTTCTTGGACTGCAGTTTCATAGCTGTTTTGTCCTTTTGGAAACTAAGCCCACAGTATTGCAAATATCAATTTGAGCAACACCCAAAATTGTGCCCACAAATTCAGATTAAATACTGTCAGCAAGCTACAAGCACTGTGCTCCTTTAGGGCAGAAATCATCCCTTTCAACACACTTCAAAAATATGTAAAGTAAAGAGAACAGCCAAAGAGATTATTAAGGGGAATAGAAGACTTTTAGAAAAACATTTAATTCCTTCATGAGTTTAGGGGAGAAGGCTGATTGATATTTGTAATCTTTTGGTGGACAGAGCTGTCATTTAATTTAGCTTGCATGACTGAAAAAATTTAACAAAAAGTGCTCCAGAGAGTTTTGCTGAAATTCTTTGCATGTTTTTAGTAAGCCTCTGGAATACGATCAAACCTAAAAAGCTGGAGAGGATGGAGACTGAACTTGCAGCTAAAATAATGTTCAGAATTGTAACATATGCTTAATAATCAAGTATTCACATCCAGCAGAAAAAGTGGCTCAGTGCACAAATGACTCTGGAGCTCCAGCCATGTGTCCATGTGCTGCTTGGCATCAGGAAGGGAACCCTGGGAACTCAACCTAGCAGGGAAAACCAGCTCCTGGCTCTGCTAGAAACCTCACAAAACTCAGTGAATTTCACCACCTCACAACTGGTTGAAAAGCTCAGGATGCCTTCCTTCAGGAGCCTTGTAAGGAAGACTTTTGGAGGAGCAAAGGTATTACCTCCCCTTCCTTCACTCCAGTCACCCACTCCAGCCACACACTTACAAGTACCTGAGACAAGTGCTGAGATACTTCTCACACAACTCCTGAGATTCCCAACGGATCAGGTTTCTCTATTTTAAATTCCATCCTGCTAAAAAAAAAAGGTTTTTGGGGGTGAAAAACTAGATCTTATGTGGCCAATCCTGACCTTGAAATCTGCAATACCAAATAATTTATGTGTGGCTTTTGAATCAGGGCAACATCATGGGAAACGTGCAGATTTTCACACGATACTGTTCCCTGTTAACAGCTCATTATGATGTACAGAAGTATATTCCCATTATGAAATACAGCTGGGGTTGTTTTGCTTACGAAGGTCATTATCTGATCACAGGCAAGAATTGGGGAAAGGAACCCATTTTATAAGGCTAAGTTGTGGACTTTTTCAAAACTCATGTGTTTTGAATTTGGTGGCCTGATCAAACATAAGCATGCAACAGCAGAATCGATTCTCTCCACTTCCTCTGCTTATTAGCCCTGGAAATAGCAAGAAAAGATTATATTTTATTAGCAAATACTTCATTATTTAACCAACCCTCATGAGATTGCTGGTGCCCTCCACATCACGTTTCTATTTCCCCGCTGCCTTAGGTTTACCCACTCTGTGGAGACACACCTTTGTGGAACAGGAGTATGCACAAACACAAACTTAATGCAACATCAACAGCATAATTTTTTTATTGCTTCTTTACAAGCTCCAGAAAGCCTTCCCCCTCTTGGGCAGCAACAAAATGCAACACATATTACAGAAAAACTCAATGTTCACTGGCACCAAGCACCAAACTCCATTTGAAAATAAGGATATTTAACACCTTAAAAATATCTGTAAATACCGGGATTTGTACTTCTGTCTTGCAAGAGTGAACACATGAGTGTGTGCACACCGGCAGGCACCACTGCTCTTCTGATGACAGCGCTGGCCCATGGATAGAACCACCCATTTTGGCAGGAGAACATCTGAATTGTGGTTTCCTTATGGTCCTTCCAGTTGGATGCACCTTGGTAGCACAGACATGGCAGAGAAGAAACCTGTTCCTCATTGAACTCCCATTTCAAGCTCAGCAGAACAAAAAGTGATCACTAATCAAATGTTAATAAAGTGAAAGCAGACTTTGGAGATGGAAAAGTGATTTGCAGTGCTTGGAAAAATGATGAGTTGGACATGGCCATTTTCTCAGCTGCTCTAAAGGCCAATTCTGCATTTCCCTGTGCTGCCTCCTTTGAGACATCACAAGGTTTGAGCTAAACTCAGCAGACCAAGCCCCAGACAGCACCTCCTGCCTGCTCTGAACAGCATCAGCAAGGGCATTCCCTCCCCACACACTGCTCTTGAGTCACTCCTACTCTGGGGCTCTGCACTAGTCCATGGTGATGGGTGACTAAAGTTGTGAACCATAGTTCTGAGCCTATATTGTGGCTCCTTAGCCATAAAAATGTTTTAGTCTTTAATTCTAGCACCAAAATACCTGGAATAGGAAAAATCCCTACCATGCATCAGTTGGGGTTTACCAGCACAGCAGGACCCACTTTATTATCTTCACAGGCTCCAGAGGAGATGCTCTTGGCTGCCAGTTAAGTCACTTTTCCTGGTCACTCTCCTGATAGCACAAAGAAGATGGTGACAGAAGTGAATTCATTGACCAAAGGGTGGCTCTACTTTATGGATCATCAGTTTAATTCCAGATTAGCTATCCAAACTGACATCATCCCTATGGGTAAAGGGAGACAGATAAAGACCCCTAAGTGCCGGCAGTAATTAACACGAGTTCGCACTGGACAATAAATCTCATTTGGCAGCAGAAGGGGCTGCCAAGGAATTATGGATTGCTCTGGTTTGGTGAGGGCGGGCTGATGCCCGGGACTGTATGCTCCCATGGAGGTTAAGCCCTGGCTAGCACCACGGCAGGCACAGGGACCAGCTCCTGCCTGCTGTCCCCCAGGCAGGGGAGGTGTCACTTCCCTGGCCTGAACAAATGCTCATTCATCACCAGGCACATGTGAAAAAGAGATTACCCAGGCTTTACCATCAGCTCATTCACCTTATATCCAGTTCCTTCCCCTTCCACTCCAGCTATTTATGGCTTGTTTTTGTGCAGCAGTAGGAAGGAACAGGACAGTGCGGGTGCCGAGCAGGGCTAAGGGGTACAGCCCAGCCTGATGGAGTCCTGGGCAATCCCTGTCTGCTTCTGGCTCATCCCCTGAGCCCCACATCGATGCCAGTGCTGGAGAAATACTGCTTTCCTCTTTGAGCCACTACAGCCCCTTCTCCTATTTTGCCTTTCCAAGCCTTAACTATTGCTGGACCTTCAGCATCCCTTCCTACATCTGCTTCCATCAAACACAAACATCCCTCAAACTCAAAAAACCCAATCACTAGACCAATCATCAAACATGTGGTTGGACTAGGCAATAGATGATGCCTTCAGCATTTTGCTGAAGTCTGCCTGGACCAATTCCTCTCAGGATCAGAAAGACTTCCATGAGCTACCATTTCCCTAGAAGCAACATAGGAATGCAGCCACTTATTGCAAACACCCCGTTCCATCTCTTCTTCACTTTGCCTGGGCTGATCAGGCACATTAACTACCCACAGCTGTCAAGGGTGGTGGAAAAGGTTTTGCAAAGATGCTCCCTTCTTGCTGCCTGCAAGGGCTGGTTATCTTGTCCCCTTTCCACACTGCTCTTCCTCTGGCATCATATCCCTGCTCCTTCTCCCCACAAAGTTTCTCAGTCTCCTACCCCTCTCCTTTTCACCCACTCTGTATCACAAGACATGAGAACCTGGACCAATTTCTTCACCTCTCAAGAAGCCACCCCTCAGGGCGTTGGCAGCTGAGTGAAGAAGGGATGTGGGAGCCTACATGGGCCAGGACCCGACACTGCTATTATCCATGTTTTCCATATTTTGTTTCATTATGTTGGAGCAGAACCCCACTCTGCTATCCAAA
Organism: Corvus hawaiiensis; assembly: GCF_020740725.1. Lineage (NCBI taxonomy): Eukaryota > Metazoa > Chordata > Aves > Passeriformes > Corvidae > Corvus > Corvus hawaiiensis. The sequence goes on along the minus strand of NC_063226.1, from coordinate 7,493,756 downwards.
CACTGCTCAGGAAGGCCCAAAGTGCATGTCACCAGAAGATGAAACATGAGACAACAACCAAAGTAGAAGCACAAGAAACAAGACAAAATGGGCAGAGGTGGAGCAATCAACCACCTCATCGCCATCACATCCTTCAGACATTTGAGCAGGGATAGCCTGGATGGAAGGTGCCCTGGATGCAAGAGCACCTAAAAGGACGTGCAGGTCTCACACCACCTCGAGCCATCTGCTAAAACAGCCCCATGGTTCTGTAGAGGGGATCAGGGTGACCCAGGCAGGGGGTGTAGCAGCCAGGGAGTCCCACAGCCTCCTCCTGCCCAGCCCAGCCCAGCCAGTTGGAGCAGCTGGGAGATTTCCTCTTGGTTCAGGCTCTGGCACACATGGCGGCTCTCTGGCTGTTGGCGACGTCTGCAGGGCTGCTTGCGAGACAAACATCTTGTCCTTGGCACCAGGTAGGAAACAGCAAGCTGAGAGCTGGGCCGGAAGAATTTTTTTCCTCCACTTCTCCTTCTGCAACACAGACCCCTGTCCCAGTCGTTTTCCTTTTCCCCTAAAAGCTCCCAGTGGAGAAGGACTCCTCAAATCATGCATTTTTGTGCACTGTGTTGTGTTGCACAGAGGTTTCTGCCAAAACACCAGCTTGAGTCACCCTGGCTGCATCCTGCCCTCCTGGGGGCTGCTCCTTCCAAGCTTTACTTTTGCATTCACTTCGCTTCAAGGCTCTGGAAGCCCAACAAGTGACTACAAGCAGTTCTAATAGATGTCCCCTGGTCCACAGAGCTTCCCAGGGAACTGAACAGCTGCCTTATAAGCCAGTTATCTCCCATCAGACAAGACAACCCCAGCGTGGGGTTAATTATCAAGCTGTTGATTTTAGCAGAGACTTAAATCAAGCAGGGGGAGGAAGACTCCATGGCAAACACCTCCAAACCTGTTAGCTAGGCAGGATCAAGCAGCTGGTCTCTAATTAATAGATGATGGCTGGACTGCCTCCTGGGCAAGGTCTCAGCTCTCCTCTTTGTTCAGAGCACGGATGCTGCTTGCAAAAACCAAAAAAACTTCAGGGGCACAAATTTTCCAGTGTCAATATTGGCACCTAGGATGAGTCTACCAACAGGATAAGGAACCAACCAGGCTCCAGCATGGGCACTGCTGACACACCAGGGTGCAACTCATCACTGATGCTGAATGTACCCAACAGCAAGGCTCAGGCCTCTGGAGCTGGAGGATCCCTGCCTGGTGTGGTTCTCCCATACACAGATGCACAGACACCAACTGAACAGCTGAAGCAACTCAGTGTTTAAATTAAGTTCAAAGCTGGTGACTTTATACCCTCCCCCAATGAGACACAACACTCGCAGAGGAAGCCCTGAAATGCACCTATATAAGTCTCACCCTCAAGTTTTAGATTCTTATGTGCTGCAGAAAAAGGTCAGTAAACTGCTTCCCCACCCATAGGCAGGAGGCATTCAAGGGTTCCTGACAAAAATAAAAGGTAACTTTCTGCCCATCACAGTATTTGTTGATGGCTCGAACACCCTCTGCCAGCTGTCTCCTACTTCCTTGCTGACCCTGCTGCATCAGCAGCATCTTCTTACACATGTCCTCAACCAAGCACATTTCCTTTTCTTAAATATCACTCCCTTGCAATACAGCTAAGCAAGGCCACAGGCAAATCCTGCTGCAACCTAAACTTCTCTCTTTGCTCACAGTCTGATGTGCTGCAAGGGCGATCTCTCATTGCATGGACTCCAGCAGCACGAGCGTGAAAATACAACCCAGTCTCTGCAGCCAGTTACAGGTCAAAACCAAGCTAAGAAGTTTAATGAGCAACAGCATTAACCAAGAGTCTTCCTGAGCCATGAGGGGTACTTACACCAATGCAATCAGGTCAAAAGGGTCTCACTGACTGGGAACAGGGTTTGCCAGCACAGAGAAAATACTTGCCACAAGTGTGCCTTGTTCCCCCTGCAAACACAAGGCTTGGGTGAAGTGGCAGAATTGCACTGGGGAAATCCCCAGCTCCAACCTGCCTGGCCTGTGAAACAGCTCAGGGTGGAGTGGGAATCTCACAGACATTTTTGTCACACTGCCTGTACACCATTCCACAGCTGGGCACCACATTACCACAGCACAGCCCGGGGCTGGAGAAGGAAATTCCTGTCAGAGCAGTCCCTCTCTGAGCAGGTCTGACAGCGCTGCCTTTTCCTCCTGCCCCTGAGAACATCATCACTAAGCAGTCTTATACCACCTCAAACTGGAATCAAAGGTAACATTATTGTTATCAAGGCTTTTTCTTGGAAACAAAAGCAACTGGATTTTTTCTGCAGCCGAGAAGACTAAGGTTACCTTCTGAACAATGAAGATTAGCTCTTTGAATCCCAGTCCCCCTCTCAGTCTGGACCACATTTTAAAAACCTTGATGTTAAGTCAAATTTTAGAGAAAAACATGAGGAAACTACCTAACATCCCACTAACACCAGAGATCTGTGTCCTTTGTTACTGGGCCCATGAGGGAGGACACCTACCTCAGACATTTACTGATTAAATTACAGCCTGACTCCCAGCACAAGGCGACACTTGATACAATTAACCAGGCCCAGAATAACTGTAATTAGCTGCTAATCTGCTATCAACACCTCCATTTACACCGGGTTTTGCTGCACAAGGATTCCTTCAAGTTTGTTTCCTCCACAACAGGATAAACTTCAGCTCTGGTACAGGATATCTGGTGTTTGATTTAAGGCACTGCTGTGCATCAGCTGCATGTTCTGGACACAAAAGCAAATTAATCTCCTTTAAAGGTGTTGATTTGTTTTTTTCCACAGCTGATTTCCACAACATTGTTTAGAGGATGGTCCCTGCAGGACACACCTGAAGCACCTGACTCCCTGCTGGAGCTGAAGCCACAGGGACAAAGTTGTAACATTTCACATGTGTAAGACCACTCCAGTACACACCTCTGTTTGAAAACAGGCACACAAACACACCAGGTAGAAACAATCTCTGGCTGTTAAAAAAAAACTCAGTGTGGATACAGCATTCCCTCAACAATCCTGATAAACCTGGAGGTTTGCCACAGGGTCCAGGCAGGTGATGCCTGCTGCGGGCAGGGAAATAAGGGGTTCAGGTTTGAAAAGTCACCTGACAGTCAGATACTTTCAGATTTAATTACATTCTCATTACCGAGGGTCACACTTCCCCTGATTCAACTGTCCTGGCAAAATCCTGTTAGTACCACTTGCATACAGAGTGGGAGAGCATTTACCTTGTGTGTTAACGGGAGCCAGGGCGCAGATAAAAGAACAATGGAATTAGTACTTAAATACCAGGCCTAGACTCGGTGGAGCTGTAGATTATTTTGTGCACTAAAGAAGAATTAACTGATCCATTCTAAAGCACATTTATCATTAAAATAAAAATCTTACGTCATTTCATTTAATAGCCTTAGTAAGAAATAAATGCAATGTCTGGTTGCTTTTTAACAAGCATGTGGTTTTAATATTTTAATTGTTACAAACTGTTTAATAATGATGAGCGAAAGGTGTGTCCAAGTAATTATTGTATTTATTGACATTTCCTTGGAGGACTTGATAGATTATATTGCATATATACAATACTTCAGACATTGTAGTGCTAACTTATTAAAGGTGGAAAATGAGTCAAAAACTACTTGCTTTGGTGCAATTTAAATATTGTATTTTGAAGTGATTAGTATTGTGCGTTGCATTATTTAACAATCTGGCAGTTTGCACATTTTTCTAATTATTATGCAGCTTCATCTGATTGGGGAATTAAAATACAGTGGGACTAATAAACCTCAGAAAGCTTAGCAGGCACAGGGAAACTCTATTTCACCAAATCCATCAAAGTAATGGATTCTTCTGAAGGGGACATATATCCCTGAAAAGTCCCCAGCTCCCCAGGCTCTCCCATAATAAACTCTGTATTTCCCTGTGTGCCCTGAGTGGTGCCTGCATCCTTTTGCCACCCGAACTTGTCTCCCCATGGTGGGGTCAGACCCTCCTCACTGGGTGCCAGTGCTCCACCATGCTGCATTTTGAGCAAAGAGGTTGCAGAGAACTCAGGCACAAGGACATCACACCGTTCCCAGGCCTATTTTGTTTATATCTGATTCAATCAAGTTGTGGCCTTTTGGCCTCTTTCCAAATTAACTTCTGGGTGACCTCCACCATGCCCTCTCCCAGCAGCCAGGCCGCCGGGGAGCAGCCCATTAAACCTACAAACAAATATGGGACATATTGGTTGATCAAACCAGCTTCAAACACGGCTCTGGAAATGCCAGGATGTGCTCTTTTTTTTCTGAATTTCAGGTCTATTTTGTCTTTGGTCCTTCGCACCTCTGGGCCTCCTGTCTTTTTTTTTTTTTTTTCCCTTCCAACTATATCTGTGTGTTTTACTGCCTCATAAAACTTCTAAATGTTGTTCTTGTCCTCCTGCAAACCCCTCTAAGAGCAACATGAGGCTCTTTCACATGGGGCTCACTGCAGGACCCAGGTTTTTACATCGAGCACATGAAGAAAGGCAGCGAGACCCTGCTTGGGGGAACAGCTGTAATACTCCAAGAAACTGTGTCTTCCCCTTATTTCCAAGGAAATAAATCAAAGGCAGTTTCTCAGGGTCTGTGAAAGCATATTGCCTGGATTCCCATCCCCAAAGGGTTTATTTTTTCAAGAGCTTATATGGGAGTTAGATTTCTGGCTAGAAAATATGCAATATGATAAAAACATAGTCCCTATATGGGGCAATAAATTACAGATTGTTTGATGTGGAAACCAAAGAACTGTCATACTCCAGTATATCTGAAATATTCTAAATGAGCCCTTAACTTGAGTGTCTGGAAATGTACAATATGTTTCCAGGCCATTAAATTTTGTAAAGACACATCTTCCGCAGCTAGGTTTCCTTTTATGGATTTTACTATTAATTTTTGGTGTGTTTTTTCCCTCATTTTCTTAAAAAATTGTGCTCTTCCTCCTCGAGACAGTACTGTGATAAACACCGGGATTTACCTAAGCATAAAAAGAGATTGCAACTGAGCACAAGCTTAAAGAGGTAATGGCATTAAAGAGTAAAGCATCTGCTGGAATGGTATCAGAGCCACATAAGCACTGCAAAGGACATAAAAATCACTTCAGGACAGACAGGGACAAGAGGAAGGACCAAGACTGTCACATCAGCCAGTTTGGTACCACAGATCCCTGCTGCATCCTTACACCAGCATCATTCAGGTCCTCTCTCCAGAGCTGTCATACATGAAATCCCTAATTAGCTTGGTCTTTGCATGTTAAGTGTTTTAATTAGTTAATTTTGAGTTAAACAATTTTTAATTGAATGTTAATGTTCACCCATCAGTCCAGGTACAAATATCAAGTTCTGCTGTTAGTGTTTTCACTTGTTCAAAGCAGTTTATCTGCACCAGTTCCAGTTAAAATCCCCCAGTTAAAAGTGTCCCAGTTAAAAATCCCTTTTCAAACTTTAAACCACTTGTACACTGCAAGAGTTGTTTTTCTCATGTTCTCTGTATACTTTTACAAATGTTTTAAGATGTATTAGATGTATTTTAATATTTTTTTAAGGGTTTCTACTTTGCACCTTAGTTTCAGAACCAGCTCCCAAAACCCAGCTTCTAACAGCCAAAAGCTATTTTTAGACTTTTGGCCGTTGGTCTGTAGGTAAGCTCCGTGGCAACCTGAATCTTAATGAGGACATGTTACCACCCTTACTCCAGCTGCTACTACCCCCCTGACAACGACGAGCTATTGGTAGACAGAGATGATCTGTCAAAAGGGAAGCACCAATCACTTGGGACCAAAGGGGTGTGCTGTGGGCGGTCTATGGGCGGTCTGTGGGCGGACTGGGGCGGAGCAAAGGCACTATAAAACAGCGAGTCAGCTTCAGAGCAGAGGCAGAACACTGCAGATTTTAGCTGTGGTGGACGCCAGTGCTGGGCAGTTAAGCTGTACTCCTATTTAGGAGCCTTTAATAATTTTTCTTTGATTTTTGGATTAGCTAAAAGCCAGCCCAGCACTGCAGGTTTTTCCACCAGAGGTTCAGTGCTGTCTAAGCCTGAAGATCTCTAATCCCTGCGCTCCTGGGGCATACCTCTTGAGCCATTAGGATCCCAAATTTTTATGTTTCTCTGATTTTTGTAGTTTTTCAATTTTTCTGGTTTTAATAAATTACTTTAATTTTTTTAAGAGTTGTCTCATTCCTCACAAGAGCCTTCCATGGAAGAGGATGATCAACAGGAGGTCACCAGCATGGCAGAGCTCCCAGGACATGGAACCTCCCACCTCCATAGCTGTTAAAACTTGAAGCTCATCCCCATCTATCAGCCATTCAAACGTCCCCGTGGTTGGAGGAAAGTGGAGTGACAGAGGAAATAGCTCACCCTGCACACAGCTTTCTGCCTGGGGGTGTTACTAAGCCACAAAAAACCTCAGCAAGAGACCCTGTGCTGATACTGAAAACTTCTTCAGTTTCAATATAGTTCCACTTACAGGATGAGTGAAAAGCCTTCTAGCTGGAAACAGACCCCCATCCACTCTGGGAAATAAAAGTTAGGAACCAATTCCAATTCATTTTCCTGAAGGTAACCCTTAGCTTCCCAGCTGAGATAACAGTGCTAATATTTATGGATAGGCTGTTCATGCCTCTGGGCACACAACAAAAATAACTCAAAACTTGGTAGACATCTAACAGAACTGGAGTAAAAAATTCCAATATGGCAATAATAAACTATCTGATCCGCCAATGCACAAAAAGTACCATCAGCCACAATCACACATTTGGGTGAAACAAAAATGGTCTGATGTGATGAAAAGGTGTTGGGGTTTTAGGAGTTCTCCTGTTTTTTTTTTTTTTTTGTTAAAGGAATTTTCCCCATACGTGTTGCTAGGGGGACAAATTGCTGGATACATAAGGAAAAAAAAGACCTACCCACTGGGGGAGGGGTATATCTGGCTACTCTTTTGTTTCACCTTGGTGTGGGGATAGTCTGTCCTCGGCCTTTGGACAGAGAGGGAGGCTGCTTTCTTCGGCCGTTTTTCCTTCTGCTGGACAAACCCCGGGATCCCAAGCCCGCCTTCTGTGCCCCGCTGGGAGCCAGGCCGTGGCTGCCCTGCCCCGCCGTTGCTTTGAGCCTTTGCTACGTTGTAGCCCTGCTCACCCTGCCTGCCCAGACCTCCGGGGGTTCCCCATTTGGATACATCTCCTCTGCCACCCGGGATTCGTGCTTGTCCCTGCTGTTCCAGCCTGCTGTTCCCGAGGGTCCGGCCGGACACCGGGATCGGCTGCCCAGGGGTTTGTGAAGCCTTTGTCCCATCCCTTCCCAGGGCACCGGTGCCGCGTGCTCCCCGAGCTCGCTCCGGAGCGCCCCCTGCAGCCGCGGGGGAACCACCGCACCTGCCCTGCTCACCGGGAGCCGCCAGCGCCCCTGCCGGCTGCGAGCGGAACTGCACCCGAGGGGAAAGGGTCTGACAGCTGAGAAGGCTGGGACTGGGTTTGTGATTGTTTGCTGTTACTGCCATAGTTATTGTTGTTTGTTTGACTGGTTATACACGTATAGATATATAATAGTAAAGAACTGTTATTCCTATTTCCCACATCTTTGCCTGAAAAACCCTTGATTTCAAAATTATAATAACTTGGAGGGAAGGGGGTCGCATCTGCCATTCCAAGGGAGGCTCTTGCCTTCCTTAGCAGATAACTGTCTTTCAAACCAAGACAATAGGCAGCACTGAGGGGGACTCATCCAGAAAGGGCTGACTTGAGACAGCACACAACTCAGGCACTGTGCTTTATTCATTTATTTATTTTAGCTTGATGGATGCTCAAATGAAAAATTACAATCTGGAGCAGTTTCTCTTCTCTCTGGGTTAGGTTTTCTCTACTTCTTTGAATCCCCATGGGTTTAATGCTAATGCACAAACCCCATTCTCATTTCAAAGTGCAAATGTTTAATGAGAATTACTCATGTGAATGTATGTATATTTACCCAAATTAGGTTTGAGAAGACACGAACTAAAGAGCAAGCACAATTTGTACACACAACACTGAAAGAAGAGACACTGCCAGCAGCATAAGCATCCTGGAATAAAGCAAAGTCAAATCATCAGCAAATTACAGATTTTCAGCAAAAATCTCCAAGTAACAACAAAAGCTATGGACCTCTATGAAAATTGTACCAAACAGCATGGTTCCCGAGTCTGCCCACACCACAAAATCCAGGCTGTATCTCTTAACACAACACACTGGGAGGAGGGGAGGTCACAACATTGTACAAGATTCACAATTTACAGGTAGTCACATGGGAATCTAGTTAACAGCTCTGAGCACCGCAAAGATGGTCTTTTCTCCAGAGGATCTGGATGTTTAAAAATCCTTAAAAGCCACTGTTGGCTTAGCTTGGTGGAGATTTTCAACCCTCTCCAGCTTGGGACTTCCCACTTTTTCCCAAATCTGAAGCCAACACCTGAAAGACACAACTGTAATTCATCCAGAGCTGCTGCTCCTTCCACATTTAATACTGTTTGGCAATCAAGATGCATTCCAGAAGTGAAAGAGAGCTCAAAACTTACTTCAGCCAAGAAAATAAGTGTGATGGTAAGCTCTGACACCCTAAATCCCAAATTTAAGTAACCTCCACAGTTACTTTCCTGGTATATAAGCTATTGAACATAGACTATAGACCCTCCACAGGAATAGAATCATATCATAGAATTACAGATTGGTTTGGGTGGGAAGGGATCTTACATATCATGTAGTTCCAATCCCTTGCCATAGGCAGGGACACCTTCCTTAGACCAAGCCCCATCCAGTCTGGCCTTCCAGGGATGGGGCAGCTACAGCTTCTCTGGGCAAGCTTCATAACTAATTTGCACAAATCACTTCCCATTTTTTCCTGATTTTATTCTCAATTCCTCCTCTTTCTCAAACACAGCTTTACAAGAGCGTTCAATATTTTTCAGGCTCTTACATTTACACTGTACAAACCAAAACAGCTTACTTGCCCCCCATAACACATTCCAACCCAATACTGCGAGCCTCTCTGTAAGAGATCATGACTAAGCTGACTGTATTCACCCCCTTACCACAATTTTTCTCTGAGCGGCAGCTGACAGAGACTCTGCTGCTGCAAACAGCTGAGTTGAGCACAGCAGTGTTTACCCAGGGTCTCCCACTCCACAGACCTCCACTGTGAAGCCCAAGCTATTCAGCAAAGACCTAACTTAACCCAGTCTGGCAGCCAGCATTTCACAACCACTTTATGTCAGCAGTTTCAGGTACACTAATAACCATGTTTTGTTCAGTGCAGTTTTCTCACTGTGAACGGCAAAATATCATTATCACCCGCAGGTTGAAGCCTGCCCTCTACCCCATTTAATAGGGAGCTGATTATGCTATTCCTCCCGCTTTTCCCCTTCTAATAATTATGGGCTGTTGGCAGATGGCACCGCTCAGCACAGGGAGTGTGTGGGAAGCCAGAGCAAGCTGTAGGGCCGCTGCCCATGGCAGCTCCTGCATTGTGGGGTGCTCCTGGGGACCCTGAATCCCACACTGCATCCTGCTCCCAGGCAGCACCTAATGAGGCATGCCTGCGTTGGAGGGCACGGGGGTTAAACTGGCAATGGCCGTGAAAACAGTCCCTGGCAGTCGAGGGAGCAGGAAAGCAGAGGTTTGCAGAAAAGTTGCTAAGCCAGCAACTCCAAACAGAGCCGCCCTCACAGCCCACCCGGTCTGGAAGCAAAGCTGGGCTTAGCCCCAGGAAAACACAGCTGCCCAGAGCTTCGTACCAGAGCGACCATCAGCAAGGTCCCCACTGGAAAGAGCTCTCTCAGGAGAGACGGGGCAGCTCAGCTGTGTTAACAGCATTACCACCTGAGGATTTGCCCTGTGAGGTCCCAGTGCTGTGTCCTGGCAAAGCAGCAAGTCCAAGCTATCTGCATATGAAAAACATCCCCTCTACGAGTTACTGTGACATCCAGACTCAGTGACACAGAGGGGAGAGCAGAGTCCAGAGCCAGACCCAAGCCCCACTGGCCTAAGGCAGTGCTGGGGAAGATTCAGCCACAAGCTGAACGCTGTGCAGAGCTGCCACCTAACTCCTCCCTGGCAGCAGCAGGGCTTGTTCACAGACCTAGCCTGGCACGACATAATGGGTAGAGACAAGATACCGCTTGTCCCAGGAAGGATGCCAGGTCTGAGGCAGTGGGAAGGAAGCTTCCTCCCCAGCAGAAAGGATCTCATCCAGTTCTGCCATTTCCCCATTCAACAGTAACTTATCCCATTACCAACTGGGAGTGAATGCCCAGGGAGGTACAGCAAAGAAAAAAGTGACTTTTATTGCCAGCCATGAGCAATGCCAAAAGGAGCTTCTCCTATCAGAGGGAACATCAGGTACATGCCACATGACCCCCTGCCAGCACATCATGCTCAGGGGCACCCCATCAGCTCCATCTTTCCTGGACCTCCACTGCTAAGGGCATGCCCAGCAGAAGCATTCTTGTACTGCAGCCATGCATCTTCACATGACCCAGGTACAGGCTGAGTCCTGGGAGGCTGCACCGTGGAGAACCACACCAGCAGGCATCCAACAGGACTGGCCCTGTGTGCCCTTTGGGGCTGGCGCTGTGTAGGGCCAGGCCAGGGTGGCACCAGCTCTGCACACTGGGCTCCCAGAGCTGCTGCAGATGCAGATACCAGGGATGTCTGTCTGAGCCCAGAGAGAGTGCAAGGGAGGCCAAACTGATTTGGAAACCACCCACTCCGGAGACATCCCTGCTGGCATGTCTACAACAAACCTGGTTGATGTGTTTCAGCTTGTCAATAATCTGGCTAATCACTGGCTCCGGACCTTTAATCTTCACCTCATGGTTGCCAGCCTGCGCTTTTGCTCCATTCCTTGTGATCTGGGGACTGTACCTGTAGGAATGAGAACAGAGAACACCACAATGTGATGGGCTAACAGAGAGAAGGTCTTTAAAGTTCAGCACAAACATAAAAAATCCCAAGACAGGCACCAGCTCTTTCCAAAACAGCACAAGACAGTTAATAATGACAAAGAAAGGACAGAAGATTCCTATAAACATTTTTGCTCTGATTTTGCAAAGCAGCAAGATGATGTAGTTGTATCACTTGAGGACAATGAAGTCCTTTCCAGTCCATTAGTAACCAAGGAAGATGTTAAACAGTATACAACAGAGATAAATATTTTCACATAACTTGCACCCAAGAGTCCTAAAAAAGCTGGCTCAGAAATTCTGGCTTGCTCATGTTTGTTTAAAATAAATCTTGGCAGACCACAGAGACTCCAGTACAAGAGCAGTAGTGTTGTGCCCACAGCCAAAAAAATGAGTGGGATGACCCAGTTAATTGCACGCTGATTAGCATAACATCAACCCCCTTGCAAAATAATGACTATCACTGATGTGTGATTTCAATAATAAAGAATTAAAGCATCAGAATATAATTAATGCTGTCAACATTGCTAATGGAAAATAGGTGTTGTCAAACAATCCTCATTTCAGTCTTTGATGAGATCCAGCCTTAGGGATCAAAGTAACTGCTCAGACCATGGGGTATCTTGATTTACACGGGTACCATGCAAGTCAGCAAAGCCCCCGCAGACTAGATTAAACTGCCAGGGCAACTCTGCAGAGGAGGGTGGCCAACCCTGCACTCAGCTTTTTCATCGGCAATTAGGAAAGAAATATATATTTACTTGCTGCAAGATTTATGGAATGACAAAGTTTACCAGAGTGATAAAAGGGAGGGGAAGAGGGACAGAATTGCTGCATACTTGCCTTTGGAGGAATACGTTCTTACACTCAGGACCTGTGTAACAGCTGATGATGCTCCAGCATAAGACAAGCACCAAACTCTAAACTTGGGTCTGCACCAGAGGAATCAGCTGCCACCACTGCCGTCTGGCAGCGACAGCAGTGGCACGGAGCACACCGGCACCTTCTCGAGCTCTGGGCTGTTGCCATTCATCACAGCGCCCCTGATGGGCTGTGGTGTTCTACAAGCAGAAAACAAGTCCTCATCTCCAAGAGCCAGCAGCCACAACAGGCACTACCAAACCCCAGCGAAGCCAAAAGTGAGATCGCTGAGATAACACCAGCATCAGTCTGCTGTATGGTGCATGTATTTTTCTAGTGCCATGGGTAAACCATGAATTTTCCTTTCTGCTTTCATCTCCTACACATAATGTCTTTATGCAGCTCCCAGCACCAGCCCTAGTGGCTGCCTCCCTGTCTATCAGCTCCCTGCTCCCCTGCCTAGCTAATCCTCCATCCCCATGCTGCCAGGCAAGCTCAGGCAAAGACAGCCTGTTTCACATTGGTTTTGGGGAGAAAGTGGGACTTCAGCAGGCATTTAAAGAAGGAGAGGCAGACATAAGGGATGGTGGGGCCAACTCAGGCAGGATGCTTTGCTAGGGTAGAAAGCAAGAGGCATGTGGACATTCGGTCACAAGAGCTGTCAGGGCACACTGAGGGACTTGGGGATACTCAGGGGCTTGGCTTAAACTCTAAACTAGGGACAAGATCTACTCAGACATGTGGGGATGCAAAGGCAACCCCAGATCTATATGGTGCAGCAGCAATCTGCACTGACCTGAAATACTCATATAGTTTAAAATACAGAACTGAGGCAGTTTTCCACTCCAAGGCTATCTCAGAGCAGGAGTTCCATGTACAGGAGTTTTCTGCACCTCCAGCTGGGTCCCCACCACTAGGCATTCCCCATATGCATCTCCATTAATGGCTGACAACCCTGCAACATGCTGCACTGAAGAGATGACAGAGGAAAAAGGACAGGAAAAAGGAGGTGTCTGTGCCTACAGCACAGGAGCACACACCTGTGTATATTCCTTTTCGAGGCATAAGCAGCTTGCCCAGGTGCAGGCATCACTGCAAAGCAGAGACATCAACTTGACTCTCCCAAGCCCCACCAGCTCCTGAACATGGGGGCAGCTGCCTGCACAACCATCTCACCCCTTGCACTTCGGCACCTGCACAGCACCGGATTGACAGCTCTGCTCTGCACCCCAACACCCTGTCCCCATGCTGGGGCCTCCTATTAGGACTCAGCATTTTGCAAAACCCCTTTTTTTAATAGTTGCGTTAACCTGGGAAGCACAGAACATGGCTGTACCTGAGACACAATTCGCTCGCAGTTCAGAAGAACCCTCGTGCAGTTGGAGGGCCGTTGTAGGTTGAAAGTTTAGTGACTGGGAGAACGGGGGCAGCCTGCGGCCAGCCTGCAGCAGCCCATGCGCTCCTGGCACAGCCGTGCATGCTCCGAGCACCATCTCGTGGGAAGAGGCTGCTGCCGCAAGCACAGACCTGCCCGGCTCTATTGAAACTTGGGCTGAACTTTTTGCAGGGGGATAGAGCACTGGGAGCAGTGAGCCATTAATCCTGCTGCTTATTTGTCACACAGCCTCTTAATGCCACCATGCTGACCTGACAAACACATCTGGAAACTGGATGTAAACATCCACAGCACACGTGAGTTTTTAGATGACAAATTCCTATCTTTGGTATCACTGTAAATCTAATTTAAAACACTGGTGGAACTGAAAAGTATATTGCTGAAAGGTCTCCTGTGGTTTCAGAGATTTAATCAGGAAACTCACACAGATTTTAGCAAGAGCAGAAACAAGCCCACTTGGTGTATGTCTGAATTAATACAATCTCTCTCCTTAACAGTTTTATACAAAGAAACGCAATAGCTTGAGTTTGAGTGGGCGAAATCCCTTCTGAAATCCATGCAGCGGCTGTCAGAGAGGATTTCTGTAGCCTACACAATGTAGTACAGGAGGGAGGAACACAGTGCTACAGCAATACTATAACTCCATGTCCAGAGACTGAAACTGTTCTCCAGAAGGTTCTGCTGGGGTGGGGAGGACCTCAGATCAGCCTTCTCAGGGGAAAAAGTCTACTAGAGAAGGAAGCAAACCTGAAAGCATTTGCAGAGGGATCTCTCCCTAAAACAGTGATGTTGGAGAAATGGAGCATCACCTCCTGGTGCTTCCCACCTGGCCAGATACAAGGGTATGTACCTGGCCCAAAATGAACCATTTGCACCATTACACAAGTCATTTAAAGCTGCAAGGCAGTGGGCCCTGCAAGCTGCACATCTTTGAGCATGAATTGCAAAAAAGGAGATGCACGGGGACCCGCAACATCCCACCAGCCAGAAACATGGTCCTGTGTGATTTGGATGCTTTGGGGGACACTTCCTCTGTGCTGCCAAGCTGAGACCTCCTGGTGTGCTCGGATACAAGGGGGGCACTAGCTCCGCTCAGCTGTGCCACTCTGCCCCAGCACCAGCTTGGTGGCCATATTCAGGCATGTGGGATGCAGCCAACCAAAGGGTTAAAGGCTTTGAAATGTAGCTTCAGTGAATGATCTGCATTCCTGAAATGCCAGGGAAGCTGGAAAAGGCAGCTGGCACCCCTCCCTGTAGCCCTGGCCAAGCAGCAAGGCCTTAATATGGCAGAGAGATGCCTTTGCAGCCCCCAACAAGCTGGAGGATGGGAGTCTCAGGACAGTACCCATGCAGGCTCCTCTGCATCCCCCCCAAGCTGAAGGGTTGGCGGGCTCGCAGGCAAAACAAAGCCAAAGCATCACCTTCCTCCCATGTTCTCCAGTCAGTGCAAAAAAGGATAAATCTTTGAGCCACCTCAAGCTGTTTTTAAAAACTTACGCAGACAAAACAGCCCCTTGTGCAGGACACTTGTTCCACTTCATGAAACCCATCACATGCCGCTGCCATGGTGATTGATATCAGCATGGAACAGCAAATATGCACAGTGGATAACATCCCCCACCCCGGTCCCTGGGGGTCTCTGTGCTGAAGGGGTATCAGTGCTGCAACATGAGCATAGTCTGGCTCACACTTCATAAGCAAAGCCCAAAATACTTTTCTCTTTGACATGTCTCAATGTCAGTCAGCAGCATCTCCTTTCCTGGGCTCCCTGGGTATGGGCTCTTGCTGGGGACATGGTATTTTCCAAAGACAAATATCACATTGTAAAATGTGCTGATAAGCAGCCCTTGTTAAAAATTACTTCAGAGACATCCACCTTATGAAAACACCAATGATCTGAAGTTTTCTGTGGGGACAGTACAACTGCCGACCCTTCCTGCCTCTTCTCATCCACCGGACATAAGTGCCCAAGTGCTGTCAAATTGAGGGATCTTCCTCTCCTTTCCCCTCCACCATCCACAAATATCTCCTGTGAATGTTTGGTCTTTCCAGTCCAAATGCATCTCATTCCAAGCTTTCATTTCAGAGCAAAGAAGACAAGATGACAAGTGTTATTTAAATACATGGCAATGAGTGTAAAATGTGTGTTCATCCTACTCGGCCCTGCTAGGCTTTGAGATGAGTTACTGCAATACACGATGTGTGATTTGGAGAAAGTAATCCTGAAAGTCAAACATAAAGAATTACACCTTTTAGAAAAAGGAAAGTAAGCATGTCATTCAAATAAGAATTAATTTATGCCTGCCTTCCAGTTGCAAATTACTTACTCAAATGCAGATCCAGCTTAAACAGCACAGTATCCCTTACAGGCTCTCTCGACTATCTGTGTTCACTGAATTACATTTGTCAGAGAGAGTGGGTGGGGGACAAACAGAACACGGACACAACACAACACAGAGGTTTCATTGCACAAGAGTTAATAACTGAGTTTGAGAGCAGTATTCCCCCAGACCCCCAAAGCTCCTCTGCATTTCAAGACGTGACTTACTAAAGATCATGTGGACTGGTGACACTGAGTCCTCACCACACAGGAGGCAAAAGAGATGAAAAAGGGGAGAAAGGATAGAAAAGTTTTGCCCCCCCACACCCCTGAAAAGAACCCAGCTCTTACCTCCAGCTGGTTTTCACGGGTCAGTAAAGGTGGGTGCAGTGGTGAAGCCAACATTTTACGCTCTGGCCCTGCTAATTTCTGGTTTAGTGAGACAACCTCAGTGTCACATCAGCAGTAGAAGCAGTGGGGGCCAAAAGGCTTGAAAAGCTGTTTCCAACCCACTCATCCTGCCCTGAAGTCAGGGTGTAACTCCTGGATGTACCCACAAGCCTCCATGAAGAGGTGACAACTTCTTTCCCGGATAGTTTCCTCTCTAAAGACAGATTGTCCAGAGAGATATTTGGTCAGTCATATCTCATCCCAGACATGGGCTGGGTGTGGGGTGCAGGTCCACCCCAGCTGTTCTCTTCCATATGGGGTGCAAGTCTCCACCGTCCCATGACCATATACAGGGATCTGTTACATGGGAGTGCAAGTGGCAGGAGAGACGTGGGGTGTATGGCTCTTAGGTGCCTTCCTGGCTTTGTTTGCTTGCTTGCTTGCAGAGAGTCCTTGCAGTCACTGCAGAGCTCATGATACCGCAGTCAATTTACACCACCAGTAGCTCCGAACAAGCTGCTTCAAAGGCAACCAGGAAGATCCAACGCTCTCAGTGGGGAGTGTTCTCACCTAAATAAAAGGAACCATTTTCTGCTGGATTTCCAAATATCAACACCTTGAAGCCTCTGAGGGCCTCCTCAGATCCTGCTGTCTCAGTTCCCTGCCAAGAGAATTGTTGCCTCTTCCCAGTTGCTCCACACAAAGCTCTACAGCCAGTGAGTGTGCTGCAGATGATGGCTTGGTCATAAATGTGAGGTCTCAGGTAATCAACTGGCTCTGGGAGATGGGACTTCAGAAGGAACAGCAAAAACTGTAATATTCATAGCAAAACAATGAGAGTTTATAGACAGCCTGAAGTCTCTCTCTCTTCTTATTTCAGTTCAAGACAAATAGATTATGGAAAAATTGGCTAAACCTGAGACCAAGCAGCAGGATTAATAGAGCAAGATTCATGATCTTAATTTCTGAAATACTCTGGAAACAATCATGGCCACTAAATAACCCTCTGAATTTGCCTACTATCCTTTCATTATAGCTTATACTTGCTACAGAGCTGTGTTTTATGGGCTTGAAAAGTTATACAGCCCCCTCTTTGGGGACTCCATCGTATCAGATATTTTGCAACACTGCCAGAAATAACCAAACCCTTCACGAACTAAAGGGTTATTGCTGGCACGGAATTTCCTTTGTTCCAATTACAGAATCTCATTTTTCTGTCTTGCTTCCAATTGTGCTTTTGTTGTTTATGATTTATATGATTAAAACAAACCATGGTATGTTGGCAACAGCAGGGAAATCTGAGACTTCTAACTTGAAGAAGAGAATCTGGCAAGGTGCTAAAAATATATTAATTTTGAATTGGTACAAAGAAAAGAGGTACGCTGGTGATTTAGATTAATGTGTGCATTTGTCTTGAGAAATTTAGAAATGGCAGTATCTAACAGTAATGCTTAATGTGCTTAGAAGTTTTGCAGTGGGCAGATGTTGCTGTCATTCTATTCAGAACAGCTGGAAAAGAATATACTCATGTAAGCAGATTATTAAACTCTGAGAATCTAGATTTTAATAGGCTTTTAGTATTAAATGCTGCAAAACCCTGATACTATATATGAAGTTCAAATCACCTTTGAGATTCCAATGCTGAGCTCCCATAGAAACTGAGGGGAGTTTGACATCTCAACACCTACTCGACTTAATCTGAATTACTCAGTCAGTACTTGGGTGATAAGAACTGACCTCTGTTTTTTCTCGACTTTGGATGGAAATAAGGATAAGAGAGGATGGGGCATGAAGACAGAAAAGGAGGAGCAGCACAGAAACCCTCACTTAGGCAGGTTTAAGCTGTTGTACACCCACCCTGCCTACATGTCTGTCTCAGGGAAGTGCCTGGAACTGAGCCCAGGAAAGCTGCAAAGAGGCACACAGGGATGTACAGAGACAGAGGAAGATCCAGCAGGTCTGGTCCCCAGCTACCACAAACACCCCAAGCACTGTGACCCCTCAACAAGTTCTTTGTAAGTGGTGGAATGTGCCACTCGTGGCTTTTGCTATGAACCTTTGTGGCGTCCCATAAAAGCACAGTGTGTTTTTGCACACTCTGAGAAGTGTGAAAAGCAGGAATGTGTTGCCTTTTCTTTTTTCTTCCCACTTCAGCTTATGTTCTTCAACCATGCAAAAGCACAGCAAAAGACATGATGCACTGTTCTGCATTACAGAAAAATCAACCTTTCTTGTGTGGTTTCCACTGTTATTTCAGCAGTTATTTCAAGGCACCATGTCCTAAATCCACAATAGGGATGACAATCAAACTATTAACCCACAGATCAAACCTCAGGAAGGAGGATGAATTCTTGCCATTAGATGGTCCAACATGGAAAAGCAAATGATTACAAAGGATCAGAAAGTAAGACTCAGTAAAAAAAAAGAGGGGTTAAAAGCAGGATAAAATACCCTAGCCAGCTGCATTGCACTGGAGCCCCGAACATGCCACCTTCAGTCAGGGCAGAGGGGCTTAAGAGCAAGGAGGAAACAGAGGATGGTGCAAGGCTCAAATTGGGAAGTGAGACCCAGTGGAAAGATGTTGAGCACATCCAGTCCATGGGGAGGAGGGACACTCTCACTCCCTGTGGATAACAAAGCACTGGGATAAATAGGACAGAGTAAATACTGAGCCCGAAAAACCACAGGAGAAGGATTGCAGAGTGCAGAAGGGACTGTTTGCATTAAATAACAGGATGCACATTGTTGGTATTATCAAGTACTTGAGTCCACTGGCAAGGGCTGTTTAGTTGCTATTCCAGGTTTGATTTAACGTGTTCTAGGAAAAGGACTTAGAATAACTAACAGATTTTGTCATGACAGGGAGGTCTGGAAATGGATAAGTCAGTAGGGCTCTTTTCTAACTTAATGAACACTCAGGTATTACATTAGAAATGCAAGAGGTAAATAGCCACAATCCCTACAAGAACACAATCAAATCCTAGACATGCTCCTACAGATGGTCACACTGACCTCACAGACACAACAGTGCTCGAACAGTTATATCCATTGCCCACACACAGCACCAGACATGGAAACACATGGAAGCATAGAATCTACCGAAGCATCGCTCTGCCCAGGTCTTCACCTGATCAGCAGATTCAGCAGGAGCTTTCTAGTTTATCCAGGAACCCAGGGATTGCTTATGCCCTGCTGCATTGTCCCTCCAACAGATACCAGGGTTGAAGTCACTCATGAGGGCCAGGGCTTGTGAATGGGAGGCTGCTTGTGTCTGTCTATAAAGGGCCTCATCCACCCAGTCTTCCAGGTCACATGGCCTGAAGCAGAGCTAGACTGCAACATCACCTGTCTCTGCTTTCCCTTTAATCCTGACCCAAAAGCTCTTGGTCAGATCCTCATCTATCCCCAGGTAGAACTCCAGGCACTCCAGCTGGTCACTGACATAGGCACCCCATCCTTGTCTCCCCTGCTTGTCCTTTCAAAGAGGACCATCCTTCCATGCTGAAACTCCAGCCACAGGAACCATCCCACCATGTCTCCACCATCCTTCTTTCTGGCAGCCAGCACATATGTGGGACAAGTACCAGGACAGCATCCTGAAATTAATACCAGATATTCAAACCACACCAAATTTCTTGCAAAAAGTGGCAAGATGGAGTCTGATGACCAGCAAACACACACCAGCCCAGCAGGAGCATAGAATTGCTCCAGTACATAATGCACATTCTCAGAGCAACTTGAGTAAGAGCTGCTACACCATGAACAGCTGCTTGGCTCCCTCTTGGGGAAAACACTGAAATAAAGGAACTAGCAGCTTGGGGTACTCAAATACCCTTACCTTAAATGCTCCTGATTTTCAGGAATCCTCCCAGACACTCTGAAAGAGATGCCAAGCTGGGAAGTCCAACCACATGAAGCAGCCTGTGTAGAGATCATTTTAACTACATGGGTCCTGGGAGAAGAGAACCCTTGACCATTATCTTAGCTCAGCTTTATTTAGCTGAGGTCTCCCCACTCACAGCAAAAATCTCTAATATCTGCCTTCAAGGGAACTGTCACTAATATTTTATAGGAGCTCAGAGGTGGCGACAGAGGGGGCAAGGAGAGGAGTGCAAAAGCACATGTTCTTCAAGCACAGTAGAGGATTTAATCCTTAAATCAAGAGCCAGGGGCTGAAATCTTGGTGCCCCCTTCATTCACACAGACTTTATCCTCTCCCTGCCTTGCTCCCCTGCATGCCATGGCATCTGTGTGACCTGCTATATGGTGCCACCACCACCACAACATTGCAGCAGGGACCCAGGGGGACATCTCTGCCTATGACAGCCCCCGGTATTCTCAGCAGAAAGCTGAAGGCCGCCTATCACCTGAAGTCATGTTTAATCTGCAGATAGCTTTCAACTTATATTTGCAGGAGGGATCTGGACTCAGCACTCTTCCATTGCTACCACTTCAACCAGCTGTGGCATCAGCAGGACCTGGACCAGGGCCACTGGCTGTGACCCCAGTGAACTGTCATAAGCTAACACCTCACCCTCGGTACCCCTCTCCAGAGCTGCAGTGTTTACAGCCCTGCTTTAAAAGTTTTAATTATCTATCAGTGAGACAATATTGAAATAATATTTTTCTTCCCAATTGAACTTCTCAGTTAGGCACGGAAACTCAAGATTCTCCAGAAATAAGTGCCAATAGAGGACACATTTTTCCTTAGGCAACATAAGTACATTTTACTAAGCGGGTGATCTTAGATGTTGAGTCATTTTTTTTCAAAATAGAGTTTGATGCTATTTTGGTCTATTCAGTGTTTCAGGTCAGTATTGCAAGTACAGGCTAATTATCACGTGAAGTTACTGATCAAGAAGTCATAATTAATATCTCAACATTTCACCACTTCCTGATTTTACTTCTATTTCTTCCCTTATGCAAACTACTTAATAGCAAAGGATGCTTTGCAAAGTAGGGTGATTAGAGGAGATTTATGTAATTATAAAAAACATGTCCAAGTTCTACTTCCACATTATTTAACATTGCCAAGAGGCATTTTTTGCAAGAAAAATCTCCATTTCTATTAACACTTCCTTCCTCTTTATGGTATGAATCCTGCATGTACCTGTCTCTGTTAACCTCAATTACGACCAGTATATCCTCCAAAAGGGCAAGTGGGGCAGGGCAAAGTAGCCACAGCACAAGCTGGACCTTAGTGGGAATGGCTCCATCCAGAGATGACAGCCAAGACTTGGTGGTGGGAAGGTGGTCAGATGACAGCAGTGGCACCACCAGAGTTCAGTAGTTTCCACTTCCTCCAGCTGAGAGCCATAGCAAGGAGAAATTCAACACGGGAGTCTTCCTTGACTCTCCCTGGATGGGGCAGGGGATGCCAACCACAGTGTCCTGCTACCACTGCATGAAGCCTGTCTGGAGACATCCCCACCCCATGCAATGCTTGGAGGCAATGCCCTTACTGCTGCTCCAGAAGAGCCATCCCTAGACTGTGGTGCACTCTCCCATGGGAACAGGGCTGTGTCAAGCTGCTTCTGTGTTCCTGTCTCTGGCCCACCCTGACCAAATCCCATCACAGATGCAGGGTTTTCACTAAGTAGAAAACTCAGTGGAGGACAGCACACAACCACTTCTATCTGTGCAGATCTTGCACATCCATCTGAGCTGCAGCACAGCTGGACGCTTGCTCTGCACAAGGTCCTTAAGGGAGCAAGTTGTCCTGGTCACAGACTGCTCCTGTGCTGGTTAACAAAAGATAAACAGTACTGGGGAGAGGGAGGGCAAGAGATGTGATTCACCTCTCCACGACTTCTTGTCCGTTCCAGCAAAGGGTGTCATTCTGGACAGCAGAGCTGTGGTTGCAGATGTACTCTGGCAAGGTGCTGTAAAAACTGCTATGGGACTTCAGCTTTGCAATCAGTTCCCTGAAAGAAAGGGAGGGAAAAGGGTGCTCAGCTAAAAGGAGAATACAAGGTTGGTGCATTTCAACCAGTGAAGGTAGTCACACAAACACAACATTAAAGCAGCTAGGTGGAAAAAAAGCATGAAGCATCAGTTTTATTTCTGACCCCAAGTAGTTTTTTGTGGTTTTCCTTGATGTTATTCAGTCAAAGGCTGAACCCATGTTTCCCAGGGCAAAACTGCTGGTGATGGGGAGGGATGTAGGGGCAGCAGAACCTCAGCCCAACCATGCACAAGGCAAAAGCCAGACAGAGTCTCTGCACTCTCACAGCACCTAAGGAAAGGTGCCACTGGCTCAGGCCATGCATCTGTGGGGTACATCTGAGCAGCAAGGGCTTAGGCTGTAGCATCCCCTCTGCTTTGCAGAAGGCAACAGAAGGCCCTTCAGGGGTTTTGTCTGGCTGACATTGGCCATCCAGCATTGCTTGCAAGGGCAGGTGGCATTTTTGGTAGTAGACCAGAGCTGACACTCTCAGCACAGATTTGTACACATGGGTAAGGCTGTGTTTGATGTTGCACTCTCAAAAGTACACAATTTCAAGGGATGCACTGGGCTGTCACAGTCCGCATTCAAAGGGGCAGGTTACACTCACCAAAATGGCTCTGTCGCAGGAAGGCAGGAGGAGCTGCAGGAGATGCAGGAGCAGTGCTTTCACCACACAGAGGGATTGTGAATCAGGCTGCATCCCAACCCTGTGCCCTCCCTTCCCAGCAACAAGGATCTCCAGCTGGTCACCTGCAGCAGTGGTCCAGAGGTACCAGGATACAGGCTGACCATGGGATCTCTGATGTTGCCAGAGAGGTGACAGAGGCTCTGGGAGTGGGATGTGACATCCCCCCAGCCCAGGTCTGATCCCTCAGGGACATTCAGCAGCTGTCACCAGGGAATAGTGAGAGATTTAATTAGGTAAATAGCACCAAAAGAAAGGTAATATGAATAGCAGAGACTGGAGACAGTAAGACTTGGCCTCACAGTCGTCTTGTTTTGTATCAGCACATTTCCCCCTATGGCAAGGGGTTATTTCTCAGCCTCCTTGCTCCCTGGGAGGGATGATGAGGAATTAGCACCTGGAGCAAGGAGCACTCTGAGGGGCATTCCCCAGGTGCTGTAGAGGGGGGTTGTCCATCCCTGCCAGCTGTGGGGAGCTGCCCTGCAATCTTAGGCAGTTCGGTGTGCAGGGGGGTGCCCAGCTCCCTCCATCCCTCCTTGCTTTGGGTTTCCATGGGGTTCCCTCTCCAGAACCCGCGACAGCCAGCTGGGGGCAGGCGATACAAGGAGAAGGCAGCCTGTGCTGTATGCTGCCTTTTCCTGCCGAGGACCCTGTTCCTGCCGTGGTGGGGCTGACACAGCCCTCGCAGGGAGAGCCGCAGCCCATGGATAAAGAGGGTCACTCAAGTCCTGCCTCTGACCACCACAGCACGTGCTGCCCAGGCATCGCATGCATCGACCTGTCTGTCGCTGCCATGCAAATGAACAAGGGTTTGTCTGATGAGTCAAGGCCCCTCCAAAGGGTGGGAATTCAGCCCACAGCCCCCTGCACAAATCAGAGTTATGCTTCAGGCAGTCACCTCCTGTGTGAACCACCTCCTACATCCATCTCCTCCACTAGCCTAACAGTGGGGCAGAAGTCCAACCAACACCATCTGGAAAGCCAAAATGAGGAGACCTGGATCATCAGTTATGGCAAACCCCAATGAGGACAAGCCTCACTGCCCATGGCACTCAGCTCCTTACATCCTAGGCATTGCCTTGCTCCTCTTCCACAAACCCCAGTAGAGCTGGGGGGAACAGGCAGAAGGAAACTTTCCTGGGGAGCAGAGCTCCCAGCAGGGCAGGGAGGGGTAGGGAAATGAGGAACTCCTCCATATCTGCAGGTATGAACCCATGTAATTCATCTCAGCAGATTTCATTAGACTTCAAAGTCTTCAAAGGACATCTCTGTCAGAGTCTGGGCTCTGTAACCTCCAACATGTTGAGACAACGGAGGAATGCAAGCCCTGGTGCTGCATCTCATGGGAACCGTATCAAGAATGTGGCCCTGTTAGTCTTCAGAGAGAAATCCACTCAACTTAGTCTACCTCCAGTTTTAAAAATTGCAAAGCTTGCTTGTTTCTCTTCCGCAGGGATTTTTCTTTTATTCCAGACAGAAGTAAAGGCACTGCGTATCTCTGGGTGCGCTTTCAGATCCAGAGGGGAGATGCTGCTCCCTGACACATCAGTGTGAGCCCACTTTACAGCTTCTACTTACATGGGGAAGGAAGCACGGGGTGCAGAGCCAGCAGTGGAGGCACCTGCTTCCTTTGAAAATACTCAGTAAAAGGCTGTTAACATCTCTGAACTACCATAAAACATTACACAAAAAGCATGAAATGCATTCCCCTTACCTACACACAGTGTAACATACAACAATTCAGGCTGGAGTGACCATTTCTATCTATAACTACACTTGTGAGTATTTCAGGCACTATAGCAGTGCCCAAGAAATCCAGACAAGGCATTTGGTGTATTAACCCGGGTGCACTAGGTGAGAAAACCCATGTAGACACACACCTCACTGCACTTCAGAGTCCGCCACAGAGCAGCTCTGATGATCAGAGCCAAAACCAGGTTTATGGGTAAGGGAAATAAGCAGCTTTTGCATCTGCTTCCACAGGGCCATTCCATATGGTGGCTGCTCCCGCAGCCCATCCAGCAGGCACCACACTCAGCCTGAGCATTCTCACCTCCTCCTGCTCGACAAAGTTTCTTCTTGCTCAATGTCAGTTACTTTCAGGACTTTCTTGTCAATGAAAAGGTCTTCTGGATAATTAGCTGATCGAATCTGCCTCTGCTGAGCATGGCCACATAACCGGCTTATCTGGAAAACACAAACAGCAGTGTGAGGAAGTGTTAGGACTGCAGGAAAACAGCTGAGATGCACACTGGCACCTGCACATGAGCTGCTATCGTCCTGTCATCCCCATCTTGCTTGCTCATATCGCAGCAAGCACCTGAAAGCAAACTGCTGTCCTAAGGATACAACGTGGCTTTTGTAAAATACCTGCCCCCTGGGAAGGAATGCAGGAAGCTTCAGGCAAAATGTCAGGGCATTGAAGTGCTCCTGTGGCTATCAAAACCCCTGAGCTGCAGGTGTGACAGGCAAAGCTTCCTGTGTCAGGCTAAACTTAGGCTGACAGGAGGGGGCTTGAGATGTTCCCTGTTCCTTCCTTCCTGAATGCCCCAGCATCTCAAGGCTCTACACTCTACCTCTCTAGTCAAACTTTTAGGAAACACCTCCCCTCTGAAGGAAAATCCCAAGACCCTGGTTCTGCATCTTGAGGCAGCTCAGCACCTGCACAGAGTGCACTGCAGATCCCCAGGGATGAGCATCATATACATCACTACTAATTAAAAAACCCAGGGCATAAAATACAGCAAGCATTGGGGCCACAGCCCAGTCATATCATGGGAGGCCCTGATGAACAGGGCTCTGCTAATGGCACAAATTAGCTCATTAGCTAATGATGATTTGGGAACTGGCTGCAGCAGCAAGGGAAGGAATCCAAAGCACCTCGTTAAAGCTCTCTCGCATGGCCGCTGTCCCAAGACTCACCCAGCAGCAGCCACTGCTGCAGTCCCTGCTGTAGATGGGTTTGCCACCATTTCCTTCTCTGGGAGACTACCAAGGGACATCTGTCCCCCTGTGGCAGCACTGCCACTGTAAAAGTCTCCTTTTGATCCACCCTGTGCTGCTCTGCAGGACTCATCCATGCTGGGTTGTGAAAGGAGCTTGGCTGATTGCTGGGACCATGAAGGCACCTCAGTTAACACCACCCTCACCGTCTCTGAGCCTCATCCCACCACCCACTCCAGGCTTGGGACCAACCACATACCCATGAAATGCCCATTCGTTGCAGCACCTCATTTATCTCCATGCCACACCAAATCAAGGCAATCAGCTAAATTCCCAGTTAGCTGCACACCAGAGGTTAAAAACACACCCTCTGCCCAAAGCTACAAGCATCTGATGTGTAAAGAGAAGAGATTAATTCTGTTTTATTACATTACATTTGGGTGGGCAAATAAATTAGTAATGTCACCTGTGTCATTATCAAGAGCAGCACAGTTTGTTTGCACAGGCTGCCATACAACAAAGAGTAAAATAGAAACCTCCTGGGAGCTGGGCACTGCAGTTTCTGGTTCACAGCACGGTGGGAAGACATGCTGCCACCAATCCTTCTGCACCTGCAGTTTCCTCTGCCAAAGCAGTTCCTCCTGCAGCTGCCAGGGGAGCGGTTTCTGCAGCATCTTATCTGGTTTTCCTCTTCTGTCCTCCTTTGGCTGTGTCTCCTCTCTGCCTTGCCAAAACCGAGTTTTGCAGAAGAATGTGTCAGCTCTACTGCCCTCCCTAAATCACTTGGCAGGCTTCAAAAACAGAGGGAGGAAGGGATTCAGAAAATGGACCACATTTTGGGCTGTTTTCTTTGCCTTTTAGGCTTTCCTTTAGCACTCATCCCTCTCATAACGTTTACAGGTAGTCCCCTGATGCAAACAGACAGGAATAGGAACAAATCACAGTGGGAGACCTGGAGAATGGCATTTGGGATCTGAGACCACCCCCAGCGCAGAATGGGTCCAGATGTCCCATTCTCTCTCTATACTGGCTGATGCCACTGTCCCTGCAAAGGGCAGACCAGCAGGAGAGCACCAGGATGCTGAGGGGTCTGTGGGTTTTTCCTCTGCCCAAGTCAGAGGTGAGACCTGCCATAAAACCTCCTCCAGGGAAACACAAGATACACAAAAGCTCCAGGACACTGGGTATAGAGGAAGCAATGCCACAAAGCAGCATCACTGTATCCACGCTCTGCATGGACACCTAAAGTGCAGGAGAGAAGTGGGGAAAGGTCGGATATTTTAAGCTGCCTTTTGTGATTACTCCCTTTGATTCTCCCCAGGTCTGTGAAAATTCCCCCATTCCCTTTCCAAAGCCCAGCTTTCAGCTGCCAAAACCTATCAAACCCTGAGGGAAGATCAAGTCCAGGATCAAGGCTTTTTCCCAAGGATGCAGAGAGGTGCTGAATGGGAGGGGAGGGTCAGAGCGACAGCGCAAAACAATGGCACCATCTGAGAGCGTGCTTCAAACGGCAAAGGGGCCCGGCAAACTGAGGCTGCTTCATCTCCCACCCAGCACTGGAGGGAGCTCAGCCCCTCTGCTACCAAGTCCTGCACAGGTGCCGCGGCTCAGCTGCATCCTCAAAGTCCCACACAGCATCTGGGTACCACAGGCTCCAAGATTCATAGAATCTGTAAGGCTGGAAAAGACCTCTACAGTCATTGAGTTCAACCCGTTGATCATCAAGTCAACTCATTGATCACTGAGTCCAGCCATCCCTTCCGTGAGGGATGAAACCATGAACAGGACTGTGTTAGCTGTGACATGGGACAGCAGATGTAAACTTTATGGATAGAAGGATGCACTGCTCAAACTTTCCACCAAGTTTTTACTTATTTATTTATTCGAGCACCAACTAACCTTTTCAGGAAAAAACCCCAACCCTGCAGCCCATATTGTGAAGTCACAGTGAAATGGTTGTCACCTTTTAGTCAAAAAAAAACCCAACTGAGATTTGAACTTAAAATAAAGTGAGCGAAAGTAGAAGGAACAGATTGCCTGCTCATTTGCAGGGGTGGCATTGTGTATACTTTTTTGGGGGAGGGAAGGATTTCACAAACCATCTGCCAAAGTCTGCTGGGCCACAAGCAGTCCTAGGACAACAGCTTAGAAATTCTATTTCAATCTTTCCCTCTTTTTGAGTCTGCACTGCAGGCTCAGGAGCGCATGAACACAGCTTCCCAGTCTCTTCCTAACCACTGCCATTTTAAAGCCAACTCCAAAAAGTAAAGAAAAATGCTACTGTAGGGCAGTCAGAGAAGGGACAGACACAAGCTCAGACCTTGAGGAGAAACAAGTGTGATGCTTCAGCTCTCTAGGTATTGCTTGCTCTGACAGGAGCAAGGACAGTCAGCTCCCCAGCACGGTGGTGTCTCTACAAGAGGGAGAGCAAAAGGAAGGGAGCTTCTCTAACCCAGGTGCCAAACTTGTATCAAGCAACAGTGTTTAATATGTGGTTTCCTCCCACCACACAAATATAAACGTGAAATTCAAAGCAAATCAACAGAGCAGAACCACTGGATCTTCTCCTTGGGCTCCCCACGCTACCAGGTGGATTGTAAATATACACCAGTCCTTATCTTAAGTGTAGTCAGTGCAAGAGCTGTGCCTTAATTCAGAATAGGCTGAAGTTTGACACATCAAGCCACAAAAAAATGACTAAGTAAATCAAATCCCAATGTGTTTTTTAGGCAACAGGAGTTACACCTTGTTTTTAAAAGAATCTGCCAGGCCACCAAAAAACTGCTGCAGGGGGACACCAGGCAAGAAAAACCATCCCAAAACCCAGAGTTTTTACAAACCCCCAAAGACACCAACACTGTAACAGCCAAAGCAAAATTTCCCTGCCCCAGCTCATTAACAAACTCACTCATTACCCAATTTAATTACCCTCCTCCATGAGAGTGTGACCCAGTCTATGAGGGGAACACTGCCTTCTGACGACCACTACTCCTCGCTCCATTTCTTTATTCCAGCCACAGGGAAAATACCACACCCAGCTAGGGCAGAGCTCCTCGGGCACTGCCTAAGGCCGGCAGTCCCCATGCCCGATGGGAAGCAGCTGGCTCCCAACACCCGCGGGAGCTGCACGCCGTGTAATGGCTCCGCTTTAGAGGGAACATTGATTTGAGAGGAGCACAGGGACAAGGCTAATGGAGTAGCACTATCAGCCCACTTTAACGCTTCTCCATTAATTTAAGATAAGAGGTGCCTGAAGACTGCAGGGAACCTGCGGCTGTGTGGGAACAATGCTCTACAAGCAGCCAGGGACCAGATCCACCACCACGGCTGCTTCCAGATGTGTTGATTGCATGGGTGTAAAGCACAGCACCAATCCACATGGGTACCTGCCAGTCCACGGAAACTGCGATGGCTGGGGTTAATTATCAAAGTAATAGTGACCACAGTACCATGTTCTGTGCAAAGCATCACAGCCTCTGTGCAGCTGATGGAGGGCACCTCCAGCCTGGCTATGGCAGGATGGCATCGCTGACGCCTCTGAGGCTCCTGATGAACCCATTCTGCTGCCAAGGCACGAGGCAGTGTAGCCACACAGGGCAAAAACATCTTACCTTCCACATCAGCAAGGAAATGCAGGGATAAAAGGATTGGAAAGCAGCACACTGTGATCCTCAGTGCCAACCTGAGCTTTGCTTTTAAGAGTAAGAACATTTTAAAGGTAATTTTCTAGATGATTTAGAAAAAAAAAAAATCCACCAAAAAAAAGGAGCTAATCAACTTCTCCTTGGACAAGAAGAGAGTGCATTAGACACTGCTGGATACCTGCTGCTGCCACTTCTCATTCAGCCCAGGAGCACCACTCTGCTCTAAAGGAGAGTTTGCTCTATTTGACCTTCGCTTAAACTTTACATGGAGTTTCCATTTGCCTTCCCTATGAACTCTTCTTCTTATAGATTAATTCTCCAGGAAGACACAGTATTTTTTTCCCTCAAGGGGATGGCCTCATTTTTGAAGATTTCCTCCTGCAATCTCCTTTGCTCTCTGGAGTTCACATAAGTCATTTTATACCTATTCATGAGTTTCCTCTGGGAGAAGCCACACATTAAACTGAAAAGAGACTAACTATTATCATTGATTTGAACACAGCTTCTGAAAGGATGATTTGCTATAGTATGCACAGAACATCAGGAGACCACAGACACGCTGTCTTTGGAGGAACCAACTGGTGCCCACTAAACCCCGAGCATCCTTCAGTGATGGAACCCAGTTTGACCAGTGAGGCTGAAAGCCTCAGTAAAGCAGCTGCTTGAATTGATGCTTCTTCCCCCAATTCTTTTTAACAACCTGCTCCACTACACATCACAAGTGTTATTAGCATTATAAAGATCGCATTTGTGCCCCGTTTATCTTCAAAGTCACCATAAAAGTGAACCTGAAGTCTATTACTCAAGCACCGCTACAGAATTCCGCTTAATTAAATTCTAAAGGGCTTAAACCAAAAATATACATTGGGATGATGTGGGATAGAACATAAACTTTTTAATAGTAGTAACCAAGCACATTTACCATTTCTACAGGTGTAATAAAAATGCTAATATATGTTAATGTTTAGTCTGTGGTTAATGTTTTGTCTTGTTAATTTCCCCAGGGCTTTTATTACTGATTTAAATCTGCCACACTGCCCCAGTGATCGCATCGCCTTCCACAAAATGGCACCACCCACGATCTCAAATGAACACTGATTAACAGGAGTGGAGAAACATTTGGCAAGGACAAACACTCTTATTACATGCTTCTAATCATTATATACATTTTGTCAGGAAGATGGGAAAGAGACAATTCGCAGCTCCCTCACTCCACTCACAGCAGAAAAACGTGATTATGGGCATAAAAGTGAATTTACAAGCCTTTATTTTAGGAAGCACATCATTATTAGCTAAGTAATGATTGTTCTTCTGGTTCCAGGCACTCAAGCAGAAAGAACAAACTGAGTATGGTAACACAGATGTCTTCTATGAACACTGCAACAAAATTCTTCATTAATGGAGTACTAAATGTTATTAATCAGCTCTATAGTATTACAGTCTCCATTATTTAGACTGCAAGGATTACATAAGAGACAGCATCCTAACTCGGTCATGCAGAGACAGGAATTGCAGGAAGTGACCTACTCTCCATGCTGAGGAGAACGTTTAATAATGCATCACCCTTAAATAATGCAATGCTATAATGTGTAAAATGCACACAAACACTAATGCTTAAAATAACAGAGTGCCTGTCACACCAGTGCCTGCAGTGACGCCCAATACATGCTGCAAACATGTGCTACAAATGCTCAGGGACCCCTGCAGCCACCAGACCAGGTTGTGCTGAAGGCCATCACCACCTGGTTTGAAGACTAGGTCCTTCAAATTGCTACAGAACCACAGAGGGATTAAGGAACCATTTTTCAAAGCAAATAGAACTTAATTTTTCATAGAATGGTTTGGGTTGGAAGGGACCTTAAAGATCATCTGGTTCTAAATCCAAATTCCCATCCCTCATATAGAAGATCACAAAATACTTTACAGAGGGTCAGCATCACAGCAGAAACACAGGGCCCAGAGAGGACCAATAGGACTGGTTCTCAGGGCAAGGAGCAGGATGTGCACCACACAAAGCCATGTGTGTCGATGTGACAGAGTTGACACAGGAGCTGGCAGGTCTGACACACGGCGTGGTTACATCATCACTCTAACCCAGAGACTGCATAACGATAAGAGTGCACCAGCTCAGCAGAGCAGTGGGGGAGCACAGGGGAGTTTTTATGGGTTTCAATCCTTGATGCCAATTGCTGAAGCTGGATGATTTCCACCTGCACTTCCCTCTGCTACATCAGGGCTCACATGCCTTAAATTGGAAAGAGACAACCACTGCAGCTCCAATCATTGCTCCCATTAGGACATGCCACCCTGTCCCCAGGAGGGTGTGATGGCCAATGTACCATACATATGCTGCAGCACACAAGGCACCTCCACACAGTGTCCCACCATGTCCTGACCCTTGTGCTGACCCAGCCTTTCCCAGCACAGGATGCCCTTTCTCTCAAAGGAGCTGTGACCTCGGCTTGAGTCAAGCCCTTTCAAACCTACATAAAATAATGCAAACAAGATGTTTCTTCTTTCTTGCATCCCCAGCATGGAGTGTTTAATCCACCAAAGAAAGCAGCTTTGTGTTTCAGTGAAAGCCTGTTTATTGTTATTTATAGGTAGAGAGGAAGTCAGACTAAATGATCACAGTTGTTCCTTCTGCCTTTATAATCCAAGACATGTAATTAAAGCACAACTTCTCAAGTCAGCCTTTCCCTCCAGCATTTTGTTAATTCCATATATAACACAAAATTTGGTATTTTGGTTCAGATGGTTGGACCTCGGCAGCAAACCACAGGCCAGCAGCTGAAGCCCCAGCCAGGGCTCAGACCCAACCCAGCCAACCAACTGGGAGAGTCAAGAAAAAAACATTTGCTTAATTTTTGGCACACACTTAAGCAGTTTTCCCAAGTGGAGACGTTTCCTGGAGCAGGGCCCTGTAGCATACTAATGCACCATTATGGTTTTAAGTTAGATCTGCACAATCTGATATTTCTTAGACAACCAAACTAAGACTTTATACTTGGAAGGAGGAGTCCTGGAAGGTTACAGCAGAGCAACACTTCCAACAGAGGGAAGATGTGGAAGCAAAATCCAGAGAAAACCAGAGCATGTTAGACTGACCAAAGCCAGGTTCAGGAGCAGAACATGGCAGTACCCAGAGTTCATCTCCTGGTGAAGCCCCAAGCCCCCAGCATGCTTCATGGCTAATGAGGTGGCACAGCAGAGGTGGAGGACATGGCTGCTCCTGAGCCCAGGCTGCTGCTCTGCCTTTGGGACTGATTCCCCAAGGAGGCTGAAGATGCTCCAAACTCAAACAGCTGATTTCAACATTAGCACTGATTCATCTAACCTGACAGAAAATTTGAACTCAAGGTAGCAAAGCCCATTTCTGCTAAGGATGCTAAATAGAGTTTAATTATACAACTGCATTCTGTGCATGGTCTAACACTTACACAATTGCTACTATGGGTCCCTAGAAGACCCTCCTATTGCAGGCAATTAAATCTACCCTATCCAAACAGACTGAGAAACAAGGAATTGGCTTGAGGGATCACCAGTTTTTACCAAGAACTTAAGAAAACCCTCACTGGGCAAAGCCGGGCAGCATGACAGCTCCAGGCAATTGCCATGCGCTTGTTATTTTCCTTCCACAGGTTAATCGGTTTCCCTGGCAGATTTCTGTGGGTTTTAATACTGCACCATGTTTGTGCCTACGGCACTACAGAAAGGAACGATCTGAGAGAAATAAATTCCTAGCAACTTAATTTAGAGCTGCCATCAGTCTGGAACACAAGCTAGAATCAGAGCCTGTAACAGGGTATTTAACAGCAGCTGTGTCAGCTAGGTTGCAAATGTGGTCAATACCTACCAGTCTCTCTTCCCCCCTGCAGCCATGAGCCCAGATTCAATTATTCTTTCAGAAATACTTCATTAAATAATTAAAAAGTTACTGCATTACTTTCCCCCTTTTTTTTCCTTTAAACCAGACCGATTCAATTTTGGAAGTATAAAGCCATTCTAATGTGTCAGCTAGCAATTACCTACTGTACACTGTTTATTCTTTAATATAATCTTTGAGTAGAAGGGCAGTATTCTCAGAAACGCAGCATTAACTTGATCCTCAATGACTTTATTATGACTCTTTTCTAATTACTGCTCATAAAATCTCAGGGAAGAAAAATTTACTGATGATATCCCATCTCCTTAATTAGTTCTCTCTCTTTCAGCAATCCAATAGCAAGTGTAATATTTATTTAAAATAGAGTGCACAGGGTTTACCGCTAAGTCTGCTATAACTGGTGATATCAAAACAAGCAGGTAAAAGGCAATGCCTGTTTTGCAGCCTGCACAGACCATGCTCACAGGTACCCACAACTTTTCAGATTTATATTTCAATAAATGCTCATACTGAAACCATCCCACCACTAAGTACTTTTTGCTATGAAATGCCCTTCTTCCTTCCTATGGTGAATGGAAACCCTTCCTACCCCATAGGGTTTGGTACTCACCATTCCTCCCCGCTCATCAGCCCTTACAAAGGACCATCACCCTACTTATTTTAATCTTCAAATAGGAATAATCCCTCCAGCAGCAACTTTTTTCTCCCTCAATCCACCTTTCTCTTTCCAAACATCAGTGTTTTCTAAGACAACAAGGCTGGAGGCACCAAAACACCCCAAATAATTTCAACAGTTAAGTTGCTGAATTTCTTCAGCAGAAAAATTACAAACATTTGTTTTCCAGCAAAGCTCAGAGCAATCTCACTCATTATCCAGCTCCTGGCAAGAGGCTTTCCTCATGGCCATGCCATGGACCTCCCCAGTCAAAGCCTAAAAGAGAAGTATAATAATTATCATTAAGGGAAAATAGTAAAAATATCTCCATGCACCAGTGATTAGCTGCTGGCAGAATTAATCCATTCAAGGCCAACAAAAGGCATGGGAAGGCCCTGTGTTCTTTTTGCCATTGCTTTTTTTTACTTCATTGGTTAATTTTTTTCTTAGTTTTGACGCTACCAGATCCATAGCAATTTTTTCTCCATGACAGTCAGGCCTAACCTAATCCAATTAAGGGTCAGCACCAAGATAATATACCCAAAACATGGCAAACAAGGTAAAAAGGCTCCCATTAGATTTTTGCTCGATAAAGGAATTACATTTTTCCCAAAGACAAAATAAGGCTTATTGAAAAGGTAAATCATTCTTTTCTATAAAGATATAAATATCTGCAGGGCTTTTTTGAAACTTTGTTGTAAGACATCTTGTTTTTACATGTACTGTGGTTAGAACAATTGAGTTACAGAATGACTTACAACATTAGATTAGTTTCTGCCTGATTGAGAATATCTTTATAATGGAAATCAGTGTGCACTTTTAACCTTGTTACAATGCTATATGTCTGATTAACGTATTAAAGGGACTCATTCAATAATAGGCTGTTTGCAGACAGGAATTAAATTAATTTGACTTTATCACAACACCTTTATTAACGGCATCAAATGGAGGACTAGTATTTGATTATGAGAAGTGAATTCCTATAAATTGACATACAACAATTCCAAAATGAGGTAGGAGAATCACTAGATGGAAAAAAAAGTGACTAAACACTTGTAATGCATTTTGGTTTGCTGTCATTACTTTCCACTTGCCATGCAAGCTGTAAGCTGGGCATTTCCCCAACTCTCAGAAAAGAGAAACATCTTGCACCAAAATCTACAGGTGGCAAGTTCTTAAATTTCCTTCTGGCCCTAAACAATGGGAATTGCATGAAGCAAGGCTCAGAGATGACCTTCCTGGATGTTTTTTAGCATCTGCTGGGCAAACCCTTTTGGGCCCATCCCCACTGAGCTCATGGTGCCATTATGCTCATCAGCATCACCCTCCTGCAGCTCCTACTGCCCTCAAGTGCCCTTCCCTCCATGGCTTTTGGCTGTCCCTCAGGGAGGAGACAGAGGATGGATGACTTAAATATCAGCACAGGCAGTTGGGTGTTTACAGAAATATCCACACTCTGGCTCTCTGGAGAGCAGCAGCATGAGGTTTATTTGTACAGCGATACAGATCAATATGTGCAATCCAGGAGTTAATAAGCTTAAGAAAGACATGATTTAGAGCACATCAGTCACCCTCAAGTTATGCTCAGTAACCACCTGGCTCTCTGGGTGGTTTTCTCCAGGTCACTGGCTCAGAGCATCATTTCTACCTTTGCCAATAGCATGGAAGAGAATTGGGTGTGAAAATTGCTTAGGTTAGAAAGATACACCTGCATAAGGAATTGTAAAATTTGCCAACACCTGTGTTGCTTTTTCTTTTCTTTTTCTTTTTAAACAAAAATAACTCTGCCCAAGTAGCTGTAGGCTATCAGCACAGCTTTCTGCAGCCAGCCTGCTCTTACTTAAACAAATCTTTGGAAAAATAATGCAGTTAGCAGCAAACTTCACCTACTGAAAGCAGGTTCCGTGCCCTCAGGGGCTCATTAGTGGGGCAACACAACAGGTAGGGATGGAAAAGGCCACCAGTTCTTTTTGCAGTAGCCTGGCAATGAGGGATGCATTGATGCAGCAGATGGATGAAAAATCTGCCTCGTTTGTTGGAATTTTTTTCCCAGAAAAATGTATTTAGCATCTTTCATGCCTGGTACCTCAAAGCCACTTTAAAATAAGATGTAAAAATGATATAATTCACAGCACCACACACAGGCAGAGAATTCAAAATGAAGCAAACCACTCATTGCAACCCAGTCCTTCATCCTCTCCAGCACAAAACAAAACACTTCTGCTTCGCCCGGGCAGCTCTGGGCACTATTTCTGCTTTGCAGAGGGTCGCTTTTAAGTTTCTGGTTTGTTCTTGGCTCATTCATCAGCATTGCTAATGGGAGAGATAGTTCTGGTTTTAAGGCAGCAACATTCACGGGGGTTACTGTCACTGGAAGTAAACTCAGCGCTGTTAAGATGAAGGATGCCCGGTGAATGACCCCGGATGGAGGTCTGAGTGGAAACTGCAGTCATGGATAATGAGGCCAAAAAGAGGGTTTAGCGTAAAAAGCATAGAGAGATGGATATTGGTGAGCACAACTCTGGTGTTGCAAAGCTGCGGGTCTAAGCAAGGATAAAAATCTTCAGGAAAGGAAATGGGCCAGAATATATTTTGCTAATAAAGCATCTATGTTAATAGGGGTTGCAGGAGGCTGCAGCAATCTGGGCAGCAAGCGAGGGAGCCATGTCTGTGGGGCTGGTGCTCAGGGGTTTAATCTCTCTGGTCAACGAAAGATGTGTGAGCAGCTTTAGCAGAGAATTCCAGAGGCAACTCCAGCATTCCACAGTAAGTGTACAGGGCAATAGCACGTCTGGAGGCAGTGAGTTAAATAAGAATAAAGGCAGTTCATGCCATGCATATCACTTCTCTGCAGGCTACTCAGAAGCCAGGGGGGTCAGCCCACACCTAAAAGTCTCCTGTTTCTATCATACACCAGCTTCTAGCATCTTTCAGGTAAACCAAATCTAAATCTCAGCAAAGATCCAGAGCATGAGGCTGGTTTAACTCTGAAGGAAGTTCAGCTGTAAAGCTCATTTGCAAATACAGCCCCAGTGAAAGGGCTGTGCCCCAACCCTCCCCTTTCAGAGAGGCAGCTCCTCCCTGGCCAGCACATCTCCTACCGTTTTTGATGAAGAAGAAGCCTCAAGACGTCCAGAGGGAACTTGCTGATGCTGTGATCTTTGGTTCAGACTGAAACTCGTGTTTTTTCTGTTTAAATCCAATCTACTTCAAGACCTCACATTATGTCCTTGACCATTACAATTTATTACAAAATCAGACAGCTTGAAATTTCAAAGCTTGAAGCTCAGAGGTAAAGGAACAGGCATCCCATACATCCCCTGCTGCAATGCTTTGGATGATATGACCACCAGTTCCCTCCTCTCTGACATCTCAAAGCATCCCAGGTCCAGCTGTCCAAGACAGCTGTGAT
Organism: Corvus hawaiiensis; assembly: GCF_020740725.1. Lineage (NCBI taxonomy): Eukaryota > Metazoa > Chordata > Aves > Passeriformes > Corvidae > Corvus > Corvus hawaiiensis. The sequence goes on along the minus strand of NC_063226.1, from coordinate 7,456,632 downwards.
GGGAGACAGGAAAAAGAAAGATATGAGAAAAAAAATAAGCTGTTCTGTGCAGTGAAGAAAGCTGCAAAACATTGCAAAGCTGTGTAACCTCATTTCCAACTGTTAAGACTGTATCCTGCCCTACTAACTCTGGGAGTTCTTTGTACTATGTACTTTGTACATCCACTGATGACAGGGCATCCCAGAACCAAGTATCTTTTTAAACACTTAGGAGCCAGTTGCAAAACAACAAATTAACTTCTCCACTAAAACAAGGAACATGCAAAGCCACGGTACATGCACACACCTACACAGAACCAGTAATTAATCTGCATGAGGTGTTTAGGCTTGTTCTGACTTCAGCTTGGAAAAGATGCAAGACATCCCATCACACACAAACCTGTGGCCATCTCACTCATGTTGCAGCCAACACGTGATTTGAAGGGAGATCAAGCCACGCTCAGTGGGTGCTGTATGATATTCCTGCCCATAAAATGCAGCAGCCCTAAAAAGCTCTTTTTAAGCTGCAGAGTAGCAGGGATGAAGTTGCCACCAGCTGAGTGCTCTGTCTCAGACTGAAGTCAATAAACAGATTTGTGTGATCTTCAGTGCAAAGTTGGGCTGGACATCAAACACACTGTCAAAGGATGCTCCATGTGCTGCCCTGTGTGCATGCAGGGCAGAAGGGGCGCTGTCAGCAGCTACCTTCAACTTTTTATTTTAAAAAAAGGCCTCACTGCAAATTCCCTTGAAATGGCACATCTCAGAGGTCAGAACATGTCCAGTTAAAAGGACAAAGGGAGAACAAAATAGAAGAATATAATGTAAAAATTTACAAATAGAAGCAAAATCAAATGCTATTTTTAAATTAAACCTGTACGGATGTTCAGTGCCACCTCCTCTGGCTTTGCAGTGACAGGGCTGAGCGTCACTGGCCACTGCTTCCATCCAGAAGCTCTGCAGAGCCCCACACACTCAGTCTGCTTCATCCAGACCCAATTCAGTGACAAATTGACTCAAAGCCTTGCCATGCCACCAGGGCAAGCTGGAGGGCCCACCAGCGTGCCATTTTGCCCACACTGGAAAAGGATATCCATGACCAAAGACGTGCTGCCCTGTATCCTCACAGGCAAAATTCTTGTTAGCAGTGAATTAATTAATTGTGACACCAATGGTCTCCCTCCCCAGGCCAGACAAGAGGTAAAGCTTTCACTAGGCTGAGAATAACCTCTGAGTCTCACTCCCCTAGAGAGGCAAGTCAAGATGGTCAAGAGCATTCATACCAATGTCCCTTCCAAGAATGAGATGCAGGCCCCTAATTTGCTACTGCGTATTTGAGTACTAAACCAGAGATTTAAGTCCTGCAGCAGCGTGCCAAAATAGCTGGATCAAAATTGTTGATACTGGGTTACAAAACTGCAGGCACGAATAACTTTTGCCTTTACTCTTTCAGCAACCAGCACCATGGGGATTTCTAGCTCAAAATCAACACCTTGAAATTCAGTACCTTGCCATATGCTTCCCCAAGTGTCAGAAAATCTTTACTACCTGAAACCTTTTCAGACAACTAATCATAGTACTCTCAAGGCCTTTTCACAGGAATGGGAATGCTGCTGATACTGCCCTCATAATAAGGTTTATTTTCATCCCGCAGGGGGAACACATGCTTGCTTTAACACGCTTATCAGGCACCTTACACCGCCTATCACAAAATGGATAACAAAAGTACACAATACACACACCTTGGGATAGTTCTGAGGGGGTCTGAGATCACTGAAAACCAAAACTTCACCTGTATTTCCAGCTTTAAGTGAAAAATGGAGCTAGCTACCAGTGAGTATTAGAGAATAGCCTGAGGATTAAACTTTGCCAATAAAGAACTTGAAAATACAGAGGCTGTACATCCAGCTGACTCTCCCAGGACTGATGCCAACAAAAAGGAACCCACATTAAAAGTACAAAGAAACCAATCTCGGCGTCTCAGAGGGAAGGACTTCACAAACAGCAGTGTAATTTCAAAGCTTTGTCCACAAATCTCTTGCTAGCTCTAGTACAGACAGAAAAATCCATTAGCAGATAGGAAAACTCACCAGAGCTCCCTGCCAGTGCAACCTGCTGAGCAGCAACTTCCAGCAAGTCACCAGGTGAGATGGCCCCAAAAGCAGCTCCTGGGCAGCATTTGGGGAAAACCAGCCTGGCATCACTGTGCTGACAAATGTACTAAATCACTGTGTATGGCAACAGGTGATCTTCTCATTCCTGGGTGCCAAAAGTCTCTTTATTTACATATTCTTGATTTTCACCCCTGTGTATCTGCTGGAACTGCTATTTTGAACACACACTGCAGCAATGTTTCTGTGGTGCTACAACCAGCCAAAGTAACTGCTTATCTTTACAGCATGCTCGTGGACTCCCTGCCAAGATTCCCTAAAAATCTAGGGAAGCAAGGGTCCAGTTTTCCTGACTCAGAGGCTTCCCAAAGCCATCAGATCTGGGTTCACACCAGGCACTCTCCCTGAGCCACGTGAGGTGAGCACTTCAGCTTTGGGATAACATCAAATCCACCTCCACACCACTTCCACAGCACCCCAAGCAGCACAGCTGTATAACCTAGTTAACCCACACCTAAATAGTCTTTTAAAGGTGTTTGCAGGGAAGTAAAACAGCAAGGATCTGCTCACAGGCAAGCACATTGGGAATTGCATGCTGTTCCCATACAGCACTGGTACCTTTCTGCTTCCCTCCTTCCAACAGGTGCAAGTGGTTGAGCAAAGCTCCAGTGAATTTTGCAATTTAATATGATTTTCTAGAAACTCGGTCATCAGTTCTGAGTGAAAAATAAATACTTTGCTGAGCTCCCTGCTCTTTCCTTTCTAGGCAATGCTCTGCAGGTAGACCTGCATAATCGACTGCAAGGGGAGCAGCAGGGGCTGAGCAGCTGGGTTGCATCAAAAGTGGGGCGGGCAGCATGTTGAGGGAGGGGATTCTGTCCCTCCACTCTAGTGAGACCCCACCTGGAGTATTTCCTCCAGCTCCAAGGCCTCCCAAGATAAAAAGGACATGGACCCATTAGAGTGAGGATGACAAAGTTGGCTAGAGGTCTGGAGCATCTCCGCTATGGAGACAGGCGGAGAGAGTTGGGGTTGTCCGGCCTGGAGAAGAGAAAGCTGCCAGGAGACCTCACTGCACCTTCCAATGCCTAACGGAGCTCCAAGAGAGCTGGAGTGGGACTTATTAAAAGGGTATGGAGTGATAGGACAAGGGGGAATGTCTCTGAGCTGACAGAGGTTTAGATTAGGTATTAGGAAGAAATTATTGACTGTGAGGGTGGTGAGGCACTGGCACAGGTTGCCCAGAGAAGCTGTGGTTGCCTCATCCCTGGCAATGTTCAAGGCTAGGGTGGATGGGGCTTTGAGCAACCTGGTGTAGTGAAAGGTGTCCCTGCCCATGGCAGAGTGGTTAAGACCAGATGATCTTTAAGGTCCCTTCTAACGTAAATCATTCTATGAGTCTAACCTCTGAGGAGATCAGCTATTACCTATGTAAGACCCGCAGACTGATTGTCTCCCTTCTAATTCCAGTAACAGAGAAAGCATTAACTTCCAGGGGTGCTGGGGTTGATTATTTTATTAAGCTTATTTGTACTGGATCTCTCCAAATTGCCTTGGTTTGTTGCAAAAAGCACAAACAGACTGACTAAAATCACTCTTCCTTACACTCAATAAAAATACCTACAAGAGGTGGACATACTAGGTAGATTTTCAACCAGAGAAAAAGTAGAAGATGACAAAATTAATACAGCTATAGGCCTAGACAGCAAATTTTTTCCCAATGTGCTCTGAGAATCAGCCTCCTTGATAAAGTATTTTAACAGCATGTTTTAGGGGTGAAGTTTTTAAGCAAACAAATTGTAGAAATAATAAAGCCTTAACACACACCACCACTGACAAATTAGCTACTAAAGCAAGGTTTGGGATGGGAACTGTTTACTGCCACATTACTGAATTCACTCTTCTGCACTGCTGTTTACAGACCAGGAACAACACACAGGCTCCCATTTAAATGCATGCCTGGAGGCACAGTTTCCAAAAGCAGATTTACAGCAGTATGACTTCCTCCTCTTGGGGACTGTAGAGCTCCTCAGAAACTTACCTGGAGGCTCTGCAACACCTCTGGAGCTCAAGTTTATGTGCCCTTTGTAGCAAGGTCTGCTCCAAGCTACAAATGGGTCCAAGTCTGTGTGTGAATGCCCACACCCAGCCTAGGGGTGGGTGGCAAGGGGGAATAAGAAACAACCACATGGAGAAAAGACGCTCAGTCAGGTAACATACCTGAGGATCTGAAATACCAGGAGAGAAAACTACTGCTGCAGAAATGCTGCCAATGCTGTGAAAAACAAAAGATGGCCAAAGGACAGGCAAGGGCAGTAATGTTGTTACTCATGGTATAATCACTATGGGCATGGAAGGTAAGTTTTCCATAATTCCAGAGGATTTTAATGACAATTAAATAACCTGTCATTATCCTTAATACCATACAGGTTAACTGTACTTTGCCCACAGAAGCAGTGGTGGCCAAGGTCAGTAATAAAAGAGGTCAATATGAGAAGCCAGGGCAAGTGTAAAACCCCACATTTTCAAAGACAACCCCTATGGCATTTCATACTTTGGTATGACTACAGTGTCTAAAAACAATCGTATTTACAGGATAACAGTAAATACAACTGTTTGCTTCCAGGTATATTCTTTGAAACTCAGTATGTACTGATAAGTTTAACAGAGAAACTTTCATCATAGCACAGCTGAATAAAAAAGTTTTATTCTATCATTTACAAAGTGGTATCTTACAAAGATATTTACCCCAGATTACCCCAGGTCCTGATGCAGCTCAGCTATTAGAGTCAGCCCTCTGCAATACTGTAGTTAAGACTGTCAGTGCTTCCATTATTGCCTTATTTCTCCACTGAACAGTTCATATCCTCATTTGTGGGGAAAAAAAAAAGTTGCTCTGGGCTCAGGTCTGATGTAAGACCCTTAGCTGAGCAACATAAGTGTTTTAAATAAAAACTTCAAAAACCCAGTGGCCATTCTCTTTTGGTGAAAATTGCCAGGCAACTGGCTTGTTTGGCTTAGACTTTTTCTTCACTCCAGTAACTCAAAAATGTCTCTGGAGCAGACAAACAAATCACTGAAGTATTAAATAATCAAGAGGAGTTATGTTTAAGTAAGTACCTAGCTACATATGGCACTAATGAATTTCAACAGCTTTATCAAGTACAAAAGCACTGAATGGTTTTGTAATGCCCAGAAATTTTTTATTGTAAAGGAAGTCAGTTTATGTTCTTGTTTGGCAGAGGATGGGCACATTGTAGCTCTACTGCTTTGTGTTGACTTTAGTGGCTCTCCATCTACTTGTCCTCCCACAAGCATGTTCTCAGACAGAACAAAGTGTAGACAGATCAAGGTGTCAATATTCAATAATATAAGGGACAGTCATGTTTGTTCACTATATACATGGACGTCTCCAAGAAAAAGTGCATTTTTGTTGTTGTGCCAATAAAAGAAAGATATGGGAGAACAAACACCGGTCCTTTCAGGATCCTACAGCAATGCCCAGGTCTGTGCTCACAAAACCTGGCACACAGCCCATATGCACAATGCTTCTTCTATGCCTTAGCACCTACAAGCATGGTGGGTTCACTGATGCAAAACATGCTGGATGCTTTTGCTCACAGTTGAATATGTCAATGGATCTTTTGAGATTAAACAGGCTCATTCTACATATAGAAGTAAGTTTTGTTTCTTACTGCCCTGGAAATGCCAACTGGGCTTGGAGTTGAGCTGGGTTTTCTCTCATTATCAGCTGTAATGTGAATTCTCCCTCTCACATGAACTCAAGGTAAACCTGCAGTTACATCTCTGCTCCTTTGCTGTTCCAGAGAGGGTTGACTGATGGTTCTGGCTGATGGGAGAACAACTTTCCCTGGCTCCACGGCAGTAGAGCTGCTGCTCCTGGACTGTCAGCTGTAACCTCCCTGCTCAAGTAGTGCTTGGCAGGCTGCTATAAAACAGTGATTTTCTGCAGAAAGGGAGTAAGGCAGGTTGAAAGCCAGAATCTTGCACTGTATCCTGGAGCTTAACACACTGCCCACAAGTCCTGCCTGGGCCCATCTGCCCAGGTGACCAACACGCAGCCCAGCCACAGTCGCCTGCTGGTCACTGCAGCACAAGAGTAATCCAACTCAGTGTAATTTGGTCCCTAAACCCCTTCTAAGCAATGCAGAAAGCTTGCTCCATGTGCACCAAACTACCTGGGGTGGGAAACCACCTGAGTGCCACCATGTTATTCCACAGCCTGCACAAGTGTTGTGGCTGAGCAAAGCCAGCACAGAGAACAGCACAAAGTGCTGCTGGCTGAGTGCCACACAGCTCAAAGCCCATAAGCCGATATATTTCTATGGTTCCCCCCCCCCCAAAGATAAAAGTTACTTACAGTGTCAGTAGTACAGTGACCTACATAAACACAGTTCTTTTGTGAACAGGAGTCGAGAATGGCAGGAACAAGCAGCTAACAGGGAAACAGTGTTTTTAGGAGCTCTCCTGGTTTTTCTTCTGTTAAAGGAATTTTTGCCCATATATGTTGCTAGGGGAGCAAATGGCTGGGTACTTAAGAAAAACAAAAGAGCTGGCTACAGGGTGGGGTGCATCTGGCTACTCTTTTGTTTTCACCTGAGTGTGTGCGGGCAGTCGGTCTCAGCGTTTGGACAGAGAGGGAGGCTGCTTTCTTCGGCCGTTTTTCCTTCTGCTGGAGAAGCCCCGGGATCCCAAGTCCGCCTTCCCTGCCCCGCTGGGAGCTGGGCTGTGGCCGTCCTGCCCTGCCGTTGCTTTGAGCCTTCGCTACGTTGTAGCCCTGCTCACCCTGCCTGCCCAGACCTCCGGGGAGGTTCCCCGTTTGGATACATCTCCTCTGCCACCCGGGATTTGTGCTCATCCCTGCCGTTCCAGCCTGCCGTTCCAGCCTGCTGTTCCTGAGAGCCCGGGATCAGCTGCCCAGGGGTTTGTGAAGCCTTTGTTCCATCCCTTCCCGGGATCCCGGGGCACCGGTGCCGCGTGCTCCCCGAGCTCGCTCCGGAGCGCCCCCTGCAGCCGCGGGGGAACCATCGCACCTGCCCTGCTCACCGGGAGCCGCCAGCGCCCCTGCCGGCTGCGAGCGGAACTGCACCCGAGGGGAAAGGGCCTGACAGCCGAGAGAGGCTGGGACTGGGTTTGTGATTGTTTGCTGTTACTGCCATAGTTATTGTTGTTTGTTTGACTGGTTATACACGTATAGATACATAATAGTAAAGAACTGTTATTCCTATTTCCCACATATTTGCCTAAAAGCCCCTTGATTTCAAAATTATAATAACTTGAACAGAAGGGGGTTGCATCTGCCATTCCAAGGGAGGCTTCTGCCTTCCTTAGCAGACACCTGTCTTTCAAACCAAGACACAGTGTCAGATTTTAATCATCGTTGGCTTTAAGCAAACTATTACAACACTCCTGCACCTTTGCCCCATCCCCAACTCTTCCCTACCTACATGGAGCAGCTCAATTGTGTCTCAAGAAAAATCTCCTCTGTAGAACAAGCATCATATAATCACTGTACATTTGTCCTTGGTGTTCAAACAGAGCAGCAGGATTTTCAGAACAAGACAGCCTCAGTTTCTCAGGAGGCTCAGAAATTCACACAATGTGTTTTTAAAGAGTCAAGTAAAAATAAGAAATAATCTCATCCCTGCAATGAAATGCAGCCCAAAACTGGAATGAGTTACTAAAAGATGGAGAGTCAGCTCTTCTTTGGTAAATCAGGGGATGCTGTGGCACGTCTCTGCTTGGCATCTATTTGGAGGTACATTTTTTATGATGTTAAAGGAGGCAGGAGACACCTGGAGAGCAGGACCAGCCTCTTGAGAGCTACCACAGCACTCAGGGGAAACTGAAAACACTGGGACATCTCAGCTCCCAACCTCACACCCCAGGACAAGTCCAGAGCCTTCTGCTCTGACGAACCTAAAAAGAGTCAAAGCCCTTAATGGAAACCCAGGCCCTGCAAACACCAGTTTCAAATGCTACCAAAAGTTTTGGAAGATCAGAGGGGGAGGGAAGGGACTGGCAATTGGAGCATTTGGGTTTTGTTGGCAGGAGGAACTGGACAGCTTGGTTTCAACACAGAGTTCATGTACAAACCATGGCAGCGAGCCTGGGGAACTGCAGCAAACTACTCACAGCTGTCGAGAGCTTCCCTTCGTTCTTCTGCACGTGGACGATGGCATCGCGCACCACGGAGAACAGGCTCAGGAGGACGTGCTCCATGTCATAGATGCCGTGCATGCCTCTGGTCAACCCCTCCAGAGACCCAATGTACTCCTTCCAGAGGTTTTGGATCTCCAGGACGCCTGCCAGGCATCCCTGCATCACTGCTCCACAGTAGCCAGCACAAGGCTTGGCCAGGAGCAGCCCCTGGCAGTGGGAGCAGTACCACATCTTCAGCAGTGCCCGTCCACAGTCCTTGCTGAATTTCAGGTGGTCAGTAGTGTTTATCACCTCAATCCCCAGGTTCAGCGCCTGCAGAAAGACTCGTGTGGCCTGCAGGGACTTGGACACCTGTGTCATCATCATCTTTGGGTAGTTCCCAAAGACTTTGAGGTCTCTCCTGGCTGCCCGCAGACATTCAGTCATTTCCACAGAGGGATCGGGGAAGCCGGGATTAATCAAGTGAGAGTAAACCAAAGGGAATAAACTGTCAAAAAATTCATTTACCATGTCATTGACATTGATGTCAGAGCCTAATATGTACAGCGAGATATCAGTAAAAAGTTCTCCAACAAATTTAAGAGCCCTGGGCCCCATGCTCTGGTAGTAGATCCTAAACATGCTGTTGGTGAAGTTTCTTGCATGCCGCACTACAATTTCAAAGGCTTCTGCAAAACAGAACAACAAAAAAAAAATGTTATTAAGAGACGGTGAGCTCAGAAACAGGGAGGATAATGTTCTACCACATCACTGCTGCCAGGGCTGACCCCATCCTGCCTGCCTTGGGTCAAACACGTGCTGGTAGCCGTGCCTGTTGCAAAACACCAGCATCAGCAATTTCCAGGGGAAACGTATAAATTCTTTAAACAGAAGCTGCATTTCAAAATGGCAGAAAAGCCTAGGATCTAGTTAACATTTCAGCTTTTAAAGAAAATATTGATTCAAGAAAAGGGCTAGACTGCAATTTCTTTCTCTCCCCCTTTCATATTGATTTGAAATTAACAGGAATTCTATCTCCAGACTTAATTTAAGGCAGAGATAAATGTTTGACAAACTGTACAGTGTTTAAAATCAGGAAACAGTAAATGCTGACATTCTGTTATGAAAAGGAAAATATTTATAGGAGTTTAATCACAGACAATATTCTGACTCAACTCCAGCAGGTGCCCTGCACCAAGTGTCCTCAAAGCCACTGGAAAAGCCCCCACAGTGCTGCAGTTTTCCCAAATGCACCAGGCTCACTTCAGCTGTAGATCCAATGTTTCATCTGCCCTGGATGTGAGCTGCTCCATTGTCCAAAGTGATGCTGAGAGACAGTGATGCCATGTCCACCTGTGGGTGCCCAGCCAGGAACACTCTCATACATATCAGGTTGTCCCAAACTGTCCCATGAAATTTTAGACAGAGACTGTAATTTTTCTAGAAAAAAACACTGTGCATTTTCCCATCTCTACCTTCAAAGACTTTAGGACTTTCAGCCCACACCTCCTCCCCAAGGTGAGCAGGGAAGACCCCACAGTCATTGCACAGTTATTCCTTTAATTATATCTCTCCTCATCAGGAGGCTTCCAAAATATCCAGACCTCACTATATAAGGACAACATACCTACACACACACCACTTTGCATCTTAGAGCATTAGAAGGGGAGGCCATCAGTGCAAACTGAAGTCTTTTTCTTTGGCCAGCTTGCTCTACCAGCCCATGTCCCACCGTCCAGGGTACTACTCATAAAATGCTAAAATTAATGAACAGCCTTTTGGTTCACAGGTCACAAACACCCCTCAATGTAACTGCTCTCAACTCTGTCACTCTGGAAACACACATCCTGGCTCAATTTGCATTAAAATTATTCATGTTCAGTAATTAAAGGGAATGTTTAATTTTTAAAGCCATAAGAGTTATTTCCCCCATTTGTTAAGGCTGGAATGCAGCTGAGCATGGCCTCACACATCTCCACAGAGGTTCAGTATCAACACTATCACAAGCAATGTCGGGCCTTGCTGCTCACCCTGCATAACCTCTTGCATTACTCCAGAGCTTTTAAGACCGTCACACTTCCAGAACTTCTGGCTCTTTCTTCCTGGGTGCACCCTATTCAGGGATGCCTGGAAGGACAGGGTGCTGTTGCTGCACCCCACCCCAGCACACAGAAAGCTGTGGTGGAAGCAGTGCAGAAATTACTGATATACTTCTGGAAACAGTGTCTCCATCCTATCTGTTGCCTGCACACTTTCCAGGCATGCTGCTGAAGCATTTTGTCCATAGCTCTAGACACTCACACCAGGAGTGTCCCGGCAAGCCAAGAACAACCATCTGCATTCCCAGGCGACAGCAATCCTTCCCTCCTCACAGCACAGATCGAGGGATGCAGTGGTGCAAGGACACAGGGCCCCTCTCTCCCTGCCTCCCTCGCCATGACAGCCAGCATCCCGCTCCTCACCCCCATACAGAGGATGGGAAAGCTCTCCGGGCACAACGGCAAGTCTGACACAGACTGGGCTGTGCAAGCAGAGCAAACTCTGGTTGAACTATTATTAAAAGTTTTAAAACAAACAAAAAAAAAGTCTCTTTGAAGAGGGCACACAGATTACAAAACTTTTTTCCCCCTCTTTCTTCTCAAGGACACCAGAATAGCTTTTGCCTCAAAAAGCACAAAGAACTTTTTGGACCAGTGTTTTTTTGACAGCAGTGGAGACAATGCCAGGATTTTCATGCTGTGCCTCACCATTTGCCTTTACCCTCTTCTCTGTTAGCTCCATTTAGAAAAAGTCATCACTCTTCTGTTTTCTTGCTCCTCTGTGCTTTGCCAGTTCTCATCAGAGCCAAAAGACTCTTCGCTGATTAGAAAAATATTCCAAGCTCCTATGCAAACCTCCTACGGCAAGAAAGGCTTCAGAAAGGAATGGAGAACAGTGGCATATCAGAAGAACATGCACACACAGTCCCACTGCTTTAAAGGTCATGACATGCACATAATTTTTATCATAATAACTGGCTGAGAGTGTCTATTTTATGCACCTCAGAGCTTTTGCATATATCCATTAGAAAGCGCAACAGGGACTATAAAAGCATATGGAGACTCCTGCTGCCCTATTAATAGATGCAAGAAATAATAAAACTTTGTAAAAAAGAAGTCTTACACATCCAAAATCTCTCCCACCCAACTCCCACAGTAGTTGCTTATTTTGAAATATTCCTCAGAAAGCGCTGGCTGCAGGAATTCTAAATCTCCAGCTACCAGCAGCTTCAGTGACCCTCGTCCAGCCTCCAAGCACTTCAAAGTGGAGGAAACTTTGTGGGTCAGTCGCCTGCACTCCCACGAGGGAACCTCACAGGGACACAGAGGGGTCACTGCATTACAGAAGCTTCTAATCCCCCATAAAATCCCACAGCCTGGATTTGCTGCTGGTAAAATCTGCCCAACTCATAACATGGCATTACTGAAACTCTCATTGCTGGAGGATAATTTAATCTTTTCTCTCTTCTATTTTTTTTTTTTATTTCAAGGATATTTTCAAAACCTGCCATTTAAGGCAGCTGTTTTGCAAGTCTGGCTCAAGCAGTGTGAATACAAAGCAAGGCATCAGACTTGCCCCCAACTTCAGCAGGCAGAAGCACTGCACGGCTGAGCAGGGCTCACGTTTTACAATCTCCATCACTGTAGAATATACACACAGATGTGCACATAGCAGAGTATAAAAAATGCTCCTTTAAACACATTCACAGCAAAAGAAACGCTCAAGATAACTCCATCCTTTATTGGATGCAGGGAGAAACACAGTGACCAAGGATGAGGAAAAGGCAGACGCCTTCTTAATAAGTACCTTCTTAAGGTACTTAATGCCTTCTTGGCCTCAGTATTTAATAGTAAGACCAGTTTTTCTCCAGGTATCCAGCACCCTGAGCTGGAAGACAGAGATGGGCAGTAGAATGAAGTCCCCATAATACAGGAGAAAATGGTCAGGGGTCTGCTACTCCACTTAAAGTGGGGCTGGATGGGATCCACCCAAGGGTACTGAGGGAGTGGGCAGAAGAACACACAAGGCCACTGTCCCTCATTTACCAGCAGTCCTGGTTACCCAGGGAGGTCCCAGGAGACTGGAGACTGGCAAATGTGACAATACCTGAGAAGATCAGATCACCTTGAGTACCATCATGTGGCACGTACAAAACAACCAGGGCATCAGGCCCAGCCCACATGGGTTCATGGTCCTGCTTGACCAATCTCATATCGTTCTATGATAAGGTGGCCAGCTTGGTGGATCAAAGAAAGGCTGGGGATGTTGTCTACTAGGACTTTAGAGAAGACTTTGGCAACGTTTCCCACAGCATTTCTCTTGGAGAAACTGTCTGCTTGTGGCTTAGACACCGGTCCAGGAAAGAGAAACCAAGGTAGCATTTACAGGATGGGAGCCAGAGCATCATCACCAACCAAGCCCTGGTACTGTACATCTGTTGACTGCATCAGTCGAGGGCAGTTTATCAGGACTCCCAAAGGATGAATGAAACAGCTGAACCCACTCTAGACCACAGGTTATCAGTCACTAGCTGAAAAGCACAGGCTATTACTTATTTTTCAGGCTGGACTCTTGCTGAAGTACCTGGAGAGGAATTGCTGCCCGATTCCAGCAGCCAGAAGGGAAGGACTAAGCTCCTTTCGAAGTGCAAAAATTCCCCAGAACACAGCCCAAGGAGAGCTGCATGGCCACTGCAAACTGGCAATTAGAGAAAGTAAATTGTAAAAGAGCATAACAGTGCCCTGAGTGGGGATTACTGGCAGGAGAAGGAAATCACTGCGTTCTCAGCCCAGATAATAAAAGTCTGCTGCTTAGTAAAATGCCAGCTTTCCTGAGAAAGCGCGCTGCCTCCTAAGCTGCAGGAACTTCAAAGGGGTCGGCGGCAGGGCCAGAGGAGCTCTGGATTAACCTACTGGCTGCCCCAGCCTGCAGGAGGCTTCAGCCATGACTGCCACTTGATGGGTTTATTTAAGAGATTATGTGATGCAGTTGCCTGAGCCACAAGGAGCCGGTGTAAGTGACCCCAACGAGCCATTCCCATACAATAGCCCACCAGAGAGGGGAGAGCCAAAATCTGATGGTAGCTGCAGAGCTGGGGCAGCTACAGAGATGACACCTCCAATTCCAAGTTCAGCAAGTGCTGCCCCACAAGCAGCTGAAGGTGTTTGGAAAGTTGCCGCCAGCCAGAAACAAGGTCTGTCCTCCTTTTGCCTCCCATGCCAGCTCACCAAAGACGAGCACCACAGGAGCTGTGTGGAGCCACCTCCACACACCACTGTGACCACTGGGAGGAGGGACAGCAGGATCCACCATGGCAGTCAGATACCATGACATGTCATAGTCTTCATGCTGCCCCTCCGGTAATGTGTTGCTCTGGTTTTGCTGTAAAGCCAAGCTTCCAACATGGACAGCTGCCCTTCTCTGGGTGTCACACAGCACAGCAAGTCCTCTTGGCAATGGTTCAGCAAAGGTGAAGGGGCTCCACAGCAAAACCTGCTGCACCAGCAGCTCATCATCCACGGGGCACCTGGGAAAGGAACAAGATAGGTGGAGGTGCAGGACTGTGTGACCCATGCACCCCTCAGCACATGGATACCAAGGCATTAAAACTGCACCTATAACCTTGATTTTCCTGTTTCTTGACATCTGGACACATAAATCCTGCAACCATAAACGCTCTCTGAGCAGGGAAGCTCCCACCATGGCTACTCCCGCTTCCTCTCAGGAGCTGAGCTCACAACTCCCATTTGCTCTTTTGCAAAGGATTGTTTGCTTAAAAACTTGCCTCCCCACACTTTGTCTTATCTTGACCACTAAGATATATCTTCACAGGGGAGGAACTACAACCTTTGTTATTCCACTACCAAGAGCCAGTAACGGCAAGGCTCAGGGTTTGTTGGGGGGAGAAAACCAGGCAAGTAATTCTAGACAAGGTCATGGTGTCATCACCATTTCCCTATGCCCTCAGAAAAGCTTCAGGGCCATCTCCTCCAGGAGTTTGCGACAGAGTAGTGAATCCTCATGCACTACCCCAAACTGTAAAATGAACAGGAAACTGATTTCCATGCAGCAGAAACCTCCCTTGAGGTCAACACGGATCAGTGGCAGTCAGCTGAATTTCCCTCTGCAGATGACGATGATGCATTTTGTGATTCCCTGCACCTTCCCCAGGATGCTGCTGCTTGGGAGCACCACAGGCTGCAAACGTGGCACACAGTGATTCCCTGTCCTGCATTTTCAAATCTTACCAGCTCCACAAAATGCACTTTAAATGCCTTTTAGGTATGAATGTGCTCCTCCTCCCACAATGAATCTCATCTATGATGCGACTGCTCCAGGGCAGCAAGAGACCCAGCTCCTGAAGCTCAGTGAATTTGCTCAAGTCCCTCTTCTAGGCTTCGATGGCTCTCCTCATGTCCCTGGGTTTGCTCCCCAGGCCTGTCCCTGGAGGGTCCCTGCTCACAAGGCCTGAAACCAAACTCTCTGCACAAGGCACAGCAATAACTTCAGGGGTCAGAGAGCCTCTGGTATGGCCAGACTTTACCTGCCTTAGCTCCACCTGATCTCTGGCACTTCCTTGCTGATGGCAAAACTTCTCACTTCACTTCTCAGGACACAAATAACAAATCATCAGGAAAGAGCTTGGCACTGGAATCTCTCAGCCCACAGGAATCATTTCCACCCTGAGAGAAAAGCATGGATGTCCAGGCAGGACATGGAAAATTCATCAGTTCATTAATCAGCTCCTAATGCAGTCACTGCATTTCCTGCAGGCCCAAGGTTCCCAAACCTTTAAAAATGCCTTACATCTAAAAGCCAAACCTGCTGAGCCCCTCAAAAACACTACACCAACGTCCATGGATTGGAATTCAAATGTTCATCAAAGAAATGCTAAAAGTTTGGGTGTTTGTAAGCTCAACCAAATATTATCTGACCTGGCTCTTGCTGTGGCACTACTCAGAAGTGGAAAAAAGAAGCCAGGGGAATCCTCATCTGAGTGAGCTATAAAAGGAAGAAATGTTCTTCTTTAGTATCTCCAATGAATCAGACAACTTCAGCCCCATCACAATAGCCTGTGTTCCCAAAACACAGCAGAGCTCACCAAGAGAGGAACAACTGTTTGCAACAACGGCCACAGGCACTACTGGTGAGACGAACCCCAAGTCATTTTTCAAACAGCAGGTAATATTTATTTACCAGCTTGGAAAAGGTTTGCAATATATTGAGCAGAAAGGAAACAAAATCTAAGAGAATTTCTCCTGGCAGCAATAAGAGCAGCCTCCAGATTTGTTCTGTTATGATTTACACTACACTGCAAGTTTTTAACAACATTATCTGGAGACAAAAGCTCTTCTAAGCAGTATAATTACTTTTGTCTATGGCATTACAAAACCCATCAGATGGTGCCACTGCTGCTCTTACAGGGTTTGTTTCTCTGAGCACATTTGGGTTTAAAGCTTAGGAAATGCTATTTTTTCCAACTATGACACAGCCTTTTGGATTACTTTTACAATATTGTCACCATAAAAATTATGGTCTCAAGCTCCCAAGCTTTTGAGACTAGCTTCAAAGCATTAGTAATAGAAAGTGGAACAATTCAGTTATTCTGTCTTAATTTTAAGCCATCAAGGTTTGCACTTTCTGCCTTTGCTCCATCACCACCAGTCCAAGAGAGCAAAGGTCCAGTCTTTAAATGAGATGGGGCTTCTTCCAGCCCCATGCCCACTGCCTTCACTCCCACAGGACCCAAGTTACAAGTTTCCAAGCCAGTGTTGCTCACCAGCCATTGCCAAATCCTTACCCTTTTGTCAGAAAAGCATCTTCTCTTAATTATTAGTTTCTATCAAAACACCAAGCTCCAAAGCCATTTATTTTTAATTGTTCAGCTTATCTAGTGCCCTGACAGTTTGAAATACACTCCCTGAAGTTTCTAATAAAAATACTGTATGATCCATCTCATTATACCCACTCAAACTGCCCTGAAAATGTGCTCCTGTTCCAGTCCAGGTAACAGTCCAGCTGTTACACAGTTAGTCACACTGTGGTTCTCCCATTTAATATTTATATCCTGCACACAAAAACTTTGTTAATGCAGACATTAGAGCTCACCAACACAAGCTGCTACCAGCCTAGAAGCAAGGAAACAAGAAATGCTGGTGCCCACAGCTCCCCACTTCCAACCAGCCCCTTGCCTGGACCAGACCCTGCCTGGAGGGAGTTCAGCGCAGTGCTCTGTACCCCACACTGGCATCCACAAGTCATGACAGCAAAAGGCAGAGTCAGGGGTGCTGGAATAGACCACAGACAAACAATGTTTTTTGGAGGGGCACCAGGATGCCTTGAGAGATCTCTAGAGACCCTTGGGAGTACCCAAGTAAATACAGGAAACCTACACTCCAAGTGAAAGCTAAAAAAACCCCCCAGAATCTCACAGCCAACACCTTACAAGAATGACTCTGCAGTAAAATCTTTCCTGGGGCTTCATGCTTGAACACATGGCTTTGGCGTTTTTTATTAAATATGGGTTGCACATCCATTGTATAATTTGTTTTCCTGAGCATCAGGAAAGGTAATGCTTCATGCCGTGACAGATGTGTGAATGCTTAACAGATTCCTGGAAATTTAATAAAGGCAAAGTTAAAAATGCCAACAGTCAAGGCTGGCGCAAGTGGTGAGTGAACATGATTCTTTATCAAAATCAAAGGGCAAGAGGAATAAGGGCCTAGAGAAGCAGGCTCAATCCAAGCCCTGGGAGTGCAAGCTGGAAAAGTACAGAGAGAAAATGTAAGAGGCTTCTGCAGTTAAAAGGTAGCTCTGGTAGAGGAAAAGGTTGTACTGGTAACCTGTCGGATGAGAGAAAGATAAACTTCTCTCCATGCACCCCACGCTGTTGGGAAATGGTTAGAGGATCAGGGACATGGATCATTGATAAAGGGAACAAATCAATAACTGTACAAGCAAAAGGCCTGAAAGCAAAGGTTTGTGTGAGAAACTGCCTGCATGAGAAGTGCCTGTGTGAGAAACAGGCCTGAGAACAAAAAGGGAGTTTGAGGATGTGCAGCTGCGCAGATAAGACCCGGAGAAAGGAGGGTCAACTCTGAATTTTTTAATGATAACATAACTAGTAGAAGCTTGCGAATGTAGTCTCATTAGGTAGAAGCAGAAATGCGCTTTGATAGGTTTGAGTCAATTAAGAGTTAACAAGCTGGTATACTACATAAGTGCCTCTGGATTGCTAATAAACGGAGCTTGCTTTTATCAACCATATTGGCTGGTCTGCAATTTCTCCCCCCGCTGGAGTCGCCGGACTTTTCCAACACCACGCCTCCATCCTGATGCCAAAACCCACATGAGGCCCAGGGTTCAAGTTCACCTTCCCCATTTTTTTTATCCCAAATACTTATTTTCTCTGCTCCTAGTCTCTCTTACCTCTCCAGTTTGCTGCAGAGACAACAGACTCCATCTACAACTCTTATTTCAAGCCAGGTGCTCAACCAGGGAGCACAGCCCAGTGCAGCAGGAACAGCTACAAACACCTTGGGAAAAGGACCTCTCTGCCCTGGGTAACTGAGCAGATATTACAGATCCAGGCATTTTACCATTGCAAAAGCACATCTAGGATTGTTTTGGTTTTATTTTTAAACACAAAGTGCATTTCCACACCCCCCCTCCAAAAAAACCCCAACCAAACCAAAACCAAACAAAAAACCTCAACAAAACAAACAAAACAGAAAAACAACAACGAAAACCCAATAAAAGCCCAGTACTTGGTCACCCACACAGCCTTTACTGATTGGAGGCTGCAACATCCACCTAATGGGATTATAAAGATATTGAAAAAGCAGCATACGTCTCCAAAGATGAATGACAAGCCACACATATCAAGCAGAGGGCAAGTGATTTCATGCACTCCCACCCAAATTTACAAGCCAAGCAGTTCTAAAGACCAGGACACCAATTTGTATAGTTCCTCCATGTATTTTAAACTAAAAGTTATAAGCAACTTCTGAAAAAATGCAAGCCTAGCAAATTCCTTTATTCATCAGAATGAATGAAGATAAAGAAAGCCACCAGGTCAAGTTGAGCTTGTATTCAAAAAGTTGAAAAAAATTCTTTGAAAGTGCATTGGTCTCAGTAACTTTAGAGCAAGGCAGATCTGAGACGAGCTTTCCAGGCTCCCTTTCA
Organism: Corvus hawaiiensis; assembly: GCF_020740725.1. NCBI lineage: Eukaryota > Metazoa > Chordata > Aves > Passeriformes > Corvidae > Corvus > Corvus hawaiiensis. The sequence continues at coordinate 7,438,156 of NC_063226.1, read as the reverse complement.
TTCCAGAGGGCTTTTATCAGCCTGTTTAGTCTCCAACAATGGAGAGCAGACTATTTATTTAAGCAGCAAATTCCTTCCTTAATAATCTCTCCTGGCCAAATTCTCTTTAAAGTATCTCAACTGTCTGATGAAAAGCAAATGGCAGAAGATCAGTTCTTGATCCCTGTAGTAACGTGTAGGACTTGAACTTACTTCAGGCCACCTGTTGACCACTCTTTTAGTCACTCCAGCCCATTTATTTCTGTTATTAGTTTCCTACCTGCGCCAGCAGAACTTGGGAAAGCCATTTACTCAGTAACATACAGCAACCAGTATAGGTGTAACTCTTCCCCCTAAGGAGTGACTGTTTCCAAGACACACAACAATGTCCAAGTTCTCAAAAGCAATTCGGTGATTTTCAAGCTGGTTTTGTCTCAAGACACCTCAGAGAAAGACAGAGGTTTCCAACTTGGAAATAAGACTGTGGATCACCTCAGGAGCACACGTGCAAGCAGCCACTCCAATGTCCCCTGGCAGCACCTGAGTCACTGAGCATTTGCAGAATATTTTAGCTGCATCTTGCTCTTGCTTGACAGAGAGCAGGGTACCCAACCTCCCTCCTGTCCGAAACACCACAGGGGCTGACACAGGACACCATACTCACAGCAGCACCCCTGTAACAGGACTCAGGGCATGCCCGGCACACAAACACCAGGCACTATCTCCACCCTTTTAAAAAAAAAAAAAAAAAAAAAAAAAAAGGAAAACCTACCCATGGCCCCCAGTTTCCAGCCTCACCACGATCCAAAAACTAGACTCACTTATTCTCTCCCTTCCTCTGTGGTACCTTGAGTGAAGCCCCTCAAAACACTGGTGGTTTTGCTGGGGGGGAGGTTGGGTATTGTTTTGTTTGTTTATGGGGAAGGGTGGTTTGATAGGTTTTTTGAGTTGGGTTTTTGGTGGGTTGCCTTTGTCTGTTTGAGCAACGGTTGTTTGCTTGGCTTTTTCAGGTGGTTGTTGGTTTGGGGTTTTTTTGTGGGCTCTCTTTGTTTGATTGATTTTGACTTTGGTTTCTAAGTCGGTGCAGGGGCAGGTCCCAGCCCAGGGAGGAAGCAGAATGTGGGACACCACGTCCTGGTGGCACCAGCTGAGCCCATGGGTGGTCCCCACCCAGCATTCCACGTGGCTCCTGCATCTTGCTTGTCCTGGCTCAAAGCCCTGGCTTGATTAACACTCATTTTACAAGGAAGATCGTCTCCTTCTTCCCCTCTGTGAGAATAAGGCAACCATTGTAAAAGGAGCACAAGATGATAATTTGGCTCTCAAGAGGAAGACTCAACCACAGATGCCAGGAATTGATCCAAGGCTCCACTGCCCTCTCCAGAGAGGCTTTCCTTCAAGAACATGAATAATCCTCTGCAAAGTAATGCCACTATTCATCTCTGGAAAGTTCCTCACAGGCTTAAATCCCTTGCTGGATGCAGGGGCCACATGTTCAGCTGCGTTCTCAGTAAATTAAAATTCAGCTTGTTCTTTTTCTGAAGAGAAATATGGAGAGTATTGATCAATAAATTTACCAAAAGTTTATGGCAGCTGCTTTTCTCAGTAATAGACCAACCACTGCTCAGACATGGTTTAACACATAATGTCCAGATCAATGTAACTTTTGATTTATAAATAATAACAAAAGGAGCAAGGAAAAATATGCCTGGGAAAAAAATAAACAGCTTTTCCAAATGATACTTTCATCGTAGTCCTTTCAAAATAAAGATCGTGTATGTCAAAGGCTGCATGTGGAAACCAACACAGAATATATTACCTACAAAGCTGAAGGTTCATCTTCATCATGACACTGTTCTGACTTGTCTATTCTGCAACTCGTGGCACATGTGACCCTCTTGGTGACATTTGTTAAGTATTAGATGCTCATAATCCCAAAATCCCCTTTTTCCCAAGGAAAAGTTACTACCCAGAGAGACCTCCTGTCTGAACACTTCCACACAAGGTCTATATCCATACTGCAAATGTTATGTCTATTATGGAGTGTTTCCTAGGTGTCAAAAGCACAGGTCAGAGAAGACTGTAAATCCTGACAATTTTTTCAATAACTGTGCATGTTAAAATGATGCCACCACAAATAGGTTGCAAGAGATATGCTGGAAAATCTATTAACTCACTGTAAATCTATTTAAGTTGGGAATTCATGCCTTCCAGAATTTTACCATTAGTCCTGAGAATTAGTTTATTGCTGAACAAGGAGGGCAGAGTCCATGAGGGTCATTTCAAAGACATAAGGCACCATGGCCTGTCTAAAATGTACCCTCTGCAGGTATTTAATGTCTTAGTGAGCCTTTGAGTAAGTGCTTGCACACTTCCATCTACAGACATCCTCCACTGAATAAGAAAAAGCATCGCCTTTTTCTAAACCTTCACATTGCTTCTCCTCCCATCCATAATCTCCTCTTCCAGTGGAAGCACTGACATATTTGAGAGGTTATAACAATTTAGGTACAATTATTCAGTTGCTTTGGGAATCAACAGCTGATTTTTTTATATCCATGGAGAAAAACCAAGGGGGAAAAGAGCTCAGGTTCAAATACAGAATTCTGATCCAAAGACAACTGCCTTCCCCCACCCCAAGCCTACCACTGTTCCTGCCAGGAGAACACTTCCCTTTGAAGAGCCATTTTTCTTTCACTTCTTGTCAAGAACCAAAAATTTCCTATCAGGTTTGCACTTAACTGACTGGCTCAAGCATGTCAGAGATGGATCCTTTTTAATAACAAAATAGTGGGAGTTTTAACAGCCTCTACAAATGAAAAAGCAGAGCCAACCCGTTTTCCAATCTTTGAACTAATCATTTGCTGCTTATGGGAAGTGGTGGAGTCATCATCCCTGAAGTGTTCAAAAGATGCAGGGACATGATACCTGGGGACATAGTTCAGTGATGAACATGGAGGTGTTGCATTAATAGTTGAACTCAATGATTCTGGAAGTCTTTTCAGACCTTAATGATTCTGGGATCTGGGTTCAAATCTCCCTCACCCAAGCCAGAGCCGAGCTCCAGCACCATGCAGCACCATGGCATGGAAAAGATCCTTGGGAAGAGAGAAGAGGAGACCTGTATGCTTGTGTCTGCCACAGGAAAAAAATTTACTTCTCAACATGGGTGAAGAGGGGTGAACAACCTCTTTGCAGACAGTATCCCATATTTATATCAAAATCCATTTTCCTGTTTGAAATAAATAGCATTCTGCAAACATTCTTGTTTTTCTCCAAGGTTTTCCACTTTTCACATGAGACCCAAAGACCTTGGAAGGTCCCTTTCCCAAGGACCTTCCTGAAGGTCCCTCAGAACAGCCTCACCCCGAGCCAGGACAAAAAGGGTGAAGCACCAGGGCAGTTTGCCCACAGTTGATGGGCAGTCTACACTTCCATCTAGGGATACCCTGAGCCCTCAACAGAGGGACCTTTGGAGGCAGGGAAAGAGCTGGGGACAGCAGAAGAGCAACAATCCTCTATGACATCCCTGCATCCTCAAAAACATTTCTGGAAAACACTTGACCACAGTCACATTGCAACACTGTGGCTACCCTCCCCATGTGCTTCTCCATTACAAACACTTCACAGATTCCCTGGAACTTCAAGGCAGCTGAAAGCAGGTGAACAAAGCTGAGACAGGCTCTCAGCAGGCTCACGGAGGCTCAGTTCATGGCTGAGTGAAAAGCTGCCAGCAATCAGATGGGATGGACTCGCTCCATTGCTGACACTTCTCTTCAAACTCAGTCCAGTCACTGTGACATATACTGGAAAAGCTCTTCCTGATGTCCAGAAGCAGCAGCTCAGAGCAGGCCCCCACAGACAGACCCAGACTTTCTTTAAAGGCTCCAGACTGGGGCACAAAGCACTCCTTTGATTTCCCCTTACACACAGCAGCAGCTCTGCTACTGTGGAGCCCGAGGCTGTGCAGCAAACCTGTCTCCTCCTCCTCCTGTTAACAATTTGACAGCATTTTATGTGCTCAAGAAACCTGAAGTGTAATGAAACCACAGTGGCAAAACCTAAACTGGCAATGGAAAAAGCAGTTCCTGCCCAGGATGCCTGTGTAGGGAGTATGTTAAAAGCCATCTGGAACAAGAGCCATTAAAATCTGCGAACATGCAGCTCTCTGCTGAAGCGCCCCCAAACACCAATCCCGCCTCTGCCCAGACAAAGAGTCCATGGACGCCAGGGCTGCAGAATCTCCCCATAAATACTCTCATTTTAAGCCAGTTTAACTGGGAAAAGGTCAACACCAGTAACAGCACAACATGTGTTATCAGTTAAACAAACTTAGCAGCTATCAGTTAAACAAAGACCACTTAGACACAAGCCAAAGCAAAGATCCGCTGTATTCCAGGAACCCAGATGAATCTCTAATACCCTACTAAGCCTCTGTGTTTTATGTGCAGTCTCCATGAAGTCTGCATTGGGCATTTTTAATTGCACATGAATGAATTAACCATCATTAACCATGAATTAAACAGGCCACAACTTAAAAAAAAAAGGGTAACAATAGAAAATGCTGGAAGTGCCATCTACACCTCTGCTGTCCAGAGCCACTGCTGTGCTCCTGACTTCCCATCATCAAGCATTACCCAAATTATCATCCAATTTGTATATACAGTCGATAGTGTATTTTTCTTCACCAAAAAGATCAAATAGAGATAGCTGTTTAATGAACAGACCTTTAATAAGAACAATTGCTTTTTGCAAGGTGAACATTTTCATACCTTATCATTTAAGGGATATAAATACCATATAGGTTCTAACTGGCACACTCCCCACTTCAATAAGTGACAGTTGTAGCAAAGTTTCACTTTTGACAAAGGCTGAATCTATTCCCAACCACTGTAATTGCTCTCAGATCTTGCACAATCTGTTGTTTTCCTGAAGCCCCAGCTTTGGACAGAGCAGATTACATAAAGACCTCCATTTACAATTAAAAACCAAAACAATCCAGCCCTTGCTGCTGTGGGAAAAGGCTTGAAACTGTGACCTGTAGTGCTGGCAGACAAGAAAAGTAAATTAAGGAAAACCTCAGAGTGTATAATTTTTCAAACTTAACCAATTTTAATGCCAATCACATTGTTCTTAGGGCTTTAATCATGATTTTGTAATGCCTTGAGGTTATGGGAACTGAAAATCACATGCTTCCACTCAAGTGAGAAAGCAAAATGTTTTGCAAATTCATGTTTCCTATGAGGACACTCATGTTCCATCCTAATCTTTACTTCCCCACTACAACAAAAATATACCCAAATCTCCCAAAGACTGACTAGCTTAAGCTACAGTGCCGTAAAACTCCTGAAGATTTTTACTCCTTTTCTTTCCAGAGCATCAGTGTAACTCTACCCTGATCTGATGGAGTCCGAGCCTTTACCTTTATAGATTAACAAAGCCAACCGGTTTTAAATATGGGCATCTTACCCTTCCCCATTTCCCAGGCTGACATGCCATTTATCCCCAGACCTAACAAGCAGTATATAAGCACAAGATGCCATTTCAAACAGCCACAAACCACAAATGATTCCTCCCAGATGCAGCACTGGAAATTCAGATGTGTTTTCCCCGCGGGTTGGGCGGCACCAGAGCTGGGACCCTGAAGGGGCTGGGGCTCCCACCCTCCCCAGCACCAGGGTGTGATGGCACCCCCAGAGCCAACCATATTGCAGTGTTCACTTCCAAAGCTAGGAAAGGACAATTAGGCAGAAAAAGCTGATTTCCTTTGCTCCTGAATGAATTATTAGCTACAGTTCCTGTCCTAAAACAAAGCATTTCTGTTGGCTTAAGCAGCATAAAAGCAATGCAAACTGGACAGGAAAAAAAAGAGTTAGCAAGTGCCAGGTTTGTGTTTAGCAATGCCAGTACATTGACCCTCATACAGGAGGGCAAAAAACATAGAAGAAAAAGAGCATTACAGGAAATGCTGTTTGTTAAGTGAGCTTTGCCACCCTCACTTAACAAACAGAACATTATTTCAATTCCTCATTGTTTTTTGTGAAAGGGGACTGGGAGTCCCCACAGCTGGTTTCTCAGCACATGCATCTCAAAGTTTTTCTCTCCATCAAGAAAGTGAAGTAGACAGTAGCATCAACTAGATGGTAGAAAATAGAAGTAAAGAAGCAGAGGCTAAACTTCTTCTCATCCTTTGTGTTCCTGTGCGGGCCCACTCCCTTCATCAGTCCACTCTTCTTCCAGCCCAAGCCTGAAGTCTTAAAACCCTGTCTGCAGAGAGAATTAGGGTGGATTTATTGGAATCACCTCCTCTGGACACTTGTAAAGCAATCTGAGAGTACCTAATGGATTTAGGATTTAGCTAAATTGGTGAAACACAATAAAGAGATTAAGAACACAGTCAATCACAAGCAATTGAATTAGCACATCCTTTAAAAGCTACGGCTATCAGCAAGGTCCACGAGTAACTACCAAGCAGGGAAAAAGTGGAGCAGAAATGCAGGGCAGAGAATGAGGTTTCCTCCAGCAGATTGTGGGGAAAGTCACTAAGGAGCTGCACACAGCAGCCAGCATTGCAGGGACACAAAGCTCTCCATTTCTAACATAGGAAAACCCTGGCATGAGGAAGCAGTTGGTCCAAGCTTATCTGTAGAAATGAAAGCTCACAATACTACTGGCCATTTAACTTTGAAAAATGTATTCAAAGAGAATGAACAAGTTTAAAATACCACACTGCTGGATGCAGACCCATTCCCACAGGTGACCCTCTACATGGATATGTGGATACAAAAATACAGCTAGCAGGAATTTCTCTTGTTTCTTTCCAGTCCCGAGAGATACTCTTCTCTCTCACAGAAGATAGTAGCAGAGTTCTATAAACTATGAACACCTGCAACCTTGCAGAGCTTTGTTTACGGTACAGTAGAAAAATATTTTGACAATGGATGTTTTAGGATTTTAGCCAATCACCCCCAAGGGGTGGCTGATCCTTTGACCAATTAGACTATGAAGAAAAAAGTCTATAAAAGAGTTTGTAAAATAATTAAATCAATCAATCTTGCTGCACAATTTGCCTGTTGGATCTCTCCTCTCCTCCCTACCACTGCGGGATACTGTAATATTTGGTGACCCCGATGTTATCTGTGTCCTGCACGCTGTGAGCCAAGCCAAATTTCTTTAGAGGTATGCTGTTCCCTTCCCCCCCACCCCGGACCAGGATGTCTGAAGGGACTGAAAGAATGGCAAACAGTGGCTTAAAAACCGACGCTGTGCTATCAGTCTGGAAAGGTATTATCAGTTCAATGTATGCCTCCATCTCTGAGGACTCACTCTGTGCATTGTTAGACTGGGGTGATTTGCATGGTTTCTCCCTGAACGCAGATACTGCCCCGGATTTTGGGCTGTGGCAGGAACTAGGCTGTGCTATCTGGTGCAAGCTCCCATCTGGGGATCCGTCAGTGCTAGAATTACTACGCACATGGCAGTCCTTGTTTAATCTGCTGCTAGACGTTGACTGTAGCAGTAAAGCTGGCTTGTCCGTTTCAGAGGCATGTGAGGGAGAGATATCCGAACTCCCCCTCCCCGGCTCCATGGGCAATTAGACTATGAAGAAAAAGTCTATAAAATAGTTCGTAAAATAATTAAATAAATCAATCTTGCTGTACAATTCCCACCTGTTGGATCTCTGCTCTCCTCCCTACCACTGCGGGATACCATAATACGGATACCTTCAGGATCCAGCCAGGATCTCATAGGATCATTGCACAGCCTCATCTGACCTCACTACATCTCACCAAATGGTGTCACAAAAAAACACTACGTGAGGCTGTGTCCAAGAGTTTAATGTGCTCTGAATGTGCAAGGTCTTTTTGGAGCCTGGCAAGGCACATTTTTACTTAGATTTTACTGCACATTTCCATGTGTTTCCCTGAGTCCTATTCCCCTTCATCTCCACTCCAGCACACTCCACTGGGGGATGCAGGGGAGCAGATTACATACCAGCCTCTCTCCCTGCTGGCACTTCTCCTCCGGCTGGGCTGAGACATGGTACAGTGAGGTCTTTGGGTAGCAGAAATTGAATCAGCTCTGAGAAGTTACAGCAGCAACTCCATTAGCTCTTAAATGGCTTGGCACCACCTTGCACTGGCTGCAGCATCTTCCAGCCTAATTCCCAAGAAAAGGCTCATGAACAGATTTATAATATAAGGTTTTTTTGCAGTCCAGAAGAAAACATGAACCATATTATGATTTCATGTTAACAGAGACTCCACACAGGAGCAGAGCCAGTCTCTTCTTACCATCCTATCAATCACATTCCTTCCTGCAAGATTTGTTTCCAAGCAAACAGAAACACTGATAACCTTCCTGCTAATGCCCTGAAACTGCACATCTTCAGTTCAAACAAGTCCTACACTATTTCTTAGTCCTCACCAACATACCTTCATTTTAGAAGAAGCCATCCATATTCCTCAGTCTCAGAATAATTCTTCTTCAAAGAAGTTGCAATAAAAGGTTTCCCCAAGCTCCAGTACCATGTGAGAACACAAGTATTCAAATATTTTGGCTGTTGGAATTATATAATGATAGCCTAGCTTATTGCTTCATCTTGTATCAAACTTAGTGAGGCTTCCAGGCATTTACACTGCCAGCAGAACTTCCCTTACTGTAGAATCTTTTTTATTGACAATTCAATCATGTCAGGTTTGGAACAGCAGACGCACTGATTTGATCAGCTATCATTGGATTTACAATATATAAATGACAGCATCATATCTGCCCCACGTCACAAGCAGCTGCCTTTTATCGATTTAGATTCTACTAGCAAGGAAGAAAAATTGCAGCACAATGTAGTGGTATAGTCTCAGATCAATACCAATTTTTTTCTTAATGACACGAAGGCCAAGATAAGGACAGCGTAAGTCAAAGCCAGACAGATCAAATTGGCCCGATACCCCTTTCAATTACTGAGGAACATATGCAGGGATATGTAACATTAAAGCTGAGGGGAACATTATCAAAACGCTTTAAAATTACAACAGGCATACAAGGTTGCCTAACATCCCCACAGACCCTGGGAATCATGATGGATAACCCTGGGCTGCCCAGCTCCATCAGCCCAACGTGCTGCCTTGCCAGCCCCTTGAAGCCTGAAGGTTGAGGCTTCCCTGGAGAACGTGAAAGACCAACTCTGGCTCCCCAAGGAAAGGGACTCTGCTTTGGTACTAAAAGTCAGTCGTAGTTCCTGGTATCTGCTCCATGGCCACAGCTTTGGCAGTGCCCAGAGCACCAGCGTACTGGCATGGGGGCCCTGGTGTGCTGGGTACCACTAACACATTACCAAAGAATGGGGCAAAAAAAGCAGCAAATGGCATTTGTGTATCCCTCCTGTCTCCTCTCCTTGGTTTAGCCCCTCTCCTCAGTTTAGCCCCTCTCCTCGGTTTAGCCCCTCTGCTCTGGATAGCCCAGAGCCAGCAGTGATGGTCCACAGTGCCACCTCCCCACCCCTCAGCAAGTGGTGCCCCTATCCCCTGGCATCACTCCTAGGTGACCAAGGAGGAGGTAGTCCAGATTTAGATCCTGTCCCACACTTTGTACCAGCCAGCCTGATCCCACAACCCCTACTGGGCCACAGCCTGGTAGCAGGAGGACCCCACCTGAGGATGTGCTCCTCTTCCCAGCACCCTGCACAGCCCAGGCAGGCTCCACATGGTCCAGGCACACTTCCAGCCACTGCATAGAGCACCAGCACAGGCTTCAGGATTAGCACTCTTTGAGATAATGCGTCCCTCTGAGTCCAACTCATCAGTAATAGAAAAGTCCTAATTATTCCACTAGTGCCAGTATTTCATAAATCCAGTTGTTGCTTAATGAGAAGTTATGAGCAAACCCTTTCTTCATTAACTCTTCTGCAAGACACAGAAACAGAAACTTCCCAACCTAAACCCTCCACGCTCAGGCAGCTTAAATTCCCATTTTTAATTGGCAGCTGGAAAGCAGCACTGTCATGATTTATACCTCTTCTGTACTCCAAGTTTTGATAATTACAAGTTCTGCATGGCTTGTGATTAAGCTATTTGCATTGTATGAATTACAAACCCAAACACATTTGCAAATGAAAATTCATGCGCTGGCTCAAATACAGGCAATGTGACAGTGAAATGTCAAAGTAAAACCAGCCCAAGGCTGTGGCTGAAACAACAGTGCCCAGGATCAGCCCTGAAAATGAGTTTGAGAGATTAAAAAAAGGGAAGAAAAAAATAAGGGTGAGAAAAAAGGCAGTTAAAAATTTTTTTCCTCCTCCACTTCTTTTCTGGAGGCAGAAAAGGGCAGAAGCGCTTAGATAATTATTAATTTATATGACCTTGCTGTGTGTGCATTCCTCAGCTCTTTAAAATGCATTTAGAGCAGCTGGTGTAAAAAGCCAAGAGTGTGCACAATTGTGTGCAAGGTGACACAAATTTAAAAGGTAAGTGGGAGGAAATCAAATGGTTCCTTCTGATTATTCCTGCAAAATTAAATGCCCCTCACCTAAGTGCTGTGGTCTTTTGCCTGCAATGACCTGACACACAGTGCTGACCACTGCAGGAAGGCAGGACCAGCTCCTGGCCACAAAGGTGACCAGCCCTGGGGCAGCCAGGTGACATGGCCAGGATCCCCAGAGAGGGATAGGGACCACTTACTGCACCAATGCATCAGAGTCCCCTCAGACACAAAAGGACCTGGTGCTCCCACTACACGATATTCCCACCCAAGCACATGTGCAACAGGTCAATCCCAGCACCACAGCTCAGCGTGGTGATCACTGTTCTGCTCCTTGTGCTGTTTCACATGTCACAGTCTGCAACACCGAGACTTCCAAGGACAAACAGGAAACAGGGCTCAGGAGGCACCAACAGCCTTCCCCAAAACCCCAGAAACAGGTCCCTAAGTTCTTGTGGCAGGTGTACCTAAGCCAGTCATGTAATGACCGACTGTATTTGAGATCATGAATCTGTATTCATGTGTTTACAGAGCTTTAATTGGTTTACCTGGTCTATAAAATAAGGCTCATTTGAATATATAATTTGTCTCAATTTTATAAACCTCCATGACTATTTCCTACCTTGAGTAGATGTGACCCAGCCTCAGCACTCACCATCTGCCCACCTGGAGACTACAGACCCCCATTTCCAACTTCTTTTTCAGAGAATAATTTCACATTTGGGTTAACTCTGGAAGTTTTTTCCTCCCCTGCATTTCAAGATCATTACAATCCATCCTACAAATCAGTCTGTCCTTTTAGTGCAATTATTCTGAAAAAAATCTTATGTAGCTGTGAAACTTTTCACTTAACAGTGGCCACACTCCAAAAGCAACTGGAAAAATGTTACTTCCACTCTGAAAAACAAACATTGATTTTTAATTGCCTAAAAGGATGAGACAATTTCCAATTCTGCTGGGAGATTACTTCTTTGGAATAAATATTTATTGATACCTACATCTCACCTACTTAGTCATTTACTGTCTTAAAAATATGCACATTTTAAAATGGGTTTACTTTTTCCACCATCATAAAAAATGCAGGTTGTATTTCTCATTCATGAGGTTTCATTTTTAATCTGCCATCTCAGACAGGTTCAGGCTGCATTTGTGGCGAGGACAGGCATAAGAAAAATACAACTTTGCTTTTAGAAGAAAGACTGAAAAAAGCTGAAATAAACTCTCAATCTCTCCATTGTGTTTGCCCCAGAGAATCCCACAAGTCCTTGAGGCAGCAGATGCAATTTGATGTTCATACCGGGTCCTTGAGTTAGACTGTTTCCAGAGCACGTTAACTTGACATTTAGAGATACCGGTTTTTAAAGCTGTTTGAATATTAACTTTCTGAATATTTCTAGTCTTCAGGGCAGTAAGAGGAGCAAGGGTGGTAATTAATTTCTCCCCCATCAGAGAGAAAAAAAAAAAAAAGTCAGCCTCAAATAAAAGCTTTCCTTGGCAAATGGCAAAATATATCCCACAAACACAGCAGCAGAGACACAGAGCAAGTGCCACCGCTGTGCCAGCTCCATCAAATGGCCTGGATGGAGCCTGCTCCAGGTTTTTCGAGTACACCTTTCATGCAGAGCACACTGGCTTAGGTTCCACTGCTTGCAAATTCAATGCACCTTGTTGTTAAATCTCTGCTAAGCGGCACAAGAACCAGCAACACAGGCTATCTCAGCAGGAGCTCTGGTATTATCTGCCTGGACAAGGAAGGAGCCCAGCCCAGCACCATGGAAGGGTTTAGTGACATGCTTGAGCCCACTATTTTTAAAGGATTTGTCCAGCTTCTGAAACTGCTGTCCCCCAACACCAAGAAAACAAGTTATGTCCCATTTACTGCACTCAAGAGAGCAGTCAAGCATCTGCTGTGCCAGCTGAGGACAAAATTATGCCACCCATGGAAGGCTGAGGGAGAATTCACTCATGCACAGAGCAGTTAATTCCCACAGGACTGCACTGCAGGAAGGGCTAATGGTTTATTAAAAGCTTTCACATGATTTCTGGATTCTTGCTTTCCTCCCCAGGCACCCCATACCAAAGTATTACAGGTTAAAGTTACAGCTAAAAGAATTTATTAACTAATAAAACAGCATTAAAACAACTAATAGCATATTGCAAGAGTCCTGGCTGCCTGATGATAATATAAAAATCCTTTGGTGTGGAAGGCACAAAGTGCAAGTTGGGACAGTTGCCTAGGGCTCAGTCAAGTCTCGGATACATCCTCCATATGTCTGCCAGGACTTCAGCCCATTAAACTCAGAGCTTAGTTCCCAACCTAGGCAGCACCACGTCCATCACAGGGCATCTGTGACTGCCAACATCAGTGAAGGGGAGGCCAGAAGTCATCCTTACTGACTCATGCAGGACAATCTGCTTGATAGTGCCCAGTTGCATCCTTATCCTCTCCACAACCTGCTTCCCCCTTGCTGGTAATGTCCACCTGGCCCAAGATCACCCACCTTTCTGCCCATCCCTACCATGTGCTGTTTCTGTACCTCTCTCAAGGGCTCAATTCAGAAGAAGTCAGTCTTTTTATGCTCTGGTAAAAAAAAAAAAAAAGGAGGAAAAGAAGACTGGCTCCTTTGTTGATACAGGTCTCAGGCATCACTCATCCAGTTGGCTTTGACTGCTTCATTGTCAGGATTTTCTAAACAGGATGGTGACCCAACACTACAGGTGGCAACGGCAGATCTATTGCATTGAAAAATAAATGTTTTTGCAGTCTTGCAGGAGAGATGCCAGGGTGATTTTATCCAAGAATGCCCACGGCTAATAAGCTGCTAAGAGAAATGCTGTAAACCTGCCTTGGTAAGAATCTCACAAGAAGTTCATGGATCAAAGGGATCCTCAGCGTTGTTGTACAAAGTGGTCTTTTAATACCCTTCTGGCTGCAAAAGGGACCTTCAAGCAGATAAGCCAATGCCTCACATCCAGCACTTAACTGCTGTGGGGATGTATCAGCCATCCCAGCTCCAGAGGCTGTGTCCAAAACCCTCCATCCTGCAGCTGGTAAGAGCAACAGAAATGGGGCACAACATCAGAGCAGCACCCACAAGGGGCTGAACAGAGTAAGGTAAAGCAGCAGGCCAACAATTATCAGCCAGTTATTGCTAACACTGGGACAATATTTTTGGTTTTTTAAAATTTTAATTTCTGAACTGTTGTGCTGTGGAGCACAACTGTCCCTCCGCAGTACCCGTGTTCTGTCCCCTGGGACACCTTCAGGTTAGCAAAGGACCAGAACAAGAACTACCAAGGTGCCTTCAACAAAGAGGTGAGGAGGAGAGAAGAGCAAGACAGCAATGGGTGGGCACAAGGCAGAGGAGAGCAAGGGGAAGGACCAGCAGCAGGAACTCTTGTTACCTGTGATTGCAACTGATAATTGTTTCCTCTGGTTTGAGAATGAGCTGTACCAGAAACTTTTATATGATGGACTAATTTCTGCTTTGTAGTCCCGACTGACAACTGAGCCCAAAAAGCCTAACACAGCAACAGGCACACACTCTGCTGAGCCCATCCAGCTGCGCCTGGGGAGAAGGAAATTTCCTCCCTTTGCAGAACAAGGTATGAGCAGCCTTCACTCCTGTCTGCACACACCACTCTGCTCACAGCTAGTTTAATAGCACAGTTCCTAATTCAGGCATATGCATAAAGAGTGAAACAGATCCTGTGTGCAGAAGAGTGGTATTTACTGATGGAGATCATTTTTGCAGCTGATGGACTAGAAAGAACTGTCCCCACTGTGTGCTCTAATTCTGTACTACTCAGAGAGCAGGCATTTTCCTGCTTTTCCTATATTTCCTCTAAATCCAAAACAGATGGGTTTGTTGGACAGTTAGTCAGCCGAATCTGCCACATTAAAAGCAACAGGAATTTCAATCCAACCCAACAATCCACCTTGTCCTTTAAAAGGTTTCTTTCAACAGACCCACAGGATCCACCCCTAATACTGACAGGCAAGCAAGGCAAGACTGAAGAGCTGTCCCAGACATCCATGGGGAAGAGTTATTTAGAAAGACAACATGCCTTCTTCACTTAAAAAAAAAATAATGCACAAAACAGCAGTAAGCTCATTCAGTCCAATAAACCCCATGTGCTGAGTTTCATCAGTACCTATGAGTTCCCACAGACAGATCCTCTCCAAGGTATTCCCACACTTCAGATTTGTTTTGCTTTAGGAAACAAGTGATTTAGGGCTAAAGCAGACATTTGGCTGCTAGCATTACTTCTGTGTTCTCCATTATCAGATTCAGACACTTTTTTTTCTCACTGAGCTAAATGACAAACAGAGTATCTGTGATTGCCAATACCCCATCAAGTGGTACCAACACCCAGCACCACCCTCCAAAGGAATATGCTAATACCTGTCATTCAGCTGAGAAGGAAAAGGATCTAAAATGTAATCACAGGAAGAACAACCCTGACTCTTTACAGGGGGGCTGAAGCTGATGACTGACAAACAGCCGGCTACAGAAACACGTCAAACTTATCAAGACAAAATGTGTAATTGCACACACATGATGCCACATATGGGGCATTCCAGCATAGCAAGCCATCTGCAGGAAGGGAATGATTTAAAGTCACCCAGAAAAAGAAAAAAGAAAAGGGAGTGGGGGGGAGGGATTTTATCATTTCTTCTCTCTCATTTTAATCTATAGCATCAATTTTTACCAACAGTTCCAAGAGGGATGACATGCTCTGGTTTGAAAAGCTTTAAGGCTTTCTTCCTCTGATCTTACTGAAATGAGGGGTTTGTTTTTTTAAAGGGGGAACTGTGATTTTGGACCAACACAGTCCCATAGCCACTGAGCAGCATAGGGCACAAGACAGAAGATGCAAAGCAAAGTATAAGCAACTTTGAGACAAATATTCTATTTTAAGCTCATGATTAGTGGGGCAAGTTCTCCCTTCTCAGTAGTTATTATTAAAGCAGGTCCCATACATATAATCCTGTAATACGAAAAATAAAGGGAGGAAGAGGATGCTGCTGATTTAGCTGGCATCTGGCTTCGTCTTGGTTCAGTGTGCTGCCTGGTCTGTGAATAGTTGCAGCCCAAATTACAGGCTACATTCTGCTCTCTTATACCAGCTACATGGACATCAGCATAAAGGGTATTTTGGGTACAAAACCATGCAAAGTTTGATGCAAGTTTCCCAAGAATCCCACTTCAAAGTAACTTTCCCTTCTTACTCTTTCTGCTCTGACCAATCTCAATGCTCCAGAGAGATCCAATTCCATTTCATACCCGCTAGTCAAAAAAAAAATTTCAAACAGACTTCAGCTAAACCTCTGTAATTGAGCGGCCTGCTCAGGAAGCACGACTTCATCAGCAGAAGCAGCAGAACAGAAAGCAAGTGCTGCAGTCCCTATTAAAATTAGAAATGGCCATCCAGAGAGAAAATGCTGCCCAAGACTGCCGATTCCTTTCCCCACCACCACCAGCCCTACTGACCCTGGCAGGCTGTGCCATTGGGATTTTCCTACTAACTTTTTTTATGTGATACCTCAGTCAAAATGTAACTACAGCAAGTCCATCCAACCTGTGAAGTGCAAACATCTGTCAAAGTGACAGCAGAAGCAGCACAATCCTCTTCAGCCTGGATAAACCGAGTTAAAAGCACGTGCTTCCTGGACACTGCTGGCTCTGCTGTGCCAGCACTGAGCCAGAGCTCCCACAGAGAGAGGCTGGAGCCAGATGGCAGGAAGATAGGGCTGCAATGTTCCCAGGAGCTGTCAGAGCGCTTGGAAGGGCAAAAGGTGACACATATCTTGCCACCCCTCCACTCTCCAAGTGCCATCACATCCCATGCACACAAGGAAGTTTGGCAGCAGGCTCAGGAAGCTGTGAGGGAGAGGCAGGGGAGAGTCTGGGGTCCTTCTCAGAGCAGAGCCCCCCACCAGTACACCTGGTGCCTCTTTGCCAGCAGCACACACAGTAGATGCTCCTTGAGGCAGGTTAAAACCTCGCTCAGTGGTGATAATATCAAGGGAAATGGAGCAGCAGGAAAAGCAGCGCAGAGGAGAGCCAGGCTTGGGACAGACAGGCATGTTGCTCTGCAGTAGAGGGTTTATGGTCATCAAAACCTGTGCTCACTCTGTGCCCACCCAAAGCAATAAAAAGAAAAGTAATTAGGCTAAAAATCAAGGGCATTTAATAAAAACAAGGCAGACTCATTTGATTTGTCTCCTGACATCTTAGAGTCTAAGGCAAGACCAGGCTGGGTTTTCAAGCCTCTCCCTGCAGTTACACAGGCTAAGCTTTGTTTGGGGGGAAAAAAAAGTTAAAAAACCAAACTCTCTTCCTTGGTTAATTGTATAAAATTGGGAACAGCAAACTTTCCTTTAACAGCATACCAAATATTTTAAGAAAGCTATCACTCCTGTTAACCAATAAGCTCTCAAGTGTCCAAATGGAATTAAACAATCTTTTTAACAGCTAAATTTACAATAGTGCCTAACTTCATGAATGGTTCACTAATTTCAGAAAAAATGCTCAAATTTCTGTGCAACTGCAGGCTGGAAAAAACTTCCACACTGTTAGAAGGCCATTTGGGACTTGGTATGCAATCTGCATTTTAAGGCACAGGAATGACAAGCTTTGCTAAACCCTGACCTTGACAGCTGTTGTGTGTTCAGAAGGGCTTCTATCTCAAATGTCATTTAATGCTCTGTAATTATCACAGCATTCAACAGCACCCAACTAGTTGCTGTGTTTATTTGCAGCCTTTATGTTAGAGAACATAAATTTCTGGGGTCTTAATCCTTCAATATGGATAAAGAACAACCACACCTTCATCTACCTGCAAACCAAGATGAAAGAAGAGGGGATAGAAATACCAGCAACCGAACTCTCAGACCACCAAGAAGAGGCATTAGATTATTAACAGAATTTCATTCATATACTGGTCTACATCCCTTAACTTAAAGCTTTTCTTTGCATTGCAGAAAATTATAATGAAAACTCATAACCGTGTGTAGCCAACTCACTGGCACACCAAACTGCCACTGACACACTGTCTCGGTTTTGAAAGACAGGTGTCTGCTAAGGAAGGCAGAAGCCCCCCTTGAAGTGGCAGATATAATCCCTTTTCCCTCTAAGTTATTATATTTTGAAATCAAGGGCCTTTAGGCAAAGATGTGGGAAATAGGAATAACAGTTCTTTACTATATATATATATATATATATATATATATGTATATAACCAGTCAAACAAAACAACAACAACTATGGCAGTAACAGCAATCACAAACCCAGTCCCAGCCTTCTCGGCTGTCGGGCCCTTTCCCCTCGGGTGCAGTTCCGCTCGCAGCCGGCAGGGGCGCTGGCGGCTCCCGGTGAGCAGGGGAGGTGCGATGGTTCCCCCGCGGCTGCAGGGGGCACTCCGGAGCGAGCTCGGGGAGCACGCGGCACCGGTGCCCTGGGATCCCGGGAAGGGATGGAACAAAGGCTTCACAAACCCCTGGGCAGCTGATCCCGGACTCTCAGGAACAGGAGGCTGGAACGGCAGGCTAGAGCGGCAGGGATGAGCACAAATCCCGGGTGGCAGACGAGATGCATCCAGATGGGAAAACCCCACGGAGGCCCAGGCAGGCAGGGCGAGCAGGGCTACAGCGTAGCGAAAGCTCGAAGCAGCAGCGGGGCAGGGCAGCCACAGCCCGGCCTCCAGCAGGGCAGGGAAAGCGGCTTTTGGGGTCCCGGCGTTGTTTCCAGCAGGAAGAAAGAACGGCCGAAAGAAAGAAGCAGCAGCTCCTTTCTCTGCAGCTCCTCTCTCCTGACGCTCAGAGCGAACTGACCCCACACCCAGGTGTAGACAAAGGAGTAGCCAGGCCCGCCCCACCCCCCCTTTTTGTCTTTCTTAAGTACAGCTATTTGTCCCCTAGCAACATGCATATGGGAGAAAATTCCTTTAACAGGAAAAAAACTAAAACTAAACTAAAACCCCAACATTATCCACCCTGAATTTTTTCCCATACTAACATGTTACATGAAACTTAACTTTTTTAACCATATAAATCCATGCATCACCCAAATTATATACAAATATACATGCTGATACTGATACAAGTACAGAGCCATGGGTAGTTCACCCTAAAACAAGGTCCCCTTGAGGTAAGCATCGGGTCTCTCCATCCTTTTGCATCACCCACCAGGTGCAACCTGGTCCCTGAGCAAAAACGACCCCACGGATGGGTTTGTCTTTGCTCAAGGCAGACTCTACCCAAACAGTTTTTCCAAGCATACCTCTCATGTGCACCACTGGAACCTTATCTCCATCTGTTGTTCGTAGGGGTTCGGATTGGGCAGGGCCTGCTCGGCTGGTGGAGCCTCGAGTGTTAATGAACCAGGTGGCTCTTGCTAAATGCATCTCCCAGTTTTTGAAAGTCCCCCCACCCAGTGCCTTCAAGGTGGTTTTAAGCAGTCCATTACACCGCTCAACCTTCCCAGCTGCTGGTGCATGGTAAGGGATGTGGTACAGCCACTCAATGCCATGTTCTCTAGCCCAGGTGTTTATAAGGCTGTTCTTGAAATGAGTCCCATTGTCAGACTCGATTCTCTCAGGGGTGCCATGCCTCCAAAGGACTTGCTTTTCTAGGCCCAGGATGGTGTTCCGGGCAGTAGCATGAGGCACAGGGTAGGTCTCCAGCCATCCAGTGGTGGCTTCTACCACTGTGAGCACATAGCGCTTGCCTTGGCGGGTTTGAGGCAGTGTGATGTAATCAATCTGCCAGGCCTCCCCATACTTGTATTTGGACCATCGCCCACCATACCACAGGGGCTTCACCCGCTTGGCCTGCTTGATCGCAGCGCATGTCTCACAATCATGGATCACCTGGGAGATACTGTCCATGGTTAGATCCACCCCTCGGTCTCGTGCCCACTTATAGGTGGCATCTCTGCCCTGATGACCTGAGGCATCATGGGCCCATCGAGCTAGGAACAGTTCTCCTTTATGTTGCCAATCCAAGTCTATCTGGGACACCTCTATTTACACAGCCTGATCTACCTGTTTGTTGTTACGATGTTCTTCATTAGCCCGGCTCTTGGGGATGTGAGCATCTACATGACGGACCTTCACGGATAGCTTCTCTACCTGAGTGGCAATGTCTTTCAACTCCTCAGCAGCCCAGATTGGTTTTCCTCTGCGCTGCCAGTTTGCGTTCTTCCACCTTTCCAGCCAACCCCACAGAGCACTGGCTACCATCCATGAATCAGTGTAGAGGTAGAGCTTTGGCCACTTCTCTCTTTCAGCTATGTCCAGAGCTAATTGGACAGCTTTGAGCTCAGCAAATTGGCTCGATCCACCTTCTCCTTCAGTGGCCTGTGCAACTTGTCGTGTGGGGCTCCATACAGCGGCTTTCCATTTCCGGCTAGTGCCTACAATTCGGCAGGAACCATCAGTGAAGAGGGCATATTGTCTTTCACTCTCTGGTAGCTCGTTATATGGTGGGGCTTCTTCGGCACGAGTCACCTGCTCCTCTTCTTCTTCAGAAGATAACCCAAAAGTCTCACCTTCCGGCCAGTTTGTAATTATTTCCAAGATCCCAGGGCGACTTGGGTTTCCAATTCGGGTGCGCTGCGTGATGAGGGCGATCCATTTGCTCCAAGTAGCATCGGTGGCGTGATGCGTGGAGGGAACCTTTCCTTTGAACATCCACCCCAGCACCGGTAGTCGGGGTGCCAGGAGGAGTTGTGCCTCTGTGCCGATTACTTCTGAGGCAGCCTGGACTCCTTCATAAGCTGCCAAGATTTCCTTCTCTGTGGGAGTGTAGTTGGCTTCAGATCCTCTGTAGCTTCGGCTCCAGAATCCCAGTGGTCGGCCCCGAGTCTCACCAGGCACCTTCTGCCAGAGGCTCCAGGACAGACCATTGTTCCCGGCTGCAGAGTAGAGCACGTTCTTCACCTCTGGTCCTGTCCTGACTGGGCCAAGGGCTATGGCGTGAGCAATTTCCTGTTTGATCTGGGCGAAGGCTTGCTGCTGTTCAGGGCCCCAGTGGAAATCATTCTTCTTGCGGGTAACCAGGTAGAGAGGACTCACGATCTGGCTGTACTCGGGAATGTGCATCCTCCAGAAACCTATAGCGCCTAGGAAAGCTTGTGTTTCCTTCTTGTTGGTCGGTGGAGACATTGCTGTGATCTTATTGATGACCTCAATGGGAATCTGACGTCGTCCATCTTGCCACTTTACTCCCAGGAACTGGATCTCTCGGGCAGGTCCCTTGACCTTGCTCTTCTTGAATGCAAAACCAGCTTGCAGGAGAATTTGAATTATTCTCTCTCCTTTCTCAAACACTTTGGTTGCGGTGTTCCCCCACACAATGATGTCATCAATGTACTGCAGATGTTCTGGAGCCTCACCCTTTTCTAGTGCAGTCTGGATCAGTCCATGACAGATGGTGGGACTGTGCTTCCACCCCTGGGGCAGTCGGTTCCAGGTGTACTGCACGCCCCTCCAGGTGAAGGCAAACTGAGGCCTGCACTCTGCTGCCAGAGGAACGGAGAAGAATTCATTGGCAATGTCAATAGTGGCGTACCACTTCGCTGCTTTGGACTCCAGCTCGTACTGGAGCTCCAACATGTCCGGCACAGCAGCGCTCAGTGGTGGAGTCACTTCATTCAGGGCACGATAGTCCACAGTCAATCTCCATTCCCCATCAGACTTGCACACAGGCCAGATGGGGCTGTTGAAGGGTGAGTGAGTCTTGCTGACCACCCCTCGGCTCTCCAGCTCGCGGATCATCTTGTGGATGGGGATCACAGCATCTCGATTTGTCCGATACTGCCGGCGGTGCACTGTCGAGGTGGCAATTGGCACTCGTTGCTCTTCCACTTTCAGGAGCCCAACTGCAGAAGGATTCTCAGATAGTCCAGGCAGGGCGTTCAATTGCCTAATGCCCTCTGCCTCCACAGCAGCAATCCCAAATGCCCACCTGAGTCCTTTTGGGTCTTTGTAATAGCCATTCCGGAGGAAGTCTATGCCCAGAATACACGGGGCCTCTGGGCCGGTCACAATCGGATGCTTTTGCCACTCCTTCCCAGTCAGGCTCACCTCAGCTTCCAACAGGGTCAACTGCTGTGATCCCCCGGTCAGCCCAGTGATGGATACAGGTTCTGCCCCCACATGTCCCGATGGCATTAAAGTACACTGTGCCCCAGTATCAACCAATGCATCATATTTTTGTGGCTCTGATGTGCCAGGCCATCGAATCCACACTGTCCAGAAAACTCGGTTCTCCCATGCCTCTTCCTGGCTAGAGGCAGGGCCCCTCTAGCCCTGGTTATCATTCTTTCCCTGGGCGTACATGCTCGAGGTACCTTCAAGGGGATCCGACATATCATCCTCCCTTCTGTAATACCTGGCAGCTCGGTCACAGGAGGCTGAGGCTACCTTCACCTTAGCGGAACCCCCTTGGTTAGTGCCTCCCTCCTTGAGTTCATGCACCCGCGCTGCCAGGACAGAGGTGGGTTTCCCATCCCACCTTCTCATGTCTTCCCCATGTTCACACAGGAAAAACCACAGCTCAGCTCGTGGGGTGTACCCTCTCTCTCTAGCAGGGGGACGACAGGCTCTGACTTGGGGGCCTGTGACTCGCACTGGTGCCACACTGACCCTCCTCATCTCCTCCCTCATTTCCTTCCTCATCTCCTTCATCTCCTCTTTGAGATCCTGGACCACACCAGAGACATGAGCTTTCAGCGGGCCATTGATCGTGCTGTCATAATTCCTGAGCTTGTTAGCAACAGAGCCCACTGTTTCTCGGGTATTGTCAGCATCAATCGTTGCAATGAAGGTGGTGTATTGCGATGGCCCTAGCTTTGCCAGGTTCCACATCATCTGTCCTGTGCACCTGACCTTATCGGGGTCATTATCATGCTGTCCATCCTTCCCAAAGAGTACTTCTAATACTGCCACTTCTCCTAGCTGCTGGATCCCTTCCTCAAGTGTCTTCCACTGCATTCTATGATGGTACTCCTGCATTCTTTCTTTGTGAATGAACCTTTCTCTCACACTCGTTAAGAGCCGCTCCCAGAGAGAAAGGGGCCCTGGCTCCCTCACAAATATCTGGTCCACACCTGGGTCCTGGGTCAACAATCCCAGATACCTTGCCTCACCACTATCCAGTTGCACACTTGTGCCCATAAGGTCCCAAACCCGAAGCAGCCAGGTGGTATAAGGCTCACGCCCCCTTCGCGCAATGTCGTTTCGCATACTACGGAGACTGTTGTACGACAGGGACTCAGTGATGATTTCTGGCTCTGGCTCTCCTGCTGGTTGTGAGGGCCCTGGTTGCCCATCATCATTAACTGGTCGTACTGATTTGGTCTTACACTTCCTCCTTTGCACAGGGGCGACTGCTGCTGGCTGTGGTTGTCCTTGTGGTTCAGCTGAAGCCTGGACAGTTGTAACATCCATGGGTTCCACTGCTGCACCATCGGACTCACCCTCTTTGGGGCAGGGAGAGGGTTTTTCACTAGCTGAGGAGGTGTATTCCCTTAGCAATTGGCATATCTCCTGGCGCACCTGGCCCATCTCCTGGCACATCTCCTTGCGCACCTGGCCCATCTCCTGGCACATCTCCTGGCGCACCTGACCCATCTCCTGGCATATCCCCTGGCGCAACTGACCCATCTCTTGGCACATCTCCTGCATCCCTTTTGCCAGTACCCCCACCCAGTTTGGGTAGTCCATTTCTGAGGTGGACTGTTGGGCGGTATCAGTCTGTGGGGCGGGGTCTCTAGTGTCTGGGGCTGTGTCAGGCTCTGGGGTAGGATCTCTAGTGTCTGGGGCCGTGTCAGGTTCTGGGGCAGGATAGGGCTCTGGGGTAGGATCTCTAGTGTCTGGGGCCGTGTCAGGTTCTGGGGCAGGATAGGGCTCTGGGGTAGGATCTCTAGTGTCTGGGGCCGTGTCAGGTTCTGGGGCAGGATAGGGCTCTGGGGTAGGATCTCTAGTGTCTGGGGCCGTGTCAGGTTCTGGGGCAGGATCAGGCTCTGGGGTAGGAACTCTACTCTCTGGGGCCATGTCAGGTTCTGGGGCAGGATCTCTAGTCTCTGGGGCTGGTGTCCGGGTAGATATCCAAGCCAATCTCAACTTATCTTTGAGTGCTAAATAGAGTAGGCCTACCAGCAGCAGATGGTTAGTATTCAGAGGGAATTTAAACCCTTCAAAAATTGATGGGGTGGGCCCAAAGAACTGGTTGAGGGGTTGGAGGAAAACTTCCCCTGGTGTCATTTCCTCACAGAAGGTACTATTGTTAACATAACCCCAAAAACATGCACTCAGTGTGTGATAGCCGTTTATCCATGTGCCCACATTCCGGAGGAAGTTAAAACCCCATGAATTCCTCACCTTCTCGACCCATAACGCAAGCTGGATAACAGCAATGGTAGCCTTAGTCAGAGGACCCATATTCAAGTAAGGAGCTGCAAAGGAGAAGAATATAGCCACGGCCACATGCCACCCGAACCAGGGTAAACTAGACCACATAGTGCTGCCTAACAAGGTTCCTATATCTGGCACACAAAATAAAGTTATCCAGGAACTGTTATTCCTTTTTCACCTCTCTCTCTTAATGCCCTCGGGCCCTACATTGGGCGCCAAGATCTGTCTCGGTTTTGAAAGACAGGTGTCTGCTAAGGAAGGCAGAAGCCCCCCTTGAAGTGGCAGATATAACCCCTTTTCCCTCTAAGTTATTATATTTTGAAATCAAGGGCCTTTAGGCAAAGATGTGGGAAATAGGAATAACAGTTCTTTACTATATATATATATATATGTATATAACCAGTCAAACAAAACAACAACAACTATGGCAGTAACAGCAATCACAAACCCAGTGCCAGCCTTCTCGGCTGTCAGGCCCTTTCCCCTCGGGTGCAGTTCCGCTCGCAGCCGGCAGGGGCGCTGGCGGCTCCCGGTGAGCAGGGCAGGTGCGATGGTTCCCCCGCGGCTGCAGGGGGCGCTCCGGAGCGAGCTCGGGGAGCACGCGGCACCGGTGCCCCGGGATCCCGGGAAGGGATGGAACAAAGGCTTCACAAACCGCTGGGCAGCCGATCCCGGACTCTCAGGAACAGCAGGCTGGGTCGGCAGGCTGGGTCGGCAGGCTGGGACGGCAGGCTGGGATGGCAGGGACGAACACAAATCCCGGGTGGCAGACGAGATGTATCCAGATGGGAAAACCCCACGGAGGCCCAGGCAGGCAGGGTGAGCAGGGCTACAGCGTAGCGAAAGCTCGAAGCAGCAGCGGGGCAGGGCAGCCACAAGCTCGGCCTCCAGCAGGGCAGGGAAAGCGGCTTTTGGGGTCCCGGCGTTGTTTCCAGCAGGAAGAAAGAACGGCCGAAAGAAAGAAGCAGCAGCTCCTTTCTCTGCAGCTCCTCTCTCGTGATGCTCAGAGCGAACTGACCCCACACCCAGGTGTAGACAAAGGAGTAGCCAGGCCCGCCCCACTCCCCTTTTTGTCTTTCTTAAGTACAGCCATTTGTCCCCTAGCAACATGCATATGGGAGAAAATTCCTTTAACAGGAAAAAAACTAAAACTAAACTAAAACCCCAACACACACAGTGCCTGGATCTCTGTGTGGTGATGATCAATGTTAACCTTCTCGTGTCTCCACAGAATTCTCTCCAGCGCCTCCTCTCCCCTACACAAACACACACTCACGGAACCCCTGACGTGCTGATTGCAGCTGCACTGGCAGGCAAGATGACACTGAATGCACGGATTTTGGGAGCTGTGAGCCACATCTGTGGGCAGCCACCACTGCCTCCACCTAGCAACAGCAATTGTTTCACATAATTGGGTTTAAGTGATATTTATGGGTGCAGGTTTCAGGAGTCACCTCCTCAAACCCACTGGAGGCTGGGGGAGAGCTGCTTGGGCACAATGCTTTGGGATCACACACAGGGCTGGGTGCCAGCTTTGCTGCTCCGTGCTAGGGGCCACACACGGACAGGTATGGGACATCTGCCTGAACAAGAGTATAGAATCACAGTAAAATTTTGGTTGAAAATGAATTTTAAGATTGAGTCTATCTGCTAACCCAGCACTGTCACATTCATCACTAAACCATATCCCCAAAATGCCAGATTGACATGCCTTTTGAACACTTCCAGGAATGGTGATCCACTACTTCCTTGGGCAGCCTGCTCCAATGCCTGACGAACCTTTCAGTGAAGAAATTCTTCCTAATTTCCAGTCTAAACCCTCACTGGTGCCACTTGAGGCCATTTCCTCTCATCCCGTCACTTGTTACCTGGGAGGAGAGCCTGACCCCCACCTGGCTTCAGCCTCATGTCAGGTGGTTGTAGAAAGCAATAAGGTCACCCCTGAACCTCCTTTTCACCAGGCTAAACAACCCCAGATCCCTCAGCCATTCCCCATTAGACTTGTGCTTCAGACCCTTTTACAGCTGCATTGCCCTTCTCTGGACTTGCTCCAGCACTTCAGTGTAGTGAGGGGCCAAGAACTGAACCCACAGTAAAGGTGCAGCCTCGACAGTGCTACATACAGAGAGATGGCTGCACGTTTCATTCACACCTTATTATTTCCTTTCCAGAAAAAGATATATATATTTAACATATTTCTCGTGGTACAACTGAAAGAGATAAATCAAGTTAGTGTTGACTTCTTTGTCAGTTTTCCCCAGCACAACACAGCTATGCATGAAATCCATTGCATAGATTCTGAGCTATGCCAGGAGGCAACTACAAGTCCAGGTTTTACTCCTGGCTGTGACTGAAGTCCCTCCAGTGACAAGCCAAGATAGACCCACAGTCCTTCCACAACAGCTGCCTTGGGGCTGGGAGCAAACATGAGCTGGAGGGGCCCAAGCCTGAGATCAAGACAAGTAGTAGCACTGGGAGGCTGGGTGGGTTTTGTCACTCATATATACGGTGCCAAAAAGGGAGACAAATATGAACACTAATATATTTTGATCATGAATTAAACAGAAGAGACGTGTGCTCTTCAGAAGGGAGTGCTACAGGAAAGTAAATAATGAGGCATATAGCCAGAAACAGGCTCAGATAAAAGAGAGGTTTACAGACAAATCAGACAGTTCAGTGCAGATAACTGTAGAGTAATGATGACTTTGATAAGTCTTTATCACACATGCCTCTGTGTCAATGACTGCAAGAAATAACAAACATGAGAGGAAGGCTCTGCTGACACTTGTGTACATCATTAATGAAGAATGAGGAACTAAAAACACAAACATCCCAATGCTGAGAACAAACACAAGGAGGCTGTTGTTTGAGGAAACTCCAGGCAGTTCCAAGGTAGGGGATGCACTCCACAAAGGAGACAACATTCGAAATGTTCATACGTCACCTCAAATATCAAACATTTTTGCATTAGAATCATGCCTGTTGGAGGCATTGCTCACTGGAGGATGGTGTCAGAGACAGAGATTCACCACATTTAACGATGCCAGGACCAAGCTTAATATTTCACAGTTAACGTGCAGTTGGACATTACTGTACCCCATGAGCCCTATGAGCCCTAAATATTTTTGTTAACTCATGTATTCTGCATGTGGCATCGGGTAATCTTTTCAAGCTGGTTATATTGGTTTAACTGGCACCCCCTGTAAACTTAGTGACCCAAGTTAATTCAATATGTTGAACAGAAAAATTCATGCCCGTGAACAGCACCGGGTAAATCAACAACAAATCACCTCTTCATATCAACCCTGCAACTCTTATGTGTGAATCAGAATTTAGGGAGAAGGCATCTTTGAAAACAGCAATACACCAAGGCAGAAAAACAGCAGGACTAATAAACAGAGAGACCATGAGAGGGAGAAGGAGTCAAATGCAGGCAAAGCTCACTGGACTGGGAGATGTCAGCCCCTGGGCTGGGGCAGTGCTCCGAGCTGCAGAGGTAACTTGGAAACTGCAACCCCTGCCCTGAGGAGGCAGCTGGACCAGATGAGCTCCAGACATCCATACTAGCTTAAATTATTCAGTGAACAGAATGGAGAGGTCAGACCTAGACAGCACATCCCCAGTGCGCAGATTTTTTTTCCTCCTATGCCTCTGTTGAAAGCCCAGTGAGGCCCAGGGCACTCAGTAACTCCATACTCCTCCAGTGATTCAGCAAACTGAATTTCTTGCACTGTCTCCCACATTTCACACTGTATATTCACCATATGAATATTTTAGTCTCTCCCACCACTGATTCATAAAGCCCAGTCCAGGATGGGCCACTTTGAATCACAGGTTTCATTTGTATGTGCAAACATGAAAGAGAGGTCTGCCAAGGCACAGTCACTCCTGAGACCAAGCACAGCACCAGGCATAGCTTTTCTCAGCATCCCACATCATTCAGTTTTCTGCTCATTAAAAATCCCCAAAAATAACAGACACTAGCACCTAGGCAGCAAATATATGCCAAGTGACAATCCAGTGGTTTTAGTTTCACAGCTCCTTCAGAAGCAGACCCAGGATGGGGTCTGCAGATTAAAACCCATGGCCTTAGACAGAACAAATCGAGGGACATTTCTGCAGACTGGCCATTATTCACACACTAGCAGAGGTGCACAGGAAGCCTTAGAAAGAGGCAGCAAGGTTCACACATTCCCATGGGAGGGGACCCCAAAGCAGGGTGTGAGCACACTGAGGATGCTCTGGTGAAGGGCACAGAGTTTGCACAGCATCCCACACAGCATCCCCCAGTTCCACGGGGCAGACAGGGATGGGGGGACAGCACAAAACCTGAGGGTCATTATCTTCTACATTAAAAAGGCCATCTTTAGTTAACAGCATTAAAGGAAGGAAAGAAAGCAGACTGGGCATAAAACAGGATATTTTGCAAATCATCTTACTGGTCTTATTGCTTAATACATAGCAGACACCCAAACTATGTGTGGTTTTAAGAGACACTGCTACTTAGGGGAGGGGCACAGCACCCCAGGCTGTCTGGGAGCACTCCTACTTCCCGCTCCCTCCTTTGATGGAAAAGGGAACTCTCCTAGGACCTCACTAGAGAGGAGATTTTAAAAAATGCAACCAAAAAAACCCCTCAAATTTCTGGAAAACAAGATTAAAGTTCAAGATCTTCTGAAAAATCGGAGAGATTATTCAATTAGCTCAACCAAGAGCCCAGAGATGTCCTCCACCAGGACCCACATGGACAAACACACACCAGGATGGGCAGGAGCACAGCAGGAAAAGCACCCAAGGCTGCTAAGCAGCAAGAACAAGAAGGCAGGAGTGGTGATGCCGAGTGCCATATAAAACAGGAGAAATTTGTTCTGCTCTGTGTCACCAAATGGTGAAATATTAACTGACTGTCAAATCCACTCTGCTGTGCCAGATGTTAAGAAAGATTCAAGACAACAAGAAATCCAGAAGAAAGCTACAATTAATAGGGGCTGGTGTAGGAAGAAAACTGTAGGGCTCATACTAGAATTCAGTTTGACTAAAGTAAAGGTAGTTTGAAGTCTACTGGTCGTGTTCACCCCATCCTTTGTATGGCTTTCTGTTGCGGTGGCTAAGTCCACTTTACACCCCCCATGTTACTACGAAGTGGTCTTTCCCCACACCGCTGTGCTAGAAAGTTCTCCTTTTACCGAGACCCTACTGGTCAGTGGTCCTCTCCCCTCTCCCCCTCCCTTCTCCTATTGCCCCTGTTATGTCACTCAACCTTGCCTCTGCCCCCTAGCCCTCAGACCATTGGCTTCTGATGCTCTGCCCGCCCCTGGGACCCTTCGGCATAAAAAACCACGCACAGGCTTTTGTTCTTTGTTCTTTGCCTCTGTTCCCTTCGAGTCGGTTGGTTCCATTAAACGCCTCAGAACTGCATGCAGAGAACCCCTCTTGCCTTTTTGTCTCCGGTTTGTGCTCAGACTGTGTGTGTGTGAGCGGCTACTCACGACTACCTGTGAGGGTGAGATCATGTGCACACATGGATGCTAGCAGAGTGCCACCTAAGCGTCTCAGCGAGGGACCCTGTGGAAAAAACATAGCATCGATTCACTGACACCCTCCCAACAATAGCTTTCCATTGACATGCAGTTCTAAACAAGGTTCAACAGATGCCTCTTTGCCCCAGATCGGCAACATTTCTGTAAAACAAACTTCTCCAAACAACTCATCTAGAGCAGCTTTGTTCTTATAATAGTCATTAGGGAGGGGACAAAAGGGAAAATACAAGGGGTGGGGAATCCAGAGCCTAGAAACTCCAAAATATAATTTCTGAGACCAGACTATCCCACTAGTTAAAAAAATTCAGTGTCTTTCACAGACCAGCCTATGAGCAAGTCATTCATGGTACAGACCTACAAGAAATAATTCTAGTATGTAGCTTACAAGACATAAGATGCAAAAGCAAAAGATTATTTAAGTGAAAAAGGTGATTCCTGCTGCATCTCTTCATTCCCCTCCTCACTGAAAGAGCATAGCAAGGAGCAAGCTGAAGCACACAGATTTCCATCTCCTGGGAACTGGCAGCACAATGCCTAACTGTTGTATTTGCTGACCAGCCTGTGGTAGTGAGGGACTCCTGGGACTAAGATGCTCATCTGTCAGCCCAACTGCTGCCTGGCAGCCCCCAGGGACCACATCGCTCAGTGCAAGGAAGTCACTGGAACATCCTGGCTGTGTTCCTGGATATCATTGCTCTTAAAAAACAAGGCAGAAAGGTCAAGACGTAAAAACCTGCCCCGATAGAGCCAACGCCTTGGGGTCTCAGAAATAAAAACTTATTAGAAAGCTGTCGTGTGAGCCATAAGAATTCAATGTTTGCACTGTCTTTATACACTGATGGTTGTTCCCTGGGAGAAAAAAAAAACAAACACACACCACCAGTTTGGAGCTAAACTCTACAGAGCCTCACCAAATGCTGTGGTCCTCCCACACTTCTGGGTGATCTGAGCCAAAGAACCAGCCCTGGTGCTTGTGCTGAGTGGTGCAGACTGGCTTACACACAAACCCCTGACCAAGTGCCACCCCTGCTCCAGGAACTCTGATCCACCCCAGTCCGCGGACTGGGAACAAATGAAGGCACTGGGGTATACCCATTGCAAAAGCAATACAGGGAGTTAAAAAATAAAGTATCAGCATAGGAGCACCCAGAGCTGCGTTTCATCTGTGGGATTGCAACCCACAGATGAGCACTAAAGGGCACAGCCAAAAGCCCAAAGTCAGCTACAGAGCTCACATTTAGACATACTAGGCCATTTATGACATTGCAACAGCTCTCCCATAGCACAAGGAGGCAGCCAGGCGGGCTCTGCCTCATTGGTTTTACTGTCTTTCTGGTGGAAAATGTTGTTACAATAAAGTCTGGGGGTGGTTTTGAGTGCAATGTCAGTAGTTGTCTAAAGTAATTGTTACTTGTCATACCAATTTCCCCTGAACAGCAGCAGAGTAGCAGTTACCAGCAACAGACACTCCTGGGTATGCACACACAGGTACAGCAAAGTGGCACCTGTGATCTGAGCTGCTTTGTGCTCTCACTTACAAACATTAACATCTTGGAATGACTCATTTGTCTTCCTTATTGCCCACCTACACTGAACAAACAGAAAAGTGACCTCATGTTATGTTAATGTAATCAATTTCATGCAAGGCAGATAAAAGTTTAGATGGTCTGTCCAAATGCAAATTTGAAATATAAAGCAAAGTTCCCTTCAGAGCCTGGCATTAGCAAGCCATTTCACAGGGAAGGAAACTTTCAGTAAATTGCACATTTAATTTCCATGTGATGAGAAATGGCTTCCCTTAGTTCTTCCAACAGTCACCTCCTGCTATTAATGACCACAAGCAAAGCAGTGACCCTTAAAACATCTGATTTCACAGCAAATATTTTAATTTCTAAAGGTGAAGTGTGAGACGTACTCTCCTATAACACTTATCTATATGGCTCTCTTAATTCTTTAGGATTTATCTCCTCCACTAAAAGCACACAGAACATAATTGAAATAGATTTTCCAAGATATATCTGGAGTGTTTTAACCTACCTTTCCTTGTTAGCCTTTTGTATCACCTTATTCTATCATAGGGAAAAAAAAGTATTTTCACACTAAGAGTTCACCAGTACCTTATTAAACTTTTTAAAAAAATAATTTTAAAAGGCTTTTTTAAAAATACCACATTGGTTCTGGCAGCAGAGATTTTCAGAAACTTGAGGGACGGCTTTACAGCCCCAAGACTCTCCTATTTCATACAAATGGACGAAATGAAGGCATTAACACTTCTTTTAATTATGTCTCAAAAAAAAATTTCAGGGATTCTGAAAGGTATGAACATGACATTGCAACGAGTCTCCAGCACATGGAGAACAACTGTGGTCTGAGCCATCCCCGAGAATAGGAAAACAGCATTTTCCAAACATTTTTCCTGCTTATGGGAGTGCCACTGTGCTCTGGGAGAGGCTGCCACACCTCCAAGTTTGAGAACATCAAGACTGGCTTTGTAGCCCACAAAACTTCTGGTTTTCATTGTTGTTTTATGTGAGTTTTTTTCCTCCAGAAAAACAATATTGAGACAAAAAGCACGGTTTGAATAATTAATGCCTTTTCCAGTGTTATCACAGCAGCAATAGGCATATATGGGAACTGAAAGCAAGCTTCATTCTGATTTATGTTTGGTATTTCATTTAATTGAATTTTTACAAGAAAACTGGTTTCATTATTGAGAAATGGACCTCCCATCATGCAAAGGGGGGGGAATCAAATGCTTAAACTTCAGCTCATTTAACGGTGACACTTCAGGAATGAACAATAGCTTTGTACATAGATTTGCTTGTTTGGCTGCCACAGATATGAATTGTCAGGGCATTTTAGAACAAAAGAAATGACATGTCAAAGCAAATCTATAGTTTAGCTAATCAAAAGGCTGTGTTTTAAATATTCAAGCTGTTTTACACCAAAAGGTGGCATTTATCAGAAAGCACATAAATTGACACATAAATCTAAGATGAAAGTGGAATGCAGACAAAATAAAGATTTTCAGATATATACAAGAAATTTATTTCTCCATGTACTTTTATCAACCAACACCTTCCTCCTCAAAAAAACCTCTAAAACCAGCACATCAAAAAGCATATCCTCTGCCTCTTTTAAGCAATGAAAACATTAAAGCCAGCTAAAGCAATTTAGCTAACAAAGCTGGTTCAGCATTTGGCATTGCTCAGAGAGCCCTTGCTAGACCAAGGGCTGAGCTTTTTCACAGTGTTTTCAATATGTTTTATCCAGGCACGTTAGGTACATCTGAAAAGCTTCAACTTGTTTTCTGCAGGCAGCCTGGGAAGGAGTATGAGGGGATGCATTTGGTGACTCACACACAGACACACTCTTTACCTATAAGCAGGTAAAGGCACATAGATACCTCCAAGGGTACTGCAGCAAAAGCTTACCTAGCTGAGAAAAACCTAAAGGTATTAGGCACAAATTGCTCATCTTGTAAGTCCCCTGCAGGACTTTGCTGCTTACAGCCAGCCTCCTGGCACCCCCTCGGCACAGATTTCATTGAGCCCTGCTCCCCCCCCGGACCTCTCTGCTCCTGCCAGCCTGCTCTGAAGTTACAGTAAAACTTGTCAGATCAAAAACCTTATTATGCAGGCACGACAGCTCGCTGTGCTTAGCTGCTCCCAGCACAATGCCCGGTTGTGGAAGCTTAACATTATCTCTTAAAAGTTAAGCCTTGTTCATTTATCATCTATTGCCAGAACAGTTACTCGGTTGCAAAGAAAACACTCCAAAAGAAGACTTTTACAGCACTTGGTCTGTTTTCTGCTTCTCTGTGCTTGGGAGGTTAAGTCCATTGCCAGAGTTTTGCCTTTACAACACAAACATGTTTCAGGGAGTGTAAAATCCCCCTAAGCCCACCAAAGGTGTCAGTCCTGTTGTGAATCTCACCACTGCCCATGTTCCACAGCCTACAAACCTTCAGATAAGCTTCCCGGAAAAACACTAATTCTCTCCTAGTCTGCCGCCGCACACAGAGCTGCTACATCCTAGAGGCACACAGAGAAAGCCACAAAAGGTCACTCCCAGACTTGAGAAGAATTTCGCTTCGCAGTCCATTAATGAGCTGGGAACCCCAACAGATTAACCAAAGTTCAGGAAAGCACAGCTGGGGGCCCTCCTCCAGGAGAAGAGAGCAGCATTAACTCACTGCAGCACTGTTTGCCATAAGGAGAGCATACCATGCCATTGGATAGTACAATTCCATCATCGGATAGAACGACATTGTTGTTCTGCATCTGTCACTTTTAGCCCATCTTCCAGCAGGTCCCAAATCATCCCCCTACCAGCTTCACAACTGACTCTTTATCACACATGAAAAGAAGTATGAAAATAATTCCATTTACCGAAGTCCTTGCATAAGAGGTTTTTGCATACCCAGCCAGGATTTCTGCTCCACAGCAGGTACAGCAGTGATTCTGGAAGGAGAGGATTTGCACACACAACAGTCCCCAGCCCAGGGACCAGCAGATGTGCAAGAAGAGCTGCAGAATGAAGCTTCAAAAGAGGCGGCACCTGCCTACAGAAGCGACACTTTTTTTGTTGTGCTAAAAGACATGGGTGTTTTCTACAAGAGGCTTTATTTAGGGTCACTGCATTCTTGATTCAGCAACAATAATTTATGGCAGCCTAAACTCACAGGCAGCAAAATGACTTCATCACAGAAAGGTCTTGCTGTATCTGCAGAAAAGCGCTGTGGGAGCAGCGTCACCCTCCTAATGCCAAGCTCCAACAGCAGCACTGCGAGTTCCTGCCGATTTCCTGAGAGGCTGAACTCCTGGGGCATTTCTAGTATGTGGCTGGACTGGTAAACATTTAAGCTCAAGACAAACACCACCACCTAAAGAAATCCAAAGATATTGCTGTATTTAATGCTGCTGGGCGATGATGCCGACTGGAGTTGAAAACGAATGGCACCAGGAGCTGTGTGTACAAGTGTTTCATATCTCTGACTCCCCAAGAAGCTGTCCCTTAGCAATCTGACAAACCTGGCAATTCCAAATGACTAAACACTTCCTGATCCCTTCAAGTGACAGCTAAAAAGCGTCATCTAACACTTTGGGGCTTTACTTCAGCTATAGCTGCAAGAAAAGCCATTCATAAGATCTTTAACTGCAGTTCTGAAACAAAGAACCCTTAAAATGTTTCTTCTCACCAATTTGAATAACTGACATTTCCAAAGGAAAGCTTCTCTCCAGCAAGGGCTCAGGCAGATGGCATACCTGCTCAGGAGAAGCTTCTATTTTCTGTACTTTGAAGAAGGGCACAGGACTGACAAAAGCTCCATTCTCTGCATGCCCAGGGCTCTCCTGCCCTAAAGCCACCCTACCCAATCTTCCACCATCCAAACCAGGTACCTCTGCCTGCAGCACCATCCACGCAAACAGAGCAATGAGTGGTGAAACTACTCTGGTGGTGACGCAAAACAGAACTTCAGACATAAGTAAAATCACAGGCTTCAAACACCTGCCATGAATATATTGCAGCATTTGATTGTTTGCACTGGACACCTGGAAGGAAGGGCACCATCACCAGATGCATTTCACTGGGGTTCTTGATCTCCCATTTCAAATGACTAAAAGTTCTCTGTTACTGGTAACTACATCATTTTTTAAGTTCTGAACCTGTCTCCCACAGAAGGAGTTCAGTAACAAAGACATTGTAATAAATCACTGTGTAGCTACGGCACAGTCACACCTCCCAGCCTGAACAGGGGTTTGGACAAAAGATTGCACTTGCTTAAAACAGTGAAGCCATGCTACATTTGGAAACATTATTAGACTATTTCGTTCTTTATTACTAGAGCCATTGCGATTTATAGCCTACAGAAGGGGGTTGTTCAATCAACAAGGAGCAAGTGAAGTGAAAAAGCATTAATGTTACCACTGAGGCAATTATTTTAACATGATCACAATTCCTATGCATCTTTAATTTTTTTGCCAACACAATGGATTCTCTAATACATGGATCCCTGTTTCATTAAAATAATATGATTTGTAATAATAATTTGAGGTGGGTGAAACAGAATCCAGTCTCTTAACACTTGAGCATTGCTTTCCCTTGGGGAATATCAGTAGACAAAATGGGGGTTCCAGTAAAGTGCTTGTAATCCCAGAAGCTGGTGCACCTATTAAACACTTAGCAGGGCTCCAGCAGAAAGACAATACCAGAGAAAAGTCTCAACTGAGACAAAAATCCCAGTCCTGGCTCTCGGGAGCAGAATGCTGGTTTAGTTCCATCTAACATCTTATCTATCCAGAAATCCAAACAGGCAAGAAAGTGTCATCACTCTCCAAAGAAAAGAGCAGCAATTCTCCAATCCCACACAGCTCCAGCAACGCAGGTTTGGGCAGGTGACCAGTTTGTCATGGGAAAACCAATACCCTGGAGCCAGGTCTCCTGCCACATCTCTCCTGTTCAAGGGTGCTGCTTTCCTTTGGTAGTCTTGAAATGCAGGGAAATTCCCATCCAAAGGGATAGGAATGCCTTGATACAAGAAACCAATCTGAACTACTGCTTCAAAATTTTGTGGGTTATTTTTTTCCCTTCTCCTTTTTGGGAAAAGGAAGGGAAAGACAGAAGCAGGCACCAAGAAAACAGACTGTTCTAACCAGAACACAAAAAAAAGTAAGATGAAGAAGATGGAAAAAGTCTACTGCACTGCAGTCATTGCTTTACTCAAGGATCAGATCCTATCAGGACACTGGTTATCTCCATTCATCTCCCAGTGCAAGTTTATCTGAGGACTGTGGAAGATCTGGTCATGGACCCTAGTCCTAGCACAGCACAAAGTTTGAGACAAACTTTAAAACTCATAAGATTCTTCATTTAATACTTCACTGGATTGTAGAAAGGACCCAGTCTTGTCAGGAAGGGATAGAACAGTAGCAGCAGAGAGAGGAATGTTTGTGCTGTGTAGAATCAGAGGTGTGCAAGCCACAAGGCAAGTTTCAGAGCAATGTAAAAAGAAGGGAAAAGGGACTCCCTTTCAGGACCTTTAGAGTGAACCTATCTGTTTTCTTGCATCAGGGCAGCTGCTGAACCCTGCATGCTAACAGACCCTGGCTGCAACACCACACCGATGACCACAGTCCTGTCCCATCCCTCTTCAGGTCCCCTCTTTGACAGCCACATTTTTGCCACATGCAGATCTCTGGCATGCTGCTGGTCTTGTACAAAGCCACAAGCCCCCTCAAAAGTCACACCAATGTCCTGGCACCTGTTTTGTCCCCCAAATGGAAGAGCAATCAGAGCGACACCATTGCCAGGCAACTGCCTGCGGAGGTATTGTCCCCTCCACACCACTTCCAGAGGGTACCATGCAATAAAGCAAGAAGGGAAAACAAGAAGCGTGGACAAAGCTCAGCCACTCCCATGGAAACCCTCCACTGGATATCCTGTGGAAAACCCCAGCTCTGTTCATGAGTCAGGTACCCATCCACAGACCTTGGTTTGTGATAGCTGAAAGGCAACAGCTTGGGCTTATGAAAAATGGAAGCTGTGACATTTGGGTTTTTTTCTGAAACATATGTTTTTACCTAGCAGGCATTTTTCTGTCCAGCTCTCAAATTGATTTTTTTCCTGGATTCTCTACACAGTGCCACTGTTGCTGCATTATGCACTGAAAATATTTAGGAAGACATCAAAATTAACTCTGGTTAGGACTTTGACAAGCAGGGGAGAGAGGCCAAAAGAGAGCAATTCTACATTGTGGAAAAGAAGCTGCTTCTTTTTGCTACAATCAAAGAAACAGAGCAACTGGAAGACCAGCTCTGAAGTCAAGTAAGATGAATGGCAACCACAGAAAGGGCCATAAAAACACCAATAAAAAGTAAGTTGCCATAAGGGAAATACCCAGATCAACACCTCTCCAACAAGGTAAGCATAATAAACTCACTCTTAACATAGACACCAGTTTATTTTTTCAGGTGCAACCTAAATACAAAACCAGGGAGAGGTGCAGGAGAAGCAGCACTTAAATTCCATCTGCTATGTAAATAGTCTTGCTTGTTGATGGAATTAGTTGCATGATTTAGATCAACATAATCTGACCTTAAACAATGAAATTAACATCCAAAAGCCAATGCTCCTTCCCTGCAGCCTGCAGCAGTTTCTCTGCAAATCCCCTTCTCAGAGGAGAGATTCCTCCCATGCTTGTTCTGGCACTTGTCAGAGACCATGTTTTATTTTACTTTGCACCAATGCAAAGAGGTTCTAAATAGTCTGGAATTAAAATGATCACAAAACATGAAAGTGCTTATAAGGCATTTCCACATTCTCATCTGGCAGGTGAGTGGCTGATTTACAAGCCAGCTGTCAATACAGAACAATTGCTCACCTCATTTTACAGAAGAGTCTCAGACATTTTACTGAAAAAAAACATACTTGCAGTGCTGAATACTATGAAAAATTGCTTTTATCCAACGTGGCAATCAGCAGTGTGTGTTCATCAGTGACCTGTCAAGGAGAGATGTTTGTTTAGCTTTCAGATGAGTACCCAAGAGCTGGGAGCTACTAAGCAAATAACCAGAGACCACCTCAAAGATTTCCCCGCTGCAGCAACCAGCACGCCCCTACAGCTGAAGACCAGCCTCTCCTCCGAGCATCTGCAGCTGTGCACTAACTTGTGCCAACACAAAGCAGGATCCCACAGGCTCCATGCACCCTAAACCTCAAAAGAAAGATAATCCTTGCAGTTACTGTTTATCTAGGCCAGCACAGCTCTCAAAGGAAGACTCTGGCTTGGAAGTGTGAAATGTTAATGTCTGCAGAAGGCGGATGGCAAATGCTTCGCTCCATTTGGATGTAACCCTTACTGAAATGGAAAGGGAATACAAAAAGCTGCCCCATGCACATCTCTGCAGTTTTCCTGAAAGAAGGAACCAAATGAAAGCAGAAGAACTGACTCTACATCTCCCAGTTATATCTGCACAAGACTGATTACAATGCAACAGCAGATGGTATTGCTCTTTCCTTAAAGAAAACATGCATGCTTTAGGGAACTGTGTGTAACATCACTGCAGCAAGAAGGGCAAATCAAGCCTTGTGAGAGACAGGGAACTGACTTTAAAGTCAGTATTTTCCAGTTTGAGGCATCTGGCACTTTTCTGTACAAGGAAACCTCAGAACTGCCTCCTCACTATTGACTATGATGCTATTCACCACTAGCCCTGGTGACCTGCAACACAGCCACCTCAGTCCCAGCCTGGGCAGTGCCCCAGGGCAACCACAAATGCCCATAAAATGTCCTGATGCAGTGACACACCAGCAGCAGATGGATGACCAAGGTTTACCACACTGCTCTTGGAAAACAAACTGCTCCAACCCATTCCCCTACCCCATCCACTGAAGGTACCTGTATAGGGTCTTCCCTTCCAGATGGCCCATGGGGACACCAGACCAGCCCTGTTCTCATCCCTGACCAAGCACCAGCCTCACAGCTGCTCTCGGTGCCACAGCTCCCCATTTTGGAGACCTCAGTCCCCAGTACAGTGTTCTGCTCTTTCTTTCTGAACTGCTGCCTGCAGAGGGTTTTGGCAAGAGCCCAACTCAGCTCTACACCTCCACCACTTGTTCTTACTAAAATCCTGACATAAAACTCTGTAGGACAGTACCAAAATGCATTAAAACTACAATTACGTAGTAAGGACAAGGCAACTGCGTTTTGGAGGAGCAAGTATGACTTTAGCCTAGAATTTTCCTACTAGTCATTACTAGTAGGAAAATAAACAAACCAAGGACACTTCATTCTATACCATTAAGCATTTCCAAGTATCTGGGTGACACCACTGTACTAAGTAACAGACTACTCACTTTCCCATGTAATTTGTTTAATAGGCAGCTGAAAACATTAGAAAGACAAAAGGGAGTTTTTATATTCTGATCATTGACATTTTATCTACATTAATCAAAAGGATCATAAGCAGTGAAGGGACTGTTGTCAGATACCATTTTGATGACATGCATCCTTTTAAGTGTATCCAGTGTTCCTCTTATCATTAGAAGCAGGGGGAAAATTAATAGAATACTAATGGCCAAGCAAGCTCCGAATACAGTAACTATTCCTTTTTTCTGTTCATGTTATAAACCCATATTTTATCTCCATTTCTTCTTGAAAACCACTTGAATAAATAAAATGGAAATTTGAATATACTGTCTAATTTTTCTCCCATGCTCCACTACATCTGAAGGGCTACCAGAGACATGGGCAAAGCTACTTATTTCTATACCTTCAGGTTCTTCCTTCACACCTTTTTTTCTTTTTACTGTGATGCTGAGACCACAGCTCTTTGCATGCTCATCAACACACGCCTGTTTTTTTTACATCCCCTCTTTTGTCCATACTCAACAGCTGTCGTCTGTTTACACCTGGATTGCAAACCCCAGAGAGAAGCAAGACCAGACACAATACCACCACTGTCCCATGTAGGGACTGGGTACAAACACTTGTGTGTGTATATATAAGCCAATGCTACATCATTGCAATTAATGTGGACAAACTGCCCCTAACCCCAGATTTCAGCAAGAACTTGAATTATCCTTTCCTTGGTGTCCCTACTGTGAAACTCCCTGATGATCCCTTCCTTTCAAAGGACAAAAGGAAAACCAACATTGAAAAGGTCAGAAAGGATCAACAGCACAGCCCTTTGGTATTTTGCCTCCTCTTGTGCTTTTTACTGGACCTCTAACTCTTTAGAAGTGCACACATGCACCAAACCTGGTTGTTTTTCCCCATTTTACTCCCACACACTCTGCAGAGCAGCACAAGAGGAGCTGTACATGCTTTGCTGTACAAGGTATATCCCTGCATTGAGGGGAGCAGAGACACAGAGAACATCACTGAAGAGCAGAGAAAGTCATAGTCTGTTAATTGTAATTAGAGGAAAAACTAATTTATGAAGCAAATAAACTTGGATGTATGTTAGCTTTATACCATAAGTGCACAGAAGGTAATGCCTTCTGAAGAGTTTCCATTGCTCCCTGATAATCCGCGCTTAATTAGATCTTTTTATGCTAATGCAGATTTCCTCTCCCTAACGTTCCTCCTGTCCTTCCACACCCCGCCCTTTCCCCCTAATGTCAGTGGCTTTGTCCTCTGACAGAAGCCCACCACAATGAGCGAAGTGCCAACATAATTAATTTTTCAGTAGAAGCCAAGTTGTTGTTTTCTCAGAAATATTTTACACTTCAGAAAACGTCAGAAATGTCAGAATCCACAGAGAAACAAAATCAGAGATCTGCTTCCCTATTAATACTGCATGACCTCCTCAACCATCTCACTCTGGGAGAGGAAGACAGGGTGCTTGACGGGGAGTGGGAGTGGGCCAGGGAGCCAAGCAGTGTTAGCCACTAGCTGGTTAGAAAAGCAAACAAGATTTAAACATAAGGAGCACCAAACCAAATGTCTCTGCCTTGAGAGCAGGCTGAAAAGCTGCATGCTGTTCAGAAGAAGGGGCATGCAAAGGCCAGAGGAGAGCAGAGCCATAGGCTTGATCCTCCGTGCTCAATCAGCTTTAAATTCCTTTTTTGACACCTCTGCATGCAGAGGTGGCAACCCAAAATGATAGCTGTCTGTGGAGAGGATGAAGAAAAGTGCTGTGTTGACTCTACTTGTCTCTCAGAAGGATCCCTGAAGCCACCCCTCAGTGCTTGCCCCAGAGACGGCAGGGGATCATCTTCAGAAATAACACATGGGAGTCTTGATTTCTGTCCCCTTTCACCCCTGAGCTCAGCTGCTGCTGTTTTACTGTGACCTCAGTGCCAGTACATGCACAAGCACCCTTCCTGAAGCCTGAAAATACATCTCAGTGCGTTATGTGCAGTTTCAGACCTCTACAAAAACACTAAAGGAGATCCATCTCTGCTTCCCCAAAAGAGCCTCTGCAGAAAGGCTGGGACACAACGGGCATTGCCCATGGAAGACACCAATCCCATTTCCACAGGAATTTTACAGCCCTAAAGATCTAAGGGCTCAGGTCACCACCCGATTTCATCATTTGCTGTAGCTGATGGCCAGTAGCACCAAAATGTGTATAAACAAGGCAGATTGTCTCTTACCCAGAGCAACTCAACATTTTGGTATTACTTAAAAATCACTGAATCACAGAACCATTTAGGCTGGAAAAGCCTTCTTAAGATGAAGTCCAACTGCTGACCCAGCACTGCCAAGTCCACCACTAAACCATGTCCCCAAGCACCACATCTACGTGATTTTTACATCTCTCAGGGGACAGTGACTCAAACACTCCCCTGGGCCACCTGTTCCAAATAAAACTTTGCTCCAGCCTGCTGAGGGTCCTTACACTTTTTATTGTCCCATGAACCACAAGCATCAGTGTTACTGACAGAATTGAGCAGTGCTTTCTCCCCAAAATGGTGGCATGAAGCTCCACTTGGGCTACTGCAACATCTTCTCTGCAGCTCCTGCCACCTTAAACAGGCTCAGCTCCTGTTACAGATAAAACTGCATCTTTCTTTTCTTCCTTCATTTCTCCTCTCCTCTGAGCACACTAAGGAATTCTAAACATTTTCTGACACATTCACAGCGTTTAGAGTCAAGTCCTTGAACAGGTGATCATTTTTCAGCCCATAAACTAAGTTCTCTTGCTGGGTTAGTCCCCAAAGGGCTTAAAAATGGTATTGAAATGCCTTCCATGGAAAAATATCCACACATGCCTTACTTTGTTTACAGTGACGCCTGCAGCATCATGAACACAAATGAAAAAAGAAGCAGAGCCATTTACAAGATTGGAACAAAACTTTTCATTACAAATGCATCAGTGTATAAGTAATAAACTCAAATTGACAAAAGATTTGTTTATGATCAAGGTTTGTTTTGTTCATCTATTACACAGATTACAGGATGAATAAAACAACAACACAGGCACCTGAGGTCTACATGGCCACAGCAGGTACAGCTCACACAGAGCAGCTGAGAGGAAGTGACACATTCCTAACATTCTTTATCCAGAGGATAAAAAAACCATCTCACATTCCACAAGCACTCACTTTAACTACAGCTTTGAGTCCCTTCCAAATCTCTGAATGAATGATCACACTTCAAAACAGCATAAGAGCTTTCTGCAAGAGAC
The DNA here is from genome assembly GCF_020740725.1 of Corvus hawaiiensis. Lineage (NCBI taxonomy): Eukaryota > Metazoa > Chordata > Aves > Passeriformes > Corvidae > Corvus > Corvus hawaiiensis. Next base: position 7,395,603 of record NC_063226.1, on the reverse strand, counting down.
ATTCAGATTAAATATCATAACTGATTACAGGAAGAACTGGTAGCTCTGCTTATTACAGTTGCCTAATGCTTCTGATCTTTAGACCCCATTCCTATTTACCTATAATTTTGCCAAGATCTAGCCATCTGGACTGCAACTTCATGTGCCTTTTGTCTGTCTCAGGCAAATTTTAATTTCAGCCAAAACGGCTTGACTGCTTCTAAGAACAAGGGAGAGAAGAAAGATGTATCTTTCCTTTTTTTGCCTACAGTAAGAAATCCTGCTGACCTTTTCTTTAATTAGCTAAAGCATTTCCCAGACTTTGAAATAGAACTCAGCTTTTGACAGGATTTATTTCAAGTCTGTGTAAACATGAACTCTTTGGTCACAATTTGGGGGTGTGGTCGAGTTTGGTGTGGTTTTGCTGTATCTGCAGGAACATACCCAGATCCAAATCACTTTTGCCTTGAGAGGTGGAAGATAGAATAAGAGTTGAATTTTTTTTTTTTTATATTTACAACCTTGAAAGCTCCTGCTTTTCAAAAGAGAGCCCAGGGTCTGGTGCATTAATACTTCTTTTTATTAATTTGAAGACCAAATGGAAGTACTCAAAGCTGGACACTGCCCCTCCAGCTCTTTGCCTTGCCAGCTTCAGAGGACAAAAGGCATGTGGTGTAAAAGCCAGCATTAACCAAAGAAGCTGAACCCAAGCCCAAGACCTAGAACCTGAGTATCTATTGTTACACTGCAGTGAATACAAAATTGAAAGGTCTTAATTAAGGTCCTTCTGAGTTCTAGTTTTTCTATCTGTGAAAGAATCCTTCAAAATTTTCAATTACATGTGAGTACTTCATTTTCATGCTGCTTCATAATGCTCAACACTGAGAAGAAGCATGTTTCTATCTTTTAGGTGTCATTTAAAAGTATTCAAAAATAGACATCAAACAACAAGGAGAACGAAAACAACTCATTAAGGGACATTCATTCAGTACCCTTACACAAGGGAAGAACCTTGTGGAAAAACTCGTGATACTATCATTAAAGGCTGTATTCCAATGCACAAAAAACCAAATTGAGGTTGCAGAGATTGCCTGGTTTGTTCATAACCTTTATAAACTTTTCACCCTCAATAATGTCTTTCTGATGTAGTTTTCTGGACACAATTTTGTGATCTAGTTGTTGGTGTGAGATGAATCCAGGAGGATCAACATGCCTCTGGAGAGGTTACTCTCTTTCCAGCTTTGTATGTTCAAGATGCATTTCAGGACCAAATATTTACTTACTAGTGAGTCTAATTATTTTTCATTCTTATGTCACAGTGAAGCATCACAAGCTAGACAAAGAAATGGGTTTCAACCTCTCTCCAGTTCAAACACAGCCTTCTCATTTGATGTGAAGCATTTGCTTTTATTTAACAATAGTAATGCAGAGCACTTTATAGAGCATCTTCAAGGTAAAAATCTGTGCAACCTAGTAAAAAGTAGCATTATACTGTCCATTAGTTCAAGAACCAGATTCTGAATCACATCCCTTAGAAAATAAACCATTTCTTCAAATGTCAAATGCACTGTTTACCTCTCACTGGTAGCAAAACGTGATGTACAAGGTTACTACTACAATTTCCAGGCCATTATCTAAACAACCTATAAACAAAGCAAGAGAGGGGAAAACATAGCTTATCACCTCCAGCTTTAAAGCTACTGCAAATTCCAACATACAAGTGCCACCTCTCAGCAAACACAGAAGAGCTGCTCAGTATGGAAACATACCTCTAGTCTTTCTTCAGAAGTCACAAAGCTCATTCCCAAGGACAGTGAAGGCTCCATCGGCGCAGTGCTCTTCAAGGCAGATCTTTCCCCCTTTTCAAGGCTACCCGTCTAAATGCAGACACTCTCTTCATTTATTCCAGTGCTGCAGCCTCGCACAAGTTGCAGTAAAAGTGTGATCTCCTGGTTCCTGCACTGTGTGGTCTCCCCTCTTTGCCAGCTGACAGATGACATTAGCACCTCAGCTGCATCCTAGGGCCCACCCCCAGGAGAGCTGCCATAGGCACCCAGCACAGCTGGGCAGATGTGAACCTACAGCAAGCCAGGAGGTGTTGGGCTGTTCCTAGAGGCACCTGCAGAGCGCCCCAGTGTTCAGGCCATCCCTCAGCAGCATACCAGCAGCCCAGAGGCCGGGCATCCTCCTCCTGTTGTCCCTCATTTCTACAGAGGGTGAAGTCCAGCACACAACTCACCAAGCAGTCATGCCATCCTCCTGCAGGACCACAGGCAAGACTAACCATCTCTCCCCCCTGCCCTCCCCTAAAACCAGCTCTGCTTAAGCTGAGACAGCCACTGGTCAGTCTCACACATGCTGCTCCCGTGTGTCCATGGCAGTACTTTGGCAGGCCCCTGATGGTCAAACACCATCCTCCCTCCAACCAGCACACACAGCTCTTCTGCAAAGACAGAGAAGGCCACCAGCCATCACCCTGTCCTCCACAAGAGGCTGAGCAGAAGACCACCATCCACTGCTGGGCTCTTGTATTTTCTCATCCAAAAAAAAAAAGCCCAAGTTTTCAATGTGTCTTACTGACATATTAACAGCAGAGGCCAACTCCTGACAGAAGTGTTTGCTGGAAGCAAAAATGCTGTGCAAGAGATTCAGCATTCTTCTTGTCATTTTTCTTTTTAGACAGTACTTTCATTTACGTTTTAATTTTTTTTAATGTCTTGTCTACACAAGAGGAGGCTTAGCTGCACAACCACCCACCAGCTGTGCACCCCAGCCCCACTGAGGGGGGCAATGCCTTACATCACACATGAAAATCCTTCTCAGGCCACCTCAGAGGCCTCCATCCAGCTCTCACTAAGCACATAACCATTCCCACAGGTCTCATAAGAAGGTGGATCATGGCTGTGCAGCTGGACATCGGAGACCAAGCGCTCCCCTGACAAATGACAGCATAAATAACAACCTTAAAAGCCTCGTCCAGAGGGAAGTTGTGCACCTGAATCAACCAATGCAGATTTCTTCAGTACAAATAGTAGCTCTCACCCTGTCATGATCTGGGCTGGCATTCTCAGATGAAGGACCAGGGATACTATTTTCTTCCATTTAAAGACCTATTCTGAATTTATGAGCCAATATTTAAGAACAGCTGATAGCCCACTTACATAGCAGACTCAAGCAGATTGAAATAATTTCATAATTAAAAGGCAGTAAAAGCATGTGTGTCATTTCAATATAATTCCTTGGAAATTCAGTAGCAATTTGATTTTATTTTCTTAATGAGATAGATTTGAGAGTATGCATTGATCTGATTAGCCTTCACATTCTTTCCTCCTTTTAGTAAGCCAATCTCCTTACATGGATTACTAGGCCTATTTAATTTCCTTTCCCTAGAAAAAGGAACATAATTTTTCACTGTAATCATAATAGGAATTTGACCAATACAAATACACTGTATTACTGCAATCCGTTACTCACCAATTTCCTTCAAAAAGAGTGAATTCCAAAGCTGTGAGCTGTAATCCTAGAGGCAGCCTTACTATCCTCTACTGCTTTTAAAATTGCTTCTTTATGACACCCGGTCATAGATTTTTTGACTTGAAGATGACAAATTTGGGAAGAGATAATCAGCAAAAGAATTCACATGCAATTGAGCTACACTGCTCTTTGTTTTGCCTTGTCTCAGAGGGTTGGTTTTTTTAATCTTCACTTGCTAACCAACAGGTTTGTGATTTTTTTCTCTCAAGCACACATTCAGATGATTTTTTTCCAATTAAGTTTTGGGGTTTTTTTAATAGTAGCAGATTAAACACACAGTGCTTCCTACATTTAATCTGTCATAGAAGATGCATTAATTCCTAGATGCAATACTTCATGGAAATGGCTTTACTTTCACACATCAGAATTTTCACTCATCTCCTGTGCAGCCCTGGCTGCTACACGCAAACCTGCGTGTCCATCTCTGACCAACCAGTGTGACACAGGACAAGTGGGCTCAATCCAGCACCCATCAAAAACACCTAAATAAGCTCAGCCACTGTGCACACCACAGCAATCACAAATTCAATGTAACTCCCTCCCTGGAAGTGTTCAAAAACCGTGTGGATGTGGCACCTGCGGACATGGTTTAGTGGTAGGCTTGGCAGTGCTGGGTTAATGGTTGGATTCAATGAACTTAAATGTCTTTTCCAACCTAAATGATTCCATGATTCCTATGACACCTGCACTCTGAGGGCTGCAAGTAGACACAGCACCAGGTACAGCATCCCAGTGTGCCTGGATGGAAGGGGTTTTTCCAGGTAGTCCTAACCAGACACAGTCCAGCCTGCATCCCCTTCACAGCTGCAGGATAAAAACCTAAACTCAAAAATTCAGATACTGCTGCCACAGAAACAAACACAGAAGATCCTATATCCCTCACCATCTCTCCACCATCCATGCCAGATGTATCTGCTTTACTTTCTAGTGAGCAGTAATACCACAAGTCTGCCACAAGCACTTCTTTGATACCAAAAGCAATGTGGAGAGCTCTGCCTCTTCTGGGCTGAGGGAATAAAGCCAATTTCAAAGTACTCAATTTCAGTTGAGTAGTAAAAAGTTTGACCAAGGCGCTGCTATGATTTTTTTAACATTTTAAGCATAAAGCCCCATGCTTGAAGACTAGATTGTCAGTGTCTCTAGAGTGTCCAGAAGTTACACAGCCTTCCATGCACCAGATAATCCAAGAGGCAGTGCCAGCCATACAAACCTATGAGGAAAACTGTCATCCGTCCTCACTGTCTGAGTGGTGTTTTTCACAGATTAATATACTTTCACAGTAGAATGAAAGATTATAAATTGCTAAAATTGATTTCACATCAGTGGTGAAGTCAGAGTGAGTAACACACCTGAGGTGACCCAGTCTGCTCAGGGGAGCATGAAACCACAGTGTATTGACAGTTTAATTGGCTCAGCAAGAGTTCATTTCCCTCGGATGAAATGCACCATTGGCCATTTTATCACTGTATCTTATTGCTGCTTTAAAAGTGAAGCAGATGACAATCTAGCAAAATGTTTTCGTTACAGAGACAGCCCCTGTCTTTATTGCTGGGTGCTGGCTTCCTTCTCCCTTTCCTTCCCAGCAAATGCAAACTAACTCTTGTTTGCATTTTAAGCACTTTGCAGGATGAGAATGCCTCTATATATCCTTTCAGGACAAGTGATGGAAGATGCTGCTGTACCCATTTCTGTACTGGAACTACAAAGGATAAAACACAAATATTCAATAGCACCAAGTAGTTCCATAAATACCACATTCAAGGGTAACATGACATTTATATCACCTTACTGCAAGCTAAAGAGATGTCATTTGACTGCTTTATAGCGTTGGGAGGCATTTAAAGAACATTAGTACTTGAACATCAAAAGATGACAACTTGGACCTCAAAAGGTATTTACAGAAAACAGCCCACTTGTGGAAGCAGGAGACGAGAAGGAACGGGGAGCTCTCACTCCCTGGTTGTCTCAACTCACTCTCCGACAGGGAAAGCAGGCAGAGGATCGTGTTCTGCCCACGTGGTTCAGAGCAGATGGGACAGAGGCAGCACCACCAGGCAGACGTGGAGGAACTGTAGGAAATGCCACAGGCACTCCAGCAAGGCTGTGATCCTCCTGCAGACCCTCAGCCCAGACACCTCCCCATCCAAAAGGTCTACACTCCCTATGGAGCTGCAGCATTAATTCCAGGGAGCAGCCCCAACGTGCACGCAGTCAATTCCTCCCTCCCCCTTCAGAAGCAGGAAAGCACCATCCCTTTCCACAGCAGAAAAGCAGCATCAGAGCTGGCAGGGGACAGCACTCTAGCAGCAGAAGGCACAAGCATCCAGGAACTCCTCCACGCACTTTGAACTGGGGACCCCTAAGCCCAGACACCAAATGCAGTGCTTAAAAACTGCTGAAGCAGCACATAGGTAGTTACAAAAAGTCCCTTATTAACCTCCAAGCCTCATTTCACCGATGAGGGGATGGACACCAGCAGTGTTTAATTGCAGGGGAAAAACAGAGGCAGGACACAGGGAGGGATCTCAACCACACACAACTCCCCACTGCTGCACCCCTCAAGCCCCCAAAAGCAGGGACTAGGGGGCCAGGAATATCTCCTACTGCACATTTTACTCCTCCACGGACATGCCAGAGGGTTGCTGCTAAATCTCTGCAAAGGGCATAACACAGAATCTTCCTGCAGCAGTCAATAGATGCATGGAAATGTAGGTGGAAGCATGAGAAGCCATCCGTGCGGGGGGATGTGTTGCAGAGCTCAAGGGAGGATGCGGGGAAACAGTAGCAAAAGCCAACACCGTCCCTCCTGCAAGGAGACACCCCAGAGACACATGCCAAGTTCTCCATCAACTATGAGCAAGGCTGTCCAAGATGCACCAGGGTTTTGAGAAATCATGGGGAATGGGACCACTCTGGTACTGACTGAGGCAGGAGAGAGGGAGCCCAGGCAGGAGGGGAGCCCCACACCTCAAGCTCAGCATCGAGAGGGGCACTGAGAGGCTCCTCTGGGGGAAGCCCCATTCAGCATCCCCAGAGCCCAGTGAGCCGCATGCCAGTGCTGTGCCGGCAGTGAAACTTCAGGCAATGAGAGGAAGAAACAAAAGCAAAATCAAAGATAATTCAGAACATCCCTTCCCAGTAGCATGCACTGTCATGCAATACTTCCAAAGCCATGGTTTATGTGGCTCAGGAGGGCAGTTTCATGCCCTAACTCCTGCATGATGGATTTTACAATTCGTTAAAGAAACTCATCAATCCTCAACAGTCATTTTTAATGCCCAGAGCCTCCACAAACTCCTGCATTTTGCTGATCCCCCAATTTCAAATCATTTGAAATTGCTGCTGCTATTACAGCTCTGCTCCTAAAGCTAAGCATTATGGCACACTCCAGACTTCCAGCTTCATATGCTGGTGTAATAAACAGATTAACTGTGATTTATGAACAGTAAGTTCTGGTTATTTGAAAGGAAACATTACCTCCCTAGACCAATTCTGACAGGCAGAGATCTCTCATTATGCAGACATTATTTCCACCTACCCGTAATCATTGGTTTAGACCATAGTTTTCAACCTGGTAAATGTATCACCATAGTTTTCCACTACAAACTTTGTAAATCCAAAGCATCTGGCAGGAAGCCCCACCAAAGGCAGAACACCAGCCTGAATTGACCCAGTGAGACAATTCCTATTTTAAATACAAGATATTAAAAAAAGAAAATATTAAAGCAACAACAAATTAAAAAGCTTTTGGAGAGAAGAGCCACAGTGGAGATAGGTGCACCACAGAAGAATGCAGCAAGACTCCAGTTAGCAGAGGACTAATTAGGAAGAGGAATGATAAGATGATACAGAGATCTGCTTCTTGAGCTTATTTACTTGTAAAGTCTAATAAGAGTTTTAATATACTCTTCCAAAAAAATGTATTCATTTTTTGAGTCTACTCCAAAATGTCAGCTTAATATTTTACAAGCCCACAAGCAGGAGCTGACATTTTCACATGTGCTTTCCACCTGCAGCTACTAAACTGACCACCCCACTCAGGAGACTTTCAAGTCCTGCTAAGAATTATTTTACACATTTATTCAGGTAATCCTAATCACTTTCCTCTTGTTTAGAAAAACTGTGCAACCCTGCACACTGGTTACACAACCAAGCCCATCCACACACCACAGCTGTGACCTGTTGGTTTCATCTCCCCTCTGCAGCGCTGGTTCAACTCCAAGACCTCCCAAGTCCCAGCACCTCTCACCTCCACATTCAGAAATAGTTAGTAACTTTCCAAGCTAGAGATTTCTCCCACTTGCCCCATATCACCTCTTCCCTCCCTCCCCACACTAAGGGCAACGATCTGTAGAACAACACAGTGCTAAAGTCCACCCAAGGCTCGTTATTTCTGCCAGCACCGGAAAGACCTTCCTGAATTATCAAAACTTAATTGGCTTAAAGACACTGGAGTATTAAACTGTTCCAAATGATAAGAGACAAGCTCTGCTGGGCAGTGCTGGTATCAATAGACCCCTTCTTGGTGATTAACGTGCAAAAGCTCTCACCACACAGCCCATCTCTTCTCATCTAATTGCTGTGTGTATCTTGGATTTACCTGTGCAAGGCATAATTAGTAAAGATAAAATTCTTTGTACAGTTAAACCTCATCAATAGAATAAAAGAAATCTCAGCTCTCTCACCTTGACTCTAAAGTAGTAACAGCGGCTCATGAAAAACTAAAAGCCTTGAAGGATTTGGAATAAGAAACTTGGAGAGACAATCACTGATCTTTTATCTTCCAGACTTCAAGCAGAATCAAGTTCTTCAAAGAAAACCCAATAAAGCCCAGACATTTTCATCATAACAAAATAAATAATTCAGTCATACTTTAGAGGACTCCAACATTAGGATCAGCTATTTGATATATTTGTGGCTTAGGTGCCTCTAAACTGATTAAAGATAACCTGATAGAAGCTTGCAATGTCAAAACTGCCTTCATTCCTGACAGATACGAATGGATAGTGTAAATAACTATAAATAACCAGAATGGCTGCATTTATGCCTAATGGAGGATTTACAGCCTTCAGAGCTGCCTGGAAGGACTAAGAGTTAACAGCTCTGCCTTTATCCTACCACAGCACACAAGGGGAGATGAACTGACATCCTCCCCACAGCACCTGCTCTGCCAGAACCACTGAGGGCCCCATCCAGAGGAGACAAGGAACAGGATTCTCCTACGAATAAGAAAATAAACATGTACAGGCAGGTTGGTTGGTGTTGATTTATTATGGTCTTCCTAGAAACCACTGTGAAATACACATCCCAAAATACACATCCCACATCTCTCAAATCTCTGTAGCCCCTGCAAGTTTTCCCCGATACAGCTTTTGTTATTTTCCAGCTGCCATCTGCAGAAGGGAAGACACCATTGTCTTTGAGAAGGAACAGACCAGGCCTTCATTTACACCTACAGGCCTTCACCAAGGGGCCCTCAACTGCAGCATCCCAGTCAATTTTCCAGTTTGGGTTACTGCACTCCTACTGATGCCATGATGATTTTTTGCCTTTTTTATATATACTTTTTATACACCCTTTTATATAGCTTTTATGTATCCCCAGTGCTTTTAGCATGCATACCTGTAATTCTTTAAGTCTGATAACTTAGCTTAGACCCAATATTCCATTAAGCCAGGAGACCAAACATCCTGGGGGCCTCACAGTTGGAGGCCAGAAGGCCCTACACTATCCTGAGAAACCAAGGTCCTCTCCAGAACACATTCTGTAAACTAAGATAGGCCCATCCAGGGGGATATTCCTTGGGGGGGGGGGGGATATCACACTATTCATTTAAGCTTCTCATTGGGGAATCTTTGATAGATATGCTAATTTGCAAGGTCTATAAATTGTATACGCAATCTATCTATACGTGTGTATGCATTTTGGCACATTCCACCTGAGCAAAGTGAACCTTAAGGATCCTTAAATAAATACCAAGGTAAAAACCCCTTTTCCTTTAAACCATGCCTGGCTCTTAATTTCAAGACCAGGGAAAGGCAACACTACCTTACCACCATCCAGCACATTCCCAAAGCTCCAGCAGCAATGCAGCCCCACAGGAGCTATTTGGGAAGTGGGTGGAAGGAAATTCTGCACCCACACAAGCATTGGGACAGCTCAGTTCAGGGTCAGAATCAACCACATTGTGTATCTCACGATTTATGCCACTGCCAGGAGAAGACAGAGCAGCCACTGACACACTCCAACAGCCCCTTGTTTGCACCACATGGAAAAGTCCCTCCAGGATGGGACTGGCATCAACAGAAGAGGCTGCAGAAAGGCAGTAAGAGATCCTGCTGAACACTTACTTGAGCAATCACTTAAAATACTGAAAGCAGTTCTCCCCAGGAGCTCAGTGTGCAGAAGCAGTCCCTCACAGTCAGCTCTCCTGTTCCTGCTCTTCTCACTTGATTGAGGGGGGAGATTACCAGAAAGTCTGACATAAAGAATGGGTGCAGATGCTCCTCTCCTCTCAGAGGTCCTTCTGTGCTTGTGTTGCCATCTTTCCACTTTTTAAAGTGCCTTTTCCCTTGAACAAAGAACTGGGAGGAACATACCACAAAAGCTGCAAGTGAGCAGTTGCTAAAGATTTCATTTTCTGTTATCCATAGAGCAATGTGGCCAATATGCAGGGCAAGAAATTAAGTGACCATTCAAAAGCATATTCCCAAGCTTGGGAAGCAGAAGAAATCAGACTGATAAACATGCACACAAGCCAACCCCAGGGAACAGAGTTCCTTAGTGAGGGGAAGGACAGATGAAGAACCACAATGGTATTTTCCTGCTCAAGTTTACCTTTCACAAAGTTGAGCTATTCAGATTTAATATTTAGGAAATCAGTAGAATTCATTGAGGGGTTTTTTTTTGTTCTCATTGTTTCAATAGGAAAAGACTAGATGGTGGCAGGACCAGAAATTCCCCCACTGAAAAAGCAAAGATCTACCAGAAGAAAAAGAGGGGAGAAAGCAAACCATAGGCAAGGTTCTCACTGTTCTCTCCAGAAGGTGAGTTGCACTAACTACTGGTTAGTTTGCATGAGAACATTTAGCAATACTAAATGTCACGTGACAAAAGACAGATGAGCAGTTCTGAGGTGATGGGGTACATCCCAGCTTCAGAGCTGAGAACCGCAACCAGGAGGTGCCCACACGGGCAGGTACCAGCATGGATACACCAAGGGAAAGTGAAAAAACTGCCTGCAAAAAAAAATCCTGGAGTAAGATTTAACTGCAGTCATGGCAGCCACAATCCATTTTAACACTGTCAAACGCAGCAAGTTTCCAAAAGATTAAATCACTGCTTAAATCATCTTCATAATTTTAAAAAATGCCTGCAAGATAAGACCAGATGCTAATTGTACCATTTAAATTTAGTGAATGGAGGATTTTTTTGGTTGGGATTTTTCCTTTTTAACTGCAATAAAGAAAAGGCCCAAGGGTCTAAAACTAATAATCTAATAAACTTTGCTAAGTGAACATTGTAACAGATAGGCCTGGATGAGATTTCCTGTAAATGCCAGATAATTTCCCTTGATCTTTATCAGCAGAGATGCTGCTCTAGCTTCAGCAGGAAGAAATTAAATTTGGTGCAAAATAATAACATCTGGGTGAGATTCTGCTTGTCAGACTAGCAGTCCCTTTAGATGCCAGGGTAAAAATATTAAAATTAACTCTGAAGGATTTCACATTTGTGTTTTTAATACGAGTGGTTGGGCTGTATTTCCATACCAACACATTTCCCCTCCCTGGAGACAGGTGCAATTATCCATCCTCTGCACTAGGTCCCCAGACTGGGGGTCTGACCCAAAGCAAGACACATTGGGAGCTCTCTTCCCTGCCAGAGCACATCTCACAGCTGGCACTGCTTTCAACTATCCCATTCCTGCAGTCCCAATTCCCAAAGCCATAGGGAATCTGCCCAGGACCTGCAGGAGATGCTCAGGGGCCACTCCAATGGTGGTCAGGGGCTCCTCTTCCCTGACCTCCCTCTTCCCTTCCCTACTCAGCATCCCCCAAAAAGCTGAGTGCCCTGCACAGCCCCAGGCACAGCCCTGCCAGGGGCATCCAGCACAATATCTATAGCTGGAACAGCCTCTGGCACTGCCATCAAAATACTCTTAAGCAAGCAGCAATCAAAAGATCAACCTATTTAAAAGTGTTCTTCTACATACTTTCAGACTAATTTTAAAGACAATAAAAGTAAATGATGTTCAAAGTCTAATGAACCATCCTTCCAAGTCCAAAACACTTTATACAAGGTAATTAAACTGAGCTCCTCAATGGTTCCAGCTAGGAATTCCTCCTCTGCAATGGGATTGCCAACGATTATTAGTCACGAGCTTTTTCATAAGCAGAAGTGGTCAGAAACTGTTCAATTAAATGCTTTTCTTACCCACCACCAAGAATGGCAAGTCCACATACCAGGGCTTCTCAGAATAACTTCAGCTTCAAAATCCCATCACAGGTCTCTGGGCCAGGATGCAAATAACAGTTAAAAAAAAAAAAAGGGGGGGGGGGGGGGGGGGGGAGTGGAATATAATAAAATCAAAGCAAGAGATTCAGCTCTCTCCAGAAGAGGAAGAAAGTTCAGAGCCAGAGCACCCAACTGCTGTGCACAACCACAGGGTGTCATTCCCACACACAATAAAAACTAATGTTGCAGTTTCTGTCAAATGGGAAGGAGGGAGGCAGACACTTTGTATTCCACCCAGGTTATTCACCATTTCTGAAGCCGGTCCACATTTCCAGTGCCTAGGAAACCACTCACTCATTAGTTTTACTCCATTCTGGTTATTAGAATTGGAACTTAATGGTAACTGCATTAAGAATTACTGGGGGGAAAAAATTTGCTGTTATCCCCTCAGCAATTCATTTGATCTTACATAGAGAAAAACAACATATTAGACTTCATCAGTTAGTTGTGGCCCAGAACAGAGCTCTGCCCTGATCTCACAGGCTTCAGCAGGCCTTGGGTCTTGCTATTAGTGAGGCATAAACAAAAATAAATCAATTATTCTGCAAAAATATCACCAGGAAGGAAAAAATGCTTGATTGCCCATGACTGCTTTTTTAAATACAGGCAAAAACACCATTAATACAGAATGATGGAACCTTAATAGGACAGTACTCAACAAATAAGCAGTCATTTCACCACACAATAACCATGGATGGAATAAGTTTTGCTTGTGTAAAGGCCTAAAAAGATGATTGCAGATTTAAGTGGCACAAACTAGTGTGTAATCACACTAAAAAATATTCCAAGATTCATTTTGCAAAGAAAAAACAAGCAAACAAACAAAATCATCATGCTATCATTAGAAAGAAAGCTGCCCCAGACAGCAGGGCATCAGGTCACCAAGCATCCAAATACCCCCTGGGGCACCAGGGACCACATTTGGGAACCAGCAGCCTCTGCCACCTTTCCCACAGAATAACCAACTTTGTTGTGCAGTTGATAACAATAACAATACACACAGTTGAGGCAGATCTTACCAAGCATTACACTGAGGTGACAACCAGATCATATCCCTGCAACCTGTATTTTGGGACTGACAGAGTCAGACAAGTCAATACTTGCACACAGATTTTAATTCTTGGAGCACCTCAAGAAGTTTAGTCTTTAAATTTCCATTCATTCTTACAGCTGCAGGAATATTTAGGACAAACCCTGCAGAGTAACCATACAGCAAACCAGGTGTATTACTAATCATAAACAAGCATATATAATATCTACAAACACATGAAAACAAGTGAACAGAAAGCTTCCAGCCATCTCACTTCCAATTGCCCAGTGCTGAGGAAGAGGAGCAGAAATGCTGTCTCCTCTTGCACGTGACTGGAGCACCCCGAGCACTCACCTTGGAAGACAGCAGCATTCTGGATGACAAGGAATTTCAGCTCCACACTGGCAGACTGCAGCAGCTGCTCCATTTTCAGGCGGGCGGTTGCCTGGTACTTCTCCTCCATCTTCCTCGAGCAGCACGTGGAGCCCTTTGGGATACATACCTGCAGATCAGTCCCTGGAGAGGCACAAGAAGAGTAGAAAATTCACATTAGGAGGTGAAATTGCTTAGAGTGGAGAGGAAACCAACTCCAAGCATCAGTATGGCCGCAATTACTGTTTGGGCAAATTGATGACATTTCTGGAATTTGTCCTGAGCAAGCAGCTTGGCCAAAGTAGAGGACTGATAAGGCAGAGCCCAGATTGCTGAGCAGTGGCCCCCAAGAGCTGTGCTTGCCTGCCAGCACAGTGCTTGCTTCAGCTTCCACACACTCCATGCACTGCTGTGCTGGTGCCGAGCAGAGCGATCCCGAGCCTCGCCCTGCTGTCTCCTGTGTGCCCACAGCACACCAGTGAGGAGTCACAGGCGGGCTGAAAAGATAGAGTGGGAGGTGGAAAACAGAGACAGGATTTGAGGCTCTGTATTTACAGTGAATAGAGCAATGTATGTAGTACCTCAAGGAGCATATTCTTGTAATTTGCATGAGGACTTAAAAGTAATTTGAAATGTAACAGTGCTATTTGCCTGCAATTTCTACCCTTCTGTATCCCCAACAACCGTAATAGCAGAAGGACATAACTATAATGATTTACTTGGTTTTTTAGTGCTGACTTTTAAGTTGTACCACTAATGTCCCCGTCCCATGCTTCCTCCAATGCAACAGGCAAAGCTCAAGGCCTATCGCTTCACTTGTGGACATCCTGCTGCAGAGGGACAGATCCTGAGGGATGCTCTGAGCACTGCACAAGGCAAGAGCCTCTTCAGCAGCACCTTGATTCATTCACCAGGATGGGACAAAAGCCAGGGGACAAAGACCAGAGGGACACCACTTGCTCTGGAATCTCCAGCACTGCTCTGTGATGCTAAACTTCTTTTTTTAACATTCCCAAAGCATTTATTCCTGGAGAAAGTATACAACTTTAAGAAAAGTGTTGTTAGCTAAAAATAGATAAAATTTAGGGAAAAAAATAGAAATCTTTCTAGGTTCAGACAACAGAAAATGAAACAAAAGAGCTGGAAGTAGCAGCAAATAAAGTCTCATCTTCAATCAACTTTTAAGAGCAAACTGAGGCCCCAAACACACAACCAGAGCAACAAGCTCATATCAAAGCAAACAGCTCTCATGCAAAACACATCTAATCTGATGCTGCTCTTAGAAACTGAAACAGCAAACAACAGCTCCATTAAAAACGGCTATCCAGGGTCAAAGAATAGCCAGAACCTCACATTTCAGTGTCTGCCACCCAAACTGCATCATGCCCAAACCAAAAGCAGCTCCCTGCTAGGTTCAGCACTGCCAAGAACCAGGATTAGGAAGCAGTCCCCAGGCCAGTGACCAACAGCCCTGACAGAGTGAAGGCTCCTCACACCTCTCGGCCCTCACTCTGCCTTCCTGCTTGTTATAAAGGGTTTTTTCCTCAGTAAAAGCTACTTTGGTAATTTACATCTTTGCTCTGGAAGGATTATACATCCTTTCAGACTCTTGTGAAGGAGAAGAGACAGGAACCTTTTACGACATCCACTCTCTCCCTAATTACTAGAAAGTGTCAAAAGTCACTTTTGCAAGTGTAGTCTAGAAGAACAAGATTAATATTAATGTCAGTTCAATCATGTGCCTCCTGAAGAACAGTCATGCACAGTGCCAAGGGAAAACCAGCTGTCAGGGCTCAGGAGCAGCAACAGCAGAAATCCTCCTCCCTCCAGCCCTGTCCCTTCCCCCGGCACAGCATGGGAAAAGGAACATGAAACACTTCATCTACAGCACACACTGCATGTGGAGAAAGGAGATTTAACCAGAGCAGGTCCTGCTGTGGCTGAAAAAAAAACCACATTGTAAAGGGGGAGAGAGGGGTCCAAATTCCCATCCTGGCTCCCCACTGCATCGGTTTCCCATTCTGCAAAGCAGGATGCCCAACACAAGTCCCTTCCTCAAGCCCTCTGACACAGACACAGAGCCACCAACATCTGAAACTCGAGCCTCAGTGGTTCATGAACTCATCCACCCCAGAGGAGCACAGTGACAGGTATTTCATGCATTGAAAAAATAAAAGGGACCAAAAAACCACATAACAGCAAGATACTGCATTAATGAGAGAAGCAGTTATATAACAGCAATTTAAAGAGGTTTTTTAAAGTCAAACCCAACTCAATTTACACCGCAAAAAGGCTTAGCATGGTCTCTTTAACACTACAATACAGCCATAAATTTCTTTTTAATACAAAGCTTATTTCCTCCTACATTTATTATATTAGGACACATTTCAAATTATAAAATAAAAATCCTTCCATGATTAATAGAAATACCAATATAGAAAACCTGAGTGTTGGCAATTAAGAGGTCTCTGCAAGTTAAAGCCAAGGATAGGAAGCAGCAAGGTCATCTATTCACATCCCATCCTTCTTTTTAGCAATTAAGCCAAACTCTCCCCTTAAATAGATTTTTATTTTTGTGCAGTAAAAAGAAAGACACTTGCTGTATCAGAGCAATCACAGAGGAGGAGGAAAAAGCCTGGCAATTAACTCAGCTTAAAATGTTTTACAGAGACAGCCAACTAACACCAATGACCATGATAAGAAATGTCATGGTAAACACAACAGGACAACAGAGGCAGGGCAGGCTCTTGAAAGGTACCAGGGACAAGGTTCTTCTTGGCACAGTGCTGCTACAGAGGGATGAGGAATGGAGGCCTGACTCCCATCTGCCAGCTCTTTTCTGTGTATGGCTTTCCCAGATGGTGAGCTGGCTCAAACACTCCCATCTCCAAGTCCCCCAGGAGAAATAAGGATGGGAGGTTTTGATGCCAGTCCCTCAGGAGCCACAAACCCACCCCGCTGACCTCAGCCCCAGCTGACATGGATGAAACAGAGACAAAACCTTTAGACCTGCAACTGTATTTGGGGTTTATTTGTGCCATTGCTTGAAGGAGCCTCTTCTGCACTCAAGCTGCAGCACCCCCAAGAGCCCGAAGGGCCGGGGGCTGTGCAAACCATGTGTGCTCCAGAAGTGTGAAGGATGAAGAGACACACATACCTGGGAACACTCAGCAAGCCCACGGACCAGACATGAGCAATAAATGAATTAGGGTGCCACACGTTTCTGGCTCAAAAAAAATGCATGGAAAAGGTCCTGTGAGTCATCAAATCATACCTCTGCCTCCCAATCCACCCCCTCTCAGCATTTTATCTAACACAAACACCTCCAGCAATACTCCAGCTTGTGAGATAGCAAAGCCCATTCTGCTGCCTAATGGCCCTTACTGTTAAGACTGTTTTCATCTCCCAACCTACACAACCCCTTTTTCTTAAAGTTTCAAGTCATTACACCTTGTAATGCCAGTCTCAGCCCTTGCAAACAACCTTCTCCTTTTGCTATAAATCACTACAAACTCATTTTCAGAAAGAAAGTGTCCCTCAAATTACTGCAACCGTTTTATTAAATTGCATTTGGATGCTCACATACCAATCTTTGCAAGATTAGTGAGATGATGAGATGCCAAGCACAGCAGCCTGACCCTCTGACACCCAACTCCCATGGATAAGAAGGCACTGGCTGCAGCCCCTTCCATGGGTGCAGGAATGCCAGGCACCATCAGAGCTGTGCCATTTATGCCATCTTGGGGAACAGTAGTGTAAATGCTCCAGCAATTTCGCATACGCTCCCAGCTGACAGAAATAAACTCTAAAGCTGCAGTAATTTCAGTAGCACCCTGCCTCTTCCTCCTCCTGACAGAAAATTTTTACTGACGGACGGGTAGCAGTGACTTGAAACCATTACATTTGACTTTGATGTACAATTATTCCCACAGATAGGTGGTTAGTACAGCAGAAGTGAAAATAATTTCAGTGGATCAAATGTCAAAAATAAAAACCCTCAAGATCATCTATGGGGAGTTGTGGGCTCCTTCACAAGGCTGAAGGATTTTCCTTTGATTTTAAGCATTCCAGGATAGCTTCAACCCTGTCATCAGATACAGGAAGACAAGCTGTGCACACTGGGGCATGTAAGCCTTCCCACCTAGATCCAATGGCAGTTTAAATCAGATTAACATTCCCCCCAAATTTACCCCAGACACTTGCAAAATAAGAACCTCTCCCTGCTTAACATTACATTCCTGCAGCCTCCTCCTGTGTGAGGGGGCTCTGCTGTGCCATGCAGTGGCACCTTCACCTTCTGCAGTCTGGAAATGTCAGAGGAGTTCCTCCCACCCTCTTAACTCACCAATTTGTTAATATTACCCACAAGAAAGATGCTGGTTTGGGTCAATTTGCCTCCTCCAATTGTTTTACAACCAGCATCATGCTTTAAATAGATAAAAGCAGTGACTCAACATTTAAATGTAGAGGATTTCCCCCCAGCTTTTTCAATACTTTTTATTAAAAACTTTTAGATTATGTGATTAGGGGTTTGTACATCTGTCAGTGCCTTTTAATGCTCAGCATTTGGGGGGAGGAAAAGGAAATGCAACTGTTTAGAAACCAGAATCCATATTTAATGCTGATCTTTTTAAAACCTAATTAAAGAGATATAAATTATAAATCAACCTCATTCAATAGGTGATTTAAGTTGGACCAGTATGGGTACTACATGGGATATTTATTACTGCTTAATTATCCTTTATTTTCTATTCCATCTTGTGTTTCACAAGGCCATCTGACTCTGGATTCCTCCCCTGGTGTTACAATGTTGGCCAGATGATTCTCATGCAAATCTAACACTCTATAAAAACACATATTTTCAAAGAAAACATTACAGAGAAAAATATGTTTTACAGAGCAAAAGTTTCCTCCTAACAAATGTACAAATGTATCAACACTGTCATCAATGGAGTTAACTTTCGGCACCCACTCCCCACACAGATTTATTACAGTCACATGCACACATCCTACAGCCATTCCAAAGACTGGGAAGAACACTCTTCAGGATGTTGTTAAAGTTAACCTCTGGGAAAAAAAAATAAAATTAATGATCTCACTATAAAACCACTGCCTGGGGAAGTTGCTAGATTTTAGGGTTCTGCTCCTGCTCTCTTAACTATCAAGAGAACAACTTGCAGGCCTGAAATAATTAAGAACAGAAAACTCAATTATCTAGTAAACTGAGCTCTTAAACTACCATGCTTAGCTAAATGGAAAGGCTGCACAGGGAGGAGCATCATTAGTCCCACTCAGGAGAAACAGAATAAAAGAGCAGGAGTACAACGGAAACAAGCTCATGAGCAAAGGCGCATAGAGACCAACAGGAAGAGTTGAGATTCTTAATTTTTAAACTGTACGTTGGCACAAACCAGCTGCCAAAACAAAAAAAAAAAGAGAGAAAAGAAAGCTTGACATGCTTAGCCAGCCACTTGTAAAGCCTTACACTTCAACTCCAAAAGGTTAATCTCCTATTTTCTTAGGGTGAATCCATATTTGCTTCCATCAAAGAAAAGGAACAAAAAGCTGTAAATAACAACTTGCTGTGGGAGAAGGAAACAGACCCACCAGCAGATATTTCTGTCAAGATAAATATTCCTCAGTTTTCCATTGTCCCAGAGCGGAGACATCCATCCCCTCTCCTCATCCTGCCAAGGCACCAGCTCACCCCTTCCCCTCTAACCACATGCACCAGCATGTGGAGCATCACCACCAATACAGAGAAACCCAAATGGCAAAAAGGAGAGAAAAGCAGAGCAGGAGAAATGGAAATTCAAGCTGCTGTTTATAGATAGGAGAAATTATGCAGAGAAAAGGAAAATGGAGGAAAAAACTAAGACAGGCAACATAGGAAAAAGAGAATTTAGTTATTACTGTACATGAAGCTACCCCAACACAGAACCACAGGCTGGTTCAGGAGCTGGCATTCAGTCTCATCTTCATCAAAACCTAGGAAAAGCACTCTCCCATCACCCTGCCTTCACTCCTCCCCAGCACAAGATCCTCTGATCCAGCTCCAATCAAGATGTTGCCATGAATTACATCCTCCCACCCCTCGGAACAGTCAGCTGCATCTGACAGTAGTTGAGCCATGCTGTTCCCCACCTCTGAGCATGCTCCAGAGTGACAAAAACCTGGTCCCCAGACTGCAGAACCGGAGCAGACCAAGCTTCTCACTGCCTGGTGCATGCCTGCAGCTAGAATTACTCCCAGAACATCAATACTGCTCACGAAACAGCATCACACATCCCTCACATTTATCAGAATTGCCTTTTTTTTTGGTTTGTTTTTTAATTAGAAGTGTGGTCTCTGTCTACTTCAGAGCTCTCCTACAGAGAGTGCTGTGCCAATGTCCCTCCAGCCCACACACCACTGATGCGGTAAAACTGAGCTGTGGGACATTTCTCCTGTGTGTGTTGCAACTCAGCAGCATTTCCACTACTTACTCCTTCAGCCACAACTGCTCATAATGCAAATTGGGTCTTCCAGAAACAACTGTTTTCTGTTTGTGACCAAAAAAAAAAAAAAAAAAAACACCACCAAAAAACCACATTTTAAATAAGTTGTTTCGCTTCAGTTTCTCCAGGTGGTAGGGAAAGGTTCTCAGAATTGATTCCATGGTGATTTGTGGCTGGGAACTCTGAAACTTTTTTTAATTGACAGATGTATGAAAGGAAGAAAAGCAATAAACAGATGCCTGGAAAATAGTCCTTGAGTGATGTTCGCCTATTACAGAGATTTATGCAGCTGCTACTAGGAGAAGCAAGTGCTCTAAAGTGTAATTACCAAACAGAGTCATGCAAGATGGGCCAGATCCAAGGTATAAGCAAGCAGTCATTGCTTTAATTATGATCAAGTTTATGTACTTAGGCAAATGTAAAATCCACTTTCGATTTGATATGTGGGAACTTTATCATCGTAACAAGCTGGAAGCATTCACTTGAAACACCAGCCCTGTTATGAGGTATTGATCCAGCTCCCCACAGGCTCTGCAGAGAGGCAGAGGGCTCCTTACTCCCCCTGACTATCAGGGATGTAGCTGGGGCTCACAGGGGAGCAAAAGCACAACAGAGAAACCCCAGTAACCTGAACCCTGCTGGGATGGGAAGATACCAGGGCAAAAACACCCACTGCAATCACAGCCAGGCCAGGCTACAGGATGCTACTGGTTTCTGGGGAAGGACCAATCACACTGCAGCATGGCAGCCCCAGCAGCACCTCAGTACAATGGGAGTCATCCTCCAGGAACCTGCCCACCCCTCGATCACCTCCCTAGAGTATGTAAAAACATACTCAGTAAAGTTACTTAGGAATCAAAGCAAGAATTTCACTGACTTTCAAAAGAAACCTTCCCTTCCTTCTGACAAACAGAATTTGTCAATTCAGTGGTGATAAGAGCAGCTCTTTCCTTTTCCTGCAACTCTTCATGCAAACATGTCACTGAAAGTATTTCCAGTGCCTGTTCCTTACTGACCAGGAGACCAAGGCCCTGTGGGACAGAAAGAGATGCTGTTCCCGCAGCTAGTCTGAAAGGACCATTAAGTGTCAAAATTTATATGAGAAGGGAATGTAGGTAGTGACAGGAAAGGTACACTCTCACGTCCAAACTCCCCTTATATCTCTCACAGGTCTTGCTAAGCTGAGGCATTGCTACAGTCCTACAGACCACAAGACTTGGGATTTGCACCAGCAGCCGCAACATCTTACATTCCCAGCCCTGGGCACCCCATTTTCCCCCTTCCTCTCCTGTGCTGCAGCAGATCACTGCTGAAGGAACTCTTGTGTTTCTGGCCTGTGCAACACCAAATGCGAGAAACGTAACTCAACACATCGTTATTAGAAGCAGCCACTGCTGGCGATGATCTCATTGCACCTCCCCTGCCTGTCACGTTTGCCTGTTACCTCTTCCTTTTCATACTTTGATCATAAGCTTTTCAGGGCAGGCGTTCTCCGCTGCGTATTGAACCCAACACAACAGCACCAAGCTCTCCAGACAGCTCCGTAACGCAGCCATCAAAACTGATCCGTTTGTGTACATATACTCCCAGCACACAGCCACCCACCCGGAGCAGCCGACATTCCCTAGCTCCCAAAAAGCTGCAAAAGATCCTTTAAAAGGCAAAGAATTCAAGTATTTCACTTACATTTTAAAATAGCAATGAGGCATATATACAGAAAGCAGCCTTGCTGGGCGTAGGTGGTGAGGCAGCCACCTGTAATAGGAACTGCAGAGCAGAGTAACACCTCTCCCAAATCTATTGCAGACTCCCACTGCGCCTTCACATCCCGCACAGCACCCGCACAGCACCCGCACAGCCCGAGGCAGCCGCGCTGCCTCTTTCCAGCCCCATCCCCTGGAGCTGCGGCAGACCCCGGGCTCGGGCTGGGATGAGGGTTTGGATGCTCTCGGAGCAGCCTTACAGAGCGGGATTGCCTCGGACCCTGGCACACCTCGCGCTGTGGAAAGCAGCTCTGGCGGACCCGGGACCTGCAGAGACGTGACGGGCGCGCGGAGCCTCCGCTCGCCGGCCAGGACACCGCGAGCTCCCAAGGACCTCACACCGGACCCCCGACAGCGGCATGCGAGGACGGGGCCAGCTGGTCCCTCCAGCAGCGCCGCGGCTCTGCCCGACAGCTCGAGCTCACCTCGGCCACCCGGGGTGAAAGACCCCCCTGAACAAACCGAGCGCAATAAAGATTCGCTCTCCAGCGGGTTCCCATTACCGCGACGTAATCCCAGGCTTCGTGTTATCCCCATATCCGAGGCGCCGAGCCCGGCGGTCACCGGCACGGAGCGTCCAGCAGCCCCTGCCGCCGGGGGAGAGGAGCTCCTCGCGGGAGACCGGGCAGCCCGTACCCGGCTCCGCAGCGTCCCGCAGCCGCACAGCGACCCCCCGTCCGCGGCCTCGGCTCGGGGCGGGGCAGCCGCTTCGCCCCGCACCCGAACAGCCCCGGGTGAACCCCAGGGAGGGGATGACAGCCGGCTGGACACCACGGAGAAGGCGATCTCACCTGGCACGGGGCCTTCGGGGACCCACTTGGCTCCGGGCTGCAGCACCTGGAAGGCGGTGCGGACCGGGAGGCAGGCGGCTTCCCCCGCCGGCTGCGCGGGCACCGGAGCACCGAGCAGCACGGCTGCCAGCAGCGGCAGCAGCAGCGCTCCGCTGCTCCCCAACATCCTCCCGGGCCACCGGGGCGCTCCTCTACGCGCTGCCAGCGGGCATCCCCGCCGTGCCGGGATGCGCCGGGACTGGGAGCAGCGGAGCGAAGCTCAGCCCCTCTCCTCGCTCTCGGGGCCCCGGCCCCGCGCGCGCCTCCCCGCCCCGGCCCTGATTGGTGCCCGCCCCCCGCCCGCGGGAAACTCGCCCCGCCCGCGGGAAACTCGCCCCGCCCGCGGGAAACTCGCCCCGCCCGCGGGAAACTCGCCCCGCCCGCGGGAAACTCGCCCCGCGCGCGGCACCGCCCCGGCGCTCATTGGGCCCCGCGGGGCTGCCCCGCCCCGCCTCGCGCCCCTGCGCGCGCTCCCGCCCGGCACCGGCGCCGCTGCGGACGGGCGTGGGGTGCGCAGCTCCGCGGGCTCACACCGCGCTGAGCGCTGCTCCCGGTGCCCCCTCGCTCGCTGCCTGTGTGGTGCAGACCCTGCGTAGCTCCGCGCGCGCACCTGGTGTAGGATGCGGGACGCGCGGTACCTCGTTTGCACGTGTTGCTTGAGTTCATAGTGCTGCACTACGAGTGAATAGAGCGTCTCTTAAGCCCTCGCCAGCCCCGGCTGGGGCTGCAAGGAAGAGCAAAGTTCCACACACTGCACCAAACCCTTCCCTTAAGGTGGAGGGAGGGAGTGGGATTCACCTGGAAACCCTGCCATGAGGCGGGAGTGGTGCTGAGTGCAGGGCCATCAGCATCACTGAGCCCCCCTAGGGCAGCACTGAAGTCTGGATAGCCCAGTCTCCAGAACGCTCAGGAGTGCCACGAGTCTGGGGTGCTGTTGGGTGTGCACACGACAAATCACCAGAGGAGCTACACTGGAAACAGGCAGCTTTACACGAGCAGGTTGTATTCTTCCAGCAAGAGCATTTCTGCACCACTTTCCAGATGGAGTTCTTGGGAACACCTCGCTCACTGAGCTGAAGGTCCCCCGGGGTCTAACAGTCTTGGTCAGATCCTGTGTCTACCAGCTGAAAGGACATTCCAGCTCCATCTCAACCAGCAAAAGACCCTAAATACCAAGATTGCATCCTCAGCTGGAAGGGGCCCATACTGCTCATCGCTCAGCAAGCAGCTGTACAAATGGAAGCAAGAAGGTGGGGTGAGGAAAGGCTCTATTTAAAACAGCAAGGGCCACGTATGAAAAACTGCCAAAACAGTGTTTGCCCAGGCAGTCTCCTCACTGCTCGCCCCCAACCTGCACCATGCACAGAAAAACAATGACAGAGCAAGTGCAAGCAGAAGAACAGAAGAAAAATCTATTAAAAGTTTCCCATGCAAATGCAGGATCAAATTATTGCTAATGGCTCACTACCAGCTCTTTTTCACTCTGAAATTTTGAACAGGGATGAAGAATGGAAGTCCAAACTGTGTATTTGTTCTAGGAAAATGCCTGCCAGGGAGAGATTGTTAAAATATATTATGGATACGTGTCTAATAAGCTGGAATGTGCAACATGTGTCATTGGTTAATGGATTGTCGGAGCCTGTTGCTGTCCACAGACTGCACTATTTATTATCCCTTTATTGTTTCTATTAAGCATGACTGACAAAATTCCCATTATCCGGGCAGCAAAAAGTCCCACTTTGCAGGAATTCAGAGAAACCCAGAAATTTCATTTTGTTCAGAGGTGCAGGTGCTCCACGATGCAAATTGTGCCTTTCAGCAGAGCAAAAGGTGGGCATGCAGTCAGTGATATGGATGAGGAGTCATCCTTTACCCATTTTCATTTCTCCTGGTGCCTTACATGGAATACCAGCACACAGGCTGCAGCTGATGTGAGCCACATCACACCAGATAGCTACCACACCTCTTCTGCATCTCCTTCATTGATTTGATGATGGATTTGTTTTGTTTATGCAACAGTTTGGGGTACAGCATTGTATTAGGTCAGGAATCAATTGGACTGAATTGCAGAACACAAAGCCTGGTATTTGAAGCACTCCTTTATATACAATATTGCAATCTGTATTATGTTTATGGCCTGAATTACAGTTGTCTAAAAGGCATTCAAGCATCTCCTGCGTTCGTCTTCAAGCCTGCTGTGTGTATTTCATTTAAGTACAGGGAGCTTGTCCTGCTCCAGGTAAGTACACAGATATTGTCAAGCATGCCATTAGAGCAAAGAATTACACACAGCACCAAATAGGTGCCATTGAGGCATCTCTGCTCAGATGAGGGAGTGCTTTAGGATTTCAAGCAAATTAGAAAACAACATTACTGCTCTTTACTGGATCTGGCTTCACAGTGGGATCTGACATTATCTTGACAATGACTCCCTGCAAAAATAACGTTTATTTATCAACAAGGAGATGTGTCAAAAGCAAGTTAAAGCTTCTAAAAACATGCAACAAAACTAAGTGGCAGCCCTTTCTTTCAGTCACTCTTCTAGGTTGTACCCAAAATCCACTGGCAGGAAGAAAGAGAACTCACATTTTAACTGAAGACTTTCCCTAATGGAGTGATTTTCACTCATTTTCCCTAGTTTTCACTCCAGCATTACTGACTTTTCTTGGGGTAATAAAGTCTAGGATGCATCTAAGTGGAAATAAGGGGTGAATCCCATCCCATCCATGGACCAACAATACTGTCATGTTCTGTAGCACCTCCAGCCCCAAGCCCAAAGGATGCTCTCCCGCCGCAGTGTCTGCAGAAGCATTCCCAAGGTGACAATTGCAGACTCTCTGATATCCATCAGGACTGCAACATCAGCCTCATGAAAATCTGAAGCTATTTTCCTGAGCACAGGCACATCCATATGGCTTGTCCTTTTAATGTGAGGGTAGCAAAGTGTGCAGGTTTGTCCTGGAGGAGAAAGCAGAAGACTTGCTCCAATATCAGAGGCAAAGTCACTGGGCTAGTTGTCTGCTAGCAGATGTAGTAAGAGCCAAGTCCTTGTCTCATATCCAGGATGATAATTTCCCTTGTTACAACTGCTCACACCATAAAAAATTCACTTAATCATCTACCTGCCTCAAGCCTGCGAGTAATGAGAGACAAGATCGTGTGTAGCCGATTTTATCACATGCTCTTATGAAGTTCTCCACTGGGAAAACCCTGAATCAATTAAAACACCAAGGAGAGATGTAGGAGAGGGATTCATACTCCCCAGTAGATGCTCACCAGGTTATAAACACATTTTACTTACTCTGTGGATTGGATGGATGAGCTCCATGGGGACAAGGTCAGCTGAGTCATGCCTATAACAGAGGAAATCACCTTGGGGCAGGGGAGAAGGGAAAATCCTGGAGCATTTGCTGACATGTCTGCATGGTTTTGGTACATACCTGGCAGTCTACATGGGCATGTTTGGCCTGGATTTCTCATCCTTGCTGTGCTCCTGTTGTGCTGTCTATGGCACAGCTGCATCGCTTGAGATCTCGTAGGTCCTGCTGGAGCCAGGAGCTGCAGGCAATGATATCTCCCTGTCAAAATGGCCCTTCCCATCTTATTCTGCACCCTGCAGAAGTTGCACTTTCAGGCTTTCATAACCATTTGTGGAGGAGGAGAAGGGATAAGCTCTTCACTATATAACAGTACTCACACATAGCCTGCTGGAAAAAAGAAAAGTGCATTTGCCGTGGGGCACTGGGAGAAATGATGGATTGCCAGGTAGAAGACATCCCTTCCCGCTTTGGCAGGATATTGTATTCTGTGTGCCATACAGGAATGCTGATAGATCCATAAAGCATTAGCCTTTTCCTCACCCTAAAAAGCAGTGGCTGATAAATCACTTGCTCTCTGGAGTTTGTTGGGAGCAGATCACACAGCAGAAACATTGGAGCCTTCAGAGAGATACATCACTTAAAGACACTGCAGATGCCAATAGGGCTGTACATCAAGAATGCACAGACAAATCACTTTCCCTGTCCAAAATGAGATACTTCAGACCTAGAACTTTTTTTCCAAGTATCTACTTGTTTCAGTCACACATCAGAAATGTCTCCCAGAGCCTTGGAAAATCTCTGCACTCCAGTCCTAGAGATCTCCTCTTTTTTTACAAAGGGTTTGAAAAGTCTTCTCTCCCATTAAAGGACACAGAACTGCAGAATATTTCATGGGATAAAATCCCATCCAGATCCAACTTCCCCAAACAAGCTCTTAACTGTGGATGAGGCACAGGTTTTCAGGGGGCAGCTGGCTGTATAGCTAACCATGCAGTCACCTGAAGGATTTTGCATCTTTTGTAAAATTAAAAGTGCACAGACACAGTTGGTGTGGCTCAAAAGCTCCTCCACACACCTTCCATCTCTGGAGAACCCAAAGCACAGCATAAAACAATGAAACATGCAGTGTGCTGGAGTTAGGGCCACACTGGCAGTGGGATGCAGCCATCAGGGAGGATGGATGCTCATAGCACTCCTCACCACTGCCCAAGGTGCAGTACCCCTCTCTTCTTCAGCACCTAGCAAGTGGGGCTGAACACTGGCAAAGCTCCCAAGTACAAGAGAATCACTTGAGATGCAGCTCTGCAGAGGGAATCAAACAGAAGAGATGGGAGAAAATTATTCACCATGCACTGCTGCCTCTGCTGTGAGCAAGCTGATATTTTCATTTATCATCTTCTGGTGATTAATCAACAGAAGAGATGTCGCCGGGAGCCAGCCCAGAAGGGATCAGCCCAGAGCATTCACCTATGGAAATAAAGCGCTGCCGACAAGTACCAGCCCAGGGCTGCCACACCATGGGCATCACACTCACACAGAGAGCTGGGATGTAAAACCACAGAGCTGTGGACTAGCTCTGCACAGTGGGAGCAGCCCGACAGCTTCGGGGCAGACATGGGGGACACTCTGGATATAACTCCAAGGAGATGCAGTACTCCCAGTCCCCTGCACAGGCTCAACAGCACACACAGGCTCTGGAGCTGCTGGAGCAAAGGTGATGTGGTGCACAGTGCAAGGTCAGAGGGCAGAGTCAGACTCGACCTTTACAGTCCAGGCAGACCAGGCAGCCCCAAGTAAGAGCTGTGAAGCTGCACATGCTGACAAAGTCTCATTGTACAATGAGGAGAGCACACAGCTCTGAGATGGGATTTACAGCAGAACCGGTGGAAATTATATTGAATATATATCTTTTTCCCACTCCAAAGGAGGCCACAATGTATTCAGGTGCAATTCCTGGAGTGCTTTCTTCCTGCGCAGTGGCACTACAGTAAAAGTTGATTTATGCCTTATTAAATTATTTTAATGCTTAATATTATATGCAAAAACTCTGTGAAGAGACATAATGGAGGACTGTTTCTGCTGGGCTCATGCAGAGGCTGTCTCCAGTCGCATGGTAATGAGGCACTTCCAAAGGTATCAAAAGTGTTAGACTGCTCCTCAAACACCATTTTGTGGGTAAAAGAGTGGATAGGTGACCCAGTGTCAGCTTTTATACCCAATAATTCAAAAAATTGAAGGGACACAGTGTTCCTCTCCCTCACCAACACAGATCAGGAGTCATTGCCAGAGCCAGTGGATTTGGAGAAGCCCCAGCAAGCACCAAGTCCCAGCAAGGGAGGAGGCAGGAGTCCCAGGCAGGATGGCTCTGGGGCTGCCGATGGGCTACTGAGGTGCTCAGCCACTGTGCAGCAGGACAGGCACTACCTCTGCTAGTTGACATGTCCCTCTCCAGCATCTTCTTCCTCTCCCTCCCTCCCTCTCAGGCTTCTCTCTCATAAAGGAAAGGTCACTGCACAAAATGGCAAGGAGAAAAAATTGCAAGCCAAAGGAGTTTCTGTTTTTACAGCCACTTTCTTCAAGTACCCACCAGGCCCCTGGGGTTTTTGTGAGCCTCATCCTGCAGAAGGGAAGTGCCTGATGTTCCCCTGTGCACGTTCTGCTCACAATGGGGCTCAGCACTGTTCTATCCCTCTGCTGCAGACACCTCCTGCTCCCAGAGGCTCGCTTGGCCTATTGGAGCTTTTCCTGCCCCAGGTCTCCCATCACAGATGTAATGTCTGTGCTGAGCACAGCTATGTCCCAGAACCCTTCTCTGCCTGGGAGGTGAAGGTTCCACAAGGTGTGCAGAGTTGTCCCTTGCCATCAGCAGCTCCCTTATCATTTGTCCCTCCAGCCCATCCCCTTGGGATACCACAGCCTTGCACTGACTATTTTTTGTCAGCTGCATTCATGGCCTGACCCTTTGTGTCGGTTTGGACAAATTTGGAGGAAAATATCCTCTGATAGAAAGCAGGTTACAACCACCCCTCCCCCACCAGGTTCAGAAAAAAAAGACATTTTCCTCAGAGGAAAGTGAAAGAGATAAAAAAACTTTTATTTAACAAACACACAGGAAAAGGATAATAATGCTAAATAATGAAACCTCTCGCTGTGGAGAGAAACCTGGGAAGATTTCAGAGTCCTTCTGTAGGTGCGGTCTCTCTCCTCCTCCTCAGAGGTGGGTCCGTGTGGGCCCACCTCCAGGGCCTTGGTGGAAAATTCTCCTGATGTGTTCTGATGTTGAAACAGTCCAGAAGAGAAGAAGGGAAAAACCGAAGTCCCAGGAAAACAAAGTTCAACTCTCCATCTCCCTCCAGAGAAAAGGAGGTGAAAGCTGGCTGAAAAGCAAGAAGGGTGCTTCCTCCGCTCTTGCTGCTGCAGCAGGACGCAGAGGAGTGTGTATCTGTGTCCTTGAACAACTGTTTTGAAAACTTTGCTCAGTTTTTTTCTCTCCCCCCTCTCAGGCTCAGTTTAAAGGCACAGAAAAGCACAAAGTTAATTTCTTGGCATAGAGCAGTGATAGGGGATACACATCAGAAAGTCACCCCAAGACACCCTTCCAGAGGTGATGGCAGCAGTAGCTGCCCAAGAAGCCACCAAGTACTCCTCATGGATGGCTGGGCTCAGAGCTCAGCACACCTTGGGCCTTTCAGAATCAGCATCCTCACTTTCATTTGTGAGGATATTAACAGATCTCAGAGGGCTTGGCTATTAAGATTGCATCCTTCTTGCACAAGCCAAATATTAATTTAATAAAAGAACCTAGTAAGATTTAACACTGGTGTATTTGAAGGCATTTCCCAAAGAACAACTAATTATCCTGCTGGACGTTTAGGCAGGTTCACTGCTCTGTGGAGGACGACAGTTTATCGACAGAAGGGAAGTTTTGTTTTAAAAGGAGCCTCACTAAACATTCACATTTATCTCATTTCCAATCAGTTAGAATAATGAACCACCTTACACAGAGAGATTTATTTTATTTTTAAATGCTAAACTTTCCCACATACAATGCATAAATGTCGGACCTCTCAAACAATTCTTTGGGGATTTGGTTTATATTATTACTATTAAACATGAGCCAGAAATTGAGAAGCAGATAAGTGTGATGCAGATGTAGTTTCTCCTTACTCCCCCTGTTCTTTAAGTAAGACTGCAAGACCCACCTGAGCTACAGATGTCTCAAGTAGAAATTCTCCCCAAATACAGAAATCACTGTGCGAGCATGTTACAGGAACAGGATGGGAAAGAAAGGGAGAACAAGTCACTGTGCTCCATCCACTGGTCCATGTTATGACTCTGATATAGGGCACTTCAAAGGTTTTCCATAAACTCAAGGATTAGTGCAAGTAGCTCAAAACTTCTCATTAATGAAGAAGGAACAAAGCAGTTGACAAATGACTCCAGAGAGCTTAGCCAGCAATGGAAAAAGCAAATAGAAACAAACCCAGGCTTGTTATTTTTAGTGCTTTGGGGTTGTTGAAATCAGTCTCCTGGTACTGGAGGTGCGGGGGACCTGACCGGGCAGGACTTGGAGCTGACTCTGCCCAACACAGGACCCAGAACCATAAAACACAGGTGAGAAGAGCAGGGACTAAAGCCCTGACTGGGGGGCATCTCCAGAGGAACCTGAGTGCAAGTGGCATTTTAGGACATCATTTTAACCTCAGCCTAGCTGCAAGCATTTAGAAAGAAAAGTGACCACAATGTATTATTCAATGGTCTGTTTTAGAAGAGAGTGAATAATTTAAACAATACATGCTTAGAGCTGAGAGACTTTACTTCCCCTTGCCCCCCTTTCTCTTACTGCACCTTCTCTGAGGCCAGCAGTAAATGTCCTGCTTATTTTGGCAGTGTGGAGCAAGTAGCATTCAGGTCTTACCCATGGCCTTTAGGGATTTTTCACCATTAGTGACCTGGGCAAGAGTAAAGAAGGAAGATCTTAGGGAGAAAGAGGTCTGGCTTTATTAGAAACGGCTCTCACAAATGAGAATTGTTGTCAGTCAGCAGTATTTAGTACTCACAAAGTGAGTGTGGGTGGCTTTGGTTTAGTGTCTTGGTTTGAAAGACAGGTGTCTGCTAAGGAAAGGCAGGAGCCCCCCTTGGAATGGCAGATGCGACCCCCCCTTCCCTCTGTGTTATTATAATTCCAAAATCAAGGGACCCTTAGGCAAAGACATGGAAAATAGGAATAACAGTTCTTTACTATTATATATCTATATGTGTATAACCAGTCAAACAAACAGCAATAACTATGGCAGTAAAAGCAAACAATCACAAACCCAGTCCCAGCCTTCTCAGCTGTCAGGCCCTTTCCCCTCGGGTGCAGTTCCGCTCGCAGCCGGCAGGGGCGCTGGCGGCTCCCGGTGAGCAGGGCAGGTGCGATGGTTCCCCCGCGGCTGCAGGGGGCGCTCCGGAGCGAGCTCGGGGAGCACGCGGCACCGGTGCCCTGGGATCCCGGGAAGGATGGAACAAAGGCTTCACAAACCGCTGGGCAGCCGATCCCGGACTCTTGGGAACAGCAGGCTGGAACGGCAGGCTGGAACGGCAGGGATGAGCACAAATCCCAGGTGGCAGAGGAGATGTATCCAAACGGGGAACCCCCCGGAGGTCTGGGCAGGCAGGGTGAGCACGGCTACAACGCAGCGAAGGCTCAAAGCAACGGCAGGGCAGGGCAGCCACAGCCCAGCTCCCAGCGGGGCAGGGAAGGCAGGTTTTGGGATCCCAGGGTTTCTCCAGCAGAAGGAAAAAGCAGCCGAAGAAAGCAGCCTCCCTCTCTGTCCAAATGCCGAAGACCCGACTGTCCCCACACCCAGGTGAAACAAAAGAGTAGCCAGATGCACCCCACCCTCAATGGTTAGGTCTTTGTTTTTCTTAACT
The DNA here is from genome assembly GCF_020740725.1 of Corvus hawaiiensis. Lineage (NCBI taxonomy): Eukaryota > Metazoa > Chordata > Aves > Passeriformes > Corvidae > Corvus > Corvus hawaiiensis. The sequence goes on along the minus strand of NC_063226.1, from coordinate 7,363,848 downwards.
ATCCAGCCATTTGTCCCCCTAGCAACATGTATGGGGAAAATTCCTTTAACAGAAAAAAACCCCAGGAGAACTCCTAAAACCCCAACATTTGGCTTCCCCTGGAAGGCAAGACTCTGATTCGGCAAGAAAGTATATTCAGTTTAAGAGCAAAATACCTCATATTTGTGTGATACAAAGCACTGAACCAATACAAGCACACACTGTCAGTCCAAGCACCTTGTGAACACATAAAAGGTTCACTCTGTTCTGCAGAGTTTCTGCCAGACCAGGCATTGCCAAGGGAACACAGACCTATCCTCACTCACAGGACAGGAATCCTGCCACAGAGAGGTCCCACTGGCAGCACAGCTCTGACACCCTCCACATGGGCCAGCAGCATCCAACCCTTTGGGACCCCTATCCACAAAATTACTTAATTCCAAAATGCAAAGCCATCCCATTAAAAGCAGCCCTGCCCGCAAATCCCTGGCTGAATCCAGCCAGGAGTCTTAGAAGATAAAACTTGAGTACAAAAGGAGTCACTGATAGTCTTGTGCCAGTCTCTTAAGCATTGACAGGAAGACCAAGCAGAGCTGAGCGTTGAAGTGTTGGGATTTAGAGTGCGGAAGTTCCACTCAGATGCCTCCAGACCAGACAGCCTTGGGACCTCCTTCACTGCCTCACTCCCACAGCTCTCCGTTTGCTACACAGGATAATGGTTTTACTTTGCTTTACTGGGAAAGCAAGGAGATACATTCATAAGTACACTGAAGAGGATCAGCAATGACAGCACCGAGGTCACCCTCATGCTTTCCTCAGTGACAGCCCAAATGGACAGGGCCAGAGATGCCCCTGTGTCTTCCTGGGACTAGCATCGATTAAATACCATGGAGAAACTGCATATTTTAGCAACTTGTGACAATCATGAAGATGATCAGGTTCCTACCTTGGAAAAAGGCTTTGATAAAGTTGCCAACAGGAAAGCAGCTAATTCCCACGGTCTGGGCTCAGGCAGCTGCAACACCAGAAATCTCCAAGGTCCTGAGAACATGAAGATGCTGTCTTCATTTCCAAATGGATTTCCACATTTATTAGATATTTCTGATAGAAATGTACAAGTAAGACAGATCCAATTAGTTCATCTAATGGTCTTGCATGATGAGATTGGCCTAACTATCTAAGCACAGGATTTTGCACACATGAAAGAGCATTCCCATAAAATAGAAAATTGAATTTAGCAATTTGGAAAGAAAATTGACAATCTTTTGAGAAAACTAATAGCGTTTTACTGTGTAATATAAGCTCACCTATCTAGTGTGGAAAAAACATATCAAGCATTAAAAAAACAACCGTTCCACTAAAAGTAATAATAATAAAACTACCTCAAATTATTTCTTATTACTCTTCTTTGTTCATTTTCAGACTCTCCAGAAACAGGAACTCTCTGTGCTTCCGACTGATAATCTCAGCAATCCCTCATAGAGCTGAAAATGGCACACTCCCTGCAAGCTGCCATCCAAAAAAACAAAGGGACATTTTCTGCTTCGTCACCTAAAGGTTGGCCCTGAGGCTCAGATCATGGCTGGTGTGAGCTGCCCAAGCTGCAATTTCATGGCACTGTTGGCTGAGACCATGTGAGGAAGTTTGTCTCTTTTCCAGAAATATTTGCAATCACCTGAGGCCTTTATTTGAGGAGACATTAATCCATAATCTATTGGATCAGAAGTACTGGGTGGATTATCTGCTCTCCTGTCACCACAGTTTCAAATTGCCTCCTGTTGCATCTGCCCCTCACCCATTTGTGTTGGTCTGGAGGCATCCAGATTCAATCTGAAAATGCTACAAGATGGAAACTCTGGGGTTTGTCTTCCTTCTTTCCCTCCTTCCCTGTGCCCTCTGCTCCAAAACACAACCCCCCTTCTTCTCCTGCATATGTCCTGAAAACCAGTGGCTCCAGCCACGCCTCTGCTGCCCCTCTACCCCTAGGGTTTCTCTCCAGAGAGGCACAGGATGCACAGAGCTGGTAGCCCTGGCAGAACGCCTTTGTCTTTTAGGCTGTCAAACCATAGGCTGTGCACTCCAACAGCAGCTAAAGCTATCAAGCATGGCATTAAAATCACCTGCATCTTAGGTTTCTCAAATCCCCAGCTTTGCCATTGCTGTGGCCACCTGAAGCCACCCAGTGTAGTTCTTCTGTCACCAGCATGATGATAAGAGCTGAGCAGGTCAGGGGCTGTACAAAAGAAACCTCCTCCATCCCTGCTGTCTCTCCCAAATCTCTCACTGGCATTCACCCCTGAACAAGGCAGCAGGGAAAGACGCTCAGAAACAACATTCCACAGCTGAGAAAAGAAGAGTTTGCCTCTGATGAGATGGTTTGAGGCACTCGGCATCAGATGCAGAGCACATGGCACTTGTATTGGCTCAGTGATGCACGGAGATATTTACCTGACCCCTCAAATGAAGGCAAAGTGTTTCAATAGCTGCCAAGAGCACAGAAAGTGGCTTCAGAGGCATAGCTAGAAATTTCTCATAAGCAGTGAGAAGTGCAAAATTAAAAGCTGTGCCAGTGTTTCTGCACTGGATTTTGGGTTATGACTTGTTTTAGATTAATCATGTATCTGTCGCGTTTGAAGCATTCACATCCACCATCAGCTCATTCTTAAATGCTGCTTCTGTTTTCCAGGTTGCAACAACAGCAGAAATCCAAAAGTTGGTCCCACAATGTGAAAAGAAAACCTCCCCCTCCAGCTGCACTGCTTCTCTAGGTTATAATGTGTGGAAAGAGAATTAATTAACCTAGGCCGCTCTCTGGTACACATGTGAACTCGCCACAGCCCGTGTACCAACCTGCTTGGAAATGCTGGCTTAGCAGGCAGGCAGGCTCTAAATACAGCTGCAGATGGAATCCCTGAACGTTCCACTGGTAGTTTTGAACAGGAATAACTTGACATTTAATTCTGGGACAATAGTGAAATGTCAACATCTGTTGTGGAAAAACAGTATAATGATTAAATTAACACCGCTTGCATCTTTTAAGGATGTGGTGGTGTTAACATCTGTCCTGGGTTGCAGTGTATTCTATTACCATCCTCAGGAGCCGTTGAAACCAGGTGGGGCAGTGTTTCCTTGCCTCCTCCCCCCAGACTATCTTGCTGTTAATTGCCCATCATTGTCCTGCCGCCTGACTCAGAGATAACTCCCTCCGGACTATCTCCTGTTAATGAGCCTAATCAACACTTGGCCTCATGACTCGTTACCCCATTGTGAGATGCTCCGCCCAGAGGGAGGAACCAAGCATCCCATCGTGGATATAATCTGAGGCTGAACACCAGAGAGACGGGCTTCCCACTGGATTTCCAGAGGACAGGAGCTACACAGCCACCATTGGACTTCCTGAGGAAGAGCAGACTGTTTTACTACAGGATCACTGCTTCAGAGGACTGCAGCCACCATTCTACCAGACTGCTACCACCACCCTGCCTAACAGGGTGTCAGGTTGTACCTTGACTCTGTCAGTTTGACAGTGTTTTCTTTTTACCTTTTTTTTCCCCCCCTTTTCTTTAATTTCCATTAAATTGTTATTCTGACTTAGTGCCTCCCACTGGTTTGTTTTCAAACTAGCACAACATCACACTGGGATCTGCTTGGACAAAGCCATATTGAGCTTTTACGGTTTAAGTTAAAGAGAGCAACTGTCCAGACTGGAGCAGAACAGGATCAGGCCCTGCTCTGGGCAGATGTATTTCAAGGATGGAGAGCCCACCACTTCAGCCTGCCAGCTCTGGAATTACCATATCCAGATCCATTGGATTGCTACAGTCCCTACAAGCATCACCCACAGCCTTTTGAGAGAGAATCTGTAACTACCATGGAGACCTCAGACCCTTGTGACTTGCAAGGGCCTCTCTGTGATGCAGCGGAACACACCAAGGCTTGCTCAGTATTTAATTGCAAATCTGAAGTCTTTTACAAAGGTTTATTCAAGGATTTCACCTTCTGTTTCCTCTGATTATGGAGCAGGCTGATGTCCAAGCCTCAAAATTCTTGTGATCTTGGTTTGATGTCTTCCAAGTGAAACATCTCCCCACGTCACAAGGGTATGATGGTGGAGACAATGTGAGACCCCACAGAAGCTGAGAGAGCTAGAAAGCAAGAGCCTTCCAAGGCTCAGCACACAGATGGGGATACCAGCAGGAGCTTTGCCATTTGCAGCTTCTCTACACCAGACAACAGCCACAGGCAGGCAGCAAGTGCAGCAGCCAGAAATAGCCTGGGAAAAAAGCAAATAACAGTGCATTTTGGGCAAGGCACCCAAACCCCTCTGCACCACTCAGTCCCAGCCAGGAGCAGAGCTACCACCTGACCCTGCTTGCAGAATTGTATCCAAGAAGAACCTGTGGCTCCCTGTGCCCCCCACAACCGTGAGAGGCACCAGCCCAGGCAGCAGCTCATCCAAGCAACACATTGCAAGAAGTTGTCAAATCACTTCTGCTCGTCTTGGCTAAAACAGAATCACAGGACAAGCTGAAGTGCCACAGACTTGGCACTGAGTGAGCTTCTGAGCTGAGTTTCATGAATTGGTCTGAACACAGGCCAAATCCCAAAGTACTCGGGACATCAGTGCCATAGATTTTTTGATCTGAAGGGACGTTACTGTATTTAACCATTATGGGATGATGTTAAAGAATGGTCACTAAAGCCAGTCAGCAATGGGGCAGAATGTTAGCAATCCTGGCCTGTTTGGAAAGCAATGAATACAGAAACTGGCCTTGTTTTCCCCTCCCCATGGTCATGCATCTACAGATTTAAAAAAAAAAAAAAAAAGCCTAGGTCAGGTGGTTTGTTTCCTTGGACATTTTATACCACTCTGGAGGAGCCTTTTGTTTTCCCAGGGTCAGATCCAGAGAAGTGCTGAGTCTTAAAATTTAATTGTGGGTATTCTAAGGGTGAACTGAATGCAGGAGAACATTGCATGCAGGACAGCAGATCCTGGTTCTTGGCATCAGGCTGACCATCCTGAGCCCACAGTCAGGCTGGTGCCAGAGCCACAAAGAAGAACCCAGAGAGGTCACCAGTGATCCCAAACTAGGAAAATGAAATGCAGGTTTGTTCCCATACCTGAATTCTTGGTTGTACAGGGAGCTGGGGTGGGAAATCCAACTTGTTACCTGTTAGCTACCACCCATGGGAAAGGGGAAGTGGCTGTAAGCAGAGACTACCTGTGCCAGACAGGGGCTCAAACACCCTGTGCACCATCCAATGGCACTTCAGCTCCTGCAGCAACCATGGCAGAACTGATCAGCAACAAATCCAGCAGGCTGAACGCTGCTAAAATAGAGGTTAGTCCTCAGGTTGCAGTGCTGGAAGTGGGGCAATGGAGCTGGGCTCAGCACCAGCACTTTGAGCTTTTAATCCCAACCCAAATCCTAGCCCAGCTGAAGTCAGTGGGAATTTTCTCGTTGACATTCAGTCCCTGTGTTTTGCAGAGGGCTGAATTTCCCTGTAGAGCAGCTGGAAAGCTTTCCTTCACTTCTACCAACATCACACAGCTCTCCAAAGAGATTTGCTCTGGATTTCCTTGGATTTGAGCTTGGCACCAGGTCAGAGACCCTGACACAGCAGCATAAAAGAACTGCAGGAAAGCAGCCCACAGGGCCAGTACCAAGAAATAGCGGAAATGTTGCTGTTATCCCACAAACTCCGGGACCAGTACAATACCAACTGCAAGCCAGGGGCTAATACCCACTAGTCCTAGGTTTTGTTCATCCAACTAGCTCATTCCAGTGCCTGCTGGTCCATGATTACATATTTAGCAGAGGAGTCTATTCACTGTGAAAATAGTTTTTCAATTTAGTGCTCCATGTTTTCTAGGTGGTGGGGTGGACAGGATTTGGGGACAGAGGAAGTCTTCCTCTGAAAAGCTACTTTAACCCGTTCTATCATTAGCGGCCAGAAAGGGTGAGGAATTTCCTCGGCCAACTCCAGTCCTGCCAGCAGACACTGGCAGCAAACCAACCACATGATCACACACCACTGAGCAGGTCCTGGTCCAGGTGCTGGGACCACCAAGGAACACATTGGGAGATGACCTGAAATAGAGTTATGGCTTAATCTCATCAGCTGATAACACCCACAGAGCACTGACTTTTCTTCCTCACTCTTTATAAGCAGGTTAACAACACTCATGGAGGGAGTGGTTTTCGAAATTCAGTCCTTAAACTCCATCATGACCTGTTTGCTGTTTACTCCTGTAAGTCCACAGGAGAGTGATAGCAGAGGAGAGCCACCACTTCCAAAGACAAATAACATGTTTCTCCCCACTGAGGCCAAGGGGCCACATCCAGGAGGCAGCAATTGCCCACCTGGCCATCTCTCTCCCCGGCTGCTGTTTTGCACTTCAACACATCTCACAACAGTGAGAAAAAAACAACTGAGGAAACCACCTCTTCCCATCCTGGAAAAGCCCAACAGACCAGCACCAATTATTTATGTCCCTCTAGATGGAAAAAAAATCAATTTTTAAGAAATGCAGAAAGAGAGAATAAATTTGTCACTGGTCAGGGCAAGGGACCAGGACTTCCTCTGGCTCTGGCAGCCTCAAGCCCAGGATTTACTTGCCTTACATCAGCAGTCATGCCGGCATAACTGTGGAGAATGACGATGAGCAAAAGCAGGGGTTGCCAGAAGTGCAGGTTGTGTTTGCCTGGCCCATCCTCTGCCCAGGATACATCTGTGGCACAGGATACATTTCTCCCACAGAGCTGCAACAGCTCCACCAGACTGAAGACACTGCTAAAAACTTTAAATGGAGCCAAGGTGTCCTCCCAAATGCTTCACACAGGAGGACATGAAAAATTATTTGAGAGAGCAAGAAAATCAGAAGCATTTCTAGGAGGAGCTGACTGGAACAATCTACACTGATTTAAATCCTCTGGTGCGTGCAGCTCTGGAAGCACAGCCCTGAGGGCAGGCAGGGCTTGGACAGAAATCAGGTTTTGAGCAGCACGAGGGCACAAACTCACTCATAGTTAAAGATGGCTGGGGTTCCAAACACCAACATCTTCTTGGACACTTCCCCCAAAAAACCTCTGGGGTTTTGGGGGTTTGCTTTCTGTTGTTTTTCTGTGGGGTTTTGGGTTTATTATTTCCCAAGTGAAGCTTTGAAAAACCTGGTAAAAGCAGCAGAGCAGGAGCGAGCAGGACAGAGCCACACTGAGAGGGTCTCCCATCATGTCTCCCAACTGTATCATTCTCAAGATAACTGAGAGAGACCTGGGGTTTATTGCAGTCACTGTGATGTGTCTGACACTGAGATTAATAGTATCTGGTAGGCTTTTGCCCACTAGCAATCACATCGCTTGACTGAAGCGCTTGGGCTTTCTCCTCATCCCTGGTTGTTCTGTAACTTCCAATGACATGTTAACAAACAGCTCCTTGGCCAACACTCGACTGCAAGCATGAGGATTTCCTCAGACCCACAAATTCTGCTGGTGCTGTTGGTGAGAGCGAAGCATTTTGTTATTGCAGCTGAAGAAGGCTTTGGAGAGGAACATCTCAGAGGACTTTCCCTGGAGCCACTCATAGGGCTGCCCCTGTCCCACTCTCACCCCCTGTGCTCCTGCCCAGGGCACCAACCACAAAGCCTTCAACATCCTCCTTTGACACACCAAGTATCCTTGCTTTGCTTGTAAGTCCACGGGTCATAAACCCATGGGTATTATTTGCTACACTGATAAATCCATATTGCTTTGTTTTTCAAGTCATATATGCCCACTGGGCATTTGCTGCTACATGTCTATACAAAAAAAAAAGTCATGGAGAGGCATGAACTCAAGCAGAGGCAGCATTAACAACTATCAGACAAACTCCAGTTAACTCTGAACATTTTTTAAACCACTGGAAGCTATGTTAACTTGCATAGTAGCCAGCAGGCAGAATCTGTGAAGTCAGTGAGACCATGGTGGTAAATCCCCACAGAGCTGGTTGACAGCACCATGATGCTGCCAAGAGCATCCCTGCACTCAGGGGGATGTGGGTACCAGGGCAAGAAAATGCCACAAGCCTGCGGCTGGAAGAGCAGCAGCACGATGAGAAAAGACATTTATTATGCAGAGCTAATAATGCCATTAGAATAAATGGAGTTTGCCCAGAGGAATAACAAAGCAGTGAGATAGTTACAGGAGATGCTGGAGGGTTCTCCTGGCATGGGAGATGATGGTGGTTGGGTGGACTCTGCACATCCAGGCCCTGGGCACATCTGTCCTCATTCACCGCATCCCCCTTGGCTTTTGGGGGCCAAAACCTGGAGGGAGATGCAGCAGTCAGCCCTCCCCGAGCCAGACGGAGCCTGGAGTTGAAGAATTTATCCACTGAGCTCAAGATTTCTCACTGTATTTTATTTAGAAACAGCCTGCCCTCATGTGGTGAATGGAAAACCAGGAGGCTGAAGATTTTGGACTAAAACTGTCCAGCAATGTGTCAGGGCAGGGGCCAGGATCCAGGCAGGGAGAAAATCCCTCACAGCTAAGTTACACACAGCTTTTCCTCAGTAACTTTTGTGCCTATTTCCCTTCCCATCTGCACAGCACTCACGTCTGCTGGCCTGGTGATTCCCAGACAGGCAAGTGCCCTGACAGAGCCCCTGGGTGCCCAGCACAGCAGCAGGGCTGCAGCACCCACTCCCAAGGCTGAGCTGGTCCCACAGCATGGGCATGAGGGGCTCCACAAAGCCAAGGCAACCCCTCCATGGAGGCAGAGCACTGGGGCTACAACAGCTGAAATGAGGAAAAGCCCCATTTGCAGTCAGTTTATGGGCAGAACAGAGAGGAGATTTTCTTGAACAGCTCCAGCGACACTTTCCATGAGGGTGCAGCCTTGGCTCAGAAAGGAAACTGCACTCACATCACATAAGGTAGTTTCTGGGCAGCCTCTTGGAGCAGCCACAGCTTATCATGACAGGAAATAAAAGCTTTACTCAGAATCAACATCAACCAAAATAAAACCAAGCTGAGTAACAGAGCTGAAAAAGCTGTATCTTCCCCACCCAACCAACTCTATTTTTTTAAATCAGTGATATGCACAAATCTTCCAAACCATCACTGAAAAACCAGCTGTGATGCAAGACCAGACTCACCAAGAAGCAGCCGGGACAGTAACTCAGGGGCAGTGGGTGATGCTGCAGGCCAGGAGCCAAGACTGCCCAGTAGCCAGCCCCAGTGAGAGGTCTGGTATGGACCTGTAGCTCACGGCTCAGACAGGACGCCCTTGATATGCAAACAGAACATAGTGGCTCCTGACTGGGGCTTGCAGGATCCTGAAACCCAGCAAGAAAATGAGAGAATGTACCTGCACATCACCCCGAGAGCCGGCACATCCACAGCGCAGCCCCAGCCTCTGATGGGACACAGGCAAAGCAAAGCTGATTCTCACTGCCAGTAGCTTCTGAACAGCATGGGAAAAGCAGAACAGAATCGCACTGTGGGAAGGAAGTTGAAGTGAGGCAAATCCTGCCCAACACAGATGCAGTTACTAACCCCAGGATCAGGAGAGTCCCTGAGGTCTTGTGCCATCACTCGAAGACATGCTGGGGGACAGCTGGTGCCCAGCTGAACACCACAAGCTGATGTGGAGCCACAGAGGAGGCATCTTCCCACTTCCTCCAATGCTTCTGCTAACTAAAACGCCTTAACTGCAGTCGAAGCACCAACGACCTGTCCTGTCCCTGTCTCACTTGTGCAGCTTCAAAGCCTCCACTGACTTGTGACAGCTGACAGGAAATGAGGGGAAATGCAATGAAAGGCATCAGTCTGGATGGTGGTCACAGATTTTCTACAGCCTAGACAAGCAGCATCTGCAGTTGCACCTCAACATCCACATTTTACATGAGTTTCTCACAGCAGCAGGTCCAAAAGGCAGTGCTTTCTGAGGCACCTCAGGCAGAGCAGCTGCACAAGGAGGTCTAAGCCCACAGAGCAGGATGCTCACACAGATCCCCATCCGACAAGTTCTGAGATCTGCTAATCTCAGTCTTCTGCCAGCAACCTTCCAGCAGCTGGAGCACCAGCACTGCAACACAACTGCCCAAGCAAGGAACTATGAAAGGCAGTGCTGCAGCTCTGCCTGCAGAGAGCGGAGGCACTAAGTCCATTTTATCTGCTTGTCATCACCTCCTAAAACAAGCCAGGCCCATGTTTTAGTTGGAGAGTAAGGCATTACTGGGTAAAAAAGAGATTTTTGGTACATAAAAATAATTCTGAGCAGGTCTGTTTATGACAGGGCTGCCTCGGGAATGGCCCGTCAGCAGAGCCAAGGCAACGCAGCAATCAGGGTTAACACCAGGGTATTTTGCTATATTTACTGCACTAATAGAATTGCACAGGAAGGAGCAATGAATGACAAGCAATGCTCCTTCCATCCCCACTGCTCACACACAGGATTGGTGGTTGAAGAGTCACACTCTGCTGATGCAGCCCTAATTCCGTTAGTTTTAACTTTTTCTTCAAAGCTAACCACTGCTTTTACTGCAGATGAAGCACTTACCATGAAGCCTCCCCAAAAAAAGGGTGAGCAGCCATCTCATTCTTCTTTCTTATCTCATGATAAAGAGAACTAAAACATTTTTAACCAGTCAAGCTTGTCATATGCTAGTCTTGGATTGAAAGATAAGGCTTAACATTTTTTGGCTATAGGGTTAAGTTATAAGGTTTTATAAGGTTTCCATCACCACCATTTTGTTTCAGTAGAAATTGGTCCTTTGAGGAAAGAAGCATTTGGAGGGTTGCATAAACTCAGAAGGAAAGCAAAGACTAAATTCTTTTCCCATCTTTCTGTATCCTTTTTATTCCGTATCAGTGCAAATCCGGATTTTTCACCAGTGGAAACCAGTAAACTTATGTTGGTACAAAGGACTCTTTTTAGTAAGGAAATAGGAAGTAAAAAGGAAGAAGCCATATGAGAGACCAGTCCTGCAGCCTCTCTGAAGGAACAGCAATGTCTGGGAGTGCATGGGCACAGCAAACCTCCCATCTCCTAGGACAGTGCTTCCCCATCAGTCTACAATTCCTCCCACATCCCAGATGAAAAGCTGCAAACTCAGCTACAGACAGCACCAGTTTGCAGCTGAAGGTCCATCAACACCTCCAGCAGCCAACCGCAGCACAGGGATCCAGGCTGGGATTTCCAAGCCACTTACAAGAATTTAAGCACCCATCTCAGAGCACTAAAAATTAATACAAGCGGATGTTCTGGGAGACGGTGCTACCTCAAAAACTGGTGTTTATTAAAGCACCAATGGGCACCTGCAGCACTGCTTGGTATGAGAAGGGACAAACACAGAAGAGTGGTCTGGCCTTGGAGGAGGGAAGAGGGCTGTGGGTTTAGGGCAAGAAGATCTTAATTTTCTTTTCATTGCTGCAGTGAAGCTCTGGGCAGGCAGGCAGGCTGGCTGACAAAGAGTGGCCTTTGAAGTCCCAAGAGATTTGTTACTTCTTTGAAGCTTTCAATCTGTCCTGCCAGCCATTTGCTGTTGCTGCAGGACACCTACCCAGGAACCAGCTTGAGTGCTTCCTCCAGCAGAGAACAGTACAAGAATGGCACTTAGCACCAAAGAAACCATTTCCATTAAAAAAAACAAACAAATGTTAAAAAAAAAAAAAAATCACTTCAGCTCTGTATCACCAGAGTAATAATTAAAATAATAAGAAAGTAATTTCCACATTCCTCTTCTATATTATTTTTACATATATATATATTTATACATGTAAAAAAGCATTGATGATTTCTCCTTTGATTCAGTAGAGCAATTCTCTACATTTTAAAAAATCCTTTGGCAAATGGAACTTAACCTTTACAAAGCAACACTTCTAGGGGAAAGGTAATTAGCCAAATAACTGGTGACTTACGATCTGGCTGCAGCAGCCAACACACTGACTGCAGAAGTACAGCAACTTAAATCCACAGATAGATGTTAAAAGGCAAAAAGAACAAGGCATGTTGTTGTGGTGTATTATCACAGGGATTTGATACAAAAGCCAGGAGGAGACAAGGACAGATGTAGCACATAATCACTTTCTCAGCCAGTGGCTCCTGGTCAAGAGCTGTTCTGGATCTGGACAACACTTGGTCCAGTGACCAATATAAGCAGATTAGAAATACTCACACCTCTCTGTCAGCTATGATTTAAACCTAATAACATGGGGAAATAAAAAAAAAACCCACCTCACATTTTTTTGCACTGTGATTACTTTTTAAAAAGTAACTTGGGAGCAACCAAAGATGATGGCCAGCAAGCACACAGACCGTGTGAAAAACTCACCAGTTAGAAATGCTTACCTGGGTGTATTGCACTGATTTAGACATGAACATGCTATTTAAAAACCACTCTGAAGACCATCAACAGCAGAAGATACTTTTTAAAAAACAAAATAATTCAGAAGTATTAAGAATTATCTTAACAAGCTTCCCTTCGCAGAAAAACAAAGCACCCACTGGGTGCTCCGCAGGATAACCACTGATTACAGCTGGGAATAAACACACACAGATTAAACAAAGTGTTGTGTGACAGGAAGGAGACTGAAATAATATGAAATATTTCCATTCTATAAAAATAGCCCAGGCACTCTGATGTTAGAAGCCCTCTGAAGTTTCCAGAACAAGAGTTGTCTCTTTCCACGATCAGCCCTCATGTCTGTGTGTGCCTGTACCTATTTATATACTTGCAGTAAAAAATTACCAGTGCCGACTCCTTTCTGACATCCCACTCCCAGGAATAGCTGCTGCAGCAGCCCCTGGAACAGCCTCAGTCCCCCAGCACTCGTGTCCAACAGCCACATGGCTCCAACAACTTCTCATGGATTAAAAAAAACTCCTTGTTTAAAAAGCAATACAGCCGCCCCTGCACTGGCACAGCAACAGCAGCACTGCATGTGTGGCCAGGGAGATTCCATCCCTTTCCTCCTTTGCTGGAGCACTGGAACACCCATCCCTGCACCCCTCCAGGGCTTCCCATGGGAGAAGGGGCTGCACAGAGCATCCCCAAACAGATGGGGGAACCCCCAGCTTCAGCTTTTCCAAAGGCAGGATCAGGGCAAGCCAAAAGGTACGCCAGAAAAGCCCAAGATCCTGTGGATTCCCTCCTTGCAGGGAACTGGAGGTAAAACTCCACAGTTCCAGAAACTGAGCGGACACCTCACTGCACAGCTCTGCACACCCCCTCTCTGCATCCACCCTCAGAGTTCAGATATCCAAAATACCCAAAACCACCATTCTCAGTCCGGTTTGCTTTGGAGCAGAGCTTGCTTGGTTTTTCTGAGCTTTTTCTGTCCTTCTGGGGCTCCACCTGATCATATAGAGCACCCAAATCCTTAGAATCAAAGGGCATCTCCTGAAAAAGCTCCCAAAGCAACGCTCTGGGCTTAAGACAAGGCAATTCTGCTCAGTGCTGCTAGTACAAAAAAGGATCATTCGTTGCTTCAAAACATCAGGTTCGGCATTTTTAAACCTTTGAAAACCTAAGCATTGACACAGAAACTCGACCAGTGTAAAACAGGCTGTAGGTTGGGCACAGCTGTGACAGAGGCTGGGAGACCTCCTCAGAAAGGGGGTTCTGCAACATGTGAAAGCCAATAGTTTATCCTCAGTAAGAGGAAAGGACAGAAGAGCTCACAGATAAAAGAGATGCCTCAATGGGAGATGCAGTGATGAGTTCAGAGCCAGCAGACTGCTGTCACATGAAGCCTCTTTTCACACCATTTCACTCCTCACCAGCCTTAGAGACTTGCTCAGGTGATAATAAGAGCATTTTTGACTTCCAAATCCTGCAATGCCAATACCCTGTGGGTTAACCCCTCCTCACTATTCCACCAACAGTTCTGGAGAGGCATCACCTACCCTGCTGTGCTCTCAAGTACCAGAGCCTGACAATAAAATCAACTTACTATCGTGCATACACACACAGGACACCACTTTGCAGAAGCTGCTCCCAGGGAACAGATCTCACTTCCTCCCGATGCCTGAGCCAGTTTACAACTACAGGAACATTCAGCTCACTTCCGTATTTCAGCACTTTAAGCAGAGTCAGTGAAATCCACACACACTACCCAAAGTGCACACCGCAAGCTTGTCATTTGGAACAGATTGTGTAGATACTCACCAGCACAGCACAACACCTACGCTGCTAATGGAGAGCTTTCACTCATGGGAACAGACATCAACAGTCCCCCCCACTCAGTAACTCCAACACCACCCCACTTACTGCTGAAGCCACCTGTGATCTGCCAACAGCTCAGCCTGGCATGGGTGGTTTTGGGGTGCCCTTCTCAGGCTCTGGCCCACACACAGTGCTCAGAAGCCCTCACTAGTGACACATCCCAGGATGACCACACCAGCCCCTTGCTCCAAAGACTGGCTGTGCTGAACGCACACACTGGTGGCACAGAATTCCCTCCAGCACCCACCCCACCGTCACAAGCCTGCGTCACACCAAAACCACCAGTAAGACCCCATGCAAGAGCTGGGTGCAGCTCCAGTACAAGAAATACAAAGCCAGGCTTGGAGCATCTCCCGAGAGTGCACTAACACCGTAGCAAACTTGAGTTTCATTCCTGGCATGAACACATCCCAATGCCTTCCACCCGGCTGGGGTATGGCACACTACAGTAAATCACAATTAGCATACACTCCAACCCATTGTTCCTCACTCTCAATAAGTGGTACAGCCAGAAGGGCTCTACACTTAGGGAACATCTTTTCCTCTTGTTTGCCCAGGGATTTGAAGACCAGATTACAACTCTCCAGGCACAAGGAAGATTACAATTCAGCCTCAGATTAAATTCTGGGGTAGAAAATCATCCAGAGCCACCAGCTGCCAGGACACCCTCATAGGAGCTCTGCAGCTGTGCATGAACCAAGAAAGTATTCCTGTGCTTGGCATGTTGCCTTCTCTGCTGTGCATAACCACCCCCAGACCACATCTGAGCATGGGACACTGGGGACAGCCTTCCATCAGGGACCCACACTGGTATCAGCCCAGCTGCATTGGCCATAGTAAGTCAGACCAGCAATAAGATTCTTCTGGATCTCACGGTATTATAGCTGGGGGAAAAAGGGTGTTGAAAACTCACTGGTGCTGCCCACCCACTTCACAGACCACATCTGCTTGTGCCAAGGCAACTGCAGCGACTGCACGCTGCTGTGCTAGGGCATGTCAAGTTTGGCCACACAATGTGTATAAGCATAGTTTTAGGAGGGCAGGCTAGAAAAAACACCCAGAAGTCTAAGCATCCAAGCAATGCTCTCAAGAGGTTCCCCAGAACAGATAAACCACTCAAAAAAAAAGTCAAAGCCAACCCAGGATTTGGCATGTGACAGCAATGCAACAACGGTCTCAACAACACCATGTCCATCAACCCTTGCACATCCACAGCTCAGGCTCAGCTCCCTCCCTTGCCAGAGCACCCAGATCCCATCACTCAATCAGGACAAAGACTCTCTCCCAGCTCTTACATTCAGCTTCTACAGCAGCCTCAGCTCCTGCCCCACTTCTGGTCACACCATTTTGCCAGTCTCTGAAGCTGGGACAAACCACGAGGTCCCCACTCCCAGGGCAGCAATTCCAGATAGGATGCAGCTCCCAACTTCAAGGCTGTGAGAGGCAAAGAGCTAAAAAAAAAAAAAAATGGAGCATGACCATTGCTTAAGGGTGAGCACTGAGTGGACATCCTACTGGCCTGGAGAGAAATATTCCCCCTCCTAGCAAAGATTCTCCCTGAATTAGCAGCGGCAAGAGGTTTGTAGCAGATGCACCTTCTTTAAAATCGAGGTAGAAGAGGTTGTTGGAGGCTGTAACCCACAATCAGCAAAAAAAACTCCTGTATTTCTTACTTGTCTACTGCAACCACACTTAGTGAGATCCATTAAACGCAAGTTTTATTTTAAAATGTTTTTATTGGTAAGTCCACCATAGTAATTTACATATTACACAAACAAACCCCCGAAATGTGTTTCCCTGGACCACCACAAGTGTTCAAGGGGTTTCCTTTTCAGGTTATGTTTTGGGCTTTTTCAGTCTTTTTAAATGGTGGACAAACCTTAGTATCAATGTTCTCTTTCTTCGTGTCCCTTGAAGGTGTGGAGCCACCAGCAAGGACTGTGCCCATCCCTGGAGACTGTACTGTGAGCAGTGATTACTGACACAAGCCACACTGTCAGTGATGAAGGTCTTGCGGTTTACAGATGGATACCGTGCAATTTTTCTCCTACTAAACTAATCAAAATTGCATCGTGATCCACCCGACAACAGCAAAACAAGAGTTTTACCAAACTGGCAGATTTGGGGCAGTTCAGCCTGATGACAAGTCCTCCTTTCCTCCACAGGCCGGGACAAGTGCAATACTCTACATACAGCTACAAGTAATGCAACAAATCCCCACCCATGGAGAAATCAGTGCAAGGCATCTTCAAATCTTCCATGAAAGGAGAGGGAGGGGAAGGAAAAAAAAAAGCTTGAAAACCCATTATTCACCACAGATTCACCACCACCACAGTCAGTTTTGCATGGATTTGCACAGCAATTTTAGTAAGCTGGAATGCAAACCTGCAAAACTGACCGTAATCAGCACCATCTTCTCCAGCAACTGGTACTGGCTAGGATGCACTTTATCTAGCAGTACTGTAAGTGCCCACATTACAGTAGGTCCAATTCCAAGCTACCTGCACTATGAGCACTTTGATACTGCTAGGACAAAACTGCTTTCTGAGCAGTTGCCTTCAATGGGAAAAAACCCTTTAACTAAAAACAGTAATTGCTGAGCCAAAGCCAGATAGACATGGGTTTTTTTGGATGTGCAGGCAGCAGCTTGTGCCAGAAGGAGCATTTAGGGCAGTAGATTCTACGCTACTTCACTAACTGCACTAGATGCACCTTAACACAAGGACCATTTGCAGTGTAGCTCTAATGCAGCACAACACTCCTGGTTCCATCCATGCCCCGGAATCGCCACAGTAATGCCAGAAGTGCTTAAACTGCAGTAGATCCTTAACTCTACCTGCACTGTAAGCACTTTTGCACAACTCGAGGCCCATCACCAGAAACAAATTCTTCTATTTCAAGGTCTTATTTCAGCACAGCTAAAGCATCACAGAAGCATCTTGACTGAAGCACAGGAGCCACAGTACCTGCCAAGAGAGAAGACCAATATTAATGTTGCATAACACAAATATAGATTTGCTACGCAGTTTAGGAGAGATTTCTCTTATTAAAGCATACAGCAGAAACAGGTTCAGAGTTTTGAGAAGGCAGTTTAACTGAGGGCACACCAAATGAGGAAAGGTTTGTAGCTAGCTTTCCCTTGAATTAAGGTAAAAATTACTTCTTCCAGTTTTTAATGGCAGTTGAAAAGCACCGTAATGCATATCAAAACATCCCGGTTTCCTGCTCACGTGTTACTACAGCATGAGAGACACTTTAGTTAACCTTTCTCCTGGAGCTTTACCGAGGGTCTTGCATCACCCAACCACCAAACATTTCCCCCCCCAGTAGTGCAAGAAAAGTTCTGACACATGATTCCCGCACCCTCCACATCAGATAATGGAGTATATCTACTCCAGATGATGCCTGACCTGCGGCACAAAAGCGACGGACCCTCCGCATAGGAGGGGAGGGGGGGAAAAATTGCCTATTAACAACCTTTAATTTCCCTCCGGAGCAGCCGCGCTGTCAGAACCCGGCCTTACAAACCTGCGGGGGTGGGAAGGCTCTGGTCGGGGGTGCCCCGGGGCAGCAGGGCCGCCCCGCGAGGGACTCTCCCCAAAGTGGAGCCACTCCGAGTGCTGGTGGCGGGGGCTACGCGAGGGAGGGCCCCCACCCCCGCGGGGAATTATCTGCCCCCGGGCCGCCGTTATCTTCCAGCACTGACCATCTGCTCGGGGGGGCGGGCACCGGGATTACTCGGCCCTGCTCGCCACGTGCACGGCGTCTCCCATGCCCGGTACAACCGGAGCATCCCTGGGGGCACCGCTCGGCGCTGGCGTCGGCACTTTCAGAGGGGGAGCAGCGGCCCCGTCCCGGGAGGGGTCTCGGGGAGCCCCGCCACGTGCTGCCCGCCCCGTCCGGGGCCGCGCGCGGACGCCGCGGCGAAACAAAGCACGGTGGGAAATGCAGTCCTCCATTCAAAGCCCCAAAAACGCGCCAAGCAGCCCGCTCGCCCGCCCTCCGCACCCGCCGCCACCGCGAGGGATCCCGGCCCTCCCCGCGCCCCCAGGGCAGGGGGGAGCCGCGAGCGCAGCGGCAAGTTGCGCCGAGTGCGGCTCCGCACGGCCGCGGGCGGCCCCTTTGTCCCGGCCCGACGGGGCAGCGCGGCCGCCTCCCGCCGCCGTGTCCATGCCGCTCCGGCTCCCCTCCGTCCTCCCCCCCCGCCCGGTCCCGCCGTCCCGGCCCCCGCCCGGTCCTGCCTGCAGGAGAGCGCCGCGGGAGCGCGCGCGGGGAATCTCGCGGAGCCCCGACGGCGGCGGCGGCTCCGCCGAGCGCGTGGTGCGGCTCGCGCCCGACCGCCCCCTCGGCCCGCGCGCGCGCGCCGCCGGCCCGCCCCCCTCCGCACTACAACCCCCAGCGCGCCCCGCGCTCGCTGCGCATGCGCACCATCGACCCCCCCCCCCCGCCGCCGCCGCCATGTGCTCGCCGCGCGCGCCCCCTCCCCCCCCGCCCCACGCGCACCGGCCATGCGGGGGCGGCGCGAGACACCCCCTCACACACGCCCCGCATCGCGCGCGGGGGAAACACGCGTGGACCCCCCAAAAACCACCCTCCGACCCCCCCATCCCCAACCCCCCTTCCCCGCACCGCCCCGAGTTTCGGCCTCTCCCGCCGCCGCCTCCCCGGTCCATTGTTGGTGCCGCGGGAACCGCCGGCCGTAGACGGGGTGAGCGTGGGGGGCCCCGCGGTGCAGGGGAGCCGCGGGCCCACGCGGGACGCGGGGTAAGTCCCGCACACTCCTACAGGTGGGTGGCGGCCGCCCGCGCCCCGCAGAGCGCTGGCCGCCCCCACGCTCCCCGCACCAAGCCCGGGGTCGGGGGTGCCCGTCCCGCTGCGCGCCCCCCGCCCCGGGTAGCCCGCGCCGGCCGGCACTGATTGCGGCGGGGCTCGGGAAGGCTGCGGGGGAGAGAGAGAAAGAGAAAAGGAAAAAAAAAAGAAAAGCAATAAAATAAATAAAATAATAGAAGAGGTGCAAAGCGAGGCGTGCCCTTGGCTTGCGCCGGTTTTGAGAAGGGGAAACAAAAAAAGGAGCGCGAAGGAGAGAGCAGGGAAAGGAGAAGATAAACACGGTACCTTGGAGCCGAGCTGAGCCCTGGAATAAAAAGGGTTTTACGAAAGTGGCGCGAAGACAATATCATGTGATCGGGCCAGGGCGGCTCCTCCCGCCCGGCCAGCCAAAAACGGGGAGAGGGATCGGGGGGAAGCGAGCACATCCGCTCCCCGCGCCATTAGCATAATTAATTGTGTCCTGCAGCTGCGGCCGCCGCTGCCCGGCCAATGGCAGCCGCCGCCCCCGGCCGCCCCTTCCTCCCGCGGGGGGTTGGCGATGGAGGATACCCCGGGCAGGGCCGGGCCGGGACGGGGCGGGCTGGCCGCGGCGTTCGGCGGGGATGAGGAGTGAGGGATTGAGAATGAGGGGTTTCGGGGCGCTGGGGCTGCGCCCGTCCCTCATGGAACGCGAGCCACCGCAGCCGTCACGGCCACGTGTGGCCGCAGTTGCTCAGGGCCAGCAGCGCAGTGATTGGAGGAAACTTCGGTCGTTTTTGGGGTGAAAAGCCCCGAAATGACGTGGCGGGTCCTGTCCGGCCGAGCTGGGCTTCCACGGTGCTTCTGGCGGCTCTCCCCGTCCACGCACCGTGGTCTTCCAGCACCTGAGCACCCCAGAGGTGTATCCTGAGGGGTCCTGCTGCACCTGGATCAGCCCCCCCAGGCGCACCCCGAGAGGTCTCCCCGCGCCCGGGCTGTGTTGGGGACCCCCGCGCGGGGTGTTTGTCCTGCCCTGGCGGGCGGTCCTCGCAAGAATGCTAAAAATGTGCTAATTGTGCCCAGCCAGCGGCCACGGTTCCTCAGGGATTAGGTGTAATCATCTTTTTTTAAAGAATAAATGATATAAAATAGATTGGTAACGAACAGTTTTGCCCCGCTTCCCCAGGCGGCTCTGCTCGGTTCGGCGAAAAAGCCCCGAACGTGCCTCATCTCACCCCGATCATCGGGATCTGAAGTCAGAACAAAATGTCCCCATGGAAACCGGGCAGTATCTATCGGGACTATCGCACACAACGAGAAAAGGGCTTTTGTGTCCCCCACCCCTGTATTTATTACTGTTTAATTTCTTTATTAGAATTCTGCGTCCCCTTTCTCGCAGGTTGGAAGGGCGAGGTTGGCGAGGTCCTACGCGTCTGAGGCCTCAGACAAAGCGGCCGAGTCCAGGCGCTGCCGGCGCAGGACGGGCGGGCTCTGCGCAGGCAGACCCAGCCACGGGCTCCTTCTTCATTTCTTCCAGAAACTGCAATTTGTTACTTCGTTACAGTGGAAATCCTCACCCGGGTTGCTCTCTGTGCCCGGGACTGATACCGAATTTACTGGCTCCTGGTTTGGAGCTGCAGGAAGATGACGTGTAATGGAGGACACAGTAAAATTCGAAATTTAAATTTTGTCCGGATTAGGCAAAGTGCTTTTCTGAGGTCCTGACCCACAAATCCTAAAAGAGAGCAAAACGCTCAACACTGAAGTCAGCAATTTAGCATGGGTGTGTGAATTTGTTATCAACACCCCTGCAGAAAGAGAATAGTGAATGGACACAGTGATGGAAAATGCAAGTGTCCCAGTAACTCATATGTACATAACAGGGAAAACATTCCCAAAGAAAAGATATTTCATGCCTAACTGTATAAAACAAATTTTTTTAAAACTGGCAGCAAATAAGGACTAAACATGACACAGTACTAGAAAACTTTCTTCTTTATATTAAAAATGTTTTATATGCTGTGCATTGATTTTAAAGTATTTAATATAAACATTTGTATCATAAGCATATTCAAATCTTGTATATGAATAAAGTTACATGTAAGAGTAGGAGCTTTTACTCAATTCATGCTGCAAATTGATTATCTCTTTTTTGTCAGTTCAGAAATAAATTAGTCTTTGAACAAAGAGAGCCTGAAGATGGTGGAATAAGTCTACTTGAAGTGTTGCACAGATAAGATTAAATGGTATTTTTACATCCTCCTGCTGACCTTTGACTTGTGTTTTTGTGTATCTTGGAAGGGAGTCCTGGGGTCTGCAAATACATCAGTAGCTAAAAAAAGTAATGGTCAAAGAGAAAAGTGCCAGAACTTTTCTTAATATTTTAAAGGGTATGGTGTAGTGAAAGCAGTTCTCTGCCATGTCAGCTGGGCAGAGAGTTTTGATGCAAGCACATGGTGATTTATAGGTTGCAAGGTGGTGCTTGTAAAACATGTTACTCACTGTGGGAAGGTTTTGTTCCAGGTTAGGAGGTCTGTTAGCAAAACTAAGTGAGGTGCAATCCTTATACAGAGATGAGAGAAAAAAAAAATTTAATTGCTGAAAAACTTTCAGAGTTTGTTGTGAAACTCTATACCTCACTCTTACAACAAATATACTGAAATCTGAATTTTTTTTCCTGTAATGGAACCGCATGTGTACGTGCTAAGAAGATATTTTTGTTTCCTTCACTTTTCTTCTGAGTGCTGCAGATAATTCTGTTCTCTCTCTTCTTGGTTACTGATTCATTCATACTCTAATAGCTATGATCAAGGCTTGCCTTGGACTGTCTGCTCCACTTCTGTTCCCTACCAAAATCAGAATTATTGTCTGACCTTTTTCATACTGGAGAAAGCACAGTGAATTGTGCTGAACTATCCAAATGCATAAAAGAAAAGGAAATCAGAAAGAACTTAGAGGGATGAATCTTCATGAAACAAAAAAACTAGTTTTCGAAACAAACTACCCAAGATCAGTTCCTGTATGGAAATATTTCTGTCAGATTAATAAAATCTAACTTACTTCTCAAAACTTTGGGAACAGTTGAAAGCCTGAAGATCTTCTCCTAAACTTGCAGAACACCAGCATGAAATCAGTGTCCAAAACCCTATTTTATAGCCAGGTCTGAAGTCTTTCAGACACCATACTTTTTATACTTTTGGAAGAAAATGTTTGGAGAGAGAGGTCATCTTATAAAGAAACAAAAACCCCAAAGGAATATTTAGGAGAAAACACTTTAATTGTTAGCTACAGAGTTATCCCCCTGAAAAGAGGAAGGCTGCAAACTCTTTCTGTGAATTCTCACACAGTCACAACTCTGGTAAATCTTTGCACCAGTGGAGTTCCTTAAAGGTCTGTCTTCATTTGTCTCCTCAACACTTTGGATTTTTTGTGTAACTGTGGATTACCTGTCATGTGCTGCTGAACTGTCTTTATTATAAAGCATTCAGCTGAAAAAGATGTAGAATGAAAATTTTCTTCTTGTAAGGACAGAATAAAAAGAGATACTTTGAGATTTTCCTCAGTGTCAACGAAAAATTTAATATTAGTTTTCTGAGTCGTTGCTATGTGCTTGCACTTCATGAAAAAGGACTAATAATCGAGGTTTTATTACGGAAGATTTCACATTTTTGTCATTGTATTAGTAAAACATTTGAAACTGGCATTCACCTTTTAATTTCTATTTGCTTCATTTGTAAAACTATTTAATAGGGAAAAATGGGATACGAATAAGCTAAGTTACCTTGCATTTTAGCTAAGTGAAATATGCTTATAAAAACACTAAGCCCTCTCCTAAATAAGACCAGTCTACATATAAAATAAGAAACAAGGGTACAGTAATGGCATAGACTTCATGTCTAATTTTAATTTTTTTTTTTTACTGTATTGATTGCTGTAATAAATAATGTAACACTTGCTGTATCTCTGACATGCTGTAAAGGACTGCTGCATACTAATGTCTCAAACCTGTCCTTTTAGAAGCTCTTTGACAATTTATTATAAACATGTTTATTATAACAAAATTTAAATGTATAGAATGAACTCTTCCTCATTTATCTTCCCAGTTTGGTGGCTAAGTATATGTGTCTATATTACTTTGTAGTAGGCTGAAATTACATTTCTGTAAAGCTCTTATGCAATTTCTATAGGGTTTGATTCTGTGAGTTGCCTCCACCTTCATTATCATGGGAAGTTAAATGAATTCATCCTTTCAGTAGACTGAGTTCTTAATCTATTTCTTTCCCATTTCAGGTGGGTTAAATCCTGAAAACTGGATATAAGTCATCAAATTGAAAGGCAGCTACTTGCATGACTAAATGAGCCTTTTTGTGGTACAGGATAGGGCCATGTGTAATGCTGAAATTAGAAACGTTTCCCACATGAACTTGCTGAGGAATAGGGTTTATATTTTTTTCATGTCAAAATCAATTCTTGGAAGGCAGGGTTTTGAATGCTGGCCATCTATTATCTGTGTCAGATTCTCTGGATAGTCTGTCTTGTTAAACACCTTTTCAGACACCCCACGCATCCTCCTGCCATTTTGATATATCACGGATTATATCTGCCACACCACTGCATTAAACTCTCTGTGGTTTGAGATTTGCCTTTCTCATCAGAAGGTTTTTGTTGTGTAACAACTTCTCTGCTTCATTTCACTCCAGATGGGTGAGTTCCTCTCACGCACAGGTTTCCAATTTTGCCAAATATTACTGATATTTTGCTGAGTTTTCTGATTTGTATATATAATACAGCATTTTAATTGATGCATATGTCCCCACATATTAATTCTGAAGCACAGTTTCTATTTTGTAACAGGGCACAACTTCCCCTTTTGTAAAATTGCTTAATAGATTTTATTTCTCCACAGCTAGCAATCAGAATATATTGTGAACTCTCTAGATTTTGTGTAAATCTTTATATTTGGATGAGCCACATAATCCAAATACTTTTAAGTGCTTAAGCCCTTAAAACTGTGTAAATAGCTTAAATGAGGAGTGTGTAAGTCTGCAAATCATGAAAGCTGTCTTGAGGAGCGGTGGTATTTCCATCAAAACAAGCTACAAAGGCAGGCTGCACCCTGAATCTGATCCTACACGTTTGATACACATGGTGGGTAGTTTGGACATGACTGCTCCCGCTGATGCTTCAGCCCATCCATAGGTCCAGGGCAGGGAGAATTGGCCCCAGCCCTGAACACACCTCTGTGCACACTCTGAACTCCTCCTTCAGGGCAGGGGAACTAAACAGGACTGGTTTAACCTTTTTTTCTGTGCATAAACTTAAAAATATGCTCAAGTCATTTCTAGATGAGACATCTCCTTCCAAAATATACTTCCCTTATACCACGTGGCATTTTAGAAATTAGTCAATAAATTACTGTGTGACTCCAGGTTACACATAAAATTTGTATTTTGTTGAGATCATTAACTGTTACTGCAGGATGATGCACAGCATTGCCTGCATTTTTCTCTGAAATCCACATATATTATCAGTATTTGATGTAAGGACGTGATGAGAAGACCCAGGGACCAGACCTTGTCTTCATGTTTCCATTGTGTCCTGTGGTTTGTACACTGATCTCAGGGAAGACATGTACCTCTCCCCTGTTGATCAGACAGTGTGCACTCAAGGGAGTCAAGCAAGTATTAGAGAGCTGTTTCTGTCAGGCAGCCTCTGAGAAGAGGCAGAGGTTTGGGTATTGTACATGTAAGAAATCTGGGAGTTTACACACATACCTGATCATCATACACAGCAAAAAACCAGCTGGTACTTTTTTCCACTCTTGAGTTCCAACAGTTGCATGCAATAGGAAATGCAAGGATTCCTCTCTTTTTTTCAGCAGAAACATGAGCAAGTTACAGACAGAAGCTCTCAGGTTGCCTGTTAAATGAAGACTTGTGGAGGTGCAGGGCAGGCTCTATAAACTGCCTGCAAATGGCAGGATGCTCCTCCTTCACCCAGCACCCAGAACATCCCTCCAGCCCTTTTCTCTGTGTAACATCAGTTTGTGCTTCAAGAGCACTGATCGAAGCAAATGTCATAAACAGAAATCTGTGTATGCGTTCATTAAATTCCAAAATCCTGCCAGTTAGGATGAGCTCCTTGGAGCAGGACAGTGTGAAGTAGTTTTTACATCCATTTGGGGGAGGTATTTCATTATGCAGCTTTTCAAAGTTCCCCTTCAGTGATTTCTCTTCCAAACACTTGTGCAGGAGCTGGGCACTGGCAGGTGCATTTCAGAGGTTGTTGCCTCTCACAGGAGCATTTTGTAAATTCAGGGAACAGCTGAGGTTACAGGTTAGTTAAAATACATTGAGATTCAGGCTGACTAAGCACTAGGATGTCTACTCCAGCCTGCAGAGCAGCTCAGGATTAGAAGGACATAAAACCATCTTAAACCGGCTATATGTTCCCACTTCTATGGCTACAGGCATTACACAGGATCTCACCTCTCATCCCAAGGCAACGCTTTTTTCCAGTGCATGTGTCATGTGTGCTCCAGATCCCTGCTAAGAAGATGAAATACATTAACAATAGTTTAACACATTTTGGGATGTGCATACTAAAAGGATGATCCTGTTATCCCAAGCTCAAAATGTTCTGTTGGGAAAGAACAGCATGACAGGAGATAAACAAACCTTACCACGAGGAAGAATGTGTAATTGATCTCAGCATACTGGGAAAATGTGCTTGCTTGGAGTAAAAAAAGTCCACAGATCCAGCCCAGACGGGAAATAAGGCTGAGGATGGTTGCAGGCTGGAGTTCACATAGAAACATGCAAAGATGGGGTTAAAAAAAAAAAATTCCTTTTAAGAAGGAAGCTCCTTTCTGCCTCAGAGTGAGGTAACTATATGTCTAACAGAGGGAAGGGGGTGTCATTCCCCCTCCAGAACCAGTCCGAGCTGCGAAATCCTCCGGGAAGCGGCTTTTCCTGGCTGCAGGCACCAGCCGGTGTGCCTCTGCCCCCAGGCTGCAAACAGGCTGAAGTACAGCACTAAGAAAAAAAAAGTATTCCAAAGACGAATAATATCCACTCGCTTTAATAACAGGGAGGGAGAGGGACATCTGGGGTGAAGCCAGAGGCGCCGGGGAAGCGGCTGGAGGTGGGGACCGCTGGCAGCCGGGACGCGCAGCAGCATCTCTGCAGTGGCAGTGGCAGCCCGGGATGCGATGGCAGCCCAGGATGTGATGGAGTCCAGGATCCGATGGGAGTCCAGGATCCGGCACCGCAGGAAAAGCTCCTCTGCACAGCTAATGAGATTGGCTCGCAGCCCCGGCCATCCGCGGGCGGACACAGAGCCTTCCGTCCGTCCTGCCACTGCCGCCTCCCGCCGCCTTTCAGCCAGGAGACTACAACTCCTGCTTCATCTGATGTGCAAAAAAATCATCTGTTCTGGCATGGTCTTTCCCTAGAAATTAGGGCTGTGAGTTCGGGAAAGACATCCGTCTCCCTGTTTGCATAAATTTACTCCCACTCTGTAGCCTATTACAAAGCAACACTTCTGTGCTGTAATTTCATTAACCCACAAAGAACACGAAACTGATGTGGACAAAAGGTATTTTTCCATGTAAATCACGCATCTCAAGACATCAGGTCCTGTCAGTGTTTAAGAACTGTTTACTGTGTAGCTCCTTACATGAAATTATTTCCTGGTTAAACATGAGCCATATGCAACCAGCTAAAGCAGATTTGCAGTTTACATCACAGAGTTGTCAGCTTTGCAAAAAGTAGTGAAAACACACAGATTATTGTGATTCAGCCCTTGAAACTCATTATATTTTACCTTTAATAATGCTCCCCACAAGTTTTTTTTCAGGAATAAAAAGTTAAAGCCAAAGTGTAGAAATTCATGGAGGCAGTAATTCTTAAGGATTTGTATTAAACTGAGTTAATAAATAAATCATCTAGTTCTCCCATCCTCCCATTATATATGCCCTTTTATTAAGTCTTAGAGAAAAATCAGACATGGTTTTCTTTAGATTTTTATGGAAATTATAGGTCAATTCTGCAAACACATAAACAAAGAAGTAATTTTACTTACGTGAGCAAATTTACTCATGTATCTAAATATTTGCAGAATGAGCCTTTCAAAAGCATAAATCAACTAAAAATATTGATATGTATAACTTTCCTAGTTCAATTAATTCTTGCTAGTGCTGACTAGCAAAACCTTGGCATTCGATAGCAAGAACACCTTTGAACAGCAAAAAATGATAACAGATTTGTTGGTTTCTGCCTCCTTCAGGATTAGGGTAGAATAAGGTGAGTTTAGTGCTAAGGCAGGACTCAACGTAAACCCAAATGTTCTGCAAACGACTTTGTCACCATAGCCACACTCATTTGTCACAAAATAGTATATTCTGAGATTTGAATCTATCACAAATATTTTATTCTCCCATGAAATCTTTAATAGAAACTGAAAAGAATCAAGTAAAAAAAAATAATCTAAATATTAAGTCTTAATACCAAATTATAAAACAAAATACAAAATGTGTAGCAAAATTCATTTACTATTGATTTTTCAAAGTCTCCAAATGGATTTATTGAAAAACTTGGGGATAAAAAACCAAAAATGCACAAAATTTAAGGGCAGAAAGCAAGAAAGCAACCAGCATGCTGGGGTTTCTTTTAGATCAGTGTGTGTTCACATGGAAACTGAAATCCTTAAAAGATAACGGCAGCAATCATTATTAACCCTGAAATCACATCTATCAGCATGGAAACAGTTGTAGGAGTTCTATGAGCTCTGCAAGGAGTGAAACTCTAACTGAAATATATGTTATGCAAAACAAATTCCCTGCAATTTCAGCTTAGAAATGTTTTTGAGGTACCTTGTGACAAGGCACTGGGTCATGACCCAGGTCTTGAGAAGCCTGAGTTAGGAGATGTTAGTTTTCCTTGGGGCTTTGTTTACCATGGACTTAGACATTTTGTATTATTAAGAATCTGTGGCTTATGAGGACATTCTATTTATCTTACCAGTCTTTTTTGATGGAAATGCCTGAATTTTCTTGGAAACAGGGATTTTATTGTGGATTCCTGGTGCCCCTTGGAGAGGCTTATTTTTCTGGACAATAGTTTTCCTTAGTGTCACTACCCTTTTGATTTCCCAATGGTCACAGGCTCTCAAGGTCGTGCAAAGTGCATCCTTTTGTTATAATGGACCCAGAATTTTGTCTTAAAAGGCAGAAAAAATATATCTGCGTATGATTTAAAGTATATTTTCTGCCATGTACCTCTGTGTTAGATTTTCACTGTTCTGCTTTAAAAATGTCTGTGCAATTTGTTAAGAACATAAAAGGTTTGAAGGCAAAATACAAGAGTACACTCAGTATATATATTTTTTAATTTACATGTAAAACTGAAATGGAGATTCTGCAGCAGGATTTTCCACATGAGCCTCTGTGTAATTCAAGCATTCAGTGCATAAGAGATATTGTACCTTACAGACTATAAAGTATTAAGAAAATATGTCTTTCTGTTTTGTTCATTTTGATTTAGCTTGACTTTTCCTTTCTACATTACTCATTTAGACAGATCCTATTCTCTTAAATTCCTCCTGAGGAGTGTTGTATTAAAAATGCTGATGACTGCCGTGGCTTTTGGCATCACTGCAGTTTGTGACAGTGCTTTGCTTGCCCAGAAGGGAAATAGTTTTTCTTTTTACTAACCAGAAAGCACAAAACTTTATGAAGACTGAAGACTCGGTGAGAATAACATGAATTCTAATGTGATTTTTCCCCCTTAAGAGTTGCTTGTTTGCAATCTCCTTTCGACCTCTGTAACAGCAAGTTTTGATTAAATGTGAAAAAACTCATCAACCTTTTAAGAGCGTTTAAATTCTTTACTTTCTGTTACAAGATTACACAAGAATTCCAGGTAAATTTATTCTTTGTTGTGTAGGAAATCTAGTAACTCACTTCACAAACTGCTTGCAACCCCGGCTAGGAATGAGAACAGTTTGTCTGCAGGCTGTGCAGGCGGCATGAAGTGCCCCAGGGCTCCAGAGGTCACTGCTGGGTTTGGGCTCTCGGCGAGGGTTTCTGGGGGCGGCGGCTTTGTCCTGCTGCTTCTCCCAGCTTGTGCACAACCAGTTCTAGCAGGATCGTATCCTCTGCTCTCCCTATAAAACCCACAACCAAAAAGGATTGTTAAAAAGATCACGTGCATTAGCAACGTGCCTTCAGGACAGTTTACTTGTCTTTTTCAAAAGTGATTATTTTACATATTTCTTTAGAGATGGCCAACAGTTTCAACATAAAATGTGTCTACTTTTAGCATCATTCCCTATGAGTAAATTCTCACAATCGGTTTAATTGTTAAATTATACAATTTTAAAACAATCTTTATTTAACAAAAACTTCTTCACTTTCCTGATACAAAAGCAAACTGTTAAAGCTACAGCTTTTTGAACTGTGGTTTTGTTTGTTTGGGTTTTTTCTCCAAATCTGCTGTTGCTTACTTTTTTGAAAAGTCTCTAAGGAGAAATGAGAAAATTCTGTTGATTTCATTTTTGCTTACAAGTAGTACCTGACCATTTTCATTGCCTAAACTTGCTCCGCTCACACAGCTCTTTCACTTTGCTCTGCAAATACCCGAGTAACATATAAACACGAACAAAAATGTGATAACTGCATATTTTACACATTTTTATTGAACAATTTTATGAGAAGAAAATTTCATTATAATGTTCTGAATAAATTACCAGGCAGTTCCCTGGCAAAGCTTATTAAAGTCAATGGAGTTTTTTCTCTTCACTGATTTCAAGTTGAATTAAAAAATGTCTTTGAATAAGACTTAAACAACAATAACTTAAAAAAATTTTTTCTAACAAAATATGACACAATAAATTATTTTCAGAGAGTGTAACATGAGGCTCACACATAATTTTATTTATCTATATTTTTTATTTGCTAGTTTTCCATATTTTCCAGTCTTCTGGGGAAAAAAGGCTACTAGGTTAAATCGCAGCTTTGCTTAATTAAGAATTTAAGACCAGTCCTTTTTTTTTACTTTTGCCTTTTTACTTGAAATGTTTTCAGGTCAAAGTAGAACTCATTCTCTAATTAAGCTCTTACATGCTGCTACATTCTAGTAATGAAAGAAGGCAACAAATTCACTAAATCCTACAGTTCTGACAAATCAAGTTATTTCCATCTGCTCCTACTTGCTGGAATCACTTCTTAAATCTACCTCTCCAGTTCCCACAGAGAGGACAGGAGGATTTCCATTACCTCAGAGTTACATATTTTATTTGTAAACAAATGATGAATTCTTAAAAGATTCTTTTTCCCATAGTTTTTGGTGTTTTGTTGGTGGTTTTTTTAAGAATATAGATTTTTCTCAGAAACCTGAATTCCTTTTTAGTTTAGATCTTTTTTTGAGCTCTGGATGATGCAAGCCATAGGCATAAACAGCTACACAAAGGAAACTGGGATTTTATTGTGCATTCCTGGTGCCCCTTGAAGAGCTTATTTTTGTGGACAATAGTTTTCCTTCGTGTCACCGCCCTTTTGATTTCCCAGTGGTCACAGGGTTCCAGGGTCGTGAAAAGTGCATCCTTTTGTTCCTCCTAGCCTAAAATTCTGTATAAAAAGGCAGTTAAAGGACCTTAAATTTAGTCAAGGCATGGAGGGTATTTCATGTAGCAGAACTCAAGCTGCAGGATTTGTTAAATTACAGTTAAGATTGCAGTTCAAGAGAAAAGGTTTCATTAAACACACAGTTCAATATCCAAACTTTAGTAAATATCTATTCATAAAGTCACGCAATTAATCCTGGAGTGTTTCTAAGCATTCAAATAATGATTGCCAAGCAGCAAAAAATTGACATTATTTTAATATTTAGCTGTAATTAAATTGATTAATTCATTTGGTACCATCTTTTTAAAAGGACTTCACTATGTATTTGTAACTTTATTGAGAAATACTAATTATTTTCTTCATTATCTAAATATCATCTTGTTATCTCTTCCAGTTAAATCATGGTTCTTAAGGACCCCTTACCCTTATAAAAAGACTAATGAAAACTAAATTTCAGACAGCAAATTTAACAGCCCACCTTTGAAATCTGTCAAGAAAGGAATAAGCACATTTCTTAAATATGTCTATTTCATCCTTAAAATAAGATTAATCATACCAAATAAATGTTATTTGCAATAGTCCATCTCTTTAACATCCTCACAGCACACCCCCATCCCCGTTTTAGCTTTTATGTTTCTGATACAAGGCAGCTCTTTAAGGGGAGGTGCAGTCCAGCATTTAATTGTTGGAATTTGGGGCTCAAAGCATCATGCCCTGGGTAAAGTCAGCTCTGAAGGAGAAGGACACTGCCTCTCCTTCAGGCACATCCACATCCTCTGAAGCAGTTCTCAAGGTCCCAGCAAGAGCAGTAGAAGGGTGGAGAAAATTGCAGAAGCTGGGTAAGAGCTGGAGCAGAGCTGCAAGGGATGGGGAAGTGATCAAACACGAGGTCGGATTGTGGAGGGAGACAGGCTGGGAGAGAGGAGACTCATTCCCTAACACTGGGGGCTGAGATAAGACTCCTGATTTAGTTATTGACAGCAAGTGTTGGAGCCTGCAGTGCCGTGTCACGCTCCTCTGTGCTTCAGGAGTCAGGCTGATCCCATCCTTTAAAGATGGAAAACGAGTTATTTCCCAAGGTAAAGTGTTCCATGGAAAGCGTGTTACCTCTGATCAAGTGTTGCTCTGTTTAGTTTCCTGATCAATAAAAAAAAAAAAAAAAAAAAAAAAAAAAAGAAAAAAGATGCATGCAAAACCTGAAACATTTAATTCCGAAAAGAAGCTTCACGGCACTTGTCAGTGGATTGCCACATGTTCTCATTTTCCCTTTTCTGCCAAGGCAGAGGCTTTCTGAGGCAGACAGAGGCTTCTGTGATCCATTCACTTCTTTCTTTTTCCTTTTTTTTTGGGAAAATAATCCATCAAGATAAGGATGTTTTGCTTACAGAAGAGCAGAATGCATTTCCCAACATAACCACTGCAGTTTGTAAATTAACGGGTTTTGTACTGAAATGTATACCAAAGCCTCCCAAATCTTCCCTGAAAAACAAGATAAGAGAATTTATTTAAAGCTATTTTCTGAATCCCCTGTAGTCCCTCCCCTTTCCAAGAATTCAACCCTGTAGTGTCAAGGTACGGTGCTAATTTTCCTAATAGCAGATGGAGTGCACCTGAAAATTAGAAGAAAAGACCAAGTGTCCACATCCAGAAGACATTTTCGTTTGTGTTGTCAGATTTTTTGTTACTTTGGAAATTGAAGGTATTTCTAATTTACCAGAATTAAATTAAACCAGTTTATCTATCAGCCACTGGAATCCTCCAATATTGGCTATATCTAATCCAGACTGGAGAGTTGCTACCAGATTAGCAGCCTTGAATCACTGATACTTAACACTGGATGCATTTTGTCTGGTTGAATGTATAGATTACACTCATTTATGCCATAAGAAGATTATTTCCTTTGCAATTGGTGGATCTGACATATAGTGAGTGAAGGTTTAACTTCTAATGAAGCAGAAGTTCCTGGCTGCTCCAAACTGTCCTGTCTTGTTTGATCACCCAGTTTTCCTAAACTCAGCTTGCCATTTCCATGTGCTCATCTCAGCCTGGTATCTCCAGCAACTTGAAGGGAAATTTAAAATAGGATTTCATAAAACAAAAAGAAACTAATATCAGACAAAAATATAGATTTTGGGGCTGAGAATGGCTTGTTTCTGTTCTGTTCAGTGCTTCCATTTAAGACAAGGACAGAAGCTGAAAGAACTGAGAGGAAAGGCTTATCCAATAAATGTTTATATATTGAGCTCTTGCTCAATATAGACCAAACACTCACTACTTATACAAATTGGATGTGCTTCATTCTATCAAGGTGTTAATTACATCCTTGGCTAAGTAAATGTTGAGGCTGAAGCACATATGTCACACATTTCCATGACATAATATATACATGAACCTGCATCATATACAAGAAAGTCACATATAAAATACACTTCAAACCACGTCATTACATTTTAAGTATTATTTTTATAATTTCGTATTTAAAGTTACATGCTACAAAAATTATTGTCTTTTATTACAAGCCTCAGGAACATATTTTATGTTTGTTGTTCTGATGAAATGCAAAATACCTTTAAGGGAGTATGAAGAGCTGTAATTGCTCTCCTGTGCCCTTTCAGCTGTGAAAGGGCAACAGTAGGCTCCCCCACCTCCATTAACCCTGTCAGAGGTTCATGCTGGGCTGTTCTGCAGGAGGACGGAGTGCAGGACAGGAAACAGTTTTTTCCAACACTTCCTTGGACTTCTGTGTCAAACAACCAGCACAACCCACTGAAATCACAGTTGTCAGGTAGAGACATCTCCAAACCCTTCCACTGCTCTCAAGGAACACAGAGCTACCTGCAGGAGGACAAATCTTTACTGAAAGGAGGCAAAGAAAATTCTTCTTAATATATAGTGCTGAACCTCCAGGAAAACCTGGGAACCCACAGAGCAAGGCAGCTCTTCACAAGTCAGATGTAAGAGGGTTGGGTGAGGGATACTTTCCAAACCCAAACTGCTTCTCCAACCCACTTGCATAAAAAAAAGAAAGAAAGAAAGAAAGAAAGAAAGAAAGAAAGAAAGAAAGAAAGAAAGAAACAAAGAAAGAAAGAAACAAAGAAAGAAACAAAGAAAGAGTAGAGAGTGTGCAATGCCAGTCACTCTGTCCTTAGATCTATGGGGTGAGCAATCTTTGGCAGAGGACTGAGGTAACAAGCTGGAGGCCGCAGTGTCTCTCCATTCCCTTCCAAAATGTGCTTGTCACTCCACAAATACAGGGTTTGACTGTGGATGCACCATGTTCCTATCACGTAATGATGGGATTATCTGTCCTCAGAGCATAGAGGTAAATGCTGCTATATAAGATCTGGTGTCTTCTGATCTTTTTTTGGCAGGACTGTCCATTTCCATAGCAGGGGGGTTGGAACTAGTTGATCGTTAAGGTTCCTTGCAGCCCAGATCACTCTGTGACTGTATGACTGGTAGTGTTCTTTCCAGCCTTGTTTGGCACTTCTCTTTGATTGCTCCTGTCCAGCTTTTGACTTACCTAAATAGATATTTCTTGAAGCAAATCTCCATCTGGCTTGTAGGGCTCCCCTACCCAAGTTGCAGGAAGCAACAACTTCCTCTGAGATCTGGCTGCAGCAGGAAATTTGATGAATTTCTCCTTCCCTCCTCTCCTGTGCCCCTTAGCTATCAGTTTAGCTCAGAGGTCAAATAAGTATTGTAAGGAAGCCCATTTTTAGGGCAATACTGAGAGGATAAGCTGCCAGTCCCGTAGACTAAGACTGTGAACCAAAATCGTTGCATTTCCAGAGCTTTTCATCAGCATGTGGCTGGAGAACAGCTGCTTGAATGTGGGAAGCTCCAAAGGCAGTTATAACTCATGTCAGTTGCTTTGAACTTGTATAATTTACCTCTGTAGTAGAAGAGAAGTAAGCTGCACAGAGTACCTGTATCCCTCTGGGAATAGTGTTTTGGTAACTCCTTCTGTTCCTATTTAATTTTTAATTGATTTATCCGGCAATTACATTGGCACAAATTACTTTTGTAGGTCACATTGTACACTGTCTCACATAGATGAACAAAATCGATTTCTGTGACGGGTATCCAAAGTTTTGAGATCGAGAGTTACTGTCCTGCTGAGGTTTCTGTGGCAAACCAGCTTGGCAGAGCTGGGTGGGTGCTTGGGGCACTTCCCTGTGTGCCCAGGTTGGTGCTGAAGCAGGACAGAGGTACAAAGGGGGGGTCTCCTTCAGTCTCTCTTCACTGAGCTGAATTGGCTGATTGCAGCATGAAGCAATGGCTGGAGTCTGAACAAGGATGCAGAAAAGTTCAGCTGAGGCTGGTGGGAGGAAATTATAAGTGTTTCTTTTTCTTACACAATACCACATCTTTGGGGAGCTTGAAAATTCACACTTTCAGTGTCTGACTAAATGTGTATTTGTTGTTTGGTTTTACTTTGCTCATTTGCTGCATTGGAACTCAGCCTACTTTTATTATGAAACAAATGTGTCATGGCTAATTGTGTTCATTGGTAATGTGGTCAGAAATCTGTTTCCAAAGTCTGGAGATGAGTTTTGGGATACACAGTTGGAATGAGTCAAAGGTTAGCATTATAGAGGATAAATAACAGTATTTACATTCTCTCCCTTCCTTCTTTCCTTCCTTCCTTCCTTCCGAATTCCGAATTCCGAATTCCTTCCTTCCTTCCGAATTCCTTCCGAATTCCTTCCAAATTCCTTCCTTCCAAATTCCTTCCTTCCGAATTCCTTCCTTCCTCTCTTCCTTCCTTCCTCTCTTCCTGTCTTTTCTTTCTCTTTCATCCTGTCTTGTTTCTTTTCTTCCTTTTCCCTTTTTTCTTTATCTAGCAGTGAGTTTGTTCTTAACCTGTTCCATAAAAGCACCACTCCGGCAAATTGCCCTACAGAAGCCCTGAAAGGCTGCTCGCTGCAGAATAGGCTGCAGATTTCTGTCATCTGCACTCCTAGTGCACATCACTCGTGTCATAGAATGACTTCAGGGGAAATTTCCATTCTCTTATGATCAATAAGATACTTGCCTGTGTGACTTCAGACTCCTCTCCAGATTAATTTAGTCTCTGAGCCCAGCATGGTGCTGACTTCTGAGACAGAGGTACCTGCTTGTTTGAATCTGGGCTGAAACAACTGTGCTAATGTCTGATCACTGCTGGATGAGGAGAATCAAAATCCCACAGAGGAGGAAGACAGATTCTATGATTATTAATCCTCAGTCAACTGAGACAGAAATTCAGGACTTCAGACTGCCTCCAATTTACACTGACCCTCCTCTAATGTCAGTGAGAAGTTTAAATGGAAACTGAAGTAGAAGACATCCCTTCTGCAGCATTTGTAATTCAATTTACTCATACCATATAGGAGTACCTCAACACCTAATAAAGCATCTCTGAACTTACTGCTGCCCAATTATTTAATTTTGGTTAAGTGAAATATTACTGCTGTTATTTAGTAAATACTTTCCTCATCCACAAATATAAAGTCTGTGCCAAAAATCTTATTCGTATCTCATTTATATTGCTTATAAATCTTATAAAATTTTTGATTTTAGATGATCCAATTCTGAGAACAAACAAATATTTACCATAATCCTTCTGAAATATATTTCACCTATTATAGTTGTTCTTATGGGATTTTGATGTAAATCCAGATAAAATTTGTTACTTTTCTGTTTTTAACAACAACTGTGTTTCATTTCCTCAGTTCAGCAACTATAGTGCAATAAAACATACCCGAAGAGATAACTTTGCGTAAACAGGATAACAATGTATTCCAAATTTTTCACTCCTGGAAGTTTTGATTTATGTCCTAATTTAGTTTCAACTCACAGGGATTTGGAGATACCCTTGAAGTTCCTACAGGAATGTGTTTCTGTATAAATGTGTCTCTGCTCAGATTGTACACAAAGAATGGGCTATGGCTGGAATATCAGGAATCCTGTAGGTCAGGATTAAAGGGCAATTGTCAGGGTTGCCAGAGACAGGCTATATTGCCCGTCTATACTCTGCAGAGCTTTCTAGTAACTCGGTGTAATGAGGTTTGACACCTCCACAGTTCTTAAATAACACTTAGCACCTAAACCACAGTCATGTTTCATACATCCAGATCCCAATGCAAATGTTAAAACAAAGTAAGAACCTCTGAGGAGCTTGAGTGGTGATGCAATTAAATTAAGTGAGTTTACAACAAATATAGTGTGCATTCCATAAATGTAAACATTTCAAACATAGGTCCTATAAAATTGACTGTATTTTAGAAATAAGTTTTCCTTAATGCATTAACTGTAACATTTGCTTTTAAAAGTGTATATTTTCTCCAACAAACTAATATCATACCAACAGCTTTAATATCACACCAACAGCTAAAACACAGATGAGCTCCTGTGTGTTTAGTTGGTGTATTTTAAGACCCCTACTCACACTGAATGAAACCTTGGTGAGTTTCCTCATGTCAAGACTGCTAAGGAGAAGTACTAAAAGTTTTAAACCTTTCTAGAATAAAACCAGTCAGCATTCACATCAAAGTGAAATTATATTGTTCAAACTTTTTTTTGCCCTGTGATAGCAAACAAACTTTAGGAATGAAGAGAAAACACTGGGAGGAGATACCTTCTCATAATTTCAGTGCTCAGGACTTTAGTCAAGCTAATCAATCTGAATCGCTGATGTTTGAAAAATTGTCTTGAAAGGGAGAAAAAAGAGTGAAAACAAACAAGCAAACAAACAAAAAACCCCTCTACAATGCAGCAATTACAAAAATTCTAGAGGAAGAAGAGTTCAAAAGGAAAACAATGGGTTCCCAAATTCCTTGTTGGAGCATATGAACCCGAGTTAGGAGATGCAAAGATAAACATTTCAAAGGAGGAAAGAGCAGGGGATTCTGCCTGCTGTGGGACTGGTGATTTAGATGTTGGAGCTGAAGAAAGCTTCCAGGGAACAGAGGGTCATTGTGCCTGGAATGCAAAGGCATCCGCAGCTTTGCGGAGAGAAATGCCCGGGAGCCGCCGGAGCTCACTCACAGCCGCGCGTGGAACTCCGGGAGAGCAGGAATGGGAAAAGGGAAAATGGGGTTCACTGTGGAGACCCCCCCCCCTCCCCGCCCCCCGCTTACAGACTCAACGGGCAAGATTCAGGAAAGATCTCGAAACTGAGGGTTTGAAACAAGGCTTAAGGGAAAAAATCAGCAAACTTCAGGACATGAATTGAAGAGTTGCTTCGGGCAAGAAAAGCAGCGCTTAGCTATGGACTGAAATTTGAACAGCCAAGTGTGCGTCCGAGCAAAATTAAAATAGCAGCCAAGCTCAGGAATAAGGTTTGCACAGAGAGGCGGGAATGCAGCACCACTCGGGAAAATAAGGAGCGAGCAGCTGTTAAATGAAGAAAAGTGAAGTGAATAATTGTAGAAAAATCTTGCCTGCCTGCTACATTAAAGCTTTATAAATAGATAACCCCCCTCCATGTTTTGTCCCAACCATTAAGTGACGCACTTGGTTACTTCGGGGTGAGCGTTTTCCAAAACACACGAGTGGAAGGAAGTCCAGGAGTTGCAGGGGACGGAAGGAGGCGCGGGGAGAGGTGCGGAATCCAGACTCGCGCCGTCGGCTCGGCTTCGTGCTGTCCGTCCAGAAACCTCCCGGGTCCAATGGGGTGCCCCCGGGCGCGGGGATCGGGCGGGGCCGGGGCTCCGCACCACACACGGCCGGGGTCGGGGGTGATTCCCGCTGGAAAGGGAACAGGGAAGAGCTCGCACAGGACCGGGACTGTGCTACCGGCAGCACTCGGGTCTCACACCGAGCTCCCGGCGGCAGCGGCGGCTTCTCCCGTGTTACACTCGGGAGCCAACGCACCCCCGGCGGGGCTCGCCGCGCCTGCGAGATTGTTTGGGTTATAAGCGCAGGCACCCCGGCAATGAAATGGCGCATCAGGCAGGCGGTGCCTCTCCGGGCGCTGTCACACAGGGCCAGGGAAACGGGGTCGCCGGGACCGGCTCTGCCCGAGGCAGTGGCTGCCCGCAGGTTTCCGCGAACCATGGCCGAGCAGGCGCGGGGGGAGCCGGCGGCGCAGCCGCTGCCCCTGCGGGAATAGCTCTGGGTTCAGCCGCAGCGGGACAGAGCCGGCAGCAGAGCGATTTGGTGCTCATTCATCGAACCACCCTAAGTTTAGTCACCACGGCGTCATGTGCCTGTCTTTGCTTCCCCTCCTACCCGCACTCTGTGAGTGGTTTAAAGTCTACCAGGGCACTCTGAGCCTCAGCAATTCATATTTACATGGGGGGCAAAGAGGGGTGGGATGGATTTAAAAATTACTCAGTTCAAAGGTATGGCTGGTCTTTGCCTGTCTGTCAGATCTAAGAGGAGTGAGTGGATTTTCATGAAGGAATTTCATGGAAATTAAATCTCTACTGGAGTGATCCATTCAACTCCTAAAGCTTCAGCCCAGTTTTGTATCCTGGATGAATGCCCTGCTGAATAGCTTGGTGGGGATGCAAAAAGCCACCTTAAACTAGGGATTTTTCTTCTGCTAAATTGACTTCAAAGTAGTAATTAAACAATAGCTAGCTTTAAAAAAAATCAAGTTATAAGAAGCTATAGGACAAAATTACCGTATAACTAGAAGCTGTGTTTTATGGGAGGGGGGCAGGGGGATGGGGTGTTCAAAATGGAAAAGTGACTGGGTAGAGGCAATTTGAGAGAAACAAAAATGGATGCAAGAAAGTAAAATGAATTGCACTGATTCAAACTTTTTGATGGTTTGTTCATTTCTTTTTATTACAGCTGTACTACAGTCGAGTCTGGAGCTGGGTAAATGGAGGAAGGGGAGAGACTGCAGAATTGTTTGGGATATTTTAAGCAGAAGCATCCAGTTCAGGGGTGACAGGCTGAAACAGCTTTCTGTGGCCTTTGTCCTGTGTTTGAGGCTTGTCTTCCCCAGGCTGCTCTGCATAGGGCTGAGCCTGCACAGCTCAGTATTCATCTCTGCTTTTGTAAAGCAAAAATGGCGTTTTTTGACCAAGGGCAGTCTTGCTGCCAATCTTCTCCCTCTTCCTCTGTCTCCCAAACCCACAATCACAACTGCATTCATATCTCTCTGTGATGATTTAGAAGCACATTTGACTTGAAGCTACCAAATGAAAACTAATCTCCTGCTTGACTCCCGCAGTGAACTCTCCCTAATTCTCTCCTCCCCGGCAGTAAAACTCCCTCACTTGCCATTGCTGATTTTCGTCCTTGGGGTCCTTGCTCTCACATGCAGAATGTTGCCCAGTGTTGCGCCTTCTTCCATCATGCCTGTTCTGGAAGAAGAAACCTGAAAGTTTATTATGCAATTTAATTTAAAATCTCTTTGGAGTGGTTGGTTTGGGGCCTTTCCCGGGTTTAAATGCTTTTGGGGCTTTATTCCCACAATTTTATTGAATAGAGAATGTCACCAAATGAGCTACAGAAAGAAGGGGAAATAAACAGCACTATTGCAGCTGCTAGATTTTCAGTGTGTTTAAGGTAAGGCTAACTATTTTAAAGTGAAATGTCCAACACTGCAGTTAATCTGCCTGGCACATTTTTTTCATACTCCCAGGGTATTTCTGAGCTCAGGTTCAGACTATGAGGCATGGCAGTGTACACTGGCAGAATCTGAGCCACGGATCTTTAAAATACTGTCCATCTCTTGACTTCTGACAAGTGAAACCATGGTAAATGGTACTCCAGGTAATGACTTACTAAAGCTTACTGCAGTCCTTAGGCTAGACTATCAAGTTTAAGTATTCCCAGTGTCCCAATGTTGTACTGTTAGCATGATAGTTACTGTTAGAAGAAAGCTCTTAAAATATAATTTACCACTGTTATATTGCTTTTCAAATATATTTCACAGTCTATTTGCACTGAGAATTGCTTTTTGTTTTTTAATCTTAAATGTAATAGGTTGCTGATAACTGCAGTGTGTTTCCATGAAGTGATGAGCTGAAAACTGGCAAGAACTGTTTGATGGGATATGTAAAATCCTGGTGAATTTTAGCCCACACACGGATACCTTTATTGTTACAAGCCTTTGCTATACCTGTCAGAAGGCTGGTTTCCTGCCAGGCAGTATGTGATAACTAAATTTTATCCTTGCCAAGGTGATACAAGAGTATGAAGGCAACACACATTGCCAAAAGTACTGGAAATGGAAAAGCACTTTGGACAACACTGAGAAGCCTCTGTGCTGCTGTCCAAGTAACAAATAGCAATACACAAAGACTTTGCAGTAGTGCTAATGTAATTTGCTGGAAAGTCCACAATTTCAGTTCAGAAAACCATGGAAGTTGCAATAAAACACAATGGCAGAGTGTGTGTTTTGTTTACAGCTTTTCTGCCTGGCTGTTCCACACCATTCACATAGACAATGTTGCTGGAGCGTAAAGTAATGAGAGCTCTGCAGGGTGGTTTGTATCAGCTGAGCTCAAAGCCAGCAGCTCTGGGACAAGATCTGGCAACAGATCTTGTGTGGGTGTTGCGTGAGAGGTAGCAGCATGTTGGTTGCTGATACCTAATGAATAATCAATCTCTCCTTTCTCACAGGCTCTCAGAATGTTACCTTGTGGGGCCAGGTAGGTTTCTAGACAACAGACTGTCCTGGGCCATACACCAGAATTGTCCTATTGTACTTTAAAAAACAGCCTGAAAAAAATGCCTCCCCAAAGTTGTGTCAATCCCAGCTGGGACTGCGTTGACAAGGAAGTGGTCCCCCTCCCCAGTCACACATTGTCACTCCCAGGCTCAGGGAGTGCTGCTGGCCTAAAATCAGTCAGACCAGGTGTCATAGGTTAGCAAGCATAGTCCCGGAAGGGACGTCCTTGCTAAGGGGTGCTTACAGTTTCCTCTGGGAACTGACAGAACCTATCAGCTGGCCAGTTTGAATATGGACAACTCTCTAAGCCACTTAAAGTTGTGACCACCTCTGTGATCCACATTTAAGAATAGGCAAACTCCCCCTCCAAGCTCTCTCTCGTTTCCAGCGCTGGGACAGGTGGCTGCGGGCCCCGTGTGGGGGCCAACGGGCCTGGCCAGGCCCTGCTTGGGCCAGGCCGGGCTGGGCCACGGCCATCCTGGAGCCGATGGGCCCTGTTCCAGCCATGGAACCCCCCCACTGCCTTGCCGTGGGCAGCCGGAGTGACTCGGCTCTCCCCCCTCTCCACTGCAATAAGAAAGATTCAACATTCCAGCTGCAAAGCTGCAAGGCCGAGGTGAGATTAACCCTTTTTATTGCTGTGAAGAGCTGAAACCCTGAGGGAAGACAGAGAGGAGATGCTTAAAGCTGAAATTCTGTTGTGAAGCTATGATATATCCGAGTATCCTGTTGTAATTTCATGAAGATCTGGGGGGTGGAGTGTTCAACTCATAAGCAAAAGCACCTGCGCTGAGATAGGCAGATGATGACACAGCTGTAATTTCATGAGAAGTTTGGACAGGGAGAGATGAACCAGATGAGGACTTTTGCTCCAAACGGGAAAGGAGAAAACCTCAGTCCCTAGAGATGCTCCCAGAGATAGTCCTAACGATGAAGATGATGAAGACCCTTTGCTCCCAGGGAAGGAGAAGGGCCTCTGTTCTTGTTTCTGAACGGCTCAACCTTAAAACTGTACCCCAAAAAACTTCAAGAGTGGACCCTCGAAAGCAGTTGTGGGAAAAGCTGCAAGTCGGGGGAAGGGACTCACATGCAGGCAGAGAGACTCCTCTTCCTAAATGGACTGAACAATATTTGGAAGTGGGCGGCTGTCTTGTTGTGATAATGTTTTCATAGCACGAGCAAGAAGAGACTTCTCTTTCTAAATGGACTGAACAAGGTTATTATGGAAGTGATAAACAGACTGAACATCTTAAGGGTTGTCTTTTTACATTGTCAGTGGGATAAGGGAGGAAGGTGGGGGGAGGAGGAGAGTTCTGAAGGTGGTATAATTTTTTTTTTCTTCTTTTAGGTCTGTTAATAAACTTCTTTATATTCTTTCAAGTTTGGTGCCTGCTTTGCATTTCTCCTAATTCTTATCTCACAGCAGATAAACAGTAATGAGTATTTTGGGCCAAACCACTACACTAAATTGGTGTTTCTGCCCGGTTACAAACCGAACCTGCGACACCAGGTTGCCAAGCTGGTTATAAAAAAAATACAGATGATCACTCGCATCTCCTCTGGGAGTCAGAAGGATCTATATTCTTTGTGATAAAGGATATAAACTACACATAGACAAGACTCAAGTCCCAGATCACATACACAGATTATCCACCTCTTTTGAGGGAGCCTGACCAAAACTACGGACTGTTCTCTGAATGTTTTCACTCTGAATGTCAAACGCCTATGTCTTACATACACTTTGCAGCTTTACTTGTCTCATGCAGGTATTCCCAGAGGACAGTCAGCAATGCCTCTGCCATTACTCACAAGTCAATGTTTTCAGATACATCTGACAGTGATCCCTAACTCATTAAGAAATCAACAGTGTTTGTTCATCCAGAAAGTTTAGGAACTGCTGGTCTAAGATATCTTTATTGTCTGACTATAAAGAAGATATTCTGTATCAAAAAACACAAGAGTGTATTAGATCCATAGCTGTAAAATCCTCTCCTAGATGAAAAACTGAGGTGTACAAGCTGAGATTGGTTTATTTTTAAGGACGTGCTGATGATTTTAAAAGTGTATTGAATTCAAATGAGGAGAAGATGTTTGCTGTAAGCCACACATGGCTTGAAGCAATAGCTCTGACAATGGCACCCAGAACCATACAGTGCTCCTGACTGGTTTAATTCAGAAACTTAAAGATGGTTATTTGAGAGTAGTATTAGCTATTTATATCTTAGCAGAAAAAAAATCTTAAGAAAATTCTAGAACCCAAATTGTTCCAATGTCTTTCACTGATCTTTAAATGTATCTTCTTTATACCTCTAGCCTCAATGGTTTGCATGTTCCAGTTACTAACTATAACCACAAACATCTGTTGTGTATTTAAAAGCAGGGTGGAATCTGCATTAATTACATCATAAATCAAAACAAATACAACTTGTATTAATCCTTTTCAGATTTGTTCGGAATTGTTCTATTACTTTAGGAAATAAAAGAATACAAAACCCAATGTTCTTGATGTTAGCAGTGAAGTCCACCTGGTTAAGCCATACATACAGCATTCATGTTTATCGCAGTTCTCTCCTTTCCCAAAAGAAGAATCTGAACAATGATTTATATTTCCCACCTCATAAATGGTAGGAAATTCTTACTTCTTATTGCCATTTTATCCTTGTATTTGTAAGATAGCTGATCTGTAATGCTCATCTCCTTTTACGAATTAGTTTGTGAATTGTACAGGAGCAGGACCAACTTGGTTGGTTGTGTCATGCTTAACTCTGCAAGATACCAGAGTACAGGTAAGGAATCAAGTAATTGAGATGTAGATCTCTATCCGAACATATGAAAATATCACCTCTTAAATACTTGTATAACATAGCAGTTAGAGGCCTAGGAAATAGCAGGATGCTGGCTGCAGTATAAGCCTGTAGAAAGAAACTCCTGCTCGTAAACCTTTGCAACCTATGTGGATAAGAGAGAGAGAAAAAAACAGTGAGATGGAGTGACATGAGACTCTAATTGTGGGTAAAACATGTATGATGTGAAAGATAAGAAACTGAGAGACAAACCTTAGGCTTAGGTCGGGAAAAGCATCTGTTCATGCCTTAACAGAGCATTTATCCCAGAGCAACAGAGAGCAGTGTGTGGCACATAGAAGATGCAGATATTGAGGTGACAGAACACTAAACCAGTGTCCTTATGGATACAAAGCACAGTGCATATGTGATACCTCATCCAGCTGATGTGCTGTTGTATTGATGTGCTTCTAGCTCAATTAATATGAGTTAGAGTGAGTAAGTGAGCGAGGAACCTCTGTATTTTGTAATTGTGGAAGATGAAAGAGCTGCTTCA
Organism: Corvus hawaiiensis; assembly: GCF_020740725.1. Lineage (NCBI taxonomy): Eukaryota > Metazoa > Chordata > Aves > Passeriformes > Corvidae > Corvus > Corvus hawaiiensis. The sequence goes on along the minus strand of NC_063226.1, from coordinate 7,319,292 downwards.
GGACTGGGAACACTGTACCTTATACACATCTTTATGCTAAAATAATCAGTAGTAAAGTAATTAAGGTTTCAGTCACCATTGGCAACATTTGTTCCTTTTGAATGGGATTTATGGGGACTTGTTTTGCTTCACTTTAGATTTAACATCTGGACATTTTGTAGCTGCTTTGAGAATGAAAGGAAATAAGATCAACAATCTTGTACAAAACCAAGCAAATGCAATTAAGTAATATATAATGGCTTTCTAGAGTTTAAAAGCAAGTTGTACAGTGAAAACAGAGAAGAGACTTGTTTGCCTGCAGTGTTTTGAGATGGAGCTCAAAACTCTCTGGACACAAGATCTCCTGGCACAGGCCTTTGATGTCCATATTTGACTCCAACTGGGACACTCATTATCATTTTTACCCTACATTTGAATGGCCATCAATAAAATTACGAGAAGTTTTGTTGGTTTGGGATTTTGTTTTTCCTTCTGATAAGATATAAATGGGAGTACCTGCAGGATGGCTGAGCCATTCAGTGTTCTCTTTTCCCAGGACACTTTCTACCCATTATCAATTTTCTTATTATTTCCATTTCTCTCCTGAACCCTTGCAATCAGTTTTTTGTGAATCTCCTTAAAGCCAAGTTGGCAGAGCTTGTCTTAGAATCTTGTCCCGTACACAGGTTGCCTTTGTTCCTAAGGTGTAAAGTGCTGTCCAAATAGAGAGAATGTGAGGGATGTTTGAGTGAGTAGCTGGGTTTTGGTTGGGCTGTTTGTTCTTGGCAGCTGCACAGGTCTCACCCTGTTTAACTTCAGCTACATCTTGTACCTAAACCAAGACTGCAGAAAGGGCAGGATTTGTCTAACTGCTCCTGTTTGGATGGTGCTTAAGTCACTTCAGAGAAATACAGCAGCTAAAGAGATACTTTTTTTAGAAGATTCAACCTGTTCCTAAAATGATTTTTCTTAAAAAATTCCCCCCCCCCCCCCCCCCCCCCGGTTTGTTCTTACAGACCTTATATAATGTTTGGGGTTTCTTTTAATAAGGCACTGCTTTGTGGGAAATAAATGAGTTTTTATTCCCCAGCATTTTAACTAAAATATTTAGCTGCACACACTGAAGTCACTGTAAACTGGACTACACTGCAGCTGGGCTACAGAAAATCAACGAAGCTGATCATGTCTCTGATGAGAGATAAATGGTTCCTATATGAGTCTGAGGTCTATAAAGTAACTGGGTTAATGCTGAGTCTGTGACTAAATGACAACCTCCACTTTGTAACTTCAGTCTTTTTAGATTCTTTATTATGACATTTCTTGTTCTCTTGAGAAGGATGAAAGTAAATAATCAGGTTTGTGGGTAATGAGCCTGCCAAACCCAAGGCACTGAGAAGTTCTGAAAGCTCCTGCAGTCGTTAATGCCTGTGGGCTCCACACCAGTATGGTCAAAATATTTTACAATAAAGTTTGGATCTCCTTGTGTTGTCATTTGCCCCCTGAAATGAATTGGCTCATCATAACCTGGTACTAGGAATTCAAACTAAATCTGTGATTCTGCTGCACATGATCATTATTCCTGGGATCTCTGGCTGTAAAACATCACTATGACAAAACATGAAGTCCACTGGATGTGCTGTTTCTAAAACTCATTAATTCTTCTGCCTTGCTGAGCCTCTTGTTGAAACTGAGTGTGTAAGAACTCCATATTCCTGTGAGGTGCAGCATCCCTAGAGTGCTCTTAGATGCTGTGCTGTAAGGAGTAAAGCTACTGGCTGTGTTCATTTTAAGTTCCTTTATAAAGAAAGGAAAAAACACTCGTGTATTACTGTAGTAAATATTACTGTATCCCACAGCCATAGGGAGGAGGAGGAGAGAAGATCCAGCAGGCAGGAATTGTGCAGCAAGATTGATTTATTTAATTATTTTACAAACTCTTTTATAGACTTTTTGTTCATAGTCTAATTGGACAAAGGATCGGCCACCCCCTGGGTAGATTGGCTAGAAATCCTAAACATCTATTGTCAAAATATTTTTCTACTGTACCATAAACATAGTTCTACAAGGTCGCAGGTGTTCACAGTTTACAGAACTCCTGCTATTATCTTCTGTGAGAGAGAAAAGTATCTCACGGCTTAGAAAGCAGCAGGAAAATTCTTGCTAGCAGCATTTTTGTATCCACACTTGGGCATGGAAAATGGGGAATAAAATAGGACTAAATATCACTTTCTAATAAAGCACACAAACTGTAGCCTCCACCTCCATCCTGTGCTCCATACCTTTGATTCTCAGCCTTGTACTTGAATGTGAAATCTGTAGGATTCTCCCCAGAAAGCTTTTTCTGCCTACTCCATGGGTAGCAGGGCTATTCAGCAGTACCTGGCACTGCACTGACTTCAACGACAGCCAGATCAAACAACCATCACCATCATCCTTACTGTTGTATTTCAAATGTTACCCTCTAAAGCTCCTTGTGCCGAAGGAGGACAAAAATATTGCCAGAGGGAAACAAAAAAAATTGTCTTCAGAAGGAAGCACAACCACCAGAAAAGTTTTTTCAGGCAAAACCCAAAGCAATTGTTTTATGGCTTTATTTCCCTCCCCAATAGCTGATATTCAATAAACATTCACTGGTAAGTAAACACCAAAGAACACCAAAGAGCAAGGAGAGGTTTTGCTCAAGACATGCAGTGGCTTTTGGAAATAAATGAAGAAGCTTTTTATTACTAAAATTAATTAATTAATAAATAAAACATCAAGAACAAAATAACAAGATGGCAGAATAATTTCTGCAGGGATAGGGGTGTAAATCATTCATATATTGTGGTGTAAAATGGCAGCAGCTTGATAATTAAAATGTGTATTGGTATTTGGGTTTCTCATTATATTGTAATTTGGTCAACATGTGCAATATGATGACAATTTTGTAAAAAAAAGTGTCATTTTTATTTCTTACTGTGAGGCTGCGCCTCAAGTGCTGCGTTCAGTTCTGGGCCCCTCACTTTTACAAGGACATGGAGGTGCTGGAGCATGTCCAGCAAAGGGCAGCAGGGCTCCTGGAAGAACTGGGGAACAAGTCTGATCAGCAGTGGTTGAGGGAACTGGGGGTCTCAAGGAGGCTCAGGGGGAACCTCATCACTCCCTGACAGGAGGGTGAAGTGAGGTGCGGGCCAGTCTTTTCTGTGGTGTCTGCAGAGAGAGGACCAGAGGAAATGGCCTTAAGATGCCACAGTGGAGATTCAGATTTGATATTAGAAAAAAAATTTCAGTCTTAGGGTGGTCAGGTATTGGAATTGGCTGTACAAGGAGCTGGTCGAGTCACTGTCCCTGGAGGTGTTTAAGAGGCGTCTGGATCTGGCGCTGAGTGATGTGGTTAAGGATCACAGAATCGTTAAGGCTGGAAGAGACCTTTATGATCATCAAGTCCAGCCATCCACTCAGCACTGCCATGCAACCCCAAAAACACTAAACCACATCACCCAGCACTGCCACTGCAACTCCTGAACCAAAGGTGTGTTTAAGAGGCGTCTACATCTGGCGCTGAGTGATGTGGTTTAGGGGTTGTAGTGGCAGTACTGGATGGAAGCCTGGACTCGACGATCTTGAAGGTCTCCTTCCAACCTTGACCGGACCGTCCCGTCCCGTCCCATTCCCTGAGGCCGGGCCCAGCGCGCCGTGAAGGACGGCTGGGGGGGAGCAGCAGGGAGGCACCGTGAGCGAGCGCGCGCAGGGCCTCTCCTCCCTCCCTGAAGAGCGCGCGCGCGATGCCGCAGCGCCGCCCGCCCCTCACCGCCCGCTCTGCGCACGCGCGCAGCACTGCGGCTGCGCGGCCGCAGCAGCGCGAGTCCCGTGCGCCCCTCACAACGGCTGCGGGTGAGCGCTGCGCATGCGCAGAGCTTCTTGTGTGTATGTGCCTCCCGCCGCCCCGGCTCTCTCGCGCCGGGACCTCGCGGGGAAGCGGCGGCGGCGGGCGCGCATGCGCAGAGCCGCCGTTCCCCACACCTCCCCATCTTCCGTTTCTCGGCCTCGCAGAGAAGCGCAGCGGGGGCAGCGAGAACCGGGAGCAGGAAAGGCGCGCGCGTTGTCGCGCGTGCGCAAAGGAGGCCGCGAGCGGCCCCCCCCGCCAGGCTCCCGCCAATCGGGCACCGCCCCGCAGCGCCACCGCGGCCCAAGCGCGCCGTGCGTGCGTGCGTGCGTGCGCTCGGCGGCGGCGCGTCCCGAGCCCCGAATGAACGCCCCGGTCCCGGTGGGCGAGCGGCCCTGAGCGACCCGCGAGCGGGGACGGGCCGTGCCGAGCCGTGCCGAGCGGCTGCTCCTCCTGCACCCCGCCCGCCGCACGGGTGAGTGACCGACGACCGACCCGCCGAGCGCCTACTGTCCGCCCCGCCACCGCTGCGCCGCGCGCCACGGGCAGGCGCGGCGCCCCCGGGCCGCCCGCAGCCCCCGGCTCGGGGCCCGCCCGCTCTCCGCCGCTGCCGGTCCCAGGGCCTCAGCCGGCCCCTGCAACCCTCCGAGCGTCACGGCACTCCGCAGTACCCCGTAAGGGGTGCCCCCGGTGCTGGTACCGCCCCCCTGCCCCCTCCCCGGGCCGGCGGTGCCGCTTGTTCCGCCCGCCCCGGCCCGCGCCCTCCTTGCCGGGAGGATCCGCCCCGCCTTGTCTCCCGGTCCCGTTTCCCCCAAAATTTCGTGGAATCGGGAGGGGATCGCTCTTCCTGCGTCCCCCCGCGCTTCCACCAGTAGCCCCTCGGCCAGGGAGGGGTTGGGCTCCTGTGGTGCCGGCCGGGCCCCGCGGGGAGGTCGGGCAGTTCCTCCCCGAGAGATGCCCGTCCTACCCCGTCGATCCCCTGGGGAGGCGACGGCAGAGGTGCCGCTGTCGGCCCATCTCCCGCTCCCCGTGGGAGGATGTAAACTTTCCTGGAGATCCCTCAGCGCCGTTTGCCAGATCTCCCTGACCGCGGGCTCTCTCTGTGTCATTTTTAGTCACCTGCTCTGCTCTCATTGTTTAGGCTTTCGAGGGTTTGCTCTTCTCCCCTCGCATCTGCCCCCTCTTCGGTGTCTTTTTGGGTTTTTTAAAGGAAGTTGCATGTATAAGTTCCCATCCTACTTTTTATAGTGGCTGAAGGATGCTGTGTGAATGTAACTCTTGGATAAAAATTTGTATGGGACCTGTGATTTGAGTTCTCAGCCACAGAGCCCTACAGGATACTTTCCCTCTCCCCTTCTTCACCCACTCTTCTCCAAAATAAACCTCCCAACAATGGGTGATCGACCCGGGAAACTGTGAAGCACTTGTAAGTTCGTGACTCTGGTATCTCCAGTGAGCATCTTGGAAAAATCAGCACAAATACTTTCTGTAGCTTTTCCTGAGAGACCAAACCACTTCAGCATCTTCAGTGGCATTTTCTGAAGCTTGTTTACTTCTCGCATGTTTTCCTTAGGTGTCTGAAATTTTCTTCACAAATTTAAATTCTAATTTTTTGAAATACAGTTTGGGAATCGTACAGGTCACACAGCAAAACAAACTTTACAAGTGCAGCTTGTAGGTCACTGTCCTTTGTAGGAAATACAAGTGAGATTTTAACTCCTGTAATCAGGCTCCTGAAATATGTTTGGGCAATAAATAGAAATTAGAGTCCAGGTCACTTTCTGTTCTTTGGTGCTGAACAATGTTTCATGCACTGAGGGCATCCTGTGCCTGAGAGTCATTGAACTTGCACTTTTGTATTGGGAAATCTGTTGTCTAGAGCTCACTAAAGCAGCACAGAAGCTACAGGAGGGTGTAAAACCTGCTGCTTTAAAGATAAAGATGCTGTGAGGGAAAGAACTACATTTAATACCTTAGTGCACATAAGAAATGTGAATGCAAATGAACCCAAATTTTTCAGTGAAGAATGTTTGAGTGAATATCTAGTTTTGTGATTCTAGGGTATATGTAGCTTCTAATTTCTTAGATCAAGCCCATGGAAAACTGATCTGTATGGAATAACCTTTGTGTTTGTAGTATGTGCGTTCCATTTTGGTGGAGACAGTGAAAATCTCTCAGACAGTGATTCCACAGTACATCACTCCTGATCCAGTCTGTGGGACTCTGACAAGGCTGACAAACAAGATTCTGTCAACAGTAGATTTAATCACTACTTTTTGTAATTCTTACTCATTTGTTAGTCTTTTAAACATGGAAAACCAAAATATTGAGCTGTTTTTAAGTTGCATTTTTTTTCTTATTCCAATGAAATGTAGCTTGGTCTTGGCAAACTAGATTAGTTGCTCTGGGTGATTCAACTAGAGAGATGAAAACAGAATTTTGAGTGCTTGCATTCAGAATTGTGGGGCTGTAGCTGCATAACTTGGTTCATCTTTCTCAGAAAATGTGTTTTGTTTCTTTTTTTAAGGGACAGGTTAAGTGCATTTTGGCACAAAGAAAAGTGATCTGAGAGTAGTGTTTTCTCACATTTATGAGAAAACAAATATAATTTGTGGACATGTCTATTGATGTTTCTCATGCTCAGGTTTTTTTGTACAGTCTTTAAAAATGTATAAATAGTGTTAATGCCCAGTGATACAGAAAAAAACCAAATGCAAAGAATGCAGGGTTGGAAAGAAAACCTTTAGATATCCTTGTAAAATGCTTTCAGAGTAATTTAATCTGATGGTGAAAAGAACGTGAATTTCCTTGGCCTGTTTGAGTTTTGAATAATTTTTCAAGTTTTAAATTATTTATAATAGTAAAATATTTCAAAACGTTTGGTTTTTTTTTTTTAAAAACATCAACATCCATATATTGAGTAAAGATTGGCATTATTTTTAACTTTACTGTGAGCCTTAAAAAATCTAATTATGCAGAAGTACTTGAGGAGGCCAGGCTGTGTCAGGTTCTGGTGCTGCTGCAGTGACGTGTCTGTAGTGCACTGGGAGGTGGAAAGCAGCAAGCTGTGAGAAGGTTCTTTATAATCTTGTGTCTTGTAAAGTTATTTTTCCTATAAATTAAATATGATAAGAGCCACTTAAAAAATCTTTATGTGTGCTATAAATTATTTTCATTTTCTAAAACACAAACTTGCTGCTTAAATTGAAGGCTAGTTCTGTTTTAATAGTAATTCTTATTCCTGAAAGTCAGTGGGATCTGTGCACATGTACAAGGAAATTCCTGATCTTCCTTTTAATAACTGGTATCATTGCTGTCAATATTTTAATAATATAATCTGAATATAAAATGAAACAGGTAGACCCAAGTGATTGTGTGTGTATATACCACACTGTTTATACCAAAACAGAACTTCTTGCATTTTACGTTGTTTTGTTAGTATATTTCTAAACATCCCTGTGTGATTTATGTTGAGGTATTCAATGTGAGATGTAAACAAGAAATCTTTGTGATATTATTTCCTACTTGTCTTTTGTAGGTCTTTTTCTGCTCCCAAACATTATTTAAGTTCAAAAAATTACCCAGATTTTTATTTTTTAATATATATATATCTATCTTCAGGAACCATGCTTTCTCCTCAGAAGGTTTTACAGAATAGTCTTGTTTTATTTTTTCTTTAGAAGAATACAGTATAATAATTCTTTTGTGTTTAACACTTAAGGATTCTGTATTGCCACTGCAAAAGGGTGTGACTGGTTTATCCAGATAGGCACATATTTTGTGCAAATCAGCAAGATCTGAAATCTTTGCTTTCTTGTTCTGAGTGTGTGTCAGTGGTGTAAACTGCTCTCAGAACAGAAAGCAAATGAAGCTGTTGGGAGAGCAAAGATGAGGGGGATAGGACAGGCACCTTTTGAGGCAGGAGTTGTGCAGTAAACAGTGCAAGGCCAACAGTTACAACTCAGTCTGTGAAAATCTGTTGAAGCAGAAGAACACAGCAGGAGCGTCTGTCAGCAGGAGGACATGCTCACGGAAACTTGAGGACGTTCCGTTGCTTTCGGTTAGCGAAGGAGTAAGTGATACCAGCATTATGAGCTTCTGACAGCACTGGGGAGCACTGGGTCTGCCTATGCAAATTCCAGAGACCTGTCGTGCGTTTTTATGCAGATCTGTGCCATTGTAGACCAGTCCAGATGTTTTGCAACTCTGGTCTTCTTATTTATGGCTGGATTTTACACTTTTTTCCAACACAAATATCAAACTCTATGGTGGCTTTTCTTACTTAGCTGAGACAAATTAAGAGAAAGGCTGAGGAAGATTCTATTGCAGTTGTGGCAAATTCTGATAGTAAGGTTCAGATCTCCAACGTAAAAAGCTCTAAAAGTCTATTTGAAGAAGATGATTTTTTTTTATTTCTTGCTAGATGTAGAAGCAAATGAACACAAACTTCTTAATACTGGGCCAAGAAGTTCATACACTCGTTGGGTGTTTTCACTTTTGCACAAGCTGTGTCTGCCTGAACTGGGCACTGTGACCTCAGTGTTACATTTTAAAATGTGTTGCTGGTAGCACATGAAAAGTTTGTGATTCATACTGAGTTTAATTTTAAGTTACTTTTCTGAGCTGAGAACAGCAGCTCTCTTGCGCTTACTGAAACGTGGTGTGGTACTGCCAAACTAACTGTGGGTCACAGAGAGGTTTCCATTGCAGCATCTTAGGCAGAGAGGTGTCTAAAATTTTGTTCCTAATACTGTTTGAGTAGCCACGAAATACCTCTGATACAAAAAATTGTAACATTTTTTCATGTCATCTCTACTCTTTACTCATCTGACCTGAGACTTTGTGAGCCTTTATGGCCAAAACCTGTGCTGGAGGCTGTGCTGGACTCTGGGTGTTTCTTTGCTTCTGTTTTTGAAGAAGTTCAGTAGCATGAATTTTGTTGCACGTACAGATAATATATATTTTCTACAAATTCCTTTCCTGTAATAAATAACTACAAAAATTAGTTGCAGTAACTTTTTTCCCCAACAATTCTCTTGTTGTATTTTCCACTACTTTTCCCTTTTCTGCTTTTGTATTAGCATCCGAAGTTTTATTTTAATTCTTAAACGTTTTCTTTTGCATAAAGAAAACTGCTTTTTCTTGCTGATAAAATTTCATTAAAATTTGGCAAAGTACTGCCTCTGCCAGTCGCTTATTTATTTGGATATATTGAAGTAGTAGCATGAAGAAAAGAGAGAAATCGCTTCCAAGCATCCAATACTGTATTTATAAAACTAAGTTAATTTGCCTTTTCTGGATGTTAACATGCTGATTGCAGTTTTTTTCCCCTGTAGCATTGAGAGGATTGCAGTGGCATTCTAAGGTCATTTAAAATCATGACAAGCTCAGTCGGACAGAAGAAAGTCTCCTCCAGACAAAGGAAGTGTGGGTTCTGTCGGTCGAATAAAGATAACGAATGTGGGCAGTTGCTGATGTCGGAGAACCAGAAGGTGGCGGCACATCACAAGTGTATGGTGAGTGACCAGGAATGGGATGGAACCGGGAAAACGCTGCGAACACGTGGAAAAGCCAACCAGGTTGGAATTGGCACACATGATTAACCACTACAATTTGGTGGGTTTCATATCTGTAAATTTCTCAATCACTTATAACCTTAAAAAGTAAAATGCAAATTTTGTTTTTGCAATTTTAGCTGTTCTCATCCGCACTGGTTTCTTCACACACTGATAATGAGAGTCTTGGTGGATTCTCTATTGAAGATATTCAGAAAGAAATAAAGAGAGGTACAAAACTGGTAAGTCCCTATTTTGGCTCTTGAAAATGGAAGACAGTATTTTCATACCTTCTATAAAGTTTGCAAGGAAGTTGTTCAGTGTATTTAATCTATTTAATATTTTCTGTGAGATTTCTGAAAGAAACCCACATTCTAGGGTCCTGGGAAGGGTGTTATTGTGCCTTTACCAGTATTTGGGCTTGCTGCCAAAATCTGGTTTTAACTACCAGATACACTTTTTGCTCCTTTTATACTGATTTAAAAAATAATGCTGTTAATATAGATGGCTTATGAGGTATGTGGGTACACTAGTCATTACAGTTCTGCCAAATTAAAGAGATTGAGCAGCAATGACTTTTTTTAATTCCTGAGAAGCTAATTCATGAAGATCTTTTTTTATTATTATTATTTATTTAGAACTAGTTGTTTTCCATTTGGGGAAATGAGTGAGGTTCTTTTGAAAATAACTTTAACAGATAATCAGTTCACTCCTCACATTAAAACCTTTCAGATTAGTTATTTAAAGCACTCTGTATTTACCAGTTCTTCGACCACTAAGAGAAGTCCAAAGTATTATTGTAGAACTACAATTTTATAATAATAGTCTAATATTTCATCCACTGTTTCATTTGAATCTTTTCCAGTGCAGGGAACTTCATTTGCTCTAATTAGCTGAAGCATAAATAGATAACTGTTTACAAGTCATTCATGTTGTGATTAGGACTCTACAAAGAAGATGGTAGTAAATGGAACTACTGATCATAAAGAAACTTTTTGATTCTCGTGTCTCTTAAAGGGTTTTTAAGGTTTTTTCTTTTTATGCCTTCAGTGGTTTCTCTTTCTGCATCTGAATCCCTTTATGTTCCTTCTGTTGCAGTGGCTCCATTCTTGTAGATCACCAGCTCTGTGTACTAGGCACTTTGTTCAGGGTTTTTGTAGAAAACCTGGGTCTAGTCAATCTAATGGATTCATTAGATTGACCTGAGTTGTTCCCTCTTTGGAGAAAATGTACAAGATAATTTTAGATCTTAATTTAGGTGCCTTGTCTCTGTAGCTGTCAGAAAGCTGCAGCTCTAAATCACTCTCTGGAGAAACTTGTCTTTCTCCATTGGCATGTAGGAAGTTTAAAGGTAAATGTTTGTCATTAGCCCAAATCCCTTCTCTCAGGTCTGCTTGCTGGTCTAGCCTGGTGTATTATGGGGGACGACATTCAGCAAAAAACCTCAGTGCACTGGGTTAAGTGAATGTATTGATGGCTTGGGCTCAGCTTGTCCTCCGTAAGGAGGTGATTCTGGCCAGGTGGGCACTGACAGTGGGGACCTCATTACCAGAATGACAGTGACTGACATGTAGAGACTTTCTGATCATAATAGATCTGTCTTGAAAAAGGTTGTAGGTTCAAACCTTGGTAGGCCAGTCACAAAAGCTTATGAAGTCTAAATATCTGGAAGTACAAGTCACTGATCTCTTAATTAATTATCTGTATTATTTCTAGTGTCTGTGCATGGGAAGGTTTTTTTTAAAGAACATACCTAATTTGCAGCTTATCAAACTTCATATATACCCAATATAAATTGAGAGTTAGTGACCATTTGGACAGCAGACACGTGCCAATGGAATAAGTATTTTATTACTTATTGTGTACTCTGTTTTACAGACACATCATGGTGTTCATAAAAAGAAAGTTTTCTTTTAGTCATTTCTGGCTTTCAAAAAACTGAAGTACTGACTAAACTTGATTGGCTGGATACATAAGCCTAGGCTTTTCTAAAGGACTTTGATCAGCAGTTACTAGATAAGCAACCATAATGTATAACAGATTTATGAGATAAAATGCCCATACAAATTAGATAACAACTAGAGAACAGTATATAACTGTACCATTTCAGAGCTTGCAGAGGAGTAAATGGAGATGATCCAAAGCTTTGACATTTTTACTGTTCAGTTGACTTCGTTAAAATTGAAAAACAGGCTGGTGGTATATTTGGTAACTTTGGTGGTATATTTTTTTGGCATATTGGAGAGTAGCAAGACGAACTTGACTAAACAAGTGCAGTGGACAAAAAATGTATCCACAGAGATGTACATATGTATATATAGGGAATATCCTACATTGCATACTTAGATTTGGAATTGATTGTAACCTTTTGGGGCATGGGCAATATGCAGGATACAAAGAAAAAGCTCCAGTTGTCCTGGGAGGTGAGTTTAATGGGAAATCCTGATATTTTGGGGAATATTAAGTCAGTAGAGAGCAATACAGAGAAAAATCTTGTGATATTGTCAATTACTTCCTTTCCTACCACAGTACAAGAAGAACCATGAACAATTTAGAAGGCAAATAGCTGCTGTTATCTATGTGTCTGATACAAGAAGAATTAATTAATGGGAAAGAAAAGTAAAGCAACAGCCTCACTTTTAATCTTTTTTGTTATACAAGTATAAAGAGCAAAATTCAGTTTAGTTGAAATAAATTCATTGTGTTTACCAAATATTTCACTAAATTCAGTGTTTTGGAAAGGACTTAAGGACATAACGTAGGAAAAAAGGTAAAGTTAGCTGCTGATGCTGAGGTAAATTTGCAGATCATCAGTATTTCTGACTGCAGGACTCATTCCCAAATGGGTGTCATTTTTTTTCCTTTCTGCCTTCATAATATAATTCAGAATTAAACAAGTACAATTATGATTTTAACTTTTCTGAAATGGTTGGTACAAACAGACTGTCCTTGTGAGAGGGATATTTAGGTGAATAGCTGTCACTTTCATCAGATACGTTCCACAACAATAAATTACTTATTTTCTTCTTTGAGTTGATAATGGTGGTTGAGTTGATAATGCATCTGATGGTTATTGCATTGTTGCACACTTGTAACAAATTTCTTAATTCTAAAATAAACTATGAAAAACACCTGAGAGCAGGAAGAGTAATACCAAGTGCATAAATCCATTTGTTTTGTCACCAGGAGTAGTAAATACATTATTTTTGAACTCAGAAGTACTAAGAAAAAAGTAGCATGAATTGTGTTTTCTTTTGCTTTCCAGATGTGCTCTTTATGCCACTGTCCCGGAGCAACCATTGGCTGTGATGTGAAAACGTGTCACAAGACATATCACTACTACTGTGCTTTGCATGATAAAGCTCAGATAAGAGAGAAACCTTCACAAGGCATTTACATGTAATTATTATTTATTTGTTATGTTTATTTTTTGATTTATATTTTACATTCTTTGTTTAAAAAACAACAAAGCAAAGCAAAACCCCACTTTGGAATCTAAACAAAACTGTTGCAGAAAATTCTAATTATGATTGTGGCATTCAAAGTAGTGATGTGCTAGAAAAGCATATTTTCACTGCAAGATTTGTGTATCAGTGAGTCTTACAAGTGGGAGAAAAATGTACTGGCATTTAAATTTAAAAGATGAGTAAATAATCTGTGAATCGTGACTGACTTGACAGTTTTCAACTACTCTGTTTATAGGATTTTATGTCGAAAACACAAGAAAACTACGCATAACTCTGAAGGTAAAATTATTCAATATAAATTTTTCCCATTGTAGAAAGATACTTGGTTAAATTTAGTTTTTCTGGAGAATATAAATGTTTTCAGTAAAAATCAGAGCTACATTTTTTTGAGAAACAGTGAGTTTGGAAGCCCATCAGATTTCTGTATTTTCTCTAAAAATTATTTATTGAGGTGGAGAAAAACCAAACCATAAATTTTAGGATGTTCAAAAGATATGATGCTCCATAAAACCAAAAAGTTTGGGTAGAAGTTATACATTCCCTTCTTGGAAGAAGTTCACTTATATTTGTAGTTAAGTATTCACAATATTAACATCTGAAATATTTTGTCAGGTAACAGCTGATTTTTGCTACTGCTAATGTTCCTAAATATTCATTATTTTTTTGACTAGTAAATAGAGTTTAACTCTTGAAAAAAGAAACACCCAATAGTAAATCAAAAGGGTTGTGATGAGTTCACTTACAGATAAGTTTTGGAATCATACTGATTTAAAAAAAAAGTTTTATGAATCCATTCATGAAAGCTGTGTATCTTTGCAGAATAGTGAAATGCCACAAATGTAGATAAATTGTGTGGTCTGTTAAAATTCGAAACTAGTTGTGCTGTTGTGTATTTATTAAGGTATTTTTCTCTTTTTCTACGGTATCTGAATTTGGGTAAGCAAACAGTTGGTAGTTTACTTTTTGCATTGCTTTCAACTGAAGTATCATCAGATTTAACTAATGAGGAGTATGCAACTGTTTGGTGAAGATGAAACTTCATAAATTACTTCAGTCTCAATACCAAATGTATTTTTAAGGTAATATATTGCTTTTTATGCTACAGGTAGTAGATTTATTAATGGTAAGGTTTGGATGTCATTTCAATGTTCAGAAATATTCTGAAGGCAGCAGAAAATATCAAAGAAAATGAAATTCTTTTTTTTAGTCTATTTACATAATTATTGTTGTGCGCCTACACATAAAACTAATTTTACTGTTACTAGGTTTAAAAAAGAAAAGTAATATATATGTTATAATTAGTCCTCCAAAGAGAAGGGGCCATGTTATATTGTAGTTTGGCGCTTTGTTTCTTTGTTTGGGGGTTGCTTTGTGTGTTAGAAGACACAGAATATGAAAGACATTTTGAGTCCAGAGAGATTAATCTCTTTAACTGATACTCACAAGTGTCTCAGTGTTTGAGTTGTAAAAATGCCTCTGATTCTGCATGGAGCTCAAAGCCAATGGATTACTTTTTCTGCTTGGGATTTCTTGCAGGATCTGATCTTGTGCTTTCATTTAAGAGTTTTCAGAACCCATTATCTCCAATTTTGCAGTGTCATTTTCTAACAGCAAAGGCTTTTAAATTTTTTATAGATATATTGGGAAAAATTAGTGGTTTTTTTATTAAATGTTGATGATGGTAGTTTATTAAAACATTTATCTAGACACATGTAAAGACACTCGTAGATTGAGGGTAGGAGAGAAGAAATAAACAATGTCCATCAGAAAAGCTGACGCCAAATAACCCAATAGTATATTATTTAGCATTTAACTTTGCAGTATCTCCAGTGAGCATCTTGGAAAAATCAGCACAAATACTTTCTGTGTTTTTTTTGTTTAAAATATTTACTTCTGTCATGGTTTAAACTTGTAGAAATAGCTTTGCACTTTTAGAACTATGTGTAGCTATACTACACATTTCTGTTTTCTGGTTTTTATTTAATATTTCACTGAAATTCCACCCAGAGCTGTTTCCCAAAGAATATGTTTTCTTTTTAGTCCATGCAGTTTTGGAAACTGTACCCATAAAATAATAATTATTTACAGTTTTGGATTTGATAATGCCGGAAGCTGGGGCTCTTTTGGGATAGGCCTCCTTTAAATCAAAGTAGAAATAAATATTGCGTATGCCTGATACAATGCTGTAAGTAATTTCCATAGTAATGGTATTTTGCTACACTGAACACTAATTAACTTTAGCAGACAGAAATTACAGGGTGGTTTTCAGAGTTTCAGAAGGGACTTGGGAGGTTTTTTCCTCAATACTTAAATGCTGAAGTTTGCTCAGTGAAATGACTACTGGAAGGTGTTGGATGGTGAGATTAAGCTTTATATATGCTATGTATTTCGTTTGTTTTTTGTTGAAAATGTGAGTGTCAAGGAGGCATTTAAATGTGAAAGAATGGCAGTGTGTGAAAACAGATAAAGGACTTGGCAGAGAAGAGTGATTAGACTAGGAAGGGAAACTAGATGTTAACATAGTGGCTTTCTTTTTTTTTTTTTTTTTTTTTTTAAATCTTGTTTTAGTTTCATTTTCATTAATCTTTGCTCCTAGCGATGTTTTCCTAACAGAACAGTTAAAGCTTATGTGTGGTTCTGTCACCCAGTGTGGGTGCACAGAGGCACTGGAACCATCAGTCCCTTTGTAATGGAAACCGCTCTTGGTTGCTTTTTGGTTGGGGATTTTAAAATTTTATTTTATTGGGGTTTTTTTTCTTGGTCAGTTCAGAACATCTGTGGGTTCTTGGGCTTGGTTCTTTGTATCCAGATTTAATTGTTCCAGTCCAAGTGTTTTTATTCTGTCAATTATGTTAGTGGATGTTCAAAGAGTTTTTAGGAGTGTTCGGTTTGTCCAGAACAGTTTATTTTCTGTAGGCAGCACTGCTGCATAACAGCAAGATTTTTCCTTCCCTTCCCTAGAAAATGGATGCTTCTGGGGGCATACTTGCCCAAGTCTGAGATCTGGCTCATGTACTTTTGTTAGAAGTTCTAGTTTAAAAAGACTATCTGTTAAACATTTAATAAAAGTTAAAGAAAACCTCTTGAATCCTGCATGGAAATGTTGTTGAAGGACCTATATTGGAATTAAGTTACTTGCTAAGACTTAACAAAAAGGACCTCATAGATGTTTTTTATTGCTGTTATGAAATTCAGGTGGTGTGAGAATTCATCAGACTTGGTGTCTGCTCATCAAGACAAAATTAATGAGTGATGGGAATTAATTTTTTTTCACTTGACAGGAGTTGCTGAACTACCTTCTGTTTCTTTGAATATAAAAATGTGAAACATGGCAGCAGAGTACTGTGCTCTTAAATTCGTTATATGTTTCAACAAATTGTTGGGTGTATCTAATTTATCTGTATGGCCTGGCCTTTAGGTGACATAGAATAGGGAAATTGTGTTTCTGATTTCCTTTGTGTAATTCAAAGTGATTTTTCTGTGCTGTGTTCCCATTATCTGGAAGAAGGACATATAGATTTTTGTCTTGCTGGTTACAAATTTAACAAAATAACTGAACTTTGGATAACAGCTTAATTGATAATTTTAGGCAAGCCGTCTAAGTTTTTGTGTACCTAGTAGGTTACAGGAATTGGTGCCAGTGCTTTTAAATGATCACAGTTAACTATTAGTTGAATTTCAGTTCAGTTGGATACAATTGCATTTATTCTTTTTGAAGAATGGAGTATTGTCGAACTATTGTTTTGGAACTGTTTGTTGGAATTTCTTCCAATGTACTGGAAATAATTGTTGAAAAATGAAAAAAACTGGCTTCTCTCAGTTTCCCTGCAGGTGGGACTGCCCTGATTCATGTGTTGAATTTAAAACAAATTCAGCTGATGAGGAATAATTTAATATAAACTAAGATAAGAATGTAATTTC
Organism: Corvus hawaiiensis; assembly: GCF_020740725.1. Taxonomy (NCBI): domain Eukaryota; kingdom Metazoa; phylum Chordata; class Aves; order Passeriformes; family Corvidae; genus Corvus; species Corvus hawaiiensis. Next base: position 7,302,505 of record NC_063226.1, on the reverse strand, counting down.
ATTCTTCTGTTACATAGTGGTAAAACAAAGACTAACAAAGACAGCCGTGTGACTTCTCTTCTTAATGTTTAAAGCTTGAGAACTGTGGGGTCAGAAAATAAAATTTAGTTTTGTTGTAGCTGTGCTCAAAGCCTCGCGGAATTATGTTTCCACAGTGGAAGTAAGGACATTCCCTGTCCTAGCATCCTTTTCATGTTATTCTAAAGATCAGACATGGAATCTGTGCTTCTCACACTGCTCAGTAAGTTGAGTCAGGATGATATTTCTCTGAGACCTATTTAGAGACACTGCAATCTATAGTGCACTGAGTTCTTTTCCAAAGTGCTGTGAAAACCAGAGACTGTCAGGAAAAACATCTGCAACTTTTTTGGCCTTCTGATTAGGTAACATTCTGATTCATCTTTGGATTCTTCAAGCAGTGGTTGTTCCCTGTTGCATTTTGTGTAGAACTGGTCCCAGCACAGGTTTGCCTCGTGGTGTTTGCAGTAACACAGTCAGGTGTAAATGTTTCTGTAATGTTGCATTTGGGGTCATTTTGGTTTTGGTGGTGAGAAAGTCTTCCCTGGCTTTGCTAACTCAGCCTGCTTGGTGTCTGTCTCCTGGAAAATGCTCTGGCTGTGGCATCAAATGTTTACCTGGTGTTCCCACAAAAGAAGTTTGTCCAGACGGGGAATTAGCAATGTCCCATTATAGTCTAATGAGGGTTTGTGCAGAAGCATCATATCAGGGTTTTCTTATGGAAAACCACATGGCTAATGGAAAAGGAAAAATGAAAAAATCATGTGGTGAATGGTTTCTCCTGTTCGAGGAGCTGTCCTGTGATGTTCTAATTCTCCTTCCCATCTAGGCAAGGTGTTACACAGAGAGGCTTGGTCAGCTACTCAACAAATTCATCAGACCAGTGGTCATAAGCTTTATGATTGTGCAAATAAGCCAAGTGCATGATCTGTCTTCAGTCTTTGCCAGTGTTTCTTTGCTTGAAAATGCCTTTAAATTGTGTGGTTAGTAGGTGTTGCAGCGGGGATTACTGCAACAAGTATATTTCAAACCAGGAGTCCCATGGAAAGCGAAGTATATATGGACAGATTCGTGGTAGATGTTTCAGAGATGTTTATTTCTCCAGCCGCATGGCCGGGGCTCTGCTCAGGAACTCCGCAGTCACGGGACCCCAGGATCCTTGGCCACCCCGGGGAACAGAAACCAACCAAAGGGAAATGAGACTGACCAGGGGCAGGGAGACCCCGTGCCTCCCCCCCAGGGCCTCTCTCCCAGGGCTCCATGGCAGGGGAGGGACCCCAACATCTCACCCGTTTTATTTTAATAAAAGGAGAATGAAAATAACTGGATAAACATAACAAGAACAGTTTCAAGACAAAACAAGCCACCCTCCTGAGTCTTTAAATGTCCAAACAGATTCTCTGGAACATCTTAGGGCTGACAGAAGGGAGACAGAACTCTCTGGGCATGCTTTGTGGGGAAACTGAGGCAGGAGAGGGTTTAATTTCTTCCCTCCCCCTTTTCATCCCCCACTTGGCATCGGAGAGGAATTGGAGGGAAATGGAATTGTATAGGGAAGCCATGGGATGAAAAACGGATTAGGAATAAACTGGGGATAGGGTAAACTTAGGAAAGGGTTCATATTGGGTATAGGGTAAAAGGGGAAAGTAGGCTGTGGGTAGGGAAATTGCTGGGATGGATATTGTTTATAATTCTGTGCATAACGGCTGCCTTTGACTGGAATACCTCCAGGCCCAGTAACATTTGCTGCTTGTAAACCCTTCTTTCCTTGCACTATATCAAATTGTACAACTTCCCCATCTCCTACACTTTACGCAGGTAATTTTTAGGGTTATTCCTTTTAATGGCAGTTCTATGGATGAATAAATCTTCCCCTGTATCATCTCGTGTTATAAATCCATAGTTGTTTTTTTACATTGTACCATTTCACAGTTCCTGTGACTTTCGTGGCTACAACTCCTCCTATCACGTGCTTGCGTGTTCTTCGTGGCTGCAGGTCCCGCGTGGCCGCTGCCTCGCCAACTCCGACGTCTCGGCCGGGCCCCCGCCTTGTGGCTGCTCCTCGCTCTCTGAGCGGCACTGCTCCGGTGCGTGTCTGGGCTCTGCGCGGCCCCGCGCTGCCATCGCCGCTGGCTCCGCGCCCTGTGAGCGGTTCCGCTCCGCAAACTCCACGCTGCTTTGAGAGTGGCCCTGTTTCAACTCGGCGCTGCGCTGCGCGGCTTCTCGTGTCGCTGTGGAAACCGCTGCTTCTCCCTCCGCAGGGCTCTCCGAGCCGTGTGCTCAGAGCGGGTTTCCACGCCGACCCCCGGTTCCTGGCTGCTCGTGGCCCACGGCACCCGCGGTGCCTGCGGCATCGCTCCCTCACTCGCGGTCGCGTGGCAGGGGACTCCGAGACAGGGATGGGGTCCGCGATAAGGCGCATGCTCCCGAGGGGGCCGGGCGCATCCAGCGCAGGCACCTCCGCCGGCACGGCTGCAGTCATGTGCTCCCGGGATGGCGGCCGCGCAGTCTCGGCCACGGGATAAGTATGATCCTCTGCTTTAGGGGTAATGGGACCATACAAATGCTCCTCAAGAGCTTCCCTGATTATAAGGTATGCATGGAAAGCTTCTCTTTGATCCCATACTTTATCCCATATCTCGTCCCAGAAACACCCCTCACAAGATACAGGAGTTTCGATATCAAAAAGTAAGTCTCGAGAAATATAGGAGAACCTTTTGAAAAGCCAGATGAAGAAATGTTCTAGATCTCCTGGTTGCACTACTTTTTTGTTTTGTTGTTCAAGGATTCCTTTTACTTCTAGATACATTTTTTTCTGTGGCTCAGAGAGCCCCATTTATCACGATTCTTCCATAGTCCAGAGAGAATATCCAAACCAAGATGAGAAGAGAGAGGTCTAGAGTGATTATGTTACTCACGAATCTTCCTCAGGGATGGGTGTCTTGCCCGCATTCCTCCACCAGTTTGTTGCAGCGGGGATTACTGCAACAAGTATATTTCAAACCAGAAGTCCCATGGAAAGCGAAGTATATATGGACAGATTCATGGTAGATGTTTCAGAGATGTTTATTTCTCCAGCCGCATGGCCGGGGCTCTGCTCAGGAACTCCCCCAGTCATGGGACCCCAGGGTCCTTGGCCACCCCGGGGAACAGAAACCAACCAAAGGGAAATGAGACTGACCAGGGGCAGGGAGACCCCGTGTCTCCCCCCCAGGGCCCCTCTCCCAGGCTCCATGGCAGGGGAGGGACCCCAACAAGTAAGGACTATTATTATTATTATATTTCTATGTTAAATGTACTTAATTAAAGAAATAATCTCAAGTACCTCATAACAAATAACTTTTGGACAAGAGTCATCAGTTCCTTGAGGTATCTGGGGCTTTCGGAAAATATGTTAGTGGCAGAACCGAAGGGGTAATTTAATTTTTTCCTCTCCACTCTTACTTTAGTATATGTTTCATGTAACTTACTCTTCTGCCATTGAAAAAGATAACCCAAAAATTATATTCAGCATTTTGGTTGTTAATTTCACATCGTCTGCTGATAAAAACTACTACTATTTCATGATTAGTTTACCTGATTTTGTATTTGCTTGCAAGGGGGTTTATGCAAATCTCTGGTTCTTATTATTGCTTATAGATGCATCCACATTTTTACTATTAAATACTGGGCCAATAAAGCTGTTTTGGGGGGGTTTTGACATTTCTTTCCAGTTTAAAATAATGATGTTGGCTCATACGGTTTATTTGATTTCAGCCATAGTTTAAGGAGATTGTACTCTAGCATGCTGAAATACTATTTTCTTTCCCTGTTGGGATTCCATTTCTCTTCTAAAAATCTAATAAGATTGATTTTTGCTCCTTGAATTTTTAGTTTCTCTTTTATCCCAAATGCACTGTAAAATATTAACCTGCATATGTGTGATTTCAGATTTATATAGCAGCATGTCTCAGCCACTTCAACACTCTATGCTTTGGCTTCGTTCTATGTCCAGTCCTACTTGAAAATACATTGTGCCAGTAGTTTTGGTTTTTATCTTCCTCATACAAACTCAGCCTCCTTTGTTTCTTGCTCTCTTACTCTGTTGTTTAAGGTAATATAGGATGTCAATAGAGCAGTATTTATTGTACACATCCTCTTTTTACTTGTTCTTTCATGACCTTTAAAGCGTGTACTTTTTTATTACTTTGCTTTGACATGGCTTTTGGAAAGGGGTGATTCCATGTGTATTTCAAGCTGATGCAGTATGGATCAGTGATATCTCAACCTCTTCTCTGCCAAGCCTTATTTTAAACAGCAAAACATGTTGATCCTTTTTCCTTCTAGTAATGATCAAAGGAGAATTTTTAGATTTTTCTCTGAAGCTGAAATCTCCCTGTTAAGAGTTGATGTAATACAGCACTTTGCCAGGCTTCCTTCTGTGGTGCTTTGTTCTGCTCATGGATTTCTAAAATGCAAATTAGGGGCTTGTTGCTACTCATCTTAATTTGCAATAGCATATTCCTAGGTGCTTTTTAAAATGTAGATTGTTTCCTCTTGATTTCTATCCTTACGCCCCTTCTCAGGCCATGTTGTTTATTGGGCTCTTTTCAGATCTAGCGTTTAGGGACTTCTGAGGGAAGCTCACAGAAACTTCCTTGGAACACTTTAGATAAAGTTATGTTGAGAATATTGTCATGATTTTAAAAATCAGTGCAGTAATGGGATATGGGATGGGGGCAGTTAAAGAGGGTGTTCTAGGGAATCTCAGGGGATTCAGAGGATGGGTGATACCCATGATAAAACATCACCTGGTCAGGGAGGAGTTGAACAACTCTTTGTGTTTTCCTTAGTTCAAGATGACATGGGAAGTTGGAAACACCCAACCATCAGATGCCAGGGATACAGGGTAAGCTGGCAGTGGGCTTCAGGGGAGGGATAGGGCACCCACCAAGTTGTAAATTAAACGTGAAGACCATCCAGGGCAGATGTGTTTGACAGCTGGTTACAGTCTCTCCCTGTTCTATTCTGTGAGTTCAAGGTGCTGTAAAAATGAGAGGAGCTTTAATGCTTTGATGTATCAGTCTTGAAGGACAGATGTGGTAGAGCAGATCCTCATGTCTTGTGTTACTCTATAGGTCCATGTCACTTGAAGTAGGAGATGTAAATCTTCAAGGAATTGTATTTTAGTGAAGGGGTCATGTAGCATCTGGATTTTAATGATGTCTGAACTTTTCTGAAAGTTGTAGTTTTGAGCACAGAAGAGGGGTTCTCCTTTGAGGAAAGCTGTGCGTTCTTCATACTTTCAATATAAGATAAAAAACCATCTTTTAAAAATACAGCATTTTTACTTCTTGTATCTTAAGTACACTAATAATTACAGACTAAAAAATAGCACTTAACTTACTCTATTAGAAGACTGACGTTTCTTATAAGAAGTTGGTTTTCATAAGGTGTGCTTGGTTTTTGGCAATTATGACTCACGTCTAGTTTTGTAAGTGGGGCTGTAAAGAGTTAAGGACATGCTTTAATGTTATTGTAGAAAATGTGGGTGGGACTGAGGTGGAAAGCATTTTGGCTGACAGAATTGACAAGGAGCTTTGGAAAAAATAAGGAATGGTTGTGAATGGACTATGTTTTGCTTCATCAAATACAGTAGGGAAATCCATTGAAACATTTTGGGAGGAATTTTTAAACTTTTTATTCATGTCATTTAAAGGATCACAAATTTAATAGTCACCTTTTTGTAAGACTTTATCTAGAATAACCATCTATGATTTCTGTAAATGTAAAAATAGAGACAAATATTCACAAATTTCTTTGAGTAATTGGTGGAGAGTTCATATGATGAACAAGATAAAAGAGAATTCTTTTTGAAAGAGGTTTTTCGTATTGTAATGAAATTTGCTACATGCAGTCTAAGAGGTCAATATCTAAATTGCATAATCTTGCTTGGGGAATTTAGCAAGTAGTGATAAATGAAAAATAATGTTAGATGGGAAATTCTGAGAAGAAAATGTAAAATGTATTGTTTCATTACATAATCTGTGTCATCATGTATTTTGTTTTTTCAGAGTAAAAGAAATGGTGCTTTTCACGTGCAGTTAAAAAAGAGTAGTTTATATACTAAAGTATAGGGATGTTGTTGACTGACTGATGTGTCTTTGTAGCAACTTGGGCAAATCTTTATATAGCTGAATAATCTGTAAGTTTAAACCAAAATAATTTGCAGATCTGTATAAATTTTAGTATAACCTGTTGTGATGCATTTGGATGAGTTTTCTGTCCTTCCTTAATAACTGAGTAAAAGCTGTAGCTGGGCCAGGGCTTCAGTCATCTTCTGCTCCCACTTGGTGGCTGTGGAATATGTTCAGCACTTTGACTTTAAGTTTTGTGCAGTTGAGTCACTGTTATCATGAGATAGAAAGGTGATCTGATTTTTATGTGATAATGGGTAAGAAAGACGAGTGCTGGCAAAGCAGCATTTAGTCTCCAGCTGAGATGTCCTGTCTGGATACTAAAACAATACGGCAATATCCATCAAGTGAATGTTCCAAGTCTTCTGATTACCATTTCCTTCTGTTTGAGGGCTCATACTGATGTTTGTGGTTTGGATTTTGAGAAGAAAAGTCCTTCATCGGTTTCTATGCATGTTTCTTTAAACAAGTCTGCTGAAAGATGTTTGTGGTTCGAACAGGGGTGGGTGCTACATATTAAAAGAAAAAAGGGAGGATGCTCCAGTGAGTAGGAAAGTTGTTAGTGACTGAATAGAGCTGGTTGTTAGATGCAGTTATCAGATATAATTTAACTAGATCATATTGGAAGCAGTTTTAATCTTGCAGAATTGATCTGTATCCTCTGTGTAGCTGTGAGTTGTCCAAAAGACAGTGTGCCCAAGTACTGGACTCAGCTCTGTATAGCATTCACAGCTCAGCTGACATTTGCAAAGGAACTTGTCAGGCCTCTTTGGTTTGTCTGTATTAAAAATAAGTGTTCTTATATTCTTAATGGTCTGTAAATACTTGACTGTGTTGTCAGTGTGGATGATTTCCTCTAAACTGGAGGCTGCTTTTAGCTGCAGATGTAAAAATATTCTATAATGACATAAAATTGTAGATTTGTTTCATGAAGGCAGAACACATTTCAGTTTTAAAGCTTGATGTTAATGTTATAACCCAATGAGTGAATTTTTTTCCTAAGTCAACAGGCATGAATTAATAAAGCAAGAAGAGAGGTGTTATTTGTGTACGCTGGCATACTATCAAGGACAATTTACATTGGAGTTATGCATCTTAAAATAATAAATTAATAGCATATTTCATGGGTGAAAATACTTTCCAGTTTCAGTGTAGCTTAAATGAATGTTATTTTCAGTGAAGGTGAAAATGTGTATCTGAGGACACATTTTAGGTCTGAAAGTAGAAGTTGTAAGAAACACTAAACCTTCATATGTTATAAAGATGCAAAGCTGTGTGACATATAAAAAGTAATGTTTTCAGGATCTGCAGTTGCATATTTGTAATAAATGGGAAAAAGGTGCTATTTTTATTTCTGACCAAAATTCAGAAAATACAAGTTGTGATTTTTCTTGTCTGGTTTTCGTGGGTTCTGAGGTTTTTTTGTTTGGTTTGGGTTTTTTCCTTAGTTTGTTTTGTGTAAAATTGTGGAGAATCTTATTTAATGATGTTTTCTGACTTCTAAAGCAGATTTAGAAGAAAATATCAATGAACACGAATTGGAGCCTTCGCCTCCCAAAGGAAAAAGGAGGGGTCGTAAGGGAAAGCCAAGAAAAACAAATTTCAAAGGGCAGTCAGAAGACACTAGATCTACGTCCTCACATGGCACAGATGAAATAGAAAGCAGTTCCTATGTAAGCAGTAAATATGCTAAACTTCTTAGAAGACAGAATTGCATAATTCTTCTCTGAAATACAAGTTTTATTAAAATTTGCAGTTGTCTGAGCCTCCAGCTGGTGGCCACAGGCTTTTAAAATTGCAACCTTATTTGTATCCCAGCAGTATATTTTAGTAAAATGTTTTTCTTTCAGAGAGACAGGTCTCCCCACAGAAGCAGCCCCAGTGATACAAAACCTAAATGTGGATTCTGTCATGCAGGTGAAGAAGAAAATGAAGCTAGAGGAAAGCTTCATATATTTAATGCCAAAAAGGCTGCAGCACACTATAAGTGCATGGTGAGTAACAGTATTTTTGTTAACCAGTCTGTTCTATGAATTTTGTCTGAATTGCTGTTTTGGATTTTAATACAGTACTCTCACATGTAATTATGCATGAGTATTGTCTGTATGCTGATGATCTCCTTAAGCACTGAAGTGTTGCAAAGTGAGCAATTCATTTATTTTCACTGCAGGCAATATGAATAAAAGTTGGCTTCATGCTAAGGGATGGAATTAGCTCAGGAAGACTCTTTAGCTTATTAAAAATGCTCCCTTAGCATCTAAATGCATATGAAGTATTTAGAAAGGAAAATAGAAAACACTTTTAACTAAAAGAATCCTTTCCAAGAAAAAAACAGCTTCACAGGCATTCAGGCACAATCTGAGAAGAATCCATGAACTTCATTAATTTTCTGACCTGTGGATTCAGGCTGTGTGACTTGAGTGTGGGATATGGAAGTTCTAGAAAGCTCTTGCCTTTAGATTATGACATTTATAGAACTGTCAGCCTGAATGGGATCTAATTGCAATGAACATGAGCAGACAGTGCCATCTTTCATATTACTCATTCTATGAATGAGGTAGGGCTTTGGGTAACTTCACTGGTTCATGCTGTACCTCAAAACGAATAAATAGTCTAGGCAATCGGTGGAGTATAATCATTGCCTTTCTGTACCCAGCCTCACTTAACAGAGAGCTGGTGTTTGCCAGTAGCTCTGAGTCTTACTGTAGCAAGGCTCTTTGTTACTTTGTGTACCTGAACTTCAGTTTTAAGGCAGTTAGAGCTGAATATACCAGGATGATAATGGAAGGGATGGTACTTCTGTGCTCCATTGTCATCCCTCAGGACTTCACAGCTATATTGACATCAGGGTTGAACCTGACATATGTCACAAGGAAGGAAATGGAATGTTCCTAAAAAGTTGAGTAGTGTAATTGATAATATTGCCCGTTTGCGACTTTATGTTTTCATCCTGTCATTATTTCTCACCTACTCCTCTGTCTTTTAAAATATATTTCTCCAAGGCAACAACAACTCTAATTAAAGCAGTCAGATGGGGATCAGAAGGAATACTTTAATTGCTCAGCACAGGGTTTTTCCTAGTTTGTTGGTATAGCACATGCTGTCTGAGATCACGAAACAGGATGTTCAGTGCTCAGTTATTCCTGCACAGAAAAAAATTCCAATCATGTTGGTGACCTGACATTATTTTTTGACTTGCTTGTTTTACAGTTGTTCTCTTCTGGCACTGTCCAGCTAACAACAACTTCAAGGGCAGAATTTGGTGATTTTGATATCAAAACTGTACTTCAAGAAATCAAGAGAGGAAAAAGAATGGTATGTACCTGAAGAATGTGGTGAATGTCTTAGTGATTCTGCTAAGATGTATGTAGCTCTGCCTCCTTCCTTTTATGGAGCAATCTTTTCCATCTGTTTCTAAACACAAAATTAAAATGTATTGTTACTTGTGGGAAGGGCAGCCAGATAGGAATCACCTTAATATTAGTGGTGTTTGGGCATGTGGTATTTGGGATTCTTTATGACAATGTACATAAATATTATTATCATAATATGATCCACATTAGCCATGCTGTAACTGTGAGAGAGTAACAGCTTTGGACCTGTGTTACTAAAAACACACAATGTGAAGCTGCACATAAAATTAGAGAACATGCCGTTCTTGCAGTGAATATATTCTATAGCATTGGAAACAAACCAGTGTTTCCAACAGTTTTGGTGTTTTAGGTAGGAAAATGTACTAAGGTCTCAGATGGGGATGCTGGTAAAACATCACACTGTGTTTTACTACAATTCAGGATGCTTTTAAAGTGCTAAGAAATTTATGGGGGATCAGGGAGAGAATAAACAACTAGCAATGTTGTTCCTTGGAAAAAAATAATATAAGACTCTTTATATATTAGCATACTAACTGCAGCAGCAGTGAAATAACCTTGGAAATGCAATAACATGTATTGCAATCATGTGCCAATTTTCTGTGCAACAGTTACAGGTAAATCCTAGTGTTCATATTTTAATGGGTTGGTATTTTATATCTGGTTTACCATGTCTTTGATTAATTTTTCATTGGAAGGATGATCTGCCAGAGGAATTACTCTGTTCCAGAATGGTAGCCATAAATATGAGGAACACTAAACTGAATACTAAGAGACAAAAGACTGAGCGGTTGAACGTTGCTGTTCTCTTCTTTCCCCTGCACAGAAATGCACACTCTGCAGCCAGCCTGGTGCCACTATTGGGTGCGAAATCAAAGCCTGCATAAAAACATACCATTACCACTGTGGAGTAGAAGACAAAGCTAAATACATTGAGAATATGTCACGAGGAATTTATAAGTAAGGACCTATGCAATTGTTGAATCTATTACACAAGTAAAGATATTTCATGATACTTTTTCTGCCTAGCTTGGCTAGTCAATATGTTCTTAAAAAAAAGAGGATACTATTTAATTTAAAATAGTATTTTTAAGTAATCGTTGACTTTACAAAATATTTCAGTTACTCTGCTAATTCAAAATTTCTGTAGTGTTGTAAATATGAGGAGAAAATTATTTGACTTGTATTATATTTATCTTCTCCAGTAATCTATAATCTAGATCAAGAAAATTGATGTCGTGATTCCTCCATATCGATGTGTTTGTAGCTTCCTTCCGGGGCTTTTTGGACCCCATAACTTTCCATCCTTCCTGAAGAGCTGTGACTTGGTTGCAGCTGAGTTGCTGCGCTGTGCCCACGAGAGGGCATTCGCCGAGCAGTGCGCTGGCAGTTCTGGAAAACTGGGATTGGTCACAGTTTTGTTGGCTGCTCTTGAACCTTGTTTTCCTTCTCAGTTTAACTGATGCTTGACTGAAAGCCTTGAATGACTTAAGAGTTTGCAGCTGACTTGTAGCACGTCTGAAAAGTAATTGAGAGGAAAGTCAGGTTTTGATGGATATTTTCAGTGTAAATCCTCACTGTTTCTTTTATTGTGCCAGACTCTATTGTAAAAACCATAGTGGAAATGATGAAAGAGATGAAGAGGATGAAGAAAGAGAAAGCAAAAGCCGTGGCAAATCAGGCACTGACCATAATGACATTCCTCAGCAGCAGCTCAATGGAAACTAGGTATGGAAGTTACTCCTGACAGATCTGTTACCAAGACTGAAACGCAATATACAATTAATGTAGTTTATTGCAGTGAAGTATTTAAATCTAGTGTATGCAGAGTACTTTTTATTGGCATACTGTAGAAGAATGGGGAGGATTTGTTGTTTTTTAAATCCAGCTGACTTTGTAACAGTGTAAGAAGGGAGGCCCTCATTTCTATTGCTAAACGTAGATGTAATGTCAGAGCTGCAAAATGCTTTTCTGTATGATTCTAAATTTACTATTGTTTTCATCATTTTTTAAACAGGTTCAAGGGACAGAGTTATAGAACTGGGAATGGCTAAGACATCATAACTACTAATTCTTTTAAATTGTTTTCTAAAAATCAGAAAAGGGTTAGTAACTTTTTACTACCCATCTCTGTTAGAAATTTCATTGAACTGCCTGAAACGTTCATGTGTGTGAGCCTTCAGTAAGTGGCAGAGTTTTACATGTCAATATTATGTAGTTTGTAGTCTGCAGTGTCTGGAAAAAATGAAACACTATATAAATGATATGTAATATGTACAGTGTCAAAAGTTAAGGCAGACATTGAAATGAAGTAAGATCTATATTTCTGGACTGAATAAAATCCTTAAGATTTGGAATGTGTAAGTTGTTTAGTGGATTCACACAATGAGGGATGGTCTTAGCTAGTTCAATTAACAACATGGACAAGTCCGTGGTGGCAATGAGCGGGTACTTTGTGAATTTTGCGTTTTCTTCCTGCACAAGTTCCGGAGACTGTACATGGGAAAGCTGCGCTGTTTTTGCTTGGGAAGCACCCAGTAGGAAAGAACTCGGTGTACACGAAGCACGCTTGAACATTTCAGGTTGTTCCTGTTGTGATTGCTCATTCCGCCCGGCATTGTTTGCAGGAGATTTACTTGAGCAGCTGTCGGTTCTGAGCTGTGAGCTTTAGAACTCATGCCAAAGGGCTGTAGTTCATTCTTTCCCCAACAACCCACCTCTTTCTGTGTCTTGATTTACGAAGAACACTTCACTAAGTGTAATTAAAACCTTACTATACAAATGTTTGGACTTCGCAGCCCAGTCTCTTTTACTTCAGAGAGTTAAAACTCTTAACTCACTATGGAATTTAGCCACCATATCTGACGTCCATACCTCAGGTGTTCTCTGTTGTGTGGAACACTTTATGTTTTGTCAAGAATGTGCATAAAGGTCCCATATTCTGTGAGAAGAATGAGGAAACAACCTTTTTTTGCTAGATGGGTATTTATTTTTTAATTGTATGACCACTATATGAGAAACTTCATGTATCATCCTTATTGTTCTAGTGATATTTTTTTTTCCTTTCTCTTTCAAGTCAACAATCACATCATGGAATTCTACTTGCTAGAATTTGATGTTCCTTTAGGGAATGATCAGATCTAGGTTATACCGAACCTAACAGAACAGTCCTCTGACTGCTTTTAAAACACCTTGTCATTTCTAATGGCTATTGGCTTCTTCAATTGGTCTATTAAAGCACATCCTCAGACTTAAATAAAACCAAAAAGCTGAATCTAGTCCACATGTTTGTCTGTTGCTACCACAATACCTTATTGTTTGTTTAGGGTTTTGACTTGTTTCACTCTGAACTCCCAACAACTCGTCTGGATTTGAAACAAGCAAAAGACACTGATTTGACTATAAACTGCTACATTTCTTCTGTGATTGGTATTGCAAAAACAGTTAATTTGTAACATGAGTTCCTGTAGCATTTTTTACTTGTATTTTTAAAAGATTTAACGTGTGTCATTTGTCTTCTTATGCATTCCCTTAATGTCTTGAGGGACTCAATTACTGTACGTTGGAGTTTCTAACATTTTACCTGTTAGAATTCAATCAATTCTCTTTGCTTTCCTGGAGAATAATGGTGTTTGGAAAGAAATATTGCTGTGTACAGAAAATATTCAGTTACTGCTCTAAACATGATGCCATTGATCATTTTTATTTTGTATTTGTAACTTTCAAAATTAAAAGCGTGACTTGAATTGCAGTGACAGATCGGTTATTGAAATTGTCTATCAAGGTGTTTTGTTTCTCCTAGAATATGAACATTTTTCAGCCACTCAGAACACTTTTAGAATGCAAAATAGCATCCTTCAATATTTAAATTATGTCAATTTGTGCCTCAGACATGGCCCTCCCATGGAAAAAAGGCACTTTGTTTGCAGCTACTGTATTTAACTAAGTTTGCATGGGGTAGATCTGCCAGCATACTGACTGTGCTTGAGACTGAGCTCTGATTCATTGTGTGTCAGTGGCTTAGTATAATATTCAGTCCAATAACTCACCTGTTATGGATAAACAACCCCATTCCATGCCTCAAAGAACCAGAACAGCACTTTACCTTCAGGTAGCAGAAAAGCTAGTGGCTGGTTTCTGTTACCCCTGTGTGCTGAAATGGCATGGTGAAACTGTCATCAATTCAGAATTCATGGAAGCAAAGTCAAAAGCAAAACCCTTTTCTTACAAGCCTCAAATTTGTCTTAACTGACTTCAACTCATGTATGCTGGGTAAAAGTGCCTTAAAATGTAAAAATTGTATTTATATGTTCCCAAGTAGCATCACCTGCTGGGGAGTAATTCTGTTGTGGTGTTAATATTTAGAAGAAATGTACCTCAGCAGTGTATTTACTGTACATCTCTTACGTCCTTAATTGTAGTTTTAAAAAGCATGACAATGTATGATAGTATACAACATTTACATCATTTTTTTAAAAGACAAAATATTGCCATTACTGTCTTTTCATGTGTATTTTAGCTTGGAATTTCAGACAGTCTGTCTGGATTTTTTGGGGGTTTGTTTTGATTTGCGGTTTGTTGGGTTTTTGGTTTGGTTTGGTTTGTTTTTTTTTTTGGTAAAGCAATGTAATCTTTGCAAGCATATATTGAACATTATTCTGGAGCATCTACTGCCTTCCCAGAAATGTTAGAAGTAATGAAAGTGCTCTATAGGTGAACTAGGTATGTTTAAATTAGCTAGTTAAATTAATACAGTCAATTTGTTACTGAGATTTTTCTTACTAGCCACCTTCTGCTTTCATCTCACAATCAGAGGATTCAACATTATGAATTCAACAAAACTTGTCTTTACTGGTTTCACTTTAATTTTTATTGTTATTATGATTATTATTATTATTATTGTTACTTTTTGCCTTTGGGCATTTCTTTTGCTCACAAGAGGATTGTGTGCTGTTTAAGATGCCTGGAACAGTCTGAGAAGGGAGGTTTCTCCCCAGCTCCCTGCACTTCTCCATTAAGAGATCTCCCTAACTCACTGTGTCTCTGTGGTCTCCCAGATCTGTGGTTGTGCTGTTCCCAGAAAGGACTGTACCAAGGAAGGACAGGCATCACATGAATACTGTTCAAGTATCTTGAGGATACAGCTGGTGCAGTGCCTGCGTCCCAAGGTGGTCAAACCCTGTAGCAGTGGGCTGTGCTGTCACTCCATTTCAGGGAAGGGGGAAAAGGCTGGTTCAGTGTCAGTGCAGCTCCCTAGATGAGGTGCACAGAAGATTTACTCCTTCAGCAGGTGTTGACCCACAGGAGTTCTGTGATAAGGCTCTAGTAGGAATCACACCTACACTCCACAAAGTTTCAGCTTTAGGTACAAAGAGCTGTGCTGATCTACAATAGTTTGAGTCTGCCAAATCCGGCCCTAAAATGTAGTGTAACAGAAGAGAGTCTGCCTCTTACTCCTGCCTATAGGAAAAAGAACTTCATGCTAAAACAGAGTGAAAAATGAAGAGGTGATAATCTGTTTGAAATATCAGACTTATCTGGCAGGTGATAATCAGTGCATTCCAAAAATATTAATACGCTGAATCAGATTGACAAGAAAATTAATCCTCATTAGATTAAATTAATCTGAAGAGAACTGAAAGTACACGATAGCAGTTAGTAACTTCTTCCCTGTCACCAGATTCCACTGTATTAGTGATGGAGCTGAAAAAACAGAACACAGCCCTTGATTTATACTTGGTGAAGCAGTTCCTATACATGCATATGTGTGCACAGCCATTAGTCAGCAGTGACATCTCAGCCCTTAATGAATCCTGGAGAGCTGGTGCTTGAAAGCCCTCAGGTTAGGCCAACGTTTGCAGCTTTTGCTCTAGCATACATTTACATTAGGTGTAAAGACAAGGAATGTATGGAAGAGGGTAAATGCATTCCTATCTACAATGTTATGTATATTTTGTTCCTGTTATATTGGCTTTACTTCCAAAGTTGTAGTTTGCAGTATTAGTTTCTTTTTATTGGTATCCTTGCATATATATATTCAATAAATGAGTTACGAATTTCATGCTTGCATATCTGTCCTTTTTCCAAAAGTATAACTTTTGAAACTGTCATTTTAATGCATAAATGCAGTATTTCCTATTGAGGTTACAGGCCCAGGAAAACATTACAAGGAGAGAGGTGAGAAGGCATCATGCTGACAGTGTGGCACTTGGTAACTCTGCGTGTTTGTGTTCCTAACTCTGCACTGGGTAAGCTGCTTTGGATTTACCACTGCTTAATGCGAAGTGACTGACTTGCTGGAGGTTCCCTTTCTCACCTTTCAAGAACTTTTTTTTTTTCAAGAGTGAATTGATTTAGACTAAGAGACCAAGGAAATGCAGAGTATGTATTGGCTTCAGCTGGGATAGAGTTCATTTTCTTTTAGTAGCTGGTACAGTGCTGTGTTTTGGATTTGGTGTAAGAATACTGTTGATAACAGTGATGGTTTAGTGGTTGCTAAGTAGTGTTTATATTACGTCAAGGACTTCTCAACTTCTCGTGGCTGGAGGACACAAGAAGTTGGGAGGGCACAGAGCCAGGACAGCTTATCCAAAGAGATATTCCCTACCATATGGTGTAATAAACTGGGGGGAAAGCTGGCTGGGTCTGCTGCTCAGGAACTGGCCAAGCATCCATCAGCAAGTGGTGAGAGTTGGATTGTGCATCACCTGTTTTGTACATTCTAATTTATTTATCATTATTCTTGTTATCATCATCATCACCATTATTATTTTCATCTTTTTTTGCCCCGTGTCTTCTCACTTTTAACTCTTCCAGTTCTCTCCCCCATCCCGCCAGGAAGAGCAATGAGTGAGCGGCTGCGCAGGGCTGAGTTGCCAGCTGGGGTTCCATGACAGTGCAAGTTAATCACACTGCACACAAGCAGCTGCATCCAGGATGCACTTTGGAACCATAGAAATACAGCATAAGAGATTAAGCAAAGGATCAATTGGAAATCACTGGATTTGTCCAAATACGTAACTGCCGAGAGCAAGACAGCAGTACCTTTCAGTGACTTTAAAAGTATCAAGAAATGTGCTGGGAAAACATCGTAGGAGAAAGGGCACTATTGACCTATTGATGAAGATTTTATTATTATGTCATCACCTTAAACAAGGAGTTGATTTAATGAGCACAGTAGGTAATTACTGTGACCTGAGAACAATCATATCCTGTCTGCACAGGAATTAATGTCAGGAAAAAATTGTCCAGCATCATGTTCAATTAAGAGTTGCCAAATGATCAGGTTTTATTGATGAAGTCATAGAATCATAGAATATCTTGAGTTGGAAGGGACCCACAAGGATCATCAAGTCCAGCTCCTGGCCCTGCACAGGACAATCCCAGAGAGTAATTACTGGTGCTGATGATCCACAGCCATCTTTGCAAAGGTTTTCTGAAAAGGGTATTCAAGGCTTCTGTTACCAAAGTCGATGTTGGGAGTAGTTTCATCACACAGGTTTTGATGCCATGGAAATTATTACTGGATGCATGTTTACTTTATTTGCTGGATTTTTTTTTTTTTTGAGGTTTAATCCAGTTACCTGAGATCTTTGAAACAAGTGCAGGATATTGTGGGATAGCCTTGTCTGTTTCATGGATGTGATTTCTCACTGGAATGGCCGGATACTGAAATCTAGCAGTAGGGAGGGACCCATAGGCACAGGAGGAAAAGACTTTCATTGTCCTTGTGTTGTGTGATGTCAGGGCAGAGCAGTGAATGCTTTGAGGGTTCTCAGGTCCTCACTTAGACAAGCTCTGCTTACTCTGCCCTGTGTAATGGATTGCAGCACAAGCACAACAACTGTAGTTGTCCTCGTGCCTAAGTCGGACACCCCATGTGGTAAATTACTTCCCAGCATTAGAGACAAAGGGATTGCTGTAACCTCTGAAGGCTCATCTTGTCTCTGCTTCCTCCTGCCTGCTCAGAACTCAGGGTTAATAGTTTAAACTGGAAAATTAATGGAAAAGGGAAACTTACCAGTGAGTGTCTAAAAGAAAGATCAAATTTTGTTAATCTGCACCAAGTTAACAAGCTCCTTGAGTAGAGGAGAAGCAGTGAGTGCAGCTTTATTTCAAGTGACTCTAATGACTTCACATGAGATAGCAGGGAAATGTGGACTGACACCAATTTAAAAGTGAGGTTATAAAAACTGTTTGGAAAACCCTACTCAGAGTAATTATTAAGAATTCACACTGCAGGGATATATTGAGGGGGATTCTCTGCAGTTCCGCTCTGATTTGAGATTACTTGGTATTTCCATTAACAACTTGGATGGCATATGCTGATTAAATTGTAGGGAGCACCAGACTTGAGCTAGCTACTGACTGAGCAGAAGACAAATACAATTCAGAGTAAACTTGACAAATTCAAAAGAATTAGCATGTGATGCACTAAGTCCAGCAATGGATTTGACAAATGCGTGTCTGTACACTTCAGCAGAAGCTGCGATCAGCTGAACAAATACAGGATGGGACAGAACAGGCTGCTGCGGTAGCAGTTGTGCAGAAGAGTTCTCCTGGGGTTATAGACAGTCACCAGCTGAACATGATTCAACAGCATCCTGTTCCTGAAAAAAAACCTCAAATGTTGTTACGGAATGTATGAACAGGAATGTAATCTGTAAGATACATGGCATGGTCCCTTTTCCTCGTGGTAGCGGAAAGCCTTTTTTGGAACATGGTATCTAGCTGCGGCCACTGCACTTCCTGCAAAATAGGGATCAGCTGGAGATGACTGGAGAAAAGCAGTGAGAAGGGTGACAGGATGGATGACTGGGCTGGTTTCAGGGTGATGGGAGAGATGTTTTCAAATCAGTTAGAGGTAGGTGCAAAGAAGGAAATAAACACTTTCTCCCACTGCTGCAGGTAGGACAAGGAAAAGAGATTCTATTACAACAGGAGATACTGAGCTGAGACATCCAAATGGGCGGTTGGCCTTGACAGCAAGAATAGCAAAGCTCTGGAATACCTTTCCTGGGCACGTTGTGGAATCTCTGGAATTGGAGATTTTAAAGGAAGAGTCAGTGGGCATGATACAGGGCTGGTGCAGACGAGGGTTGGAGGTGCAGGGGATAAGGGCAGTGCAGAGCTCACAGTTTGTACGCTGCCCTGTGACCCTCTTGGACCCAGGTCTGCGAGGGAGTCAGAGCTGCTCTGGAGCAAACACTGCACTGGCAAAGCTCTGGAGCACAGCCTTGGGGCTCACTGCCATGTGTTTCCTTTTTCATCCCTTCTTTTAAAATAACATTTGTAGTAATAACATCTGTGGGCACACTGGCAGTGTTGCCCACGTCTGCAGAGTTAGTACAAACTTTCCAACACTGCCCAGTGCAGGGCACTCTCCACGCTTCCATTTCAAATTTTTGGGAGTACTTCAGCTTTCAGAGCGAATGCATCCCACACCTTAAATGTACATTTTTGTTGTGCAAGAATAAGCAAAGTGACAGCAGTACTTCATATGAATGTGTGGGATTAGTGCACACAAACCACTTCTTAATTGTGTATGTATGTGCACTGGGATGATACAGAGTTTGAAGCGGCTGCTTTCTTAACCACTTAGTGTGGCAGGAATCTTAAACCTTTATCTGAATTTTTGCCAGAGATGGTATCTTAACTTTGTTTAAACTGAGTTCTCTGCTTTTATTTTTCCTAAAACAACATTCCAGCTGAGAAGAAAGCAACCAGAGCTGGTGCTGCCCAGCTTTTCATACCCTGGGTAGATGTGCAGGTTGCTTGGCACACATGCAAGACCCAGTTTTACTCTGCTGGCCAAAAGAAATTCTATATTCCTGTGCAAAGACTCCCATCAGGTTCTGCCTGCCAGTGAAGAGCATTTCAGAGGCTTGGGGCAGGGGGAGGAAGAAACTCCCTCCCAAACCATACACTAAAAATAGGCTGATGCTGTGCAAACAGCTTTGCTGTGAACTTCCTTCTGGCAGGCAGCCATGCAGCTGCCTGAGAGTTTTAAGCCCAAATACCTCTCCAAAACAGAAAGTCACTGAAGTTAAGCACAGTTAGCAATGCTTTTAATCTTACTATTCCCTGCTGTGTTGTCTCAATTTCGACTTCTTCCACTGTGCAGGTAGCTTATTCAGGATCTTAGGTCAGGGGGTTTTTTTAACCTAAACCATGGTTGAGACTGGCGCTGTCAATCGCTGGAATCTGCAAAGTTCAATACAGGGAGGAGGCCTTTAATCTAAAACTGAAATGCTCAGGTGATGCATCCAAAAAGTGCTTTCCTGCAGAGTGAGGAGTGCAGTAGCTGAGGTGCAGAAGGTTTTAAAATTCTCCAAATTGCTGTTAATTAAACATTCTTAAATCCCAGTGTGGTGATACGAAACTGAAGGGTTGGTTCCTTAAGTAAGACTACTTTAAAAAGAATAAACACAAGACTCTGGGCAATTGGATTGAATGACAGAAGTGATTCATTCAGGCATTGAAGCCTACAAGCTATTTGAGTTTGCCATATTTTCCAGTGTTTTTACTGCTAATTAGTGCCAACATTTTGCCCTAAAATAAGTCATGTCACATTCTTCTGTACATTTTGACTATGAAGACTGATGTTCCAGTTTCTGTATCAAGCTTCCTTTGTTTCAGTAGTTGCTGATTGTTTAGACATAACATGATTCACATTTTCCTTTATCATGATTTTATAGGAAGAATATTTTCCAAGACTAATTAAATCTCTGGGTCATTTTCAGCTATGAAAATGATTAAGAATCACTGATAACACAGTAATTCAGCATAGCTGATTTTTTCCCTCTCAATTTTATATTATCAAATACTCAGTTTTTATTTTAATCCTCTGTATCCAATTATCTGGTTTGTGTGGCAATTCAAAAAGATCAGTGTCATTGTGTTTTACATTGTCTTTAAACTCTCATCAAGAGCAGGACCACACTAGTCTAAGTTTGTAATTTAAGATGCATTTGGCAGGGGTTCAAAGAGAGAGGAGCTCCAGTCTGTCTCACTTCCCCTTGGAAAGCCTTTCTAATTCTGCCAAACAATATTTACACCAGCAGGGAACTGAGTTTTGGAAAACTTTTCCAGGCTCTGAAGAAACCAAGCAACCTGAGACTTTGATAAGCCTTGGCAAATTTAAAAAACTCTTGATGCTATCACTGTGCAAAACTTGTATTAGCCCATCAGATATCAGAGATTTACAATTTGAGGAATGGATTTCAATTAAGAGATAAGAGCAGAGGTTTGGCAAAAAAAAAGTGTTATTTGGAGCAAAATTCTCCTGTTGTCATCTCTGTTGAGCACTTCATGATATCTTACATTTCTGCAGCCACAGGTGCTCTGTTCTGCAAGTACATGAAAACATTGTTCACTAAGTCGGGTCAGCATCTGCAGCCAGACAGCTTTAAAAAGCATCAAGATTATTTATTTTTCTGGGACCTTCAGCTTTCTAGCTGTCTGGAGGGAGGGTTCAGGTGAGGTCCTGTTTTCTCTGTCCCAGAAAAAAGGTTTTTTTCTCTCCTTGCTATGGGGTCTGGCAGTCGTTTGAGAGCAGTTCTCCCCTTTCCTACCCCTGTTTCATGGGGCTTTTTGAGGACAGATTTCTGAAGGGGCTTTCCACTGGCTCAAGCAGGTTCTGAGGAGTGGCAGACAACAGGAATTCTAGCTCCTGCTGCCTGGTCTTTTAGCTTAGGACTCTAAAAATTCATTTATTTTCCCTTTTAAATATAAACTGAGTTTTAAAAGCATTCTTCAGCTGAACTGTTGGACTCTGTCCTTGCCAGGCATCTCATCCAGTCTTGCACCTAGAACAGCATTTCATATTTGCGGATCTGAATTACAATCTTGCCAGTTTGTACCACACAACTCAAGACTTACAAAGGAGAGGGGAGTCCTAAGTGCAGCTCCCTCCCAGCCTGGTACTTTTGTCTCATCTCCACTTCCCTTTTAATCTGCCCAGAGAATATTTCTGAGCTACTTGAACTGCTGCCAGGATCTGCATGGGAGGCAGGGGCCTTGGCATGTGAGCCCTGACACCTGATGCTTAGTGTGCATTGAGGTAGTGCCAGCTGGATCCACCAGCCCTGGCGAGTGCAGCCCTTCTGTCTTGTCAGCGAGTTACCTGATCAGGCTGCTGGCTGTGCTCTGTGCTGCTCTTCCTCTTCCTTCTCCCCTATTACCGCAGGCCTGGGTCCTAGGGTATATCACCGTGTCCCGCAGCTGTAGGGAGAAGGAGGAGAGAAGATCCAGCAGGCAGGAATTGTGCAGCAAGATTGATTGATTGATTGATTTTACAGACTCTTTTATAGACTTTTTTCTTCATAGTCTAATTGGACAAGGATCAGCCACCCCTTGGGGGTGATTGGCTAAAATCCTAAAACATCCATTGTCAAAATATTTTTCTACTGTACCATAAACAAGACTTCTCAAGGTTGCAGGTGGTTTGGTTGTTTACATAACTCTGCTACCTCTTCTGTGAGAGAGAAAAGTCTCTCACGGACTTAGAAAATAGCAAGAAAATCCTTGCTAGCAGCATTTTTGTATCTACATTCCCCTGTTACTCAAACAGCCTTGCCAGCACCTCCTGCCTTCTCTCGAGTTTCTGTTCTCACACCTGTTGGCCCCTTTTTCCATGCTGGTGTGTACAGGCTCCATGTTTGGGGTTTTTTAAGCAATCCTTGCACCTAGGTCACCTCTGTGACTGTACAGACACCTCTTGTCAGACATGCGACACAGCAAGTGTTTTACACCTTTTTAGAAATGCTCTTGGGGTTTGCAGGCAGCTCCTGCACTCAGGTGCCTGGTGGAAGCAGGTTAACCTGTTCACTCCTCTGAAAACAACTGAGCAAGGGGGAGAACCCCACAACTCTCCCTCAATTGCCCTTCCCTAGTGGGAGGACCTGTCAGCACCAACCACCTGCAATTGTAGTAGTCCAGCCTTCCCTCAGGCTTCAGTGGAAGGTGTGTGCAAATGAGCTTCCAGTGCAAATATGCCGGGCTGAAGCCCTGCTGCAGGGTCCCCTTGGTTTCTTGCTTCATGCCTCCATCTAAGGAGTGACTGAAAAAACTGAGGCTGTGTTAACTAAATTGTTGGCTAAAATAAGCTGCCGGACTTCAGCAAAAGCACTTCCCATGCACAGCCAATCTCCCAGAAGCCCTTTTATTCCTGTGTAGCCCTGGGAGTTTGCTGCACGTGCATGTTGCGATGTGGACATCTGTCCTCTCCTGTGCTCCCAGAGACCATTTAATATTGAGAAAATCAGCAGGGTAACGTGGTTGCCATCAGCCATGTTAATTTTGGTAGAGTTTACTCTACAGTTTGGTAGAGTTTTGGTAGAGTTTACTCTACTTTATAGTCTACTTACTGAAATGTGCCACATAGAATATTTTGTGTCACCCAGGTATCTTGTTGATCTAAGTGCTGCTGAATGAGGGAAGCAGAAGAGGTTCCCTTGGAAAAATGTACCTCTCTCACACTATTCCTTGCTGTACAGTGAAGGAAGGAATCTGATTGTTTTAAGTGCCATGGCCCTGCTCTTTGTTCTGCTTTGCTGTTGCAAGGGATTGCTGGGGACCTCGGGTAACTCCTTGAGGGTGGGAATGGCCATGCTGCAGTCAATGGAGGTGTGGGAGGAGTGGAAGGAGGTCAGCCTGGGTTTTACCATGTCCTCACATGGGGTTTGTAGTTCCTCGTGACAGTGGCTGATAAACACTGATGTCCTCCTCGTGTTGGCAGCAGGGATGGTGCTCATACAGCAAAGGGTTGGTGCTGCAGCTCTGAAAGTGGCTCTGCAGCTGGCACTGAGCTGTCGTTGTGTTTAAGAACCTTCTTATTTTCTTACTCAGTCAGCAACTCCATCAGGACACACCATCCAGTGAGTCAAGCTGAGCTCAGAAAACAGCCGTTTCCAACAAGAAAAAAGAAAAATACCTTCCTGGTAGTTTCATTGCTCAGGCTTCAACCCTTGTGTCAGGACAGGTTCAAACAAACACAATGTCCTTTAGGCAGGTCTCTGGATTTCAGGTGTGCCTTCCTCTCTATCCAAGCCACTTCTCACAGCTCTCCTGTGCCAGGGAACAAGGTCTCTGGAGAGCAGGGAGAGGAGCAAGCCCAGACCCTAGAGCTGCTGATGGAAGGTTCACCACACGTGCTCAGTCGTGGCCGTGGGTCTTGGGCTACCAAAGTCTCAGGTGCTTCCATGGGCACATGGCCCCACAGCACAGGGTTGTGCTTCAAGTCTGGCAGCCCTGAGCCCATGCCCTGCTTCAGTGATGGGATCTGCCTTTGCTTGTTTTGTGCCATTTAAATAATCCTTGTTTCAGTTTCTGTGGGCCCTCAGGCAAGCTGGCCCTCTGCAGCAGGCTGGCTCCCCATCCCTCCCGCCGGGCAGGGCTCCGGGTGTTGGTGGGTGAGCACAGTGCCAAGCGCCAGCCTCTCTGCACTGTTGTGACAGACACTGTTGCGTGTCTGGTTCTGCTGAGCCAGGGCCACTGGGATAATTCTTAACGGATGCTTGCAAACGAAAGCTGGTAAATGCCATAAACACCAGCCCGAAGAGTGGCGTGGTCTGCAACAATCCAGGCTGCGTTTCTCAAGATGGTTCACATTTTGTGATCAGCCACTGCTGAGTGTTTTGTATTAATTGTGTAATTTTTGTATCACTGACCAGTCTGTGCGCTACTGAATAAAGAGCAAAATGTCTGTAATTCCCTCAGCTTCCATCCTGGACTGTGAAAACCTTTTTAGTGAAAAAAAGGAAGTTATCTACAGCTCCAGAGAAGTACATCAGTTCAGAGGTTTTGCTTATCTTAGTTTTGGTAAGTAAATTGTCACTTATTAGCTGGGTTGGGAGAGAAAACTTGATAAACTCTTACCATCCAGGAGATCCCAGTCTTGAAACCAGTAAGTAGATAAGGGACCACTTTCCAAAATCCATGGAGAGTGTCACTACTGAGAATCACTGTGATGACAAATTTTAACAGGAATCAACAAGACAGAGAACAAGAACATTATTTTAAAAGGTATTTTGCAACGAACAACATCTATTCCCTATTTCTTAGGAAGGGTGTGTCTCTTTTTAAATTATATTTTTGTACATCTGGCTTCCTCTCCCATTTGAAACATTTGGCTAGAAAAATAATTATATGCTATTTAAACTACTAATCAGAGTGGAGGGATTTCTCTGCAGCCATGATGAAGATGGGATGCTTGTGCGCTAAATTCACATTCTAGTGAATGCTCTCTATATCATTTAATCAGATATTTATTTTTGGTTTTCCTCTCCATTAAAAATGGTGGTGCTCCTCTCAGGACTGGGTTAATATCCCAGGAATTCTCCTTTTCCCCCCCATTCTGTCTGCACAGACAAATTTCTGGTCACAAGGGAGCCCTACTGGTCTAGTTAATGTGCTGAATATTGGTTGTACTCTTTGCTTTTTTTAGGAGACGTGTTTTGTGAAACAAAATCAGCAGATGAATTCTAATTCTCTGTGAGTCACCCAGCTAGCAATGGCAAAGCTGAGAGGGAAAAATGGAGAGAAGAGCAGGGCATTGGTGAGTGGGCACTGACCTGAAGGTTTGACCCAGCGCACACCATTTCAGGCACTTCCAGAAGATGAATACTTAGTTGCTACCTCCAGGTACCCCACCACTGAGGACATGTGGTTACCAGGAAAGGTTTTTAAAAGTCTGTTAACAAAATCATTTACAACTGATGCTCACACAGGCCATGGTTCACTGGGCCTGAGCACTGAGATATGCCTGGCTGGCAACAGAGGACAAAATAATTACGAAATCAAGAGTCTACTCAGAGACAAAACACTCTGCACATTTGTTACATTATTTTGCTTTGTAAAAAGCTGTGCATACCAGAGGAATCAAAACTTTGGCTTTCTCACCTTATGCATCATCTAGATAGAAAACGTACAGCTCCCAGGTACCTCTGAACCCCCTCCCTCACCCTGCTCCGCAAGCCTCAGTGACCTCGTACCAGGAAGAGCAGAACCAGTCATTTACTAAATCTGGTGGTGATCTCATCTAACCAACTTCCTGTAATATCAGCAAATACTTTTGCTTTTGTAAATCTGTTTTTCCCTCCATAATGGGGTACCAGCGGGACCAGAAATGCTTTGGATCCAGGAATGCGCTGTTTGGCAGGAGGAACAAAGAAATTGCTCACCCAGAAGGCCAAAATAGGACTAATGGTTTTGATTGCTGGGGAGAAACTGCATGGAAGTAAAGTCAACAACTCCTGCATGCCATCAGAAAGGTGCTGTTGGATGCTACTTTTAATGGCAGACATTGATATTAGTCATTAATGAGAAATGTCTTCAGTAACTAAAATAAAATCAGATCCTGCAATTCTTCTGAGGTTGCAGAGTCTCTCCATAGATACTGCCCACTGCCCACTAACGTCAGGCTCTCTCTGAACTTGACAGGGCAGCTGTTCTTCCTGGCCTTCTGGAAACAGTCCAGCTATGACACGTTCCCGATACCCCTTAGCTGCAGGGCGTGGTTTCATTCTGCTGCTCCAGACAACTCGATAAAGGCTCCTTCCTCCCACTCCAGTTAACCCGCCCAGGCTGTAACAATGCAGCACTCACGAGGGATTGTGCCCATTTGCTTAGTTAAAATTAGTTGTTTCGTACAAAGGAACACTTAATTTGATTTAATCGTGTTTTCTGAGCCAACAGTAATAATGCTAGATGCTTATCAGAGGGTGATTGCTACAGTTCTTTATGAGTAAAGTTATTTTTAAGGATCATTATCCTTTTCTTGACACCAAGATTTTATGCATCATAAAATAAAACTTGGTTTCCACCCCTTAGAGAAAGAAGGGGAAAGTCTTCAGCTGCTACATAATATAAGAAATCATGATTTTCCATTTGCATTGTTATATTGTCCTTAATTGTCCTTATTGTCCACACATACAGGAAAAGTTGACACTTTTTTTTTTCTTTTTCCCATTTGAGACCACTGGAACTGTCCATGCTTTCTTATTATTTTACCTCTGTCTGTGGAGCCCTCCAATGGATGTGAACATCTGATAGATGTGCATCCCTGTCCCTGGTTCTGGAATGACAGCAGCTACCCACTGTGTTACCCCTGGACATAGGAGTCAAAGCAGCACAGAATCCATTAGGTTGGAAAAAAACTCCGAGATCATCGAGTCCAACCTATGGCCCAACACCACCTTGTCAACCAGACCACAGCACCGAGTGCCATGTCCAGTCTTTCCTTAAACACCTCCAGGGATGGTGACTCCACCACCTCCCTGGGCAGCCTGTTCCAGGGTCTAATCACCCTTTCTGTGAAGAAATTCCTCCTAATGTCCAACCTAAACCTTTTCTGAAGACTGTCCCCTTGTCCTGTCTCTGGTTCCCTGGGAGAAGAGCCTGACTCCCCCCGGCTACACCCTTCTGTTGGGGAGTTGTACAGAGTGATAAAGTCACCTCTGAGCCTCCTTTTCTCCACGGTAAACACCCCCAATTCCCTCAGCCACTCCTCATCAGACTTGTGCTCCACACCCTTCCCGAGCTCCGTTGCCCTTCTCTGGACTCGTTCCAGCACCTCAAATGCCCTTCCTGAATTGAGGGGTCCAGAACTGGCCACAGCACTGTCACCTTCCCATGTCATCCTGAGGGGACGGGGAACGCACATCATGCTGCGGGAGGCTCAACTCTCAAGACCAGGAGTGGGGGCGTGGGACAGGGCGGAAACACCTGCACCCTGCTGGGATGGGAACAGCCCCGGCGAGGGAACACCTCCGGTGATGTGTCCCCTCTTCCCCGCCCCTCGGGGGCTGCGGACTGCTGCGCCCGGAGCCGCTGCACGGTGGTACTGAGGGCGGCTCCGCCGCGGCCATGTTGAGGGCGGGGAGCGCGAAGGGCGCGGAGGCGGCGCCGGGGCCGCTGCGGGCGCGGCGCCTCCTGCTCTTACCGCCGGCTGCCGCCGCCGCTCCTGTCGCTCCGAGCGCCCGCTCCTACCGCTCCGAGCCGCCCGCAGCCGCCGCCGGCGGGGCCGCGCTCCATGGCGACCCCCAGCCCCTGCATCGTGGTGAGTGCGGGGGCTACCGCGCGCGGGACGGGGGATGCCGGGCGCCGGGGCCACTATCCCCCGCCTGCCCCCCGGAATACAGTGATCTGTGACGGAACGCGGGGGATGGCATGGCGTGTCGTGGCGTGTCGTGTCGTATCGTGTGTTGTGTCGCGGCGTGTGGCGTCCCTGGGCGCCGGGAGCCGCCGCCCCGCGGAGTCACCTTGAGGGCAGTCCCCGGCCTCCCGGCGCCGGGCCTGGGGCTGCCCGTCGCTGCCTTCGCTGTCCCCGACCGGGCGCGTCCCTTCCCGGAGCGGCCGCGGGTCCCTCGGGGTGGGATCCGGAGCCCGAGGGCGGCGGGCAAAGCCGGCGTTGGCGCCTCCGGGGCGAAGGTGGAAGAACTTCCCCCAGCGCGGCTCAACTTCCTATTCCTGTTGCTGTTCGCGGCGTGCGGGAGGCTCCGGTTCGGAGAACCCCACGTGTGTGAGCTGCGTCTTGTGCTGCATTATTTTTGCGTGATTGCAGCATCTGCTAAGGCGCTTAATGCTCATTTTTATTAATCTTTCTAAAGCTAGTGCCAGTGCTGATGAAGTGAGTGCGGTGTCTGATGGCCGAGACTGTGACGGCCTCGAGGTTGCGACAGTAAATCCCTGCAGTCCATAAAAAACCTGGTAAAACCTGTAGGAAGGGCCCATTCCCTGCCAGATGCAGAAAGGAAGGTTTAGTAGACACGCTGGATATAACGATGGGTCTGACCAAAGGAAAACCCCATGAATTTTGGTGGGACCTGCCTCATTTCTTAAAATAGCAGCCTGCTGTGGACTGCAGGGACCATAAGCTCGAGCTGTGTGTGTGTAGCTCACACAGGGTCAGTTTTGGATGGGAGGGTGAAATAATACTAAAATTCCCCAGATGAAATACATATTGAAAATTAATCAACAAAACCCCCATGTAAACAGTTGGCTGATCACTGGCCAGGTAAGTGTTTCCACAGCCACTGAAACAAGATTTGAGTCCTGCAGGGGTACTGGTAGCCAAAATGGATACTAAAAATACCTGCCCTGGTGAACTATCAGCACTAACCTTCTGTTTTCCCTCTGAAATTCTTTTTGCTTAGTAGTGTTCTGCTACATAACCAGAGAGGGAAGTAATTAAAAAACCACGTCGTTTTCTAGCTGCAGCTAGGTTAGGGTTCAAGGAAGACTGCTTGGTGTGACAGTGTGCCCTGAACCTCAGCAGCGTTTGGTGTCATTATGTATGTATGCTAATCCCTTGTCCTAATTAATATGCACTTGCCAGTGTTGCAGGCTGTTTCATACAGGGAGTTTGCCCATGTGGAACAGGTTGCTGAAAGCTTTAATTTCAGATTCTGAATGATCTTGAACCTCCCTGTTTTGGAAACGGTGGGCAGAGCAGAGTTGCTTCACAGCAGCATAACTTGTCATGCTCACGTAGCTCTCTTTGTCCTGCAAACTAGCTCGTGTGTTTTGTTGTGATTGGGTGTTGTGGAGATTAGGAAGGTGTCCATGTCAGAACCTCTGCTTGCTTAATTGCAGATGCCGGTTTTGCATTACACTAGGAAAATCAAAGGGGTTAAAAAGCTTGATTATTTTTGTAATGGAGTATAGAGTTTCACTGAGGGGTAGTAACTTCACTTTCCTGTTCTCCACTGGAGGAAAACGTTGTAGGACTTTCTTTCACACACTGCATTGCATAACAACTCACGGTATTTCAAGTAACCCTTGTGAACTCTTAGATTACACTTTACGCTGTGTTCAGTGTGACTGATGTTTTCAGAGAGGGGGGAAGTAAGGTGGTTGAGTGTTTTGGGTTTGATCGGTTTTACTCATGGGTTTGATAGTTTTTACTGAATAAAGCAAAGGACTTGAAGTTTCTCAGCACAGACTTTCCATATGGCTTTGTAGAAATCTCACCTTATTTCCTTTTCAGATTGGTGATGATGAACAAGGTTACGACCTGGATTTGTTCTGCATACCTAAACATTATGCAGATGATTTGGAAAAAGTCTATATTCCTCATGGGCTCATCATGGACAGGTTTGTTTGACTTCAGACGGTACACTGATTGCATGAAACTGAAATAAACATCCTCCAGTGATAATTTTGCTGCTTGGAGACTGTCTAAATGGATTATATTTAATTAGAGACTAGAACGTACAATTAATCTTTTTTTTTTTTTTTTTTTTGGCTTCTAGGAGTTTGTACATTTGCAGTCATGCTATTCTTTGAAAATTGGTCATAATTCTCAAGCAAAATTTTGTAGTATGTAGCAACTTATGACTTTGTTTCCAGTGTTTCTTTGATGTTTTACCTTCTTAAAATCTAACTAGAAGACGTTTTGTTGTGTCAGTTCAGTCTGAAAATATAGTCTCTTGAATTTCCATAAGATATTAATAAAAGTAAACTATTAATCAGATCATTTTAGACTTTCTCATGGTCATGTGGTAGAGAAATAACATCCAACTTTCTCCTGCCTTCTGAGAAAGACATTATCCTCTGCAAGTATCAGTCTCTCACTTCTGTGGTTGCTGAAATCTGTGATGTGCTGTGCAAGTTTTATCTTGTGTGATCATAAATGTGTTCATAAGCCTACAAGACATTTTTGTTCTACTTTGTGTTTGAAAGTTGCTAATTTCCTTTATAAGGATAAACAACAAATTCAGTGAAT
Organism: Corvus hawaiiensis; assembly: GCF_020740725.1. Classification (NCBI taxonomy): domain Eukaryota; kingdom Metazoa; phylum Chordata; class Aves; order Passeriformes; family Corvidae; genus Corvus; species Corvus hawaiiensis. Next base: position 7,272,215 of record NC_063226.1, on the reverse strand, counting down.
TTAAGCCTTTTATGAGTGGTGCTGGGTGGGTCTTCGGGGATTTTGTGACTAGGAATGTGTCTAGATTTTGCATGGTTCTGTTTGACTAGATACAATGAACATACCTGTAAAAAACCTTTCTTTTTAAATATTAAAACTTTACACTGGAAGTCCATATAGAGGAAAAAATTGGACAAAGTACATGTCATTAAGGAATTGACGCAAAGTTTATAATGGTTGGCTTTCTCTGAGAAACCTGCTGTCAGCTGGCACACAGTAAATGCAGACCATGCTTTCTAAAATAAATGGCAAAATAAGTTTAGAAACAATTATTGCAGAAAAACGGTGCAGTGTTCTCTTGCATGCCTTGCTGGTATTGTATTCTGCTTTCAAGACAAATTTCTGGCATTCTAATTTGGCAAATAAACATAAACTCTTAAGTTTACAATTTGAGAGTTTTCTTGCTCGTCAGCTGGTGAGGGCTACTGCCTTCAGAGTTGTGTTAGCTTGCATTGCTCTTTGCATGGAAGCTGAACCTGTGTTTGGAAGGAGAAAACACACCTTCATGTCTCATATCTGACAGTGAAACAGTTTCAGGGTGTTAAGGTTTGCTTTGGCTGCCTGTGACGTAGGAAAACAAGCGCATTTGGCAGTACTACTGTTGGATTAACCTTGAAAAGCAAAACTTTGTTGACCAGTAACATGTAAAAGTGACTGAAGTGGTGGGCAAATATTTCCAAGCAAAATGTGCTTCCAAGTTTGCTGCATGTGTTTGCTGCTGCTAGGAGTATCAAGCGCTGCTGCTATGGTGAACGAATGAAATGTTATGACAGCTCACTCTTCCTTGGTTTTGTTTAGGACAGAGAGACTGGCGCGAGAAATTATGAAGGGCATGGGAGGACACCACATTGTGGCACTCTGTGTACTCAAGGGTGGCTATAAATTTTTTGCTGATTTATTAGACTACATCAAAGCCCTGAACAGAAACAGTGACAAATCAATCCCCATGACAGTCGACTTCATTAGGTTGAAGAGTTATTGTGTAAGTATCTATGCAGTACTGTGCAATTTTTAGCTAAGTTGACTACAAATTATTAACAGAGGTGGTTTAATATTTTTACTGTCCTAGTATGCTAATATTAAACAAATAATTAAGGGAATTAAGAGTCACAAGCCATTTTACTCTTTCTCTACCTTATTATATAATGTGTTTTCTTTTAGACCTTGATATCTCCTCACCCTAGTAAAATCATTATGCAGAGGAGAGAGACCCTTTACATGTCCTTTATTTGTTCAACAATTTCCTCTCTGCCCTCCACCCCATCTCTAAAGCTGTGGCTCTAGACTAATACAGAGAATTCTCCTGCAACTATTATTACAAAAATTTAATTCTAGGAGTTTTTATATGGCCCAGACATCATTCTTGGACAGGATGACTTGAAAGGTGCAGAAATGGTTCCCTATCTCATTTTTGTTTGGATGAACCAAACAATGAACAAAATTAATTGTATTTGATCATGAGGGAACACTAGATACATAAACCTAGATTTGTGATTAATAACCTCTGAATATGGCATTACCTTTACAAGACAAGGCATAGGTTTCCTTGGGTTTAGATTTTTAGGGAAAGAATTTATTTTGATTCTGAACACAAGTATTGAACTTTGTAGGGAAACAGAACGTTCTGTAACACGAGTTAACTTTTAGGTTTTATAGAAGGAAGCACAGGGTTATGTTGTGCAGGTCAGGGGAAGAAGCAGGTATTTGTCAGCTTTGTATGATTTCCAGCTTACTGACAGCCAAGTCTCATGTTTTTGGGATTTCAGAAATTTATGATTTTTTCCCTAAGACCATCTGTAAGATGGAAATAATGACATTTTTTTGTTTCAGTTTAGAGTGTTTGAATACATTGTTTCACAAGGTTATGCTGTTTGTTCTGTATCAGCAGCTTTGCATTGAAGTCAGGGTTACTTGTTGCAGTTGTAGACCAGCAGGAAAATACAGAGATAACTGAATTGAAAAAAATTACTCTCATCCTTTGTTTCATTAAACTGTGACATCCAAGATGGAATTATTTACAGACTTAGTTTGGGCTGTTGCAGAGCTTAATAAATCCATGATTCCTGTCAAGCTCTCTATTAACGTATCATGACAAAGCCAAGAGCTGTGTGGGGCTTTGGTCCAGTCCTTTTGCAGGACAAGCAGCCCTGGCTGCCCGAGGCGTACACACAGCTGCCTGTCTAGGGGTTACCTGGAGACCACACTCACATTTGCAGAGCACGAGGCACTAATTTAGTTATGTGCTTTAACAAGAATGCAAGGCTGGGCAGAAGGGCTCGTGCTAGCCTTTGGTTGTATCTCACAAGGCACTTTGTGCCTGTGCACTGTGTTAAAATCAGTGCAGTCTGAGCCTCTTTTCTTCTGTGTCTCCCAAAAGGGGAGACTCCTGCCTCCAGTCCACTTCACCCCAAAGCCCCTACATGCCTATATGTTCTGCCTGTAAAAGCTGCAGAAAACTGAATGTCTCAATTACCGAATAGTAGGTTAAAGAATAGGAAATGATGACTTCCACCTGGTTTTTTTGGAGGGGAAGTTGTGTATCTTCTGCTTTCTCCGTTAAGGAACACTTCCAATAACTTACTTAGCTTGTTTAAAAAATCAGTACAAAGACTGAATGAGTGAGGAGGTGCTGTTACATGTTGCCTCCACTACACTATTCATGAGCATTTTTTTTCTGTAGACTCTCTTAGGTGGTTATTAATCTCCAAATTTAGGTCCTTTAGATTGCATAACTTAATAGACTGGATAAGATTATCCTATCGTGGCCAGCTTGACTGGGTCTTCCATTAGTAATAGTGTCAGATTGCTAAATCTGCTCTGTAGTTTTGACCTGTGCTTTGCCACATGAAGGGATCTGTGTTCAGTGGTGTGAAAACCATCACAAGCTGTAATGGACAGTTGAAACTGAAGCTTTCAACTCTCTTGTCACTGTCTCTCAATGTGATTACTGGATCATGCTGCCTGTGTTTACAGATTGGGTAAAAAATGTTAAAAATACCCTGATTGCATAAATGAAGCAGATGAACTTTTGTAATGGCTCTGTAATTGATGTAATTGAAGTTCTATTCTTGTTTCAAACTGATCATTTAATATTTACAAGCATATGGGGGGTTTTTGTTTGCAATGCAAAGTTCATACTGTACTGCACCCAAAATAATTCTCTAAGAATACTGACATGATCAAGCTATGATTAAACTTTGCTTGTAACTCCAGTTTTCCAAGTCCTTACGGATGAATTTAAATGATCTGGCAAGCTGTTAAGAAATGGAAAGATAGTGTTTGCGATCAGATCCAGCTCTCAGTATTCTTGACAAACAGTTTATTCTGTTTGTGTTACAAGAAAAATGGCTTTTCACCAGTCTCCTGCATTTAAGCATGGAAATGAACAAACATTGTTTGTATAGTCTTGAAGGGCAGCCAAAAGACAGTGGATGTGTTGCACTGGCGCTGAGGAAAATAGGGATTTTCAGTGGAGTACGTGGTAAACTCTGGTTAGGCTGGTCATAGCAGTATTCTGAAAGGTCTCTGCTAAACCTTACAGCAGATACTGTAAGGAACTTATAACGCCACTTTAAAAGGTGATCTTGGAGTCACTTGAGTCAGGAGTTACAATCTTGTAAAACATTATTGTTTTCTAGCAGTGACAAGAGGGAGGCAGTGAAAACAGATCTAAACAATAAAACCCCTATGTGTTAAACCATGAAGCACTAAAGTCTTACCAATACTGAACTTGGAAATAAGGTTTCTGAAGATTAAAACATTAAAATTAAAACATTGCTTAATTATTAAACAAAGTTCTTGCCAGTGGAAATCTGGTTACAACCAGTGTCAGAAATCTTTAACCGTTCTTTCAACCTTTCATTGCTCAGGAACTCAGCACCTGCATATGACATCTAATATGAACTGTGAGACACTGTCAAGGTTTAAAGTCAGTTGAGTGAGTTTAATAACTGCAAAAATTTGTGAGGCATTCCTAGCAGCTGTTTTTAACTTTCCTATATAACAGTTCATTTATGTTTTTATCACAGTTTAGATTTACCAAAGCAAAATGCAGTGTAGTGATGGTGTACCTATGTTGATGTTCAGTTGTATAAGAATTAATTTGATTTGTTACCAATATTGGTTGTAAATTAAGCATATGCTTTTCTGGCTGTTTTTGTAGCTTATTGTTCTAAATAGTAATCAGTGCCTTGTTTGCTGACAATTCTTGTTATGATTGCCTATTCTTATTCAGAGCAAGAGTTTCTAAAGCCATAAAGTTTAAAATGAAAATTACCAGCTATATAGCATCCTGTAGCTTGGAAACCAAAGTGCTTTTTGTCCTGTTTCTTTATCTGTAGAGAATGCATAGTAAGTCCTTGCTTTTTAGATGCATATGTGTATATAATGATCAGAGATGAGAGATGATGCCTGTGTTGATGCAAATCTCTTACAGTCAGTCTTTAATCTGCAATACCATCTTTGAAGTTGATCACTTGTAATTTCTTTGTTCCTAGAGAGATGCCGTGGCTGCCATGCTTCTGAAAGCTTTAACATTAACTAGTTGTGTACTTCGCAGTTTTGACATTTACTGCAAGAAGAAAATCAGTTTAATCCTGGTCATGCTAATGTTCACCCTTCTCTTTCTTAGAATGATCAGTCAACTGGAGATATCAAAGTCATTGGGGGAGATGACCTCTCAACCTTGACTGGAAAGGTACAGCTCTTTGTGTGTCTATGTTGGTGTTCCACTGATAGAGTGGGTGGGATTCGTACTGTTGAGAGGTGTAAGGTGCAGCCCATGTCAGGAGCAGAGGTTCCCATCGTAGGCAGTGACAAGAGAAGAAAATAGGAGAATCTAAATTGGGAATCTGCTTTTCTCCAGTGATTCTATGGAGATCGTTGAGCCAAATGTCAGGGGTTAAAGCACCACTGCCTCCTGCTCTGTCAGAACACATCACTTTCCCCTTCTCCTTACACACATACGATTTTTAAGACATGTATGTCAATGTAAAGGATGTAGGTATGGTAGATTTGTACGTCTCTGCAGTAGTACACTCTTCTGTAGAAGAATAGGAATTGTATAGACTCTATTTGGATCTCTTTTGCATATGTCTAGACTTTTCAAAGTCTGAATAATTCGAAGACTGTACTTAACATGAACTGTTAAGAAGAATCTCAGCATCAGAAATGTTAAACTACAAAGCAGTTGCTATTACAAATGTAAACATACATAAATGGTAGTAGAGATATTTAACTGCACTGAAAATTAGTTATGAAGATTAATAAGAAATTGTATATTGTTTAGATACTAATGGATTTGTTTTTCTTTTTCTTCCTACCAGAATGTTTTGATCGTAGAAGTAAGTACTATGTTTCACTTTGAAGTTCTAATGTGTGACAGGTAAAAGAGTTCTAATAGAAGTTGTTATTAAGCTGCAAAACCTACAGTTTCTGGTTTCAAGGCTTCCAGCTTCTGATTTCAGGCCTGAATTTTGCAAGTGGTCTCTGAATTTGAACTAAGCTGTGTTTTGAATTCTCAGATTGCATTCAATTGCTATATTAAACCAGGAAAACATCCATCTAAAATCATTTGTATTGTCTTTCTGTTTTCTGAGATTTTGTCAATTCTAAAATGTCTTTTTTTTTTCCCTTTTTTTTTCTTTTTTTTTGAAAAAGTAGCCTGAATAAGGGTGATACTAAGCGTGTTATTGTTCTGGGTTTATCACAGCAAGCTAGGAAACTAAACTGCAGAGGTAGAAAGAGATTCCTGGTATCAGTATCCTAAAGTGTGTGAAAAACATAGAAACCCAGTCTCCCTGTGTGTAGTTTGTTTAGAGAATAGTGACACAGAGAATCCTAATTCTTAATGGGCATTTTGGAAGTGCTGAATTCCCATTCCTCTGTCTTGTCATGGTTCTCTGGCTGATACCAGGTTCAGTACCGCTCAGTTTTATTGCCTAGTAGGTGCTGTTGCTTAATTCTTGCTTTCATACGTCTGTCTTGATGAACACTGTTGCTGATGTTCAGCCAGTATCACTTTTCCTTGAATACAATTGACAGTTTCAGGATAGGGAAGCAGCAGCAGTAGACAGGAAAAGTGGATTTGCAATCTAATAATGTGTTAAGGCTCCAAATAATGGAAATGGCATGTTATTAAGCAAAGAAACAGCTATGGCAGCTGATTCATCAGCCAAAGGAAAGGATGTTTCCTCTCATAAAATATATTTCTATGTATTATTTTCTTAGTTTGAGAAGTTTGTATTACTCCACAGGAAGCACATTCAGTTCTGAAACTCCTACCAAAATAGTACGTATACAGCAGTCATTGTGTGATCAATGATGTCCTTTGAAGTATATTTTGCTTCAGATAGGCAGATGTGTTTGATTATGTATCTGCTCCATTTCAGATGAATGTAATCCTTAGATTAGGTTAGTTTTTTATTTGTTTAGTGAATCATCTGTCCAGTGACTCGTCTTACACACTGCCAAATATGAACACTTACTGATCACCATTTTAACTGTCAAGTGATAAAATGCACATCTATTGTAAGTTTAATGTCTTGAACACTAGGCTTTTCTATACTGCATTCCTTTAATGTCCAAAAAAATTCTGTACAAAATGGAGATTCATCTCCAATAAACAGCTCATCACACAACACAAAATCAGTAATAGGTTCTGCTTTTCTCTTAGAGCATGGAAGTAGCTGCTTCTGTTTATTTACCAACTTTGATTTTTATCTGTATACCTTCACATCTTTTAACTTCTCTGGAGTTTAATGATTAAAAGCATTGAGTGTTAATACTAATGCTGACAGGTGCACTGTTGAGTTTGTTGCTTGATTTTTATTTTAATTGGGAATCATGGGAAAATCAGCTGAAACCAGGATACTGCTGCTTCTTTGCTGTCTGCCTTCTTCACTTCAAATAGATTTTGATTTTAGGCCAGGGCAAGGACTGTCCCTCTAAAGATGGTATGATTGATTGAGTCCAAGTGAGGCCATTTCTGATGTTTCAGTTTCAAGCCATATATTCTCTTTTTATTTTCTATTTATATGTGCAGTGAATGGAATTAAAATGATGTGTCAACGTTTATTTTAGTTTTTTAGACTTCAGAATTGCACTCAGACTTTCCAGTGCAATTTCTTCAAGTATTTTTTGGCTCTGTAAACTAAATTGTACTCCTTTTCCTTTAATTGCAGTAATAGCTTGTTCTGCCTGTTTTCCCTTCTTGCTTTTCTTCCCGTTGAATACTCTGTAACTGAGCTCAACAGCAAGACTTACATTACTCTTATCATACTCTAATTAAACATTGTCTCATTGCTTCAAGGAGCACAAGCCATAAAATCTCCAGAAGGAGCCAAGAAGGTCATTGCAGTAATTGCTTGTTTAGCAACTGCTTCCAAAGTCATGGTTATCCACAACAATTAAGCGCTCTTGTTAGTGTGTGTGATCACTTTACTGAGCGTGGTTGTGTAAGCCCAGCACTGTGTTTCGTGTCACCTGGATTTGGTTGTGAGCATTTTTACAGGCTGTAGTTTGCTATGTTTTCATGCTGCTGTGGATGAGCAATTTTGGTGGTAGAAACTCGAAAGTGTTAGTCTGACATGTTTAATATTCTGTCTTACATGAGTGTTTTTATTTTCAGGATATAATTGATACTGGTAAAACAATGAAAACGTTGCTCTCTCTACTTAAACAGTACAATCCAAAGATGGTGAAGGTAGCCAGGTAAATGATGATTATTTGTGCTGGTTTTCACCTTAAGAAGGACACAGAGTTTAAAAAAAACCAAACCAATGAGTGAAAACAAATATAGAACACATTCCCATGAAAGAGAAACAGGAGGGAACATTTCTGCAGGAGTCATATGTGATCTGTTGAAGTTACTACTTGTTAAAACTCCTAAAGCAGTTTTGCTTGTTATAAGCACATATATATGTTAAGGATGTTGGAAGCACTGTTCTTTCCAGTCTTATTGCTGGAAGAATTTCTGTGCTTCAGAAGGGAATAACTTGTGCATGCCTGGAACACCTCTTGCCTATCATATTATGGTAAGGTTTGTGGGGTTTTACCATTGACGTTTAGAAGTATCTAAAAGAATTTAAATCTTTTGGTCTTAAAAGAATGACCCTCTCAAGTTGATAGAGGAATTTTCAACACAAATTTAGTTCATAAACGTAGACTTTTGCTAGAAGGGGGAATAAGAAAAATTAGTGGTTGTCACTCACCTGTATGTAGCGTGTCTCCAAAGATATTTGTTTTTGCTGGCACTAACTGCAACTTCACTATACTGCAGTGGTGTACTCGTGCAATGGAGACATTTTTTCTATTTTTCCTTCTTTAATTGTAGAATTAAATTAGTTTGCAGACTAACATGAGTGAGTGTGTAGTGTGCATAGTGCAGCTGAGCTTTAGAGGTCATTCTGTTAGAGTCAGCCACCCATGTGCTCTTCCAGGCTTTTCTACTTATTTATACCTTTAATCAATTAGTTTCAAAACATTTCATAATTAAATAAGTTGCAACCAACAAGAAATGCTGAGGATGATATTGTATTATTAACCAGTATCAACATCCCTTCTACTCCTTTTTAAATTGCCTCTGTTGCACTGCTATGTTGTGCTTGTGTATTTTCCAATAAAAGCATAATGATTGCTGGGGATTAGAGATAAAGCAGAGCTGGGTGTAATATCTAATCACTTGTGTTGCCATAACAATGTCAAAGCAGTTGTTAGACTTACCAGAACAGCTCTTCTTGCTGATACTCTGGAGGTGACCTGCTGAAGGTGAGGCTTTTGTGGATTTCTCCCTGGCTGGTTTTTAAATATGTGTCACTGGAAAGTGTTGTAACACTACAGCATAAATCTTAAATATAATATAACATAATATAATATAATATAATATGTTCAAAGACCAATTTCCTGTATTTTAAATCTGTTGCAGTAATTTGGGTCTGCCAAAGACCTGATTAGGGAAACATGATCATTCTAGATAGTCTTACGTTCTCTTAGTTGCTTCACTTCTCTCTCTTCTATTTCTTTTCTTTGTTAATTTTTTGGTTGTTGTTTTGTCATTGCTGTTGTTGATTGGGTTGGGTTTTTTTTTTTTAGTTTTTTATTTAATTTCCTTCTGGCAATTAAGTAGTTGCAGTAGGGAGATATGAACTAATGCTAGTGTGATTTTGGGGTTACTTTGATCAAATCCTACAGCAATTCTCAAAAATTAAGTCTCCCAATTAGAAGTTTCAGAAGCTAAAATCAAAACTGTGACTGTGGCAAATGAAGCCCCATCTTCAGGGATGATCCAGGAGGGAAGGAGGTCTGTACTCAGTGTACAGAGTTATGCTGGTCCTGTTCACATTCAGCCATCAACCACCTTTTCTTTTTCTCTCTGTTTCCCAGACAGACAAATGTCAGGCCTGTGGGATTGTCTTAACAAGAGGTAGAAGTGCTCTACTGAATAATGAGCAAATGAAACTAAAGTAGCAGGGCATTTCTCTCTAGCACAGTACCCTCAGTTCTGTATCTCCATGATTTTTACCCGTCTGACCATTAATTTTAGGAAACTGGAGCTGTTTTGTATCCCCTGATCACCAGAATCAATTACATTTTCTTTATGGGGGGAATTAGTACTTCCAGCGAAATCCAGTTAAGGACAAGTTGCACAAGTGCAATTGAGGTTACATTCAAGCAGCTGAACTTTTGCTTCGTAAAACTTATGCTTTTGTTGGGCTTTTTTCTTGGGCCACATCCCAGATTGTTGCCTCTTTACCTGCAAGGTAAATTGCACCTGAAGTTCCTAACATACATAAAATCCCATTAAGTCATTCTTCACAGTGAAAATCCATCCAGATCAGTGGCTCCCAGGCTTTTCCTTGCAGACCTGTTATTTATCCTTTAGGGTAATCATGAACTATTCATGATTCTAGGAAGTTTTGATTTTGTCATGATGATAATTTGTACCTGCAAGTAAAATAATGGTTTAAAATATGTGTAATTATGCTGTCAGTTATGCACACTTAGGCCTAACTCAGCTTCTCTGTCATCAAAACAGTCTTACATATTTGTATGTGGTGCTTTTCCATGTTTCAGTTGTACATTGATTTTATTTGACAGTTTGTTGGTAAAAAGAACTCCTCGAAGTGTGGGATATCGGCCAGACTGTAAGTGACTTTTGACAACCATTTTTCATTTTTAAAAGTATGTCAAGTGTATTGTGAACCTTTTGCTCAAAGTCCAAGGATGATCCAAATAGCTTTTCACTAATTATTCTTGATAGATTTTGCTCTTATTTAGATAATTTAAGTATCTGGAAAGTATTTTGAGATAGTTAATCAGGATTTGTAACATTTTAATATATTGGAAATCAAACTTTGATATTTTGGTCTAAGTTACACCTCTGTTATGTGGAGATTCTCTCAGCTTGCACAAAGTCAAATGCTTCAGTCAGTGGAATCTGCTGGATTCACCTTTTGACACTTTTGGGAGTGATTTGTGTGCCTTAGCCTAGCCACCTCCTGCCATTTGGCTGTCCCCAGGAATGTGGGAGGACCACACAGGGTAGCAGGTCTTATACAGGTTTACAGTGATAAGATGCCTAAATTGGCACTGGTTATGTCTGGGCATCTGAATTTCTCCCTTCTTGTCTTCTCCTGTCTGTCCCAAGACCACTAGTGAAGGAACAGCATCCACAGCAGACAGTGGTAGGAGAGTGACAGCTCCTTTTGCTTTGGGCAGGGCTGTGTGTTTTAGCCCTGTTCCAGATGCTAAATTCCTGTTACTTTCATTATGGAAGTGAAGTGAATTGAGCAGCAGAATCACATCCTCTTCCTCCTCCTTTCCAAGGTTGTACAATATGTCAGGGCTTCACTGAGGTGTTCCCCTCATTCAAGGACACCTCTCATTCCTGGGATCTCATTATAGGCTTAGCTGGGCTAATGGTGCCTTTGGAGCATCTTGCAGCAGATGACTTGTTTTGCCGTCTGTCCCCAGAGACAACATGTCCAGAGCAGGACATGTGAACTCTGAAGGAGCAGAGAACAAGGCAGTAAATGGCTGAGCCTCCATTTTATCCCTGTATTGTGAGGCCCAGTAAGTGTGAAACATCACCTTAGTTTTTCCAAAAGTGCATGCAGCCTTTTATTTGAATAGCATAATTTATCTCCCTGTTTTCCTCATTGTAGCCAGGGTGAGAAAAAAGACACAGCTTTCCTGCTCAGGAGTCTTTCATTTTAGCATGAGGTGAAAAAGCCCTTTGGAAATTTAATATTTTAGATAATTTAATTTTTTGGGTCATTTTATAGTGTGTGTAGACAGGGTGGACTGGTACTGCCTGACAAAGTGTCCTGCTACAGCTGTTCAGACAATCTGGAATGGTTGATGTCCTCTTTTTAGGCAGATTTTTTTGAAGATAAAAATCACAACCAAACACAAAAACCAGCAACAAACAAAAGCCAAAAGCAAACCCAAACCAGCCAACCCACACCTGTTTCTGAAACCTGCAAATGACCCTTCCTGCAGCCCTGTCTGGAGTGCAGGTCCAGCTCTCAGAGGCGCTGCCTCTGGAATCATGCTGTGAGGGGGACTTGTACTCACCAGTCCACTGCTGCTGCACTGGCATGTCAGGCATCTAGGAACTGCCAGGAAGCACTGGCACTTTCATACATATTTGCTAAATAAGTCAGAGGATGTTTTCAAGGGATTTTACATTCTCATAATATTATCCTGTCACTAAATTTAAGAGCTTCCATTCATTTCTTGCAGGCTAGCACCAGCCAGCTGTGTGGAAACCAATAAATACATCTATTTAATTTCCTTTAGTTGATAAATCAACAAAGTAAGTTAAAATTGTAAAATAGCTCAAATATTAATCTGAGGGTACTTAAGTGGAAGAAATAAAATGAGTTACAATCTACAGCTATAAAATTCCATATTGTCTCTGTAAAAAGGTCTAGTGAACTCTAGGAAGTTCTTTCCTAACACACTGGTGACTTATGATCTTTTTCAGTTGTTGGATTCGAAGTGCCAGACAAATTTGTTGTGGGATACGCCCTAGATTATAATGAATACTTTAGAGATTTGAACGTGAGTAATTTTTCCCGTATGTTTTTCTCCATTTAAAACTGGGGAGGAGGAAGGAAGGGAAATCTCCTTACATCATTCTCCCTGCTCTGTAAATCATGCTTCATGTTCCAGTGATGCAAACAAGCCCAAGAACAGCAGGGCAGCATTTGGAGCTCTGATGAAACTAAAATTTATTTTGCTGCATGCAGAGTGGAGGCTCCACAACTGCCAGCTTTGAAATAATGTGAAGTTTGTGTGAAGTTTCTTGTCTCACCAGATGTCTGCAACCAACAAGTGCGTTTGCGTGGTTATGTCAGAATTAAAGAAGAGAGACCTGGGGAGAAGTTAAGAAGGGCTCATATTTTATTCTTTTTATCATTAACTCTTCATCTGGGTCTCACCAGACCTAGCAGACAGTGGGTGGGACAATTAGGAGAGGAGAAAGAAGGGGATGGTGCGATTTTTGGACCAAAAAAAGGCCTATGTTTTCTGCATAAACAGTGTCAGAAGATTCTTCCTCCTCAAGTGTGTACAGCACACTTGTGTTGCTTTCAGAAGCTTGTTATTGATGTCAAATGTTGGTCTCTTACAATACTTTCCTAACAGGAGCTTTTTATTTTATTTTGTTTCAGCATATCTGTGTGATCAGTGAGACGGGGAAGCAGAAGTACAAAGCATGAAAGCAGAGTTCAAGTGCTGTGTCAACAGAGCTTTGAAATGTTTTGTTTACTGAGTCCTATCTTTGACAGGCTTCAGCTCTGGTACACCAGCTACACTTGTAGAATGCCCCAGCCCCATTGCCATATGCTTACTGTAATTTATTGCATGTACAATATAAGAGCTTGTCTTGTTCATTTATATTCTAGAAATGTAAACAATTAGTGCAGTTCTGCACTCCTTATTTTGATTTGCACTATGACTCTACCGACTATCGCTGCCCCTGGTTGGGTTGTGCTGTTTGTGAGCTCCAGAGTCTTAACTCTTGCAGTGGTAAATTGCTTAAACCTCATCAACCCAGAACTGAAATAGTTCAAGTACTGTAAATATAAAACATTTTATGATAGGGAAGTATATTAGTAATATTTTTTAAATCTGTAATTTAAGTTTTATATTTTAATGCACAGATGTGATTGTGATTAATGGATAGTTGCACCTTTGGGTGTTATAAAGCACGGGGCGCAGCCAGTTACAGTATTTATAATCTCCAAGAAGCTCATCCAAATCTCCTGGAGTTGCCTTATTGCTGTAAAGGAAGTCTGGGTGAAAAGTGTGTTTTTCCTTTTTTCTTTTTTTAAAAGATGGAATGACAAAACAGAATGTTTAAAATCTAGTTTTAGTTGAGCTGCCTACTTCCGTTAGATTTTTTTCCTTTAAAAATATCCATCAGTCTGTGGAATTGCCTTTTAAATTTAAACAATTTTAATATATTTGTGGGAAAAAAAAGTATTGTGATGTTTACTTTATAAGATCTACAAAGCAAAGTACGGTAAATAAAGGCTGTCTCTTTAAAATAAGCCCCACACATCTATCCCACTCATTCTGTATATTAAAGTGCTCTTGAAATTTTCTTCTCAATAATATTTTTTTAAGTGTTTGTGACAGTGAAGGCAGACTCTACATTTGTTACCTTTGTAGAACTTCTGGTTAATGTCATCCTGTCTAAGAGAGAGATGATAAAAGTGCTGTGGGAAGATATTGAAACAACTGCATATTCTCTAACCAAACCAGATTCCAGAGAGAACAGTTGAAGCACTGTCCTTTGTTCTGTCTTGGCAAAAATGAAGAGTGGAGGTTCTATGTTCATTAAACGTATCCATATGGGGAAAAACCCAAAAAAACCACAACCATTTTGTAAATAACATTTTGGTTTGTTTCATTAGCACTTCTGTTGATGTGGAGTTCAGTTCTGAATGTGGCAGCCCAGCTCACACCTGTGCTTTTTTTGGTTCTTGTACTTCTGCATGTGGATTCTCCCACCACATCCTCAGATTTAATGCTGCTCAGTGCTTAATACACAATGGAGTTTTTGAAAGATTCTATTTTGAAAGATTTTTCTGTGGTTTTGAAGTTTGAGTCTGTACTTTTCCAAGTACTGCACACTACTGCCTATCCATGGCCTGCTCAATTACAGCTGACCTAATATAAATGATGTTAATAGCAGACCTAAAATATGAATTCACACAATGTAATTCAGATCAAATGACCACATTTGTGGAAGATCTATTTGTAAATCAGAATTCTCTTTAACAAATATTAGAATACTGATCATAATTATATTGTAGGTTGTTCTTTCAAAGAGTTTTTCTTCCAATGCACTACAAAGTCTGATTGTATTTCTTAATTTGTCCTAAATCACCTTTGCCTGTTGCAGAACCTGTGACTTGCTGCAAAAATATGCAGTGCATCTCCAAGAAGAGGAAACACTCCATCTCCTGAAAGGTTTTCCGGTCATGGTTACCGGCAGTTATTCACATGATGGGATTTGGGAAAGAGAGGAGGGGTTGAGTTAGTCATAACAAGGATTTTATCTTTCACACTGTAGCTGGAGCGGGGAATTCCCATACTGTTGGGGGCAGGGGTTGGAATTGCATGGACTGTGTGGTCACAGATTTGGGAAGATGCTTTGAGCCACTGGCACCAGGAATGATGCTCTAGCAGCCCAGGTCTGCCTTCCACCACACCACCTTTGTCTGATAGAAAAGGTCTATACTTAAAATCTTACTGAATGTTCCCACATTTCAGGTGCCGTGGAACAGACACCGGGGTGTTTTGACTTCACATAGGTACTTGTCAGATTAAGTTCATCGCCACAGAGAGATTCCTTATTCAGAAGCTTTTGTTGGTCTCTGAAAATTCTTTAGATAAAAAGTTACCCACTCCCTCACCCTTCCTAGAATAGTTCTACCTACTGCAGCCTTTCACAGCACCTGTATGTGCACAACAGGAAGATAAATCCTCACGTGAAAATTGTTGAAACTGCAGTTGTTACTTTTTATTTGGTAATTTTGGTTAAAAGACTGGGGGTTTAGTCACACCTTTGCAAGTTAAACACCAGCTTTATACTACCCAGACATACATTGTTAAAGCATTATGAAAGCACAGAGGAATATCTTGTATTTGAACACTGATGTGGCATTTGAAATTCATTATAGTTCCACATTTTATGAATCACGTATGTAGGCTGGAAAAATAATTTCGAATATTTACAGGTTTTGCTACACTGTCTTCTCCCTGTGACATCTGGCATTTCTGTACATTTTGGTAGCTCAGACAGAAATGTGATGAAAAGTCTCTCTGAACTGAGCTGGCACTTCACTTGGGGCTTTTTTTTGGCAATACTGTTTTTGAAAATTGAGGCAAATAAGGATCTTTCAGTTGCCTTGTAATTGTATAGCCTGACTGATTAAATGGTGGTGTTTTTCATTGTCTATTATGCTCTGACAATCCTGTCAAGTATGTACTAATCCAGCAGCAAGGGGTTGACAGGGCTTACAGGGAGCTGGTTACAAGTTATTAAAGGACTGTCTGCCCTGCCTCGACTGCCTTTAATTCCCATGCAGGTTGCACCTTGCAAGATCAGATCTCCACTCTTGGCAAGCACCTTTATAAGCTGAGACATCACTGTGGTCTGGTTTTTTGTGGTTTTTTTTTTTTCTTTTTAATTTTTGTACTATTTAACTACCCAAGCAGCTGTAGTTTGATGAGTATTCTGATGGGGAGAACACTTCCCAGCTCTGCACGGATGCCAGTACTCAGTAAGCTCATGGTACTGCAGGCACCAAGGTGAAGAGGGTAGGGCTAGAAAAGCACAAAGATTCAGCACAATCTAAGAACTGGCTGTGAGGATTTTCATCCCTAGAGAAGCTGAGAGAGAGATCATGCTAGTTAACTGCCAGGTGATAAAAGGCTGGTGCAAGGTATGTGTTGGGGACATACTTGAGTGGCTGCAAATGCTCTTCTGTGTGTGGGTTCTGCTCCAGTAAAACACCGATAATTTGAAACAACATCTTGGAAGGTGGAAATCCTTGTGGAACCAGCTGGAGAGATAGGCAGTGATGGTATATAAATCAAGGTGCAGGTAGATTAACCTGTTCCAAGAAGAGTGGTGTTTATCTAACAAGTCATTATTAGTGGTATCTTTATTTTGTGCCCACTGTAACCAGAAAGGGAACCAACCCCCGTGTCTCCTGTGTATCTCCAAGTGAACTGTAGGAAATCATCGTACTTTTAAGATACAGCTTTGGGCATTAGGGGTGTGTGAGGGGATTCCCAGTCAGTCAGTGCCCTCTCACAGGTTTTGATTCCCCACCCCAGCTCTTCACAATCAGGAAGAGGGGTGTGGGTGGTGGTGTGGGGCTGGGTTTGCCCCTGGAGCCCCGGGATCCGCAGGGAATTCCGTCTTTGCCACTGTGTGCTCGGCCAGCGCGGGGGCTGTGGGGCAGTGGGGCAAGGCTGGCAGAAGCGCAAAGGGTTGGCTCGGCTGTCCTGCAGGTTGGAGCAGGACAAAATCCTTCTCCCCAGGAACAGACTGCCTGGGTATCGATGGAATGCTCTGCCTTTCCTGTGGATCCGGGAAGTGCCAGAGCAGCGATGCTGATGCTTCACTTGCCTGTTTCCCATCTGAGGAACTGGGATGTGACTAAGCCAACCCCAAGGCAGGGAAGAGGACGGTAATGGTGTGTGTGTGGGGAGTGTGTGTGTGAGCTTCTAAATGTTCATTGCAGTGCCTTTATCAGATCTTTCCTCCCAAGTTTCTTTCATGACAAGTTTTTCTCCTTCATTCACAAAATGCAAAATATCCTGTAGCAATCAGAGACAAAATACGGGGTAGAAGTATCTTCTGTGGTGTAAACTCCTTAACTTGCAATTAGAAAACCACCCTGAGCTTTCTAGTATAGCACAATCACGACCCCCTCTTGCCAAGCTGCCTCTTCCCCCAGTCCCCTCCTGGCCATCAGACCTTCCTTGGCAGTTCTGCACACTCAATTTCTTTTCAGTGTAAGGGGGAAGCTATTTTCTCTCACGGACCATATGGCATGAGAACTCACTCTGGACAGTTTATAAATGAATATATGCTCTACTTGAATCATAGTTTGAGTAACCTTCAGTATCCTGTTACTTGAACAGCCACAAGGATGGGTTTACATGAGAAATTGCTGAGAGCAATGTCTTACACTTTGCTTCAGAAAATAAAATACCTGAATTAGTGTTTTTCTTCCATTTAGTGAGTTTGTTGCCAGAAACCACTGTGTCATCCAGGCGCCAGAGCCATTGTTTGCACTGGTCACCACTTTAGCAAACCCTCATGGGAGAGGTGAGCTGGCTTGTTTTGCTATGTGGCTGACACCTGCCACATCTAATTTAACCCAAGATTTTTTTCTTTGTGCAGCTTTGCACTGGGGGCAGCTGCACAGCTGGGTACACAGCCAGGGTCTCCTACCCTTGCTAAGAGGGAGTGAGACATATGAAAAGTCTCTGTAGTGCAAAGAGCAAGACCTGAAGTCATTAATATTAGGCACTGGGAGTTGCTGTTGTGCAAGGGGCACTGCTCAAACACCTGCCAAAGCCAGTCCTGGCTCCGAACATGCTGGATGTGAACTGAGGAAAAGGAGATGAGGTGGGTGGGCAAGAAGTACAAAGAAAGCAAGATAATGCTGGATACCACAACAAGCTGCCAGCCTTTGCCAAAAATTCCTTCTGCATCAAAGGAGGTGAGGAGGAAAACGCTGAAGGTAGATAAGGTGGCTTTTTGGGTTGCTTTTCCAGTGTTTACAGGAATCTGCAACACCTTGTTTGACTCTCACACCACCACCTCTGGTACTGTGAGCAGAGCAACATAACCTCAGTCTTAGTACGTGGGACAGTTTTGGTCTGGGGGAAAGAAAAAAAAAGATTAGTGTAGAAACATGTGAACTAGAGGCTTGTTTAATGACTGTCTTCTAAGCCCAGCAGCCATGCAGGGGTGTGATGATGTGCTGCACATATTTACCTACCAAAGGTAACTGCTGCCTTCCAGCTTGTTTATAAAATCACAGCAAAAACTACTGAGGAAGCTCAAAGACTTTTCCTCCACAGTGGTCAAATGCATTCCTGATGCAGCAAATATCACATTTAAACAAAAAACCACATCTTTATCCTACACAGAGAAGTTTGCCGAGGCTGCTTTGCTGCTGCCCCTCTGCAGATGCCTTATAGAGTTGCAGTGTGGGTCTGTGTGGGACTGGTGAGCCCAAGGATGCTTGCAAAGGCATTTATAGCTTTTTTTTTTCCAAGTGGTTTGTACTCAAATGCAATAGGGAAATCAACTTGCACTTGAAACTTCTGCATCTCAGGAAAAAAAATGACAGGAGCTTCCCCAGCTTCTCAGAAAAAAGCACAGCTGGATGTCTGTCGTCTCCCCCCCATCCCCAACTTTCTGTATTAATAATTGGCAATATCCTGAAGTATCTGGAGCAGAGCAGGGAGGCACACAAGTCATGGAAGCCAGGCAGCTGCAGAGCCCTGTCCTGCACCCTCAACCCTCGCTCCCAATATCCCCATGCCCCTGTTATGGCCCATCCATCCCTGCCACAGCTTGTGCTGCTGACCCCCTGTGCAGCCACCTCCATGGGTGCATTTTTCTGTCCCCTGGGATCCTATTGCCTTGATTTAGCCTTTATATTTAATTCTTGCCTGCTGCTCTACAAACTGCGGTGCTTTTACTCTCCCATTTTGATACTGCAGGATACTGTCACCTGAAAGCAGTTTTAGCAGGAGTCTTCAGTTTGTGAACATGGTGAAAATGTCTTTTTCTACCTGAATAAAATCAAACTGACCACAATAGAACTGGCCCAAAAAAAGTAAAAGACATTTAAAATCTTAACGCTGCACCTGTAAATGTCAATAGAAACCTTAAAAAAAAAAAAAAAAAAAAAAAAAAGGCAAAATTAATATAAATGTACAGACAATTACCAACTTTATTGACCAATTTCCCTGTTAACCAAGTCACTCATCAAGTTATTTTTCAGAGGGCAAGCAGTATGGTATACAGTAGTTAATGGCTTAACTTGTTGAGAGCAGGAATCAACCATTTTACAGACACAAGTGGAAGAATACCAGTGTCTGGTTTAGAATGTGGCAGTTGTGTGCCCAAACATGGTGAGTTTGACCCCTTTGAGGGCAGAGGCTTTGAAAAGCTGCTCCTCCCCATGCCACAGACATTTGTGTTCCAGGGGTGCCTCATACTGACACTCCATGCACAGACCAGGATTGAAGCTGTAAATCAGCAAGAGGATTTTCCCCTGCCCTAGAACTATTGCCTGTGATTTAGTAATTCCTTAAAATAGCCATCAAAACAAATGTTCCGGAATTCACAACCACCAGGAGGCTGCTGGATTAACAGCCCCCTGTTAATGATGCACCATCACTGGCACGACCTACACGCTCATTCCCACCATATCAGATGAATCTTGACCAGGCAAGGCACCACCCCAGCCCTTCCCAGGAGCATCCGACTCTGTGGTGGCCCTTGTGTCTATTGCAGCAGGGTTTGGGAAGCTTCAAGTGGTGCAATGTTAAGGAAAAACTTTTCACCATGGGGTTGGGACAGTTCTGGAGGAGCTCACTACTGCGGTGGTGGGTATGCAGGCAAATCCTCAGGTGGTCCAAACTCTTTCCACCATGGCCCAAGTGGTGCCAGATGCTTGCTGGGCACTGGCAGCCCACCTATGCTGGCTGTGCCCTGAGCTGGGGTATCCTGAGAAAGGCTGGGGCAGCTGCAGAAATCTGGGGAAAGATGATGCCTCCTGCAGCAGGGCTTCCCCAAGAGCACCCCAGGCACAACTACAGGGTCCCTCCCTCCCACCCAGTTGAAGCTCTGGTCCCCACCAGCCCTTGCACCCCTGCAATGTCCCCCACACGTCCTCCCCATATTCTGAGATAGGGTGCATCCAGGGGCCAGCGCTGCCCCTGTGCAGCCCCAGGTCCTGCCTCCCCCCAAAGCCCAGGGAAGGGCTCATCACCGTCTCCTGGGGCAGGCTCCCCGCCCCCTCCACTCCTGGGGCTGGGGCTCTGAGTACCCACCAGCAGTGTTGGGGTGCAGCCCCTGCCCCTTTCCCATTTACGACACCAAGCCCTTGTTGGTTGCTGCCTCCACAGTGGTTTATTAGGGTGGGAGTCAAGAGCCCCCGGCAGTGTGGGAGGCACAACAGGGGTGCCACGGAGGGACCCCAAGAGCCAGAGTCCCGGCTCCTGCAGCAGGGACCGATTTCCAGCCTCACTAAAGCAGCAATGCAATACTGGAGAGCAACAGGCGATCCCAAACTCCAGTATTTACGTGCTGCTAGAGCACTGCTGACAGCTCTCCATGACCTGCAGACCCCCCTCTCTGCCCCAAACACAGGGCAAGGGTCCCTTGGCCAATCCTTTGCCAGTGAAAGGACCGAAGAGCAATAGATGAGGGGTAGATATAGTATGGGATGTGGTCATGCCCATGCTGGAGAACAAAAAGGAGCCACAAGTCCTTCCTGCCTTCAGGGCCACAGAAACACGAGCTCATAGGGGATGTATTCGTAGCTGCAAAGGATGTGCACAGTACAAGCACCAAGAGAACGAGTCTACACATACCTGAACTAACGAGATACATGGGAATGTGTTTAGCTTCCACATCTATGATAACCAGAAGCTCACTTTCTTGTCTTATCCTTGAGGTAATGAGGCAGCCCAGAATGGTCTGTATCTCCTTGTCCCTACAAACCATGATGTGCTGCTACATCTCCTCAAAGCCCACTGAATGTTGACATTCCAAATGGTATTTTGAATATATATATATATATATAATTTTTTTTAAAACCATGATATAAAGAACTGAAGAACACTATACAATGAAGACATTTAACATGCGTGCATTACCACCACAGGACAAGGGGTTTTTTTCTTCACAGGTACTATCAGACAGTCTGTAACTATAAGAGAACAAGCAGTTATACAGTGCAAATGAACCAGTTTCAGAAACAAGATCAGAAATTAACTGTTCCCCCCAGCCCCAAACAACACTTAGTATTGGGTCCCAGCAAATCATACACTTTCAGACCCAGCAGATCTGTTGCTTTTGCTACTGTGAAGAGCCTGCAGAACTCCCCAGCCCTTCCAAATGGTCTGTGGGGAAATGTTACCTTGTACTTTCCTCTTAGGTGACACTAACAATCAAGGATTTTCCAGAAGTCACAATGTTAATATTCCAGAAAAATAAATCCAGATTCCAACAGTTGAAACCTGTTAAATTTTCCTTAAAATACTTTTATTCAGCTCAATTTGACTTTTGAGATACGTAAAAAACCCCTTATTTTTAAAAAGGTTAGATGATGGTTATTTACCATGTGAATGGACAAACTTTATGTGACCAGAAATTAAAGATATCTGGAACTTCATCACCTTCCCTGCCTGTACCAGAGCAGAAAGCACCAGAGCAGGGCAGGAAGGGGCCGCAGTCCTGCCGAAGGCAGCTGCCAGTGGCACTTACACATTAGCCTGCCAGGCTGCACAGGAGCTGTGCAGACAGACTGATATTTTTTGTGTTTTCTTTCAACCTTCCCCCCCCCCCACCAGTTATATGACAACTTCCTTCAGTTAATTTTCTTAAAAAGAAGTATCACAAAAAAAACCTGAACAATGTCAGAAATTACACCTTGGCTTCGAATTCTTGCGCCATCCCCTTGTGCCCAATGTGCTGCTGAGTCCCTGCCTCTTTAGCAAACTTAAAAACAGGAATTTCAAAAGTTCTTGTGACCCATGCCAAGTGATTTCAAATTTTAAATCAAGTATTTGCCAACAAAAAAGCAGTATATTTTCACTACTTCAGTGTCCTCAACACTGACAGCACCAGGGCCAACTCCCTAATGAGCAACTGCTACTCGCTGCAAAGCCAACACGTAGCCAGTGTTAAACCTGTACGACCTAATTCAAAACAACCCCCCACATAATATTACCATTAATTACTTCTGTAACAATGTTCTACTTGACTGTACCTGAGCAATCTTATTTCTTTCCTCTCTTCAAGTGACTCCAAAAGAAAAAAACAACAGCAAGCATGTTCAGCTTTAGAATCCATTTTGATGGAGTTTGAGGTTCACGTTTTAATTAATATTTTTATTTTAATATAAACCAGACTCTTGTCTAGTTCAACAACAAGGGCAAGAGCTCTCTTTAGTGAGGACTTTTCAAAGCAAGGGTTCAATACACCTCCACCAGCCTCTAGCACAGAGGGAAAAATCAACATTCACACAGAGTATTGGGCAACTAGAAATTTGGGATAGGCAGTGAAATACGTATCTGAGAAAATATGCGTGTTTATGACATGACAGCATCAATATTTTATGCAATAGAAAGTTCCATGTTTGAATCATCCCATCTCACACTTCAGCTTCTTTCAAACTTAGTTTGTGCTTTGGAAACTCAACTTTAAATCAGAAATTGGCATCTGAATACGGTTGTTCAGCTTTGAGTTCACCTGAACGTCTCCAAGGTATTACCTGCAGTACCCAAGAAGGGATATGCGTGTCAGAGGGACCTGCATCTACCCAGAGGGATGCAGATGCTACAGGTATTTTGGTGGGACATGAGCTTACCTTCCCAACTCACCTCTGAACACAGGCACATCAGCTCCTGCATGGACTCCCTAGACACAATCAGGCAATCGCTGCTTCAGTGGGAGCTACAAATCAACAACAGAAAGGGTTTGAGAGGTGCTGGCAGAAGGGGGCAACTCCAGGAGCAGGGACCAGGGCTGTTGGGCAGGGTCCCTCCCAAGGTACACAGAGACAGGTGCAAGTATTTTTAAAATTAAAGAAAAAAAAAAAATCAAATTTTCAGCTCCAAGTAGGGCAGACTATGAAGCAGAATAACTACATTCCTCTCTATTCTCCCCATTCCTGGGGCTACTGGCACCATTGGCTCAGTGTGACTCTGGGCAATGACACCCAGGGCACACTGGTAACCCCAAATCATAACCCAGCTGTAGAGAAATGAGGAATGAGCCAGAAAAACCAGGGGCAGCTCTGGGCAGGTGGGAAAGCCATTGCTCACAACCATGGCCAGCAGCAAGCCCACCTTCCTCCCTGAAAGGGTTAAAACAGCAGCAGCAAGAACAACTCTACTGGTCCTGGCAGACCAGAAGCAAAGGAAACATCTTAATTATGCTGGTTTAGGTGACCAACCAGGCCTAGGACAGGCAGGTAAGATGCAGAGAGGCTGTTTGGGGGTTGATGCTTTTGTGGTGGCACCACAAGTGCCCCCTCTCACTGTCAGGTAGAGGAAGCATCCCAGGAGCACCTTCAACTTCCAAGTGGCACCCCACTATGACCAGGAACAGGGGTGTCCTGCTTACTGGTAGCCCCAAACATGAGGAGAATTGCTCCAAAAGCTCCGTCTCAATGCAAAAGCACTGCAACAGCCCTTCAGCTGCCAAGAGCTCCATGCCCACAGTGTGTGCACCAGCTCTTTCTAGAAATAGAAACTGCTACCTGTCATCTATGTAAGCCAGCCACCTACAGAGGTTTAATCAAATCCCCCGAATAACTGGGGAATTTGAACATGCAGAGAACCACTAATGCAATTCACAAAACAATGCAACTTCTGCTTGCCAAAGTATACTGGGCAATTAAGCAAAACCCACCCCACCCCCGACTCCAATCCCAAACACATACACAAAACCAAAACAAATTCCCCCTGAAATACTGGATTCCCTTAAAATACAACCTTACCCCCCTCACTGACACTAACCAGAAAAAAAAGAGAAGAAAAAATATGTGAGAAGAAGTGCCATGGGAAAGGAAAAGAAATAAATACAGGAGCCCATGACAGAACAAATTTGCATACAGAGCCTTTACTGACCCACACACTTCAGAGCTAGGTGAGCTCAAAGACAAGTAAATATTAAGCATTTCCTATATATAGAAAAAAATAGGAACAAAACCCCCAGCTCTGCTATCAAACAGTTTTCCAGGAGACATGCACAAACAAATCCTGAAGTCATTGTTCTAATTTGAAACAAATGGAAAAAAAGAGGGATTTATTATTTTACAAAAAGACTAAAGTAAATCATCTCATTACAGCTGCAAGTCCCAGACACTCATTAGCAAGGCAAAATTATGGTGACAAAACGAAAATAAGGGTGTGAACCACCAGAACACTTCATATCTGCCTTGCTCTGAAAAATCCCAATACTTTCGTTGCTGCCTCCTTTTGAACAACGAGGTTTAAACAAAAGTCACGTCCTAATATTTACAAATGTGGCCAATAGCTGGGATGAGACCCAGTGCTTGATTGACAGCCACCACATGGCTCCAGCTCTGCCATTCCCGGCAGGAATTGCCTCACAGGGCTGCTGAAGGTGAGCAAGGGCTGCGGGAGGAGAAGTGGCTGTGAAGGAGCCTGACCAGTCCGACGTGGGAACTGCACGCAGCCAAGTTACTTGCATTTGCGCGGCACCTACAATGCATCTCCCCATCACCCAAAATCGCTGTTCTGCCCAGCCAGGACTTGCTCCTGGGGACACAAAATAAATGCAGAAAATAAATTTTGTCCCTGTTCTTGTCGAAGCCATGTAAGAGCAGGTCATTTCCCACATGCTTCATCAAAAATAATTTTTTTTCTCACAAATTTGCCCATAGAAGGGTCAGGGAAGCAGTACGCAGTTCGTATAAACCCCAGCGTGTTTTCCTTCCAGCACAGCTCACCTTCCCCGCGCTAAACCACACACCATTGACATGCTCTTAGGTGGGGCTGAACACCCGAAACCAAACTGCAGCTACCAAGGGCAGATTCAAATAATGCAAAAAATGAATTCGTTAACTTCACTCGATGTGAAACTCGAGCCTGACATTGTTACCAGCAGGATCAGCTGTGTTTACCAAGGTGAGGGTGTTAGTGGGACGGGGAGCTACTGGCGCCTGCAAAGGCCTGCAGGACAAGACTTCAACTTACAGCACTCCAGAAAACCAGTAAAATCCACAGTAAAATTCCAGGATCCACAGTTTCTTCTCAACACTGCTGAGGAGAAGAAAAGTATGATGCTTCTTGCTACTTCCAAGATTTAGCATTGTCATCTCATCCAGTTCTAAACAACAAGGGTCAGATCTAGAAGCCCAATTCATGAAGTTTATTTGTTAAGAACAGGAAAAAACCAAACAAAAAACCTATTTCTTTTTGGTCAGATGAACAATAATTCAAAACATAACAAGCACACTGATTTCCTTTTTTTCTTTTTTAGGTTTAGGTCAGTTTGCCTGAAGCATTACTTAAAGCTCCCTCTTATATTTCATAAATGTTTACTGCATTAGCAGCTCAGTTTTACTATATTTCCCACCGAAGTGGATTAACTTAATACAGACTTTTACAGTTGCCGGTGAGTTCTTTGGATTTCTTCAGAACAGAAGATGATGAAACTTGGCAGATAGTCCCTCACCTACACTTAACACACATAAGACACACAAGCAGAATTTCTGGTTTTTGGGGGGAGCAATTAATGTTTTAACCTTGGAAAACTCACTCTCCGAATGCAAAAAAATTGTCTTTATATACCTAACGCATACACGGGAAAAATATTGTATGTAGGATCAATTACAGAGGGAAAAGTCCCAGCGCCGTGCATGTTGCTCCATCACTGCAGCTCCCAGAGCGCTGCGAGGCTGCCCTGGGAAGCTGGCCCTTGCCAGGATATTCAAATTTCCTGTACAAACCGAGCAACCATCGAGGGGAAAAAGGAAAAAAAAGCAAAAGCTGGCTGACAATTGGTGGTTTTTTAAAAATATTTTAAATTATTTCGGCGAATTATTCTTCGGTTACACTAGCGCTTTTTTTGTGTGCATAGAACTATTTTCTACGTGCGGGGGCGCGCAGACGCCGCGCTGGGCCGGCAGCTCGCGGGTCCCCGCGTTTGCTTTAAATAAAGAGGGAAACGGGAAAAAAAAAAATTCAACCCCGAGCTCCACCTGCGGGGAGCGGGCGCGGCTCAAAAGAAAAAGATAAAAAAATTATTAATAGTGGGGGGAAAAAAAAAAAAAAACAAACCTACATGATGAAAACGCACCCGGGGGGTCGTGGGGGCGCCCCGCATCCACGTGGGAACCGGCCCCGCGCGCCACTCCCGCACCAACGGCCCGGGGGGCCCCGCCCGCCGCCCCCGGGGCTCCCCCGCTGTCACCGCCCGCCGCGTCACGGGCCCCCCGAGCCCCCCGGGGCCGCCTTTGTGCGGCGCGGGGCGGCTCCCCCGGGGGGGGGGCGCGGGGCACTGTCGGTGCCGCCGCGCTCCCCACCCCCCCGCCCCAAAAGTTTTTTTAATAGTTTTAGTTGGTTTTAACTTCTTTACCCCCCCCGGCAAAGTTTCGGCCGGACCCGTGTCCGCCCGTGCCCCGCGGGGAGCGGCGCGACCCCGCCCACGAGACAGCAGCGGGAGGGGGTCCCGCCAAGCCCCCCCCATCCCACCCCGTCTCGCGAGCCCCCCCCCGGGCCGGGCCGGGCCGGGCCGTGCCGCCCGCAGCGGGGACAGGCTACGGGGGGCGCCGGCCGCTCCCCGCGGCGCCCCGGCCCTGCCCGCCCTCCCTCCTCACCTCCGAGTCCACTCGAAAATGGCGCCGAAACCGAAAAAACTTCGCAAATTTCATTGTAGGCGGCTGCAAGGGCTGCTGGGAGCGGGGGCGGCCGCAGCACCGCCCGGCGGGGCGGGCCGGGCCGGGCTGGGCGCGGCGCGGCGCGGGGCGGGGCGGGCGGTGCTCGGGGGCCGCCCGACCAGCGAGGCGCGGCCCGTGGGCACGGCCGGGGCGGCTGTGCGGCGTGCGGGTCCCGCCCGGCAGCGGGTGCCTAGAGCGCCGGGGGGAGGATTCACCTGCCCCCGGCCCGGGGCCGTGAGCCGGGACCGCCGCGCCTCCGCAGCCGCTGAAAGCCGCGTGCAGGGAAAAAACTCCGTTAGGGAAAAAGTAAACAGATGTATGTAAAACACGAAAGCTGCACGGGAGCGGTGGGGATGCTCAGCTTCGCCTTTCGTGCAAACCGGCTCGTTCCGCTGCCTCTTCCGTCGGCGATTTATGGCCCCTTATAACCCAGCCGGAAAAGGGAGGATGCTTTTCCAGCCCTGATGTCTTGTTATTCCGTGTGTGACCTGTCCATGCACTGAGACTACAAATCGTTCTCTTTTTTCCCGATTACTCTTAAGTTCTCCACAAACACTGTTTCTCAGACTGCGTTTCTCCGACCTGCAGACTCTGGAGATGTTCCCCCGTGTTCCCACGTGCAGCCGGCAGAGCTGTATAACCTGACTGGAGTCACACAGGAGCAATGGGAGCAGGATTTCGGAGCCCACAGTGCACATCCTGGGTGAAGGATGGCACCACGACACGCTCGAAGGGAGAATGGGTTGTTTGGAGACATGGTTCTCCGGAGGCTTTTAAATGTGAAGTCAGAACTTGGGAGGATGGTGATTTGTGCCGGTGGGGAGCCTGGCAAGCTGAGGCCTGGGAAAAGTGATGCTGAGGCAAAATGTTCCCTTCCAAAAGGAAAACCTGGATCTGGTGGTCAGAAACTTGCAGGTTTGTCACATTCATCATTGAATGTGAAGGCTAAACCTGCCAAGTCTCTTGTTGGCCTGGTGGGTTTGTAATCTTCCTGCAGTTTTTATTTCTACCCCCACCCCAAACAGCAAAAAACCCCTCCGAACCCTGTTGCTAAATAATTGCTCTGTTCTCACAGGTGAGCAGTGAAGCTCAATTAATTCTGCTTTGTGAAGCGCTTCTGATCCTCTGATGGAAACATGTAGGGGCAAAACACTTTTATTTTGCAACTTGCAAAGGCTGATAAGAGTGATGAAAACAGAAGAACCTCACCACTGAGGGGGATTACAGCCCCACGCTTTTTCCACTTGAGATCTTAGAAATGAGTTGATGGCTGCTGCTTTTCATTTAGAAGGGTTTTTCCCCCTCTTTTGAAAGAAACGCAATCACTACCAAGTATTCTAGAGGGACTTCATCTTTAAACAAATAATGTTTTTCTTGTTGGGTGTGCACTATTATTTTCTTAATTATTCCTGGATTTCTGCCTGTTCCACCAAGAGTTTTCTCAGATGGCAGAAACAATTGGTCCTTTTTTATTACGCTATAGCAAAAAGTATCCCTAATAAAAAGACTCTGTACATCCCATAAACTCAAATGGGACATGTTTTGCCAACAATCACACCTCTTCATTGAGGCATCTTATATGCTGCTTGCCTTTTTTTTTTTTGGTTTTTTTTACTTTGTTTCCACATTACTATTGTTTACTACTCAGCCTCACTGGCTGGCTGAGTCTTGGTGCCAAAACGAAACGAATCGAGTCGTTTATTTAGCACCAGAGCCCTCCCACTCACCCTTAGCATGTATGTTGAGATCTCAGCAGATGTGGTAGGGAATGAATGGGCAAAGAGATTCACCTACACAGAATCACATCTACTTGTGGGTGGCCTCTAATTAACTTGGCTTCCAGGCTTTGCTGCAAGGTAGATGGGTTAGAAAGTCTGGCCAGTAGTCATCTGGTTGAATCATACCTATTCTATGGAGAACATAATTGTGTAGCTGCGTCTGACTCCCACCCTTGTGAGAACTAATTAAAAATATAAAAAAAGTGCCCCACACTTATTGGAAGTCAAATATAAATGTCAGCGTTTCAGATGAAATGGTATCTCGGGAGGCTCCTGCACATTTAATCAGATGGTTGCGCCGTGTATATCATAGCCTCAAAAGCTGCAGTGAGGACCATGAAAGGCACTGGCTTAACATCAGCAAAAGTGTTTGCCAAGCTTGGATTATGTCACTGCTTTATGATCTTGCTTTGTAAAGGGAGAATACTCTTGGGGAGAAAGGACTCAGCATGCCAGATCTACAGCGAGAGCAAGGAATGAATGCTGCTCACAGAGACCGGGGGGAGGGCAAGGGATTCTGTTTGCTGGGATATTTTTGCAGATGGATGCTGTGCAGTTGCTGCCTCCAAGCAGAGATGTGCCCCACGGATCACTGAGGCTAGAAGCAAAAATCCCAAAATACGCCAGCAGAGTTGTTTACTGCTTGCCCTCCCACAGACACACCTGTGGGGGCCCTGCCTGGATCCTGTTCGTCACCATCCCCCAGCTCTCAGGGCATCACTGTCACACTCCAGGGAATGTGGAGGTACTCTGAGGCCCACTGGGTTTCCCTTGCCTCGGGATACAGACACCCAGCCAGGCTGGGGCTTGTCAGACACTCAGAATGTGATGCCCTTGCAGAGGTGGCAGCCATGGAACTGGTTAAAAAAAATAAACATCCCTCACCACACATCTGAAATGTGGCCTGCTGAGATGCTTCTGCTCTCTGTCACAGGGGTGGGCTGTGGCCACTCCTTCCGTGCTGCAGGCTAGTGCTAAAGGCAGGAAACTCTTTGAGGAGACCAGTTCTGTTTGTCCAGCACCAGCCTAGATGCTGGGCTTGCATCTGCTGTCTGTGAGTAGAAGGAGAATAAAGAAAAAAAGCTTGGAGGTTATGTGCCCTTTGAGGAGGGCTGTTGGTGGGACAAGTGACGTTGGAGGGCACAAACAGCTCAAGAGAAACACCTCTTCAAAAGCAGCCCCTGGGGTCCGAGAGCTGTTCGGCCTACGCTGCGCTTGCTTTCCTGTTGCAGCAAGAGCCTTGTGCAGCCCCTGCTCCCCGCCTGCCTTGCTGCTGGAGCATCCTGCCCAGCCTGGAATCTTTCCATTGCTACCAGGCTAATAAACTCCGCTGCTTCTGGATGAGTGTCTGGCCAGCCCCTAACTGCATCCTAACAGTGGGGCTTAGCATGGGAAAGGAGGTCCCTGTGTCTGCAGAGGCAGTGTGGGGCACAGGGAGTGCAGGTGGACAGCCTGGGGTGCCTGGGGTAGTGGAAAGGACCAGGTATGGGTACACATGGCGACAGCACTTTGTGTTTCCCAATGAGCAGAACAGGGATCCTGGTGTGCAGAATGGGGACCAGGGTCTTTTATTTATTGCATTACCCATCCAGCACAGTAAACTGCCCCATCTTGAGCTCTGACTTCTGCACTAACCCTTCCTCCAACCTTTCAGTCCCTTGTGACCAGACTGAACAGTGGGTTAGTGCTTGGTTTCTTTCCATGTCTCCTTCATCTGTCCTTGTGTACCAGCCCTGGTGTTCTGCAATTCCCCCAGCTCTGCATGTGGTGTGACAGTCCCAGCCTTGGCTTCCTGGGCACCCTCAGTGCTTGCAGCCGCCTCAGCCACTCTCTGCAGTGTGGAAAATGGGTGTGATGGCCATGCCAATGGGTTTTTGGCACCATCTCTTGCCTTCCCTTTGCTCAAAGAGTGCCCAGAGCACAGCACTGTCTGGACAGCGATTTCACTGCCCACCATCCAGCCTGCCAGCACAACCTTGTCATTGCAATTTGTCTCACGTATCTGGTGTGTGTCGAGGATCTTGCTGAGGGCCCGTTTGCCAGGCCGTTCATGGAATCGCTCCTTGTCTGCCACACAGAGCGGCCGGGCCTTGCTGGGTCCACACACGGCTGTGCCAGGGGCTGTGCTCTGCTCTCGAGGTGTGAACCAGCAGCATGACATTCCCTACCATCAGCCTCCTTTCTTTCACTAGAAAGGGGTTATTTTGGTAGAAAATAGCTGGTTTTTGTTGCAACACTAATTTTAAAGGATCTTTTTGTTCTTTGGAGATTAAAACCTTCAGCAGAGGCACCAGCTCCCCACTCCTCCCCTCCTTGCCTTTGCAGTTATTTGCTGTATTTATTTACTGCAAAGTTTGCTGCATTGCCTGACATTTTTTGGTTATCAAAATATTTTGATTATGTGCAGGGGAGGGGGCGGGTTGATAGCACAGCCGACATCTCGATAGAAAACTGCCTGTAAAACATTCTAACTAAATTCAGGGAGGGGAAGAGTGAGATACTCCAGCCTGTCCCAGGCAAGCCCTTGGCACTGCTGCTGTGACCTGGCTGTTCAGAGCCCGGGGTCAGCTCAGACCCATTTCCCTGTATATTTTTGGCCCTTTTGTGGGCTCTCCTCATGGATGCATCAACTACAGCAAGCACAGAGAGGAGGGTAGGGTAGAAGAGGCTGCTGCAGGATCACACCCCAAAATCACTGCACAAGTTTTCCCATGGAGTCTGAAATGGGACAGAGGCAGGATACAAAAAGCAGAGCGCAAAGGGGTGGGAGGGAAGTTGCACATCAAGGTCACTCCAGAAAGGGCTGAAGCACTTCCCACTTTTTTCTCTCTGGCAGTGAGAAGCAGAAGTGTTGCCTTTGTGGGATGACCACCAGCCTGTTGGCTGTAGCAATATCTGCTGACTTCGTCCTTGAGCAAATGCCATCAGCAGAAGATGTCCCAACTCATGAGTGAAGAATTGCTCACATCTTGAAAGCACGTTTTGCATTTTGGTTTGAAATAGCATTGAGAATTTATCTGTTGCAGCAGCTCTCCAGCTTTTGCGTGCGAAAGTGGTAACAATTTTGAAGATCAATATTTATCGGCACACAAAGATTTTGTCTTTTCCTGCAATTGTTCTGTATCTAAACAAGCTCTTCTGACTTCCCCAAAGCCAGCACATTTAAAACTTTTTCTGACTTGCGTTACCAAACCTGCAATTTGTCATTGATACAGTATTCTGTCAGAAATGCAGCACTGTGGGCATGTACATATAAATATT
This sequence comes from Corvus hawaiiensis, assembly GCF_020740725.1. Taxonomy (NCBI): domain Eukaryota; kingdom Metazoa; phylum Chordata; class Aves; order Passeriformes; family Corvidae; genus Corvus; species Corvus hawaiiensis. Next base: position 7,240,450 of record NC_063226.1, on the reverse strand, counting down.
GTGCTCTCTTGGCAAAGCAAAATGTCATGATAGGATAATGTGTTATTTAATACAGAGCTGTAGATTAGACAAGGATATTTGCAATACAAACCAGTCCCAACATCAGACACTTGCAAAAGTCCTTGTTATGCTGATACTGTAGGAAAACATATTTCTAGCTGAATATTTTATGTATTGTGCTCCATGAGCATCCCATGGACCTCTGCCATATGACACATAGTCTTAAATTATACTGTCCAAGAGCCATTCTGCACAATGCAAGGCAATAGCCCCAGGAGGAACCCCTTAGACATGCAAGGAGTGTGTGAAATGGTAGGTTAGTGGTTGTCTTTAGATGCCCTTGGCCCTCCTCCTAGGAAGGACAGTCTGGCTCCTGGCTTTTTACCTGGAAGATGTATTAATTCCAACAGGCTAGGTCCTAGAATGGTCCAAACAAAACCCAAGCAGCAAAGCCGTGCATCTCAGAGAGATGGGCTGGGCTCGCGCAGGACAGGAACAAGGGTCCAACTGCTGGAGAGAGCCCAGCACACCAGTCCCAACCTCTCTGATGGCTGGCGTTTCCCTGGTTTCCTGCCCTGGGAAAGAATGGAAAGGCTTTGGGAAGTGTCACTGTGGCTCTCTAGCCCAAGACCGCTTGCTTTGGTGGCTCTTGGACCCTCGCTTAGGGAAAGTTTATCTCAGGGGCTTTTGAGGGACCCAGCTCCCGTAGAGATTTTGATTGCTTTTGAAAATCTGAAGTTTTGTTGATGACACTCCTGGAGACTGACATTTTTCTGAAGCAAAGTGTTGCTTTCTAATGAGGCATTTTCAATCTGGGATAGCCATTTTGTGCTGATCCCAGCTGCTTGTGCTGTGTTCCAAGGGGGGGAAGGAAATTATGGCACTGGGTGTGCAGGTTGGCTGGGCTCCCGTCATCCTATTAGCAGAGTTTTAACAGGAAGACAAGCATTGCTCCTGGGGATATACATTAATTAAGTTTCTATATGGCCAAGGCACAATATACCTTTACACAAGCTTTTTACCCTAAATTGCTCAGGGTTTTTTAATTACTCAATTACCTTGAATTGCACCTGCTGTACAACAGAGTGTTTTTCCCTCTGAGGAGAAGGATGAAGAATTGTTGCTCATACCCTGCCATCAGTGCTGGCAGAGCTCACTGGGAGACACTTTGTTCACATCTTCCCTTCTTTTATGTGCTTTTTATCTCATGGTGCCTCCGACTAGCACAGAGGCTTTAGGGATGAATCTGGAATTTAAACCCATGCAGGATCTGACTTTCTGTGTAAAACTGCAGGTTTGCTCCAGGAATTAATTCAGCAATGCAAAGTGCAGAAGCAACATCAAAACAGGCTTCAAATTGTATTTCTCATATTGTCCTGGGTGCAAAGAGATGTTGTGTGAGCAGGAGGCCAAAACATATATGGAGAGTGACTGCACCACATGCTGCTTTGCAAATTCACGTACAATTGTGTCTTTTGGGACAGAATACCAGGCACTGAGCTGCCACATCTGGCCCAATTCCAGTGAAATCTGTTAAGAGATTTATCCTTGCCATTGAAAATGCAAACTGTAGCATTATTTGTAGAGAAAGAAGTATATATGTGTGTGTGTGTGTATGTGTTTCACATCATCACTGGACACTATCACTAGAAAGCTGCAGTCATCCTTGGGGCTTCCCCTGTGTCTGTACCTGTGACCCACCCTGGCTTGTGTGACACTGCAGGTGTCCTGAGCACTGTGTGCTGGGGAAGGATGCAACAGCCTGGGGAAATGAAGGAAAGTCCTGCCCTGCACCCAGTCAAGGGGCAGCTAGCAGATGCATCTTGTGACCCCCCAGACCCCAGGGCCTGACACTACAGAAATCCCCTGCAGGGATGGCTGCAGGTGCTGGGAAAGGTGAGAGAGGAGAAAAAGTGTGAGAAAGGGAAGGGACAGCAAAACCAGTCTAGCCCAAAAAGCAGAACACCAAAATGAGACCACCCAGAATATGTCTAATTAGTACCTTTCCTAAATTAGTACTTCTCTCTGCTCGTCATTCATTAATTTTTCTCCTTCATGAAATGTCAAGTCTAGTGGGTGTGATAAAGCTCCCCTGGGGAACAGGGGAAGGGTGTGCAAGCAGTGAGTGGGCAGTACCTCCAGGCTGCCCAAGGGATGGGGTGCAGGATCAGGCCCCATGCCAGACCTAAAGCCTGTCCTGCTGGGAATGGATCTGTTTTTGAATGGTGCTGGTGGGGGGAACCTGACCAGGTGTGAGGGGGCAGAGCAGAGCTGTCTGCAGAAATGCACATCTACATACAAGCACTGTGCATGGCAGAATCCCCATCCACCCTGAAAGCTGCACAGCTTGAAAAGTGTGTGCAGTTGTGTTTGTCCAACATTATTTATTTCAGTGGGTGCTGAAAAGTGCAAGAAATAATTAGTGTCTTTTAATGGAGGTGGCATGGAGAGTGTCTTGTGGGGCATCTCCTGTTGCTGCTCCCTGACTACAGCCTGGGAGAGCAGTGGGAGACCCATGGCTGCATGGCAGTCATTGGCTTCCAGGATTTGCTCAGCCTTTCCCAGGAAGCCCATCACCCAGGCAGACATGTGCACTGCATTGTCCTGAGTGTCCCAGCTTCATGGGAGCACACGAAGGGGGCAGGAGCCACAGAAACCCAGCAGAGGAGGGCTGTGTAACCCACAGGGGGAAGCTGAGGAGGAAAGGAAAGTGACCTCCCTTTTGTTTTGCAGACTGATTTGTGATTTGGGAGAGTCAGTGATGAGACAGGCTATTGAAGCTGCTGCCTTTTAGCTTAGTATTTTGCGCTGACTACATCTAACAAAATATTCTAATAAAAAAATAACTATTTTTGAATCTTGCGTCTGGGAAAAAAAATCTACATTTCTGTACTCCTTGCAGGAAAGAAATCCAATTTTGTTTGCGAGAAATTTCATCCTCTTGGTGAAAATACCTAACTGTAAAGAGACAGAGAAGAAGCCCAAATTAATTTCATGATGTCAGTAAATGATACCGTGAATTGGGAAATCCACGAGTTTCACTGAAACCAGTCACGTTTTCCATCTCCCTCTGCCTCCCATCTGCTTCAAAACACTTAGTTCAGTCTTGAGCCTGGAGGAGTGCAGAGGTAGCTAAATATTTCCACATCTGGTTTGGGGAAGATTTGGAAAAATAATTTGGCTTCAGAATTAACAACAGCAATGGAGCTTATGTGTGTCTCTCAGTATATGGCAATATATTGCAGAGTTTCTCCTTGAGCACATTTGTGCCAGGCTGCCTCACTTGGTGTTACCAACTCACCTATTCCTTGGAGAGGAATGTTTGCCACCTCCCTGAGAGACAACAGTGCTATTCTCAACCATGGGAAAACTTTTTCATTTTAGCAGCCTCTGGTTGGGAAGGTTTCACTGTCTGAGCCCTGCTTCTTCTGTGCTTTTACTTACTTTGCCTTTGTGGTTTCATGCACTGAAACGATATCAGCTGTCCATGATACCAAGGAAAATTAACATGGGAGAGAGCTACATGTGTTTAACTGTTTGTTTGCACCCAGAAAAATGCTCCCAGTAAGCAGATGGATCAGTTTTGAAAGATGAGGGATTTCTTTACGGAAATTATTTTGCCTAAAGATCTGTACGAAGTGAAAGGGTCAATGATGATGCTTCACCTGGAGAATGCCCCATGCTGTAGAACACCAGTTGTGCCTGTCTGGTCCTCTATGGCTCTGCAGCAGTCAGTTGGATGTGGAGTTTCACCTCCTCTCAGGCAAGGACCAACCTGCAAAATGCAGAAGCAGCTGGTTCCTTTTAGCAGCACTGCTCGGGGTCGCGGTGGCTGCCTGCATTGATGGGTGGCTGTTCTCTGCCAGTGGTGCCAGTGCAGAGCAGGACACCCTAGAGGGACTTGGGGTGTGAGGCAGTGGTTAGATGGGAGTAGCCCTGTGATGTGACGAAACCAACTGTGAGCTCTGCATGAGACAAAATGTCTGTGGGGCATCACCTAGCACTTGCAGCTGATGTTGGCAGAAGCACCAGCAGCTCCCCCCAAAAGGTCTTCAACAGAGTGCCCTGTGGCCAAATGGGTGCCTTGGGGCTGAGGAGAAGCAGCAGCTCATGGTGCTGGTCACCCCTGGGGACCAGCTGCATCAATGAAAGGAGCTGAGACCTACTGAAACTTCTGTACAGGTTTTGTTTTCTCCAGCAGTCACAGTTAACAAACTGGAGCCAGCACTCACCTCCTCTCTGCTGCCTCTGCCGTCCCCCTGGGAGGGCGGTGGGCAGGGAGCCACCGCGCTCAGGAAGAGCCTTTGTTGCAGGCTCAGCCATTGAATTCAGTGACTTTCAGAGAACCCCACACTTTTTTAAAGATTTCTTGTTTGCTCTGGAAAGCAGCTCTGAAATGCCGAGTCTGCACCCCCTGAACAGCAACATGCACTGGTTGGGAGCTGCCTGTTGCCTGCAGAGAAGACTGGACTTGGATACTGCATCAAGTTGCCTGGATTTTGGGGTGGTGGTGGTAGAGTGAAGCATGTGCCCAGAACAGCCTCCACAGTCAGTGATGCACAATGGGTCACTGTGGCTTCCAGGGTGCAGTGGCAGTGCTGGGCAGGAGGAGAAGGCTGTGTGAGAAGGATAATAGCATTCTTTTTGTTGTTGTTCAGTTCACATCCTCTTCCTTACCCCTTGCTTTGGAGCTCCCTTTCGTGCTGGGCTGCTTCTGGGGCACAGTGAGTTTTAACTTGCTTGGGGCGGGTATTTCCTCCTTTGCTAAGCAGTAACTCCTGTCTGAGTCCCAAGAACATCAGGGATACGACCACCCCATGGCAGTGAGTGGGGGAGCTGGACATCAGTGCATGGACAGGGATGGGGACACAGCACTTTGAGCTAGGAGGGCTGGCTGTGCAGCAGCCTCCCGTGCTGGGTGACCCTCTGAGATGTCTGCCTGAGACGAGGCAGCCTGAGCCATAACTGAGTTTTTATGGGGCCTTGGAGAAGGTGTCTTGGCAGCTGCCATTTGCGCCGTGCAGAGAGCAGCTCCCCCACCTCCGTCCCTCGTTGGCAATAACCACTTAGAAAGCAGCCTTAAAACAACAACCAGCTTTCTAATAAAGCTGGCAAGTACTGCTGAGACAGAGAGCACAGGAGAACCCCATGCAGTCCTGGAGCACAGCCTGCAAACCAGACCTTGCAGCACGATGTCCTGGCCCAATTTGGTGTGTTCTTGTCCCCTTCAGCAAGCCGGTGTCTGGTGGCTACTGTGCCGAGCTGCAGCCTTTGCTCCATGCTGGTGTCCTCCATCTCTGCTGATGGCAGGTTGGTGACCAGCTGTATCTGTGCAATGTCGGAGCAGGGTACGTCATCTCTGACAGTGGTGACACCACGAGGGCAAGCTGTGGAGGTGTTGGTGCAAAAAGCTGCCCAGTGTGTTTGTACAGAACTGGGCTGATAAATCCGGTGTCCTCTCTGTGCCCGTGTGACTTCAATACCGTGATCGTTGCAGCCCCAGTCCAGTCTTTGCCGTCTTCTTCATACCCGTGTCTTGTAGCATCACTCCCCAGAGCATGTTTTAAAGTTTTTATTTTGGACGTGCGGATCCTGGATCCTGGCATGCCCTGCTTGGAGCAGTCCCAGCAGCACCGTCTGTCCGGCTGGCACGGGACCTATCCTTTGCTGCAGGCTTGCTCGGAGACACGCTTAGGGTGCTCCTGGTCCTGGGGAGCAGAGGGCTAAACATAGGGGCTTGGGGTGCCGAGCGCAGCGGAATCTGCGCGGGAGCGGTGCGAGAGCGGTGCGGAGCGGAGCGGGAATGGTGCGGAGCACTGCGGGAACGGCGCCGGGCTGAGGACCAGCAGAGGGAGCACAAGAGTGCAAAAAACCCCACCGGGAAGCCGGGGAGACGAGGGCTCCGGCGGCGCTGGTGTGCGCTGGTGCAGTGTGGGCCCCACGGCTGCTCTGCCGTGCGGGCGAGACCCCGCTGCCCCATCCCAGAGCCGCGGGGCTCCCCGGAGGGACCGATAGGGAAAGGTCCGGGTGTCGCAGGCAGCCTTCAATGCCCTGGCTGTCCATCAGCAGCCCCCGAGCCACTTTATCCGGTGAGAGATGCCGAGATAACAGGTCCTGCAGTCAGGACACAGCCTGTGAGGACAGTCTTCATCCCTCTGCATGGCCGAAGTTCTGCAGTGACTTTGCGGCCTCATCAGGTCACATTTTAATTCATATTTCTCCGTCCCCTGAAACTGAGTCCCTCTCCTCACACTGCTGGAGCAAGCAAACCCCTGGCTGGGGCCCGAGAGCAGGACAGTGGGTGCGAGCAGTGCCCCAAAGTGCTAGGCTGCCTGCCAGGCCCTGCAAAGGGGCTTTCAGCACCTCCAAGCTCGACTTGCTTTTGGAGTTCACTGTGAAAAAGACACCGTGACAAACCCCGGAGGGTTAGTTTTGGCGGAAAACTATATTTGAAAGAAAACAGAGCAGCCATCCTGTTGCAGTCAAAGGAGCTTGTGATATCCCTGCTGCAGCTCAGTGCTGCCTTTCTCGCTGTCTTTTCTCCCAGAGGCAAAGATGCCATGAGACTCTGGTTAACACCAGGTTATTCACATGGGGGTATCTGCTCACACGTTTAGTGTCCACAGCCTGCTTGTCCTCATCAAATAGATCTCCAGCTGTATAAGCAATGCAATGACCCATCTGGGACCTCCTTCAGCACCCTGTGAAGGGCAGTGGCAGCAGGACAGGTCTCTGCACTGAATAGGCTCTACCAGGCCAGGGGTTCACAAAGTAAAAAGACAAATAATTTGCAGCACATCACTGCTGGTGGTGAGGTATCAAGGGCTGGTTTTTCCAAGAAGAGTTGAATTCCACCTGGGAGGAATTCATTCCTTGCCTGTGCTAATATTAAAAGCGTGCTGGATGGTTTAATTTTAGGCCCGGTTATCTTTCTCACCACAGAGTTTAAACACAATTGCATGGCAGGATGTCTGCAGAGGTCAGATGGGAATAATAGAGGTGTTAGTCACTCCAGAAAAGGCATTAAATTGTGCTGGGCAGTTTTCACAGTTACTTCTGGTGCTGCCGCAGGGAGAACCCCCAGGTCTTGTCTAGCAAAGCTTCAGCATTTTTTTAGGAAAGTATAGCCAGAATTTTTTACATCTTCATCTGTCTTTCATAGCAGAGCAGTGTGTCCATGTTGCAGCTGCCGTGGGGACTGTCCTGCTGGCGTCCAGGCGCCAAGGGAGGGTCATTGTCCCATTGTGTGGATGGGAAATGTGAGCACAAGGATGCAGAGCTCTGCTTGGAGGCTCCGAGCTCAAGTCTCTGGGGGCCTCGGCCTGAGCTTTAACTACAAAACCATCTTGCACAGTCTTCCATGTGCTGAGCAAAGCATTTCAAAGCATCCGCCTCTCTGCTCATGACCCTTTGTAAGCAGCTTCCCTGCACTTGTTGCAGGCTGTCCCTCTGGAAACCCAGCCATTCTCTCCAGCTTAGGCAGCAGCATGGATAAACCTCTGTTACAAAAGTTTGAGCCCCAGCCAGATTTCCCAGAGACCAGCCAAACTCCAGCAGAGCAGAGACAGTTCTGGCTTGTCCCAGCACTGGTGCCCAGCTCCAAACCCCAGGGGCTGGTCCCTGGGCTGTGGGCACAGGTGCCACCATACATGAGGTCCATGAAGTCACAGTGACTTCAGGACCAAAGGACCTCCTGGGCTCAAGCTGTGGAGCAAAGAGTGCATCTGCCTCAACCCACCACAGAGGAAAGGGACCAAGCAAACGCCAGTGGAAGGGAATGGCAGTTTTGGAAATGTGTGAGTCACGCTGGGGTCTGACATTCCTGATGAAGAGGCTGAGATATGCAGGCTGTGCTGGCTTCCTTGGTGGGTGACAGGGTTCTGGTGGGTGCATCCTCGCAGGGCCCAGCCCCACCACTCCAGGGCATCCAGACACACAAGAGCAATTGTGGCTTACTCACTGCTGGGCAATGAACACTGAATGTTGGGCCTGAATATTGTTGTGGATTTCAATAGAAAGTGCTTTCAGATTGAAATGACCTCGATTAGAGCTGGTTGAAGAATTTGTTGCAAATAAGGTTCTGTGCAAAGTTTGTCATTTTCATGTTCATTGTGTAATAATTGGTGATTACATTTTTTCCAGTATTTATCCTGTGCTGATCTTGGCATCAGCCTGAAATGCCAGCAGTGCAATGACAAGAGACAGCACCCATGCCAACATCCATGCAAGCATCCATGCCAGCTCAGGCATTACTTGCTTTCTATATGTCAGGGACATCAAGCAACCCAGAACTGCCTCCCCCTCAGAAACATACAATCCACTGGTGCTCATTTGGCTATTTTTAACTTGATTAAGGGCTCTGCAAGTTCCCCTTGGGGGAACGGATGCAAATGGGGAGATGCATCTGTCAGGCCTGTGCATGCTGTGAACAAAAACTTTCTGTAAACATGTATTCCCATGTAAACCAATTTATTCCCCAGTTTGTTCAGCTTTCCTTTCCATCATTATGGGATTATGGTTTTAGTAATAAAAATGAGGATGAATAGTCCCTGATAGCTACACTGACAATTTACAGAAGCAGAATTTCTTGCCTTCTATGCAATTTCTGGCAGAAATGTAACACAGAATTACTTAACAAAATAATAATAAGTATCAGTCGTTATTCATAGAAATATAATGTAGATTTGGTTCATACTTTTACATGTGATACGAGTATAAGGACACACATGGAATTGCACTGATTAAACTATAGATGCAACACTTAAGGTGGGAAAAACCTATGTGACCACCACTATGTCTTAGTCTTAAGACAGAATATGTCCAATTTTAATTGTTTGGAAGTGGGTTTTAAGTAAGTCACAAAGAAGTTTGCTTTAAACCACCACAGTCCTGTCTGTACAGGAAGTTGCATCAGTGTCTTTTAGTTGGTGCAAATCTGTGTGCAGACAAACCCTGCGTGACCTGTCCTCTTGGAGGCACATTCCAAACTCACAGCACACTGTACCTTTAGTGCTGATAGGTCAGCACCAAGAGCTAGGGCAGGAACTTAATTAAAATGGGAGATCATTAGTTTTTTTTCTGGTGATCAATGAATCCAGGACAAAAAATTTGCACTAAGTCATCAGCTGCAGTGAATTAATCACCCGGTATTTGCTGTTCTGCTTCCTCCACTGCAGCTCACTGAATAGTAGCATCCACAGGAACTTTATAGCATTTGTAAGAACTTTATGTTGTAGGTGAAATGTGATTTCTTTGAAGGATAACTATGAACTGCAATCAATAACACCGATGACTTCAAATCCTCACTCTGACTGCCATCGTGGTGGGTTGGCTAACAGGAAGACGAGCCTGTTGTTATGTGCTCAGGCTGTTGTAAAGCACCAACAGGGGCTCTGGGACCTGCTGCTGCTCTGAACCCAGCAATGCAAAGGGATAGCTCCAAGCATCCACAGGAATCAGGTGAGAAAGACGTTGCCAGAGCATCTCCAAAAGGGCATCTCCAAGGGACTGTGCTGTCAGGTGAGCTGGTGCCTTCCCAGCACAAAGAGATACAAACACAGAGCTGGAAGGTGGATTTGCAGCAGCAGAGCCCTAAAAGTAGGCTTGTCCCATGCAGGAGCGGGAGCTGAGACCCCTCCAGCTTCTCCAGCCGGGACCCAGGGGAGTCCAGCCAGCTCAGCTGTAAATGTTATTGTATATTTATAAACAAGATCAGGCTGGAGGGATGACATGGCTCTATTTACCCCAGTGGCATGCAAAAGTAAACACCCTAGATGAGCTGATCATTAATTTGCCTCCCCTGCTTTCATGCCTATGTGAATAGGAACGTTTCCCCTCGCTCCTTCGCTCTGTCTGGTTTTGTTTGCTCTATCTCCACAGGGCTGATTTAATAGCCCTTCTTGAACTCAGAGAAGGCTGTCATTTGCCTGCAGATCAAAACAATGCTGACCGCCTTACATTTGAAAAATCCCCAGTTTGTGCTTTATGATCAAGATAAAAATCATCCTCTCAGTTTCATAAAACAGGCAGCGAAACTTTGTGTGATTCAGGACAATCCCACAAAAACCAAGGCTTTACTGAGAGCTTGGGAGCAAGCCAATTTGATGCATTAATCTCAAGAAATAAATCACATAAATAAGAGATAAGCACATGTTTCCCCCCAAGCAAATGGAGGCCACTTGGCTGTGAAAGGCGCATCCTTCTCAAATAATGAGTGGGAGACTCTAATTCTAGGCTCGCAGTCAGTGTTTCTGCAGGGGCTTGCAGGCTGTGAGCAGAGGAGTAGCTGAGCGTTATCAGGCATCTGTTGAGAGGGTGTACATCTGACACAGCTCACAGAGCCAGCAGAAAAGTCAGCACAGACTATTTTCCCACCCACACACTTTCACAAGGAGTCAATGGCGCCACTACTGCACAGGTCTTGTAAAGGGTCAAGGATTTATTTTTCTTGAGTGAGCAACCAACTTCTTTTTCCATCAGCAATAATATTTTGTGACAGCAAGGCACCATCCCTAGGATCCCAGTAATCTCTGATCCAACAGATACTGAAACTGCAAGAACACTGCTAGGTAAGTGCCCAGCATTCGGTCATGCACAGAACGCCCCCCTTTGCACTGGGTGAGATGTCCAAGACAGACGCTGGAAAGGCGAAGAACACCTAAATTGCCACGGTAATCTTAATCCACCTCCTTCATGTTTCATTGCATAAGCCTCAGTAATGAGGGCTTTGCAGGAATGCTGATTGAGGTGTCAGGAGGGACAGACAGATGGGGCTGGTCCAACACCAGGCACTGGAGAGGCAGGAGGGGTCTCAAGTGTGGGTTATTTATTGGGTACAGAGGCAGAGGCTGTCCGGATTGTGTTACCCAGCATCCACCTTCATCTTTCTTTTCCCTCTGGACAGTGAAAACCAGGGAATTCTGCGTGGAGAAGCCACATGGATGAGGTCTGGTGCAGACTGCAGTAGCAATTCTGAGTGCTGTAACGTGACTGTGGCAGCAAACTTGGGTTAATCTGGAGTTTGGCTTTTGTGGCTCTAGGAGGCACTTCATGAAAACCCAAACCAGCCGAGTCAAATAAACGAACACCCCACATCCTTGGTAGCCTGACTCTGCTAAAATTAAATGCCCTGAGATGCGCATCTCTCATCAGCTCTTTCTTAAACTTGTCTTTATTTTCTTCCCTCTGCAGCATCCACAAAGCAGGGCAGCACTGCAGCTCCCCAGGGTCACCCATCCCCCACTCCCTCCCAGGCAGTCCCATTTCTGGAGTGGTCTGGGCTGTGTTCCTTGGCCCCGGCATTTCACCTCTCCATCCCCACAGCCCTGTTGCAGCCTCTCATTTATTCTGGGCCATACTGGCAGCTGGCTTGATTCTTGCAAAGCTACCAAACCACATCTCATGGAGATTGATCACAGGAGCCATTGTTGTCCTGTGGAAAGCCATTTATTTAGTTAGTCCCCAGGGTGTCTCTGGAGGGAGAGGGGGAAGGTGGACAATTACGGGAGTGAAGGATCTCTGCTCAGCTCAGGCTTTCTCAGGGATGTGAAACCCCAGCCAACCACAGTGTGCTTCCACCCAGACATGGGGCTATTTTTAGTGCAACATTTCAGCTGGATTGCTGTTCCCTCTGCTCAGAGCCCAAATGTTCTCTCAGGCACTGACTATTGTGAGTGGCCTGAGGTGGGAGGGTGGCACAGCTTTTCCCTGCACGCTGGGCAGCCATAAGGGCCTGAAATCAGGGCAGGTGGCAGATCCAACAGCCTTATCTGCAAAGGGCTCTTCAGGGCATCCTCTGCTGAAGTCTGGGTTGGTAACTCATAGCACAGGACAGGCTTCTGCTGCCCTTCTTTCTCTGCTCAGGCTCTGTTAAACTCCCAAGCTGCAAGTCCCTTGCACCAGACCTGCAGAACCATCCAGGTGTGCAGAGCAGGATGTGCGCAGGGATTCTGGAGGGCTGTGAATGGCATGGAGGTTTGGCTGCCCTCAGATGCATCTCTCCATGCTCTCAACTCGTGTCACACCTGCCGTGTGGCAGCTGAGGCATTGCAAAGGGTATATAGGAAAAAAAAAGATCTAAAAACAACGCACCATCGATCTGCATCAACTCTTTTCAGGCTCTTCCCCCACCTGCAGGCAGGAAAGTTCTGGGAAATGCTTTGACGTCCTGCTCAGCAGAGCAGTCCTGGCTCTCAACCAGCTCTGTGTTTGCCTCCCAGCCAGCCCAGTATCCCTTGCTCTCTTCAGGAGCTTTCCCCATTGGCTGGAGATGTTTTCCTGGGACAATGTCTCTCCTGCTTGTGGGGTCACAGTGTGCAGGGACAGGAATTATTGGACTGCTGACTCTGGGACATGACTGTATTCTCCAGGAGAAACAGAAGATAGGGAATAAATACTCTGTTTTAATGATTGGTTATGGAGACAGAGGTCATCACCATAGCAAACAGAGTCTCCTTTGGGGAAAGATGAGGGTCGCTGTGATAAGCTGGGTTGTTTCCCCATGCTGCGTGCTCACCAAGATGTTTGGGAAGTGCTTTGTGCCAGTGAGCTCTGCTGCATGTGTGTCTGGTTGGGCACAGGGCGTTTCTTCCTGTGCCTGGACTGGAAGCGTTTTAAACAGGAGACCGAAGAGTAGCAGATAATAAAAACCACACTCCAATCTGAAATTACTGGATGAATAATCATTGGTGTTGAAATATATGAAACTCTGTGAGTCTGGGCTCTCAGTGCTTTCACCAATACCCAGTGGATGTCCAAATACAAACAATGAACAACTGCAGCAAACACAGTGTGGGGAAGGGAAGTGACAGCTTTGCTCTGTCTCTGGGCAAGAGAACCAGATTTCTCAGGGACGCTGTGGCCACTGTGTGTCTGGGCCGCACAAAGGAAGTTTTGTGCCCAGACCCCCTCCCTGGTTCCTGGTTCCCTCTCCCTGTGCCTGCCTCTTCTGCTGCTGCTGGGCTGCAAACCTGGGTGCCCTGGCTCTGAGGGGCTCCCAACCACACACAACTGCCCCATCTGTGCCCAAGTGCTGTGTCTAGGACTCACCCAGAGCTTTTTCCATGAAGAAATTGCTCTGGGAGCCCTCGACTATGGCAAGATGGTTCACACTCCCTCCAATAACCTTTGGAAAAGGTCCATAGCCAGCCGAGTGTTGAGCTGCCAGCTCCAACTGGAGAAGTGGGTTAGCAAAACAGAGACAGATGGCCAGGGTTTAACTTGGGCACTTTTTCATTACTTCCATCATGACAGCCGTCAGGAGTGTCTCTGCTGCCTTTGCTGTAACTGGAGGATTGGGCTCCCTCTCAGCCCTAGCTCGGTGGCACCCTGTGCCCTTGCTGGGATCTGGGGGCAGACCTGACTCTCCCTGCCAGGACTGGAACCAGTCCCTGTATACACAGCCATACTGGGAGTAGTGGTGCAGGGGCTGCTGTGTTCAAAGAGGAAGGGAAGGCAGGGGGTCCAATCTGCAGAGTAAGAGCAGTGTCCTACAGGGATAATGAAGGAGGTAGGTCAGGCAGGGAGGGATGCGGGGAGGTGATGGAGCTGGTGGGGATGAGGACACATCAGTCCAGGGCCCAGAACCCATGAACAGATCATGGTAGCAAATCTGACATTCCCCTGGCATCAGCACTGACTACACAGGTTTTTTGAAGGACTTTGCTGCCAGATTGCACAAAAACTCCACTCCAGGCTGGTGTCTGGGTTTAGAGTGGGCAGCAAAGGGTCCTGGGCCTTGTGCAGCAACCACAGGGTTCGGTCCCACACGATGCAGGGGATAACTGCATTAGCCATCCCATTGTTCTGCAAACTGCAAGCTGCTGCCCACCTCTCGGCCATGCCTGGCTGGATCCTCCCACATTCCTCATCCTGTGCAGGACAAGTCTGCAGGGGGGAGCTGTCCCACTTGTACTTCAAGCCTCACTGGTCCATGCTAATGTCCCCTCAATCACAGCTGGAGTAAGTTGGACCCTGATTCCAAATCCAAATCATTGCTAGATAAAACCAAGAGGGATGTATCAGTGATGAGATGAGAGAGATTCATTCTTTGCCTGGGTGGAGAGAAAATACATGCCAGGCAATGTCTGGTTTCTATCAGCAATTTAAATGGCTCTCTGGATGTAAGACGAATATGTCCCGTAACTGGGGAGCACCACACTGCACTTGCAGGGCTTCTCCCTCTCCCAAGCCCAGCTGCTGCAGAAATAGAGGCAGGCAAAATTGTCCGGGGTCAGGAGTCACCAGCACTTAGTTTTTAAATAGTTTGGCTATTTTCAATGCTAACAGTGTTTGTTTTTTTGGACACAAACTTTGCCCAGCCTCCTGCTCCAACTCCAGCAGAGCAGCTGGCCACTGGCACAGATGCCACTGTGGTGGCACCAGGGTGTGACACATCCGCCCAGGGACATGGCATCACAGCAAATCCTTGTCCAGAGCCTCCCTGAGTGCTGGCTGCTCAGTAGAAGCCTCGTGTACCTGCTGTAGGTGGCCCTGAATGGCACCTTACCAAGGGTGTTCCTAGCTGGCATTGGAGCTGCTGGTTTGTGCTTGTCACAGTCCCTGTGCTGGGGGATTTCAGCTTTGCCAGCAAGCTTCTTGTTCAAACATCAGCTGTACTAAATTTGTACAAAGCATTTCTCATGCTGTCCAGATGCCACTGCTTCTAAAAATAGTCCAGTCTAGTCTGTTTTCCCAGCTTCTTGCCTTTTATCAGCAATAGTTTTAATAGTCTTTGCAATACTTAAGGAGTCATTTGTCCACGTCAGGCCAGCAACTGCTGGAAATAAGAGTCAATTCCAGTTCTCCCATACTCCCATTCATGCCCTACACAAAAAAAAAAAAAAAAAAAAAAAGACCATGAAGAAACTTTTTGCATCGGAAAACAGAAGTTTTTGATGCACACTTAACAGGAGCTGGGTGGCAATGGGTGAAATCCAACCTTTCCCTGCAGACCTACCCAGCACACAAAAGCTGCCATGGGTCCTTCCCTTGGCACTGGTGCAGCACCTGGAGTGGGAGCAGGATGTCCCTGAGTATCCCCAGCATGGTGAGCTGTGCAATCTTACCAGAACAAGGAGAGCCATAGGATGGATTGGATAGGGTGGGAGGAGATGAGAAAACAGGACATGACATGAGATTGAGTGGGTTGGGATGGGAAGAGGATGGGGTAGGAGAGGGCACAATGGTGTGCCAGGCCAGCATCCAGGGACAGTTCTGTCCTGTTGCCAGTTTGGTGAGAAAAGCTGAGGCACATACTCATGCCTCAGTTTCCCCTCTCAGTGGGTATCACTGTGCTCTTTGAGAGCCTGGCAACTTTGTCAGGCTGGAGGTCACCATATCAGCTGTTTTGAGCGCCAGACACAGACACTATTTGTGACACTGTTGTGCTTGCTTTTATTTTATTTCATGTAAAATTTATGCCTTTTCTGAAGCATTTCTGCAAACACAGCTCTTAGGGAACCATGTCATTATATAAGTATACAGTGATCTGTCCAGTTCTTGAATGTTGTGGCTCTTCCTCTGTTTATTTTTCCTCCTCCTGGACCTTTTGTTCAGCAGACAGGCTGGATTTTTTTTCTTTTGGCTCTGTCTGCCTGGAGTGAGCATCCCAGGAGGTGCAGCATTGACAGAGCTGGTGCAGGACTGTGTTGAAGTCCCAGGGGTGGTCACAGGGATGAGTGGGGGACCAGGAGGAGAGTGATGGGTGCCTTGAAGAATAAGTCCAAGGGAAGAGCAGGGGCAGAGGCTTTCCTGAAACATATCCAGCATCAGCCTGGCTGGCCCGGAGGTTGCATTCACATTTCTGGGTGTGATGGCCCTGGAGAGACAGCTTGGGAGAGAAACAATCCTCCTCTGAATGCTGCACTGGGATCATACCTGAGAGCCTTTGACAGCAAAGCTCTGCCTGTTCTCCTTGCAGAAGAGCCTTTGGGACCAGTGGACACTTGCATGCACCCAGATGTGGGCTCAGGCATGGACCAGCGGTGGGAGGTGCTGGCTGTGTGTGGGCAGGGGTGGTCGTGCAGGCTTGTGCCCAGGAAGGCCCAGCCAGGGCACACAGTTCTCTTTGCCAGGTCCCCTCTGCAGGAGCTGCTCCCGTACTCTGCCCTTTATTGTGGTTCTTCCCAGTGGCTGCTGGAAGGCCGTGGAACAAACAAACGCGGGAACAATGCTTTCCAGGAACCCTGCACTTCCTCCGGGAGCCCCAGGGTCAGGGCTGCGAACGCCGCAGAAACACACTCTGCTGGCTGTGGAGAGAGCTGGAGTGGGGAGCATCCCGCCCAGCCATCCTGCCAGTGGTTTTGGTAAAAAAATTAAAAAAAACAAAACAAAGCAACATTTGCACCTTATCCTCCATCCCCCAAAAGAGTGTTTGAATTCCCGGTGCGAGGACTGGAACACATCGGTGTTTCAGGGAAGGCTCAAAAAGTGCTGATGAAGCATTTGGACTTCAAGACTTGCAGACTGGAGGGGAACATGCATGGTTAAAGGCTTGTTTCCACAGCTCCTCCAAAAAAAATCCATGCATTTTATGTATTTGTGGAATGGGCTGCATATAAATTATCCATAAATAAGCTTAACATTAGTGAGCAGGTGGAACAGGGCAGGGTTCAGGAAATTATGCAAAGAGAGTAGACAAAGAGCCAGACTTTGATTGCTCTTTGTGTTGGGGAGCTGGGCTCACTTTGTGCAGTCAGAACGAGTTAGTGCGGGGCATAAAGGCAACAATTTTGAGTTTGATTAAAGTCTGTGACAGCATTCATATGTTAAATGATTATGCGCTACTATCTGCTGCTACAGCATGCATATCACAGGAGAATCACAAACGAATCTGTTGAGGCCAGAGAGCAGTGTCAAAGGAGATGTAATTAAAAAGCCAAACAAGAGCAGGGTAAAAAACCAAATTTGTTGTGGTTCTTACTCAATGACCAGACACATCAAGTCAGGAAGAAATGAACAACATGGAGCAACACAGATATATGTAGAATTTGAAATTCTAATCCGCATGTAAATATTGTAGTCAGTATCCTGTCTCCCACCTTCAGAACTTCAGACACACAAGAACTGTGTGGCATCCCCCGTGCAAGCCCATGCCTGTGGAGGCAGGCCAGGGCTCTTCAAAGGCATTCCCAGCATAAGGATTATTTTGCCTTTATGTTTGCTGCCCATTCAGTCTTTTGTGAGATGCCACGAGGAATCGAGTGACATTTGAAACAGGAACAAGGACTAGACACGTCCCCCCCTCCCTGTGTCGGTCACACAATGCCTGGCGGAGGAGCTGCCGAAGGTGCTGCAAGGCAGAGCTGATGCACACCCGGCATCACCTTCACACAGGAGGGGACTGCACGGACCTTGCATCCCACGTGTGCTGCCTTCAACCCCTGCCTCCACTCACAAGTGAGAAGATGTCTCTGAAACCCTCGATGACGAGCAGCAGGGGGAAAGTGGGCAGGTGATGGGCCGCAGAGCCATGGTGTCCCCTCCCTGCCATGGCCCTTCCTGACTGACATTGACATGGATGTGGGAGTCATCTTGCTTACATTTCGACAGCTATAGCGTGTCCCAGGCTGGGCTCACAAAACGCCCCGCAGCTGCACGGGAGAAATGAGATCATCTCTATGCAGGCCGGGGATGCCCAGATCTCTAGTGTGCAGGTAAAACTGGGCTATGGGGGCTGTGGAGGAATTGCCCCAGCTCCCAGGGCCCCGGAATACAGCTGAGTGGCTGCCCAGGGACACTGGAAATTAATTCACCAGTCTTGTTATGCTGATTGGCTGCTGCCAGGCTTAGGTTGCTTGCAGAGGGATTCACCCAGGGCTGGCTTAGCAACATCTGTGTCCTGATCCCAAGCAAGGTGTGCAGGGTCCTGCAATGTCACCCTGTCACCACTTCTGTCCCCAGGATAGAATCACAGAATGGTTTAGGGTGCAAAAGCCCTCTAAGATCATCCAGTCCAACCATTAACCCAGCACAGTGTTCACTGCTAAGCCACAACCCCAAGTGACACATCCACATGCCTTTTGAACGTTCAGGACAACACTCCCCCAAAATCCTTTCATTCCCATTCCACTATTGCCAACTTTCTTCTCACAAAGCATTTTCCCCTCCCCCCAAAAGAAAAGAACAGAAATGAAGAGTGCATAAAGATTTTTATCTGCAGCCAGAGGGCTCTGGGAGCATGTCTGCCTGCCTGGCAGCAGGGAGGGCTGGTTCTGTGGGAAGGGCAGGCTCTGTGGGGAGGGCTGGCTCCATGAGGAGGGCAGGCTTGTGGGGAGAGCAGGCTCCATGGGGAGGGCTGGAGGGTTCCATAGGGAGCCCCGTCCAGCTGCCACCCTCAACATAGGGCTGGCCAGTGCTCACCATGCACCAGATTGCAGTGAAAGGTTTTATTGCCCAGTCAGCTCACCCATATCAGCCAGCTATTTGGCTGAAGGGGAGGCATCCATTCAAAGCCAGTTTACAGCAGAGGCTTTATTTTTATTTTAAATCATCTGGAAATTTAAAATCCCCTTTGGCACTCATCCACTTTGGAGAGAGAGCCAGGCCTGTCTGGCCAAGCAGCCCTGCTCTAGCTGAGCTGGGTGGATCCAGTGCTGGGATATTCTTTTAACTCGAGCAGGAGTGGGATACTCGCTTTCTTCCAGCAGCTCCATGAACTCCCCACACCGAGTGTCAGTTTGGTTCTCATGCTGTGTGTATCACACAGTATGGATGTCACTCAGAGGCATTCAGGGTTTGCTGTGACATCTGTGACATGGTGCCTTGGCCAGGACAAAGAGCAATGGGACAGGCGGTATGTGTAGGGTTCGCCTCAGGTGAAGAGCAACCATGCAAAACATGGGTTGTTTATTTTCATTGTGGGATGGCTGCAGGTCTGACAGGAGACTCTGCTCAGGACTGGCTGAACCTGGAGGCACAGGCATGCTGAGTTTAGAGCAGAGCCCTGGTAAGTTCTCCATGAGCGGTATTCTCCCCCCAAATCCACAACATTTTATTGGATTTTTCCTCCGCAGGATGGCAAACCCAAGGTGGGTCATCCCTTGGGTCAAGGGGTGTTTTGGAGAAGGAAAAAAAAAAAAAAAAAGATAAGTAAATCCAGTGCCTGCATGCAGTTATAGTTGCATAGACCTGTTTTTCACCCTGCAGGAAAACAGAAGGCACTGGAAATCTCCAGCCTGCTCTGGCTGCTGGCACATCTGGCTCCCCAGCCCTGTGTGTCCCTTCACCGTGGCTTCTCAGCAGGAAGGCAGGTTAGTCTGGAACAAGGCAGAGAACAGATCAATGACAAGGATTTATCCATTCTGTGTCACAGAAAGAAAATTGAGAAGTCCCTGCCCAGCAGCTTGGGATTGCCACCGTGGAGACTGAATCTGCTGAGTGCACCAGCTGCAAGACAGAACAGCATCTTTTATCCAAAAAAGTGGGTGAGGTGAGCAACTGTGTGTTCAGTGAAGAGTAGAGGATCTCCAGATGCAGCTTTCAAATACATCCCAGGAGGGCCTGGGCTGCCCTCCTGCCCTTGAGGTGGGAGCTCTACAACCTGGGGCAGCTGCAGCCAGTGTTGTGTTCCCTGCCTGATCCATGCCTGGAGGGAATGAGGATTATTGCTTGTGAGCGTCTTTCCTGGTAGGAGAGGAAGGGAATACGAATCAGGCTGGGAGAGGGGATCAAACAGGCATGGAACCATAACCTCTCAGCCTATCCTTCCCAACCTGCCCTGTCCCACTGGCTCCTGCTTCCAGGCACAGTCCCCATCCCTGCTCCAGAATGTCAGCACTGCAGTGGATGGGCTTCCCCTTCTCCCTCCCCAAGTCCTGCTGCACAAGAGCTGGTCCCTGCAAGGAAAGACCAGTTCCACCACCAGCACATGCCCATGAGGACCAGGCACAAGGAGACACGAGCAGAGACTCTTGTCTAATCTTAGCTAAGCCCTTGCAAAGCCCTACTGCACAGACACAAACTAGACTTCTTCGGAGTCTCATAAAACTGAAAAAACTGTGGCCAGACCCTTATAGCAATGGCAACACACTCTCTTTAGCACAAAGCCTATCTTCCCACATTGGATTTCAAGTCCCCCTTTCAAAGTATGGAAGCATTAGATCTTTCCAAAGAAAGGATTTCCTGAATTATTATAACACTGGAAAAAATAATGTAGTCTTCCCTGGCTCTCACAGGCTATTGAAGTACTTAGCTGAATTTTTTTCTTAAAAAAAAAAAAGCTAGAGTCATGACATAAGAACAGGGTCTTGTACTTAGAAGGGACATGAACCTCCAGAGCAGGCTTTGCTACCAACTCTGCCTCTAATAATAGCTGCCAACTTTGTGAGCATTGTACATTGTTTAAAGAATCTAATCAAGTTATATATTCCTTTTGAAGTCAGACAACTTTGACTTAGCAATGGCTTCAGAGCTTTGAAAAACCCAATCTTTTCTAGTTTGTCTTCCACGATGGTTTCTTACCTATCTCACATTGCTGAATAAATCATTATAAACATAAACCAGATGCCTGATGCTAACAGTAACTTTAGAGAGCCCTGCTTCCCCCAAGATGTATGGGCAATGACTAATACACTTTTAGCCTCCAGACTTAATTTAAAGCATTCTGGAATTGTGCACTGGTGAGATGAAGGTTGCCCAAGACAATAACTTTTACATTAAATATAATCTCTGTCTTTAGCAGCAACAAAGTTAAGGTTGCTCTCCTTCAGGCCCAGTGTCTCATCTGGCCATGGGTGCTCTGCGAGCCTGAAGGCACTGGAAAAAGAAGACCAACTTAAAGAAAACGAACTGTCTGTGTTTGAATGCATGGGAACAGCATCTTATGTGACTTGCAGTGAGCATGCAGCAGCCAGGCACTGCTCCTCACAGCGAAGTCAATGCTGTTTTCTGCGAAGGTGTGACAAGGGACAGTGCTGAGTCTCTCGACATGTTGTCTCCCTCTGGCAGAGCAACAAACACTCTATCTGCCCTCAGCCTGTCATCAGCTGAGCTACAGCATTTTGAAACCTGGAACTCACCTTGCCTGAAGACAGATCACGGATGTGTGAAGCAGTGCAGGGGGCTGTGCTGGTGGAAGATGAGTGTTCCTGACCCAGAGACCTCAATCTGTGGAAAGCCTGTAGCTAACAGCTGCTCCAGAGCTGCTTTGCAGAGAATATATTGCTTAACAGAGGAACACATTTACATGCATTTCTAGTACAGCTAAATTAGTGTCTGGAGATTGAGCTCTGGCAAAGAAGCAAAGTTTTGAAAGCTTCCTTCTGTACCTTCACTTTCCTGTGCACAGTCTGTGCACACTGAGACTGCAATTGGGTTAATCTTGACATTCTATTTTCATAATTTTGTCACCCCTGTTCTACAAGGTTTGCTGTCTTCCTTGGTTTGGTTATTTGAAGAAATAACCAAAAAGTGGAGAGAAGAAAGGATGGGAGGAAATCTTTGGATCTGCCAAAGTTAAGGGAATTAATATTAGATAAACTCTTCCACACAGGCATGCTTTGCCCTTGTGACATTGCCGGCACAGCGTGGCACTTTGGAAAGCTCAATACAGAATTTCCTGACACAGAGTGAAATAAAAGGAGTCATTGCTAAAAATATACCAACAAGGAGGCTCATGGGGAACTCATGGGGGGATTATTCCTCCTCCCCAAACTTCATGGCAATACCCTTGTTTTGTTGAGGGACCCTTTGTGGCAGCCTCCCAAGCAACATGGTCACACTGAAGCCCAAGGATGTGTTTGAAACCCTTGCAAAGATACCCCATGAAAAATAAAAGCATCCCAAAACAACCAGATAGAGATTTTTCATAAGTTCGCCTTTTGTATGAAATTTGTGTTACCTTTGCATCACAGCTTAGCCTTTCCTAATTTCCAGCTGTTTGGTAAAGCTTCAGCCCTGGACTGGTTTTTTTTCATTCTCATTTTCAAATGAAACCTCACCACATTATTTGATATGGAGAGCAAGGTAAAGCACAGAGTGGCTTGAGGAGAGGAAAGACTCCAGACCCAACATCTCCCAGGAAACTTTTGCTACCTTTTGCTCAACTACAGGAGAGCTCCTTGCCAAACCAGACCCCACCAGCTCTCCAGCCACACTTGCAGCAGCACCAAATCCATCTCCAGAGGAGGTTACTAGGGCATTAGAATATAAAAGACTATAACTTATGTATTTTAAGCCATATTTTTAATTATGTTGGATAGCAAGCAAGCCCTGAAAATCATCTTTTACAGAAAGCGTTAATTTTAGATGATGTTTTTCCCTTATAAAGAATGATTTACCTGTGTCTGTGGGGTTGTACCTTTTGTACAATAGAGCACATGTCTGTTCTGGTTCCTTACATATGAGGTACAGATCCCAGGCAAGCAGCTGTCCTATGGTGTTGTGGGGTTTCCATTACAAATGGGAATCCTTTACAGGCAGCTTTCATTTTTTCATCTGAAAGCCTCAATACACTGGCAGTTATCAGAGTCCTGTGAACTTTCATATCTATTATGCCATCACCACTACAAATGCTTTCAAATTAACAACCAGCCACATTTCCTCTCTATGACCAAGCAGGAAAATGAAGAGAAAAGACAGAAATTATTACATTACAGAATACCTTCTCCCAGTCCCACTTAGCAATCACTTTGTAAAGAGATCTGAAAGGTTATTTACATTGGGATAAATCTAAGGGGATGAATAAGAGCAAACACTCCAAAAAGGGATCACAGCTGTTTCCTTTCTTATCCCTGCCTCTCTGCTCCCAAGTAATTGCCCTCATGCCGGTGTCAGATGGGATCCTCACAAAATGGTGAGAAACAGGCATTTTAAGTAATGTCATAAATACATTTTTATTTCAATTTTTAGCTTATTGCTTTTTCCAATTCCTGTTTGCCTTCGGAAAGGGGTATCTTCAATGTGTGCATGGACAAGGGCAGGCACATGGAGAACAACCCCTTCTGTAGGAGCAGGTCCACTGCTGCGTTGGCAGTGACAGGAGGAATAGAATAACAGGAGGAACAGACTAAAAAGCAAGACAGCATTGCAAAAGGAATGTTTTCTAGCAATGTATTGCAGAGCTGTCCCACCATTGCTGACAGAGGCTTCCAGACATGCAAACATGGTGGGATGCACAGCAAAAGGCTGGAATCATGGCCCGGCGCCTTTTCTGAGTACAACGTCAGGGTCCCAGGTGTTCATTTGGTACATCTGGCACAATGATCTTACATCTGAAAATAACAAGAGAGAGATTCAAAAATCAAGGAAATTCACTATTTTCATAGTGTTTTCTCACAACTTTCAATTCATCCTGTTAATTTCTCCATCTTTTGACAGTGCCTTTTCAAAGCATGATCAATGGCCACACCTGCTTGGCAATGAGAAGCGGAGTCTCAATCTTTGATGAGGACTTGCAGGGCTCCACGACCTTCGATGGTCACTGGTGGGAGATCACATTCAAGCAACCCCAGGGATTCCCCTGGCCTGGCAGCCTGTGGATAAAATCTGTGTGAGTGACTTAATATCCTCAAAAAAATTGCCATGGTGAATAATCCCCTGAGATTTGGTGTTGCCCTCAGAAACACAGGCTGTCCTTTATTATATTTAAACATCAAAGGATGCCATTTGCTTTTAAAATTATGTTTGGTGTTAATATTCTGCTCCTACAGGCCAGTTGGATCATGGGGAAGACACATTCATCTCAAAATGAAGGTCTGCTCTTCTGACTAATAGGCCTGAAAAATTGTGCAACAAATGCCAATGCACAACTCATTTATACTAGACACAACTGGTGGTAGATAAAGTTCTGTACCGGAAATGTGCATAAATGCTTTATCTCTACCTTCACTGAGAAGAAGACAGAATTTTGTACTTTATGTAACTCTTCCCTCACCCTGCTATAACTTGCGCCAAAATTTTAGCCTTGAAGAACTGTGGTGGGGGAGCTTTAATCAAGGGGACTCCTTTATGCCACAGGTTCAACTAAGAGGAGCTGCCAGAGTGTAGGTTCAGCCCCAATTTTTCTGTCCAAATGGTGATGCAAAAATCAGAAAAGTAGAAAATTTTATTATCCTTGTACTTCTGGGGCAGACTGAGGATCTTCAAAAACTTTGGAATGTCTTGGGGACAAAGACATTCTTCTCATCCCTGTGTCTTGCGTAACTTTAGGTGTTGTATGAGAGAAGATCACAGCAGAGAGAAAGGAAGATACAAATCCCTCTTTTCTTAGCCTGTTGGCTAAATTCCGAGTATTTTAAGCATTTCTGCTAGAGGTTGGTTCCCCCAGCGAGCCCCAGAGCTCTCATCTCTGACGGCTGTAAATCAAAGACTGTTCACAGGAGATCAGCACGTGCCAATACTGCTTTAGACTTTCTGGCATGTGCACTTCATGTATCAATAGCAACAGGCCGACCCTCCCTGCAAACCCTTTGGTGATCTCATGATTGTGTTTTGATTTAGTGGCAGGGGAGAAAAGCACAATAGAAGTCATATAAATGATTACATGCAAAGATCTGTTCATCTTGTGAGACCCCTTGTAAATAATTTAACAAAGATCTTTAACAAGTCTCACTCTAAAGGAAAAAGTATGTCCACTTTAAACCTTGCTTTTCCAATTTGGATGTTTAAATCAGTACAGCAGTCTTTTAAAACAGCCAGACTCCATAGAAATTGCCACAGAGAGACAGACACAGAGTTCTGGTTGCCTAGTGTAAAGGAGAAAAATGTGAGAAACTCTGTAACAGGCAAACATGGGGTAATCTCCCTTCCCCCAGAAGAGCTCATCCAAGCCTTGGAGACAAGTTAAAATATTAAAGCAAGAGGTTTTGCCCTTCCCAAACCACTGTTCACTTGAACTCTGCAGTGATGGTTTTCTCCACAGGAAGATTCTGCAAAGCTTTTGATAATTTTATGGGAACATCTCATTGCATATATTAAGAATTCCCTTTACCATCTCCCTCCCAGGACACAAGCCTCTCCAGTAAAATACAGCTGGAGACATCACGTCTCAAGGCCGTTGGGTACCTGCCCATGTGCAGCAGCCTTCACTGGCATGGCTGTTCCAGGGCATGGGTGAGGCTTGTGCGAGGAGTGTGGATCCCTCCGCAGGAGACACCTGATTCCCAGGGAGGGAGCACAGGGCAATTAGTCACTGTAAAACAGTCCAACGAGGCTAAAGAATTAGGAATTGCCCAGGCTCCAATAAAACCAAGTGCTTTATATGACTTGAGATGCAGTTGGAGGAATCTGGCTAATCTTTTACTCTCCTAGTAAATCATTCATTGAGGCCATCTGTGAAATATGAGAAGAGCAGCTTCAACCCAAGATTCCCGCTTAGCAAAGCTCTTACTGGCTTGGCCGGAAAGAAGCTTTCCTGATAAAGTTGATAGCTAGTCCAAACTCTCATGATTTCCAGCAGCAGTAATCCTGCTGGAGAGATTAGGGAAGCAGCCCTTGGAAGTCCTGAGGTATGGCCATGCACTACAGCAAAATTCAAGGGAACAAAAAACCATAAAATCCGCAGCACTTGCCAGGGCCTGGCCCTGACATGACCCTCGATGCTCTCAGGTTCAGTGGCCTCTGCAGGCAGGTCTGACCAACAGCCCCTGAATAAGTCACAGCCTCTCTGGGACGCAGAGTATTTATGGAGCTCCGGGAGAGCATCAAGGAAGAAATCCAGTGCCTTGATGGCCAAGACTGAACTGGGGTTTTCTTCAAGAAGTCTGGATGCCCATCTGGAAAGCCATACTCAGCTCTCACAGCTGAACCCAGAGCCCAAAATTCCCTGCTTCAGGAAAGTTCATGCTTGAATCAAATGATTACCGTGCGAGGTCATGTAATAATTCATCCAAAACACCCCTACCAATTCCCCACACCAGCCTGCTTGTCTGTGTCCTCTACCCAGACTTGATAGTCTTTTAAGAAGCAGTCAGTCTTTTTCCACAAGCATTACTACTAACCTGGGGATAGAAGAAAGTCCTTGGGCAAATATTTCATACAGCAAAATAAACAAAATTTTAGCTTACAAGGGAAATGGGCTGAGCACCTAACCAGAGTATTCAAGGACATGAGTTACAATCCACCTCCTCCGGGAATTAAGACAATACAGTTTTTTAAGGCTTTATTTTTTTTATATCTTCCAGCTTCCAAACTGTTAGGATCTGCAATTCCCATGTGACTCAATAGCTAGTAGGAACAGGTAGTTTCAAAGTGAAAGATGAGATGCACCAACTCCTAGAGCCAAGTGCTTGAGGGGAAGTGAAGTGAAGGCTCAAACAGGAGACAAAATAAGAGCGCAGCAGGGCAGGAGGCACAAGCCTACTGTCTTACCTGGTGTTGGACTCTCAGAGAAGGCAAGGTTTGCACACAAGGAGTCTGACCACATCCCACCTTTGAACTCTGTCAAATTCCTATCGTATTGTATAAGTCCAGATATTTATATGGTGTTTGTGTGCCCTGCAGAAATACAGCCATGGAAGGAAAAATCCACCCCGTCCTGCCCTGTGCTTAAGCTGGGCAAAAACATGCTTGGTTTAATATTAAAGCCTTGGTCCAAATTACAGCCCTCTTGATGACCAAGTAAAGTTGGGGAAGTGGTTATGTCTTGGAGCAGCATGGTGCACAAACAGTAGGAGCAGCTAGAAGACAAAGATCCTCTTTGCCATGTGAACTTTAACCAAAGTTTGGTGTGATAATCCCTCTGCACTGTGGTTTGTAAGATGTTAACTATTCTTTCTGCTTTTCTTGGCTACCTGGTGTTTGCTCCACTGGCCTTGGGGTCAGTAACTGTGTAGAATACATCAAATTTTCTGCCTTCTCCCTATAATCTCCTCAGATATAAGCAAAACAGCATCTCATTGACCATTACTCTGACAAGCTTATTAGTGATGCATTTTCTGCTGTGGAGAGAAATAGGTCAAGACAAGTAACAGTGGAAGTTGTTTTATTTTGGTTTTAAAAGTGAGGGGTTCTTCCTTGCCACTTCCTAAATATCTAACTGCTGAAGAAAGTATTTTGCTCTGTGCATCAGCTGAGGCATTAAGGAAGCACTTCCTCTAGTCCTAATTAAGCGTAATAAGCACTATAAATGGCCCTTCCTGTTTCTATTCTTAGCATGTTCTGTACCATCCTTGTTAGTCAGGGCTGTGGGGGTACAAACTGCAGCTTGGATCACTGAAAATAGAGACAGTCTGGAAGGAGAAGCAGCAGGGAGATCAGCTGGCATCCCCTGCCCTGTGTCAGAAGTAGAGGAGGAAGAAGGTGAAAACCAAAGGGTAACAGAGAAGTGCTCAACCTCAGCAAGACCAAGGACATACCATGGCTGTGGCACTGGAAACTGCCTGAGCAAAGCTGCTGAGGAGATGTGCCCCAACACACCAGAGCTTGTGCAAGAGGGGATCTCTGTGTCAGCTGGGCTCTGGGATTTTCTATTAGTCAGCCAGGACTTGTGTTGCTCAGCAGAAGGCTGCCCTGGCCTCCTAAGCACAGCAAGATTGGTGTATCCTCCACCTTCCAAATCACACACAGTGAAGGCTGCAGAAGCATCTGTTATAAATCCTCTTCTCTGGGCAAAGGCAGGAAGCACAACTTTCACAAGACTCTCTTAAATTGGAGAAAGTCATCCAGGCCTTTTCTTTGGAAGAGCTGCACCCCTCCTGGAGCCCTTTGTGATCTAAGTTGTTTAGAAAGTAAATGAAACAGAGTGAGCCAGAGAGACAGTAATGGTTATTTCTCCAAGAAGGAAAAGCTTAATTTTACCATGGGGATCTTGCCTCTGCCATGACCCCTCCAACAGCTCAGAGGAACACAGGAGGAATTAACCAGCAGTGAGGACTGGTTCATCTGGCAAATTTGTAAGGAGTTTCATCTTAGTTCTTAACAGCAATATCCTTGATTCCCCCCCCCCCCCCAAAAAAAAAAAAAAAAAGCAAACCAAAAAAACCCCCAAACTCCAATAAACAGCACCTGGTCCTCAGCTGGTAACACTCAGCTTCTCCATAGCACCCTCCTTTTTCCATCTAACCAAGACAGAATTAGGGCTTGTAACCCCTTTGGAGACTTCCCTCGGCTGCAGCTGAGATGTTCAGTGCATGAAGAGCAGTGAACATTTCACAGGCAGCAACCCTGAAGGGCCTGGTCCCAGAAAAGGTGAGAGGAAAGGGAGCAGGACGAGGATTACCAGGCTCAGAACCATTTGAGTTTGCTCAAGGTTGGTATCTGTGCAGCTGGCTGGTAAGTGACATCAACAGGATTTTTCCATCTAATCTAAGCAAGCAGTTGGGTTTTATTCAAGTAATTCTTCTAAGGGATAATAATGTCTTATTATGACTAGAGGGCTTATTATTAGAATCTTGTACTAAATTCAATAACCTGAACTCACCAAATATCATCCCTCTTGTGGGAGCTTCAGCTGTTTGAGAAGGAGCCCCAGAGTTGCGTGATCATCTCTAAAACCTTCTCCCCTAAGTTCCAACTTTTGAGAACAAGTTGTTCATCATATGCTGAATTCAGCCTTGGAGTAACTCCAGCGAAAACAAAAAGAGTAACAACAGGAATGGATTAGGCCCAATTGCTTTCACGTTTCTCCAACTTGAATTTTCAATCCCAATACTAAAGGAGGTGTAAAAAAAACCCTGACCCAACTCATGGCACAGAGACAAATTCACTCCAAAATGTAAGTCTGCTTGTGATGTGACCTCGTGCACTAAGGAGGGCTTCCCAAAGCCTACCTAGGAAAAATACTCTGCTGTCATCTGGCAGAAGCAATATATGTTCCTGTTTCTGCCACTGTATTGTACCAATTTTTGCACAGAATGGTCAAACCCTGCAGTTCTAGGCTGCTACACTTGCGACTACTGACCTTACATGTCTGAAAAAAACAGTATCTGCCAAGCTGAAATACAGAGTCATGAGGATTTAATTTAATTTCATAAAAACATACTGAGTAAGATTAAACAGTGTGTTTTCTGCACCAGCCCCATTTTCCAGAGGAAGCTGTGCTCCGATCAGGAGAGGGCACAGTCTCACCTACAAATTCTCATCTCATAGATCATCACCTTGGCATCTCTCTGGTTAAACAGATGTGAACAAGAAGAGAGGAAGTGGAATAAGGATGGAGACAGAGAACCCCAAGCTCCCCTGCTGAGTGTTGAGCCCTGCTTTCTTGCAGTGCTTGCTGCACCACTCACTCATTAGCTTTTAAGTAAGTTCCTTCTAACTTTGACCTGCTGTTTCCTGCCAGGGCTGATGAGCCACAAGTGCAGAGTCGCTTCCTCTGGGCCACTTCCTCAGAGCACACTTCCAGTGGCTGCCACATGAAGTTAGCTGAAGAAAAAAATGTTGCTCGTGTTTTCACTGGAGTTATTCCCAGTGAAATTCCCGGGCTCTTCCAGTGTGTTATAGAGGGGGCAACACAATTATCCAATGATCAAAGAACTAAACTGCCTGGGTTCAATTTCTGACTCATATTCAACCAACACTAATCATACACCCTCTCTGTGTCTCCACACACTCATTTGAGGGTTTCAATTATAATGATGACACTCAAAGCTACTCCTAAACAAATAAGAACTTTATGAAACATCACAGAAGCACAAAATATTGAGGCCACGTTTCACCCATGAGCTTTACAAAGTAAGTGCAGAGCTTTGTCCAACTGACAGGCTGGAAGTGGAGGAGTTCAGCTCAGCTGCTATCTAGCTCAGAAATCACTGCACATTGTTTGCAAACTTATCAGGAGTGACCTGAATTGTGAATTAGCTTCAGCAAGGCAGCTGGCAGGCTGCTGAGGCATACAATGCCTGCTGAATCTGCACTTCCTGCTGGAGACGTGCGAAGGAGAAGGCAAACTATGAAAGAGCAGAGAAACCACTCCCAGCTCCAGTCAAAACTTCGTGCAGCACAGGCACAACAAGGCCAGTCACTGATCCAGGGGCCAAACCAGAATTCCCAGCAGCAGCAGTGCTGATAGTACTCAGCCCCAGCACAGCACTTGCTGTGGAGGGATCTCAAAGCCCTTTGCGAAGATCATAAGGCTCCCCCACCTCCCCCCAGCTCCTTTCCAGACTGGATAAGGTCACAGAGCTGGAAGGCAGCAGATGGACCGTCCCAGCCCACACCGTGACTCTGCAGGCAGCTCTCACACACAGCCCAGAGCTGGTGCTGCCCCATTTTACACTTTGGTTTTCAGTAAATAACCAAATCTCTGTCAAAAGCAGCAGCAGACGCATTCTGGCCAGCCTTACTTGAGCACTCACCTGGACAGGGCAGCAGCGTACAGCTCCATGGCTGGATGCTCTCCATGCAGGCAGACATTCCCTGTGTGCTCCAGGTTACAGAGCTGAAGCTGCTGTATATTCTCCAAGATCCAGGTCTGTGTGTGCCCATTAGGAGAAAGAATAGGAAGATGCTTCCTGCGTGCGGTCTGATGGGAACATTGCAGCATCAGCACTTGGGAAAAAACCTAACTTGTACACTGCAATCCCCTAAACCCAACCGAAATGTGCCACAGCAGGTTCCTGAAAGGCTCCACAGGGCCGGGAAAACAGCCAATGTGCAATGTACTCCTAGGAAAGCTCTCTTGCTGTGAGCAGGGCCTACTCATTCATTTCAGGTTGTCAGTAAATTTGATCCAAGTCCCCTCTAGCACAGGATTGCGTTATCCTTACAGCCACAGAGAACCATTTTTTCATCAGCTTTAAGGTTATTAGTGTGAAGAAGTCCAAACCCTCACTCTGGAAAATTAGCGTTGACTCTGAAGGAAGAGGTTACGTTGTGAGTGAAAAGCAAGAAAACATTAGAAGCTTCTAGCAACAGAAGCTGCAGGTTGAGTGCAGTTCAGAGCACTTCAGGCACTATTACCACTGCTCACAAAACACTGTCCTGTGCTTTGCAAGCCACGAGACGCCATCCCGTGGCCATCCAGATCCCCACAAACTTTCCCAAGCTGGTCCAAAGCTCCCAGCACAGTCAGGGATGCGCTGTTCGCTGGCATTGATGCTTGCTCCAAGTCCTTCATGCTCTATGTTCTTTGTTGCTAATGTAAAGCAAGGCTGAAAACGTTCTGCTACTCCCCAGAAAACACCCAGAGAGGTGAAGGCTGTAAGGATGTGGCTGTGGCAGGTTGCTGCCTGCATGCAGCTGTACCACAACCTTTCTTCCTCAGCGTGAACTTTCTGTTGGCAGCAAGGATAACCCTGACATTCTTCAGGAAAAGCATCGCTTTCTCCACACCACGTGTGTGCAGCAGCCTGCTGCCATGCCATCTCCTTCCTGCTGGGTGATATTCCTCCCCCTGCTCAGTTACAATGCTTTGTCTACAGTCCCCTGTCCCACCAGCTCCCTTGTGCTCTCCCACAGTGCCCAGAGCTTCTGGGGCATCTTTGTCCCACTCCTACACTCCTAATTCCCCTTTCCCTCTCATTCCTGCTCTGCGCCCATGAAGAGTTTTGCCCACCTCTAGGACACGTTTGACAGAAGCTGACAATCCTGTGCACTAACTTTTCAGCTAAAGACATGCAGCTGAGCTTCCAGCCTTGCTTTGGTTGTCCAACAAACACAACCACAGACTTTAAGGCTGATGCAAACTCCACGTGAAGGGGGCAGGAGGGAAGTTGGGCAATCCCATACAAATTCAGCTGGCCCTCCATATCCCTTCTTGTTGCCCATCCAGCTCACCCTACCCATGCTCCTTACATTGCTCAGCTGTTGGGTTTTAATACGGGGGGGGGGGGGGGGGGGGGGGGTAAGGAAAAAAAAAAGAAGTGACTGGCAGAAAAAAGAGCCTTCAAAAACCAAAAATGTTTCCTATTACTGCACTAGTTCTTTCAGGGCCTTTGATGTTGCTTCTCCCATACAAAGCTGTTTTTTTTCACAGTCTGTTCTTGCACACAAACAAGATGTTACACATACTCTACATCGTACATTCTCAACTCTTATTCAAAGCACATTTGTCCCAACTCACTGTACTTTGTAACATTCTTTTAACTAATACTCATACATCATAGGCACAGAGGCATTTTCATTCTAGCTCTCCCTTTTCACATTTATTTTTCTTCCAAATTCTTGGAGGTTCTGGTCATAAATAGGGAAGTGTTGACATTAACTAGGGTTGGGAAAGAGCTGTTAAGTTCATGGCAGTAGCTGAATTTTTCCAAAATTTTAGGGGCTTGTAGAGCTTTGTCAGAGGCTAGATCCAACATTTATATTTAGATTCTGGACTAGTTAACTTCCATAACATTCTTTATTTTACTTGGGCCGACAGCTTTTAATACCACCTGCTTTCTACCTGCCTATCACAAATACTAATTTTTGCATAATGAAAAAATTGTTAAACACACATTGCATTGATAAATGATTACAGTTCTCATGATGAATTTAAATTGTAAATTATTTGGGGGAAGGAAAATACTTTTGTTCTAGCACAATAGGGTTTTTGTAATCTGTGTTATAAACTATACAACCACAAATAATAGCCAGGAGGTTCTGCCAACTTACTCAACTTTGGTGGAAGTTCAAAAGTGGTGTCAGAATGCAGAAGGTTTCATTAGGTAATGCAGGGGTTAAACTACTCATCTTCTGAAAAAACAATCTCATGTCATTGTCTCCAAGATTCATTTAAGTCATGTTGTTAAATAGGACTTACTTCTGCATAAACTATATCCAAACGCCTTGCAGAATCAAAACACAATGGATAATTCTTCCAGAAAACATTGCCTTATCTGAAAAATAATCAAAAATCCCAAAGTCTGTTATACCCCAAGATGAGAGACAGGCAAGAGTCCACTAGGAATTTTACCACAGCTATTTAGTAAGATAGGCAACCTGTAGTAATTAAGAGTAAATAATAATTGTGTTTGTAAAAAAGATAATGAAATTTTATGGCCCTCAGAAATAAGCTAAGGAAGAACAACACTGTTAGAATTCCTGTACAGTGTTAAGATGCTTTTTAGACAGACAGGAACTGCTTGACAGCCTGGTGTCACTAACTGGCCTGTTGAATCACAGGGACTGTTACTGCAAACTCACTCAGAGACTGAGCGTGGTCTGGCTGGTTAGAGATGAACAAAACTTACGGTCTTTCAGTAATAAATTCTTACTTTACAGTACAAAGACTTTGGAGGTGGAAGCACATTGGGTTTTGTTGCTGCTACTAAAAATATGCTCAAAAGACTATTGCCTGTGTTTAGAGAAAGAGCCTGGTATCAAACCAGCGAAATTGGTTCACTAAAAATGGGCGTTTCTTTATTCTGCGTTTTCAGGTCTCATTTCTTTTAAACCCCCACAATCTTTGTTAATAGCAAGAACCCACCTCCTCCCCATCTCCAAACTTTATAATGCAAGAACAACAAACCAAATTGCTCCAGGTTTAAACAGAAAACGCTGGCCCTGGCACGCTAATCAGAGGCAAGGCTCAAACCAAAACGCTTTAAGATCTAAGAGTAAGTAATAAAAAGCAGCTTGAATGCAAAAAGGTTTTGGATCGAAACAAGAGATTTCCGCCAAGTGCCCAGTCCACTCTAAAGGAATAGCCTTGAGGTACAGGGACACTTTACAGTGACTTTTGTGCCTTTGCACTTATGGGAACAGCAGCCCTGTCCCTACAGCAGGAAGCAAACCCCAGCTGTCACCCTTAAACCAGCACTGCAGCATAATTACTCTCTCAGAAAACAGACTTGCCCTAAAACAACACCTACTTCTGATTTTAGCCTGATAACAAAGGTCCTTGTTGGGACCTTTGAGAGTTAAGATAACCAGCCATTAAGGAAACCCAAACACCAAATCCCTGCCCTCCCCAAAACCAGCTGGAACTGAGACAATGCTACTCCAATTCTGATGGGCAAGCACAGGTCCCTCTTTTTGGAGTGGATTAAGCAAAACAGCCCTAGAATTGCCCACAAGGACCCTTTTCCTCTAAGTCTGAACAGGGTAGACCCCCATGAAAAGTCTCCGTTGTCTGAAAAATGCATTTTTCCTTTGAAAATTAGCTGGGTAAGATTAACTCAAGGCTAAAACTCTTAATTCATAGTCAGAGGAGCAAGTCACTACTTCCTTCTCACTGGGTCTTCTGGTACCTCCGGTGACCATCTTATGCTGAATTTGCTAAGGATTATTTAACAGGCCTCAAGAGAGACTGAAATACTGAATGATAGGCAAAATCCCTTTCCATCTACTATGGACAGCTGCCATTCATATAATAGCCTTGGAATACAAGGGACAGTTTGTATAGCTCCAGAAATACTCCTTGGCCTTTACCCCAAAAAAGCAAATGCAACAGGCCTATGACTTCATGGAATTTTTGAACTTGTGTTAATGCAAAGCTTTTTTATTATTAAGTTACCAGGAAAATTATATGCAGATGAAATTCCTTCCAGGAAAAACAAGTTCCCATCTTTTTTGTCACACAATGTATTAGCAGAGTCTACAGATAAGAACGTGAATATTTGCAAAAAATAATTTCCCTGGTCCAGTCTATTGTATTTGTGCACCAGAACCTGAGTTCCAAACCTGCCTGAGCCTGCTCAGGTTCACCTCTGCATACAGCCCTCAGCGTGGACCTGCCTGGAGACACATGCCAAGCTAAAGCCTTGCATTTAAAATGTTTTTAGCATTTTAAGCTGTTAAAATGAGTTCTCTATTTTTACCATGACTTACAAAATAAAAAAAAAAAAAAATCCCGCTTTAGTGTTTTTAGGCAGTATAGAGTTCCTTGTGCCCTTTGAGTTTTCCAATAAAGTCTGCAGAACTCAGATTTACATCCTCACACACTGACAGTTTAATTACTTTCATTGTAGGAGAAAGTATTTCATCACATACAGTCAGAAAAATAGCCCCTTAAATACAGGCTTTTGGGCCCATGATCCCCCAATTTGAAATTCAATGAAGGAGAAAGAAACATGCACACTGCGATCCATTTCCTGATGCAGAACACTTGATATTATCAAAACACAGAGTTCCACAGCTGACACACACATTTTTCTAAACCACTGGTAAAATCCTTCCAGCATTTTAAGCCCATGAAATGAGGATTCAGCGAGCTCTGGCTACGATCTAAAGGCAGTGCTGGTCAATGAGCTGCACAAAGACCATTGCTGTAATGCTGTGCTAATTAACATATTAAAAATAGTCCATCTAAAATGCTGCTTGAATTACACAGGTATTTTAACTTAGTTCTCAACTATTACATTAAAGGTGACTCATCACTGTGATTCTCAGCAACAGATATGTGCTAATGATCCCTTACAAAAAGAAGGAAGTGGGGGAAAGACAGGAATTCTCAGACTCTCATCAAGGCAATTCAGCAAAAATAAGTCTGGTGAAGTCATAAAAAACAGTTGTTAAATGTCAATAGTTACACATTAAAGCTGACTACCAGCACCAGCTGGCCTTCTTTCCCAACTGGTATCTAATTCCCTCAGACAAAGCAGGTAACAAATCCAGACATGCAACTTTTAGTCAGTTTTAGTCAGAGTATGCTACAATATCAATCAACCCTCTAAGCCGTTGCAACTCAAATGCAGTTAAGTGGAAGTATAATCATCAGCATATTAGAAAACTTTGTTTCAAAATGAACAAGTTGTGTGTGTTAGGAGTGTGAAAGAGAACCTGGGCCTGCCTTGGGCCTATTACACAGCAACATCCATTCATTCTGAAACAACAGACACAGCAAGTGTGTGCATTACATATATATTTTATAAAAGAGCAATGTCTTTTACAAGACATTCCAGGAGTGGGGAATAGCCAGAACACTACAAAAAACTGCTGTAACAAGAGTGACTATTTTGTGCGCTCGCTTTATGCAGCTTACATTCGAATGTTTACAGAGGCCAGCACTCAGATAAGACTCTCCACTAACAAACAAATCTGGAATACATCAATTGTACAGGTAAATCAGCCAAAATTAAGCAATAACTATGCTCTTCTCAGGTTTAAGAAAGCATGCAATAGGTTCCCCCTCCTGCCACCCCTTGTTCACATTTCTAAATCACGGTACCAGTAAAAGCACAGTAGAAGGGAACTGGGGCACAGGTAATGGAGTTGTATTTTATCACAGACTGTTTATCAATATTTTGCAAATGGAAAAGCAGCCTTCTTTAAGCACAAAGAAGGCAGAGAAGATACAGGCATGAATAAAAAAATTAAGCGACTTAAGACATCAAAAATTCAAGAAATAGCACTGTGCATATACAAACAAAATTAACATTCAGTACTGTAGAGCTCATTTAAGAATGGCACGAATGGACAATATTTTACAATATGCACATTTATTTGAAGTGGGGAACTAATGCTCCACAGGTGGAAATGATATTACAAGTAATAGTGCCACTGTTGGCCCATTCTGGTAGTTCTTACAATTTAATGGAAACGCTTTTAAAAATAATCTGGTATGTACACATCTTCTGGATACCCAACGGCTTCTTCGGAACAGAAAAAACTATGGTTCTCCCCCTCCCCCTTTTAGCCAGACAGTATTGCCAGAGATTGTGCTCACATCTAAAGCACATAATCTTTCTTTAAATTCAGTGCTATTTTCTTTCAGAAAGATCACAAGTTGTACTTTTAGGTAACAAAAGCATTTATGTTACAAACATTCAAAAATGGAAGCTTATGATTCTGGCAGACAATGTTGCGTATTAAATACAAACCGGCCAGCAATTACTGAACATAAAAAACTTATTCAATCATAAAAAAATACTATAATTCATCACCACAGACTTTTTACAGAGTTATAAATAATAAATAGCGTAACACAGTAGATTACAAACGGATTTATTTTGCCCCATTATAGTTTTTAAAAAGTAAAATATCTGTTCCTACCTCAGACTGACCAAGGTACTGTATCAAGACTACTCATAGCTCAAAGAGAACTCCTTCACCAAGCAATTTGCAGAGCTCGTATCCAATCCAAAGCCTTTCCTTAGGAATCAAACATTTGCTGAGCTGTTTGCTCTGCTCATGACCAACAAAGGGACAAACTCTGTCCAGAGCAGCTGCAAAGGGTGTCACCTTGACTGCCCCTCGGAGGTGGGGCTGCCCCAGCACCTCCACACCTTGGAAAGGAACACTAAGGGAAGCAGCACCGCTGACAGACTCGAGTAAGCACTCTATAAACAAGCTGTACACAAAGGACTTTCCCCACCCACCCCTCTGGTTTACATTCCATAATTTTGTAACAATGTCCCCTAAGGCACAAAAATACTTATGACCTCAATGCCACAGGAGACATCGATGGTGCCATACATGGTTCTTCTACACAGTAGTTTAATTAACTTAGTTATCTGCACTGTATGTCTTCAATCAAGGTGTGGATTAATTTTTCCTGGCCAAATCTTGCTGAATAATGAGCTTATTTCATACAATCTGTAGGACAAATGTTCCAGAGAGAGAACTATGCAGCTAATTTAATCATGTTTGTAGAGTATTATTATTTCTTCACTGATGGCAAAAGTGACAGTCATTAGTTATTTTGCTGTGGGGTTTTTAGTTTAATGTAATAGAGTGAGACTTCCACACCCAATGTGGTCTCCTGTAAATGAATTCATAAAAATTACTAGCAGCACTAAGAAAATAAAAAATATTTTTCTCCCTTCCATAAAGGAATTTGAGGCTAGTGACTCAAAAAAAAAAAAAAAGCAAGAATAATTTTACTCAATAGTAGAAGTGCCAGAGAATAAATTAGTATTTTCAAATCCTTCCGAACCAAGTTATTTCCCTAGACATAGTGACCATGATGATGAAGAAGTACATTCCTAAAAATTGCAACACTAATAGGTAGATACCTATTCATGGAATCAAAAAGTGTATGCAAGTTCCTGAAAGCAAAAGTTAGTATAATATCAGCAGACATCTTGTTTAAAAGATAAATTCGCAAAACCAGACATTTATATGGTCTACAATGTCCATTAAATGGATAAATTAAAAAAAAAAAATCACTGGAAAGTAGCCAAAGATTACAGTAACAACAATTTTTCCTTTTAATAAACCTCATATGAATGCTTCAAGGATCAGAGTTCATTTCTCTGTACGAGTGTACAGGAAGGGGACAGCACAGCCAGACACTGACTCAGGACTTGGTAAAGTCACTTGGGTGAGAAGTCATCCATCAGTATGAACGAGGAGCAGGAGTTGGAGCACGTCACTGGAGACTCTGTGGTTATGCTGCCTTTAGTCAGGGAATCAGAGGAAGAGCCAACACTGCTGCTACTCCCATCGAGAATATCTGAGGACAGGCTGGGGAAAGGGAAAAAGGTTCTTTAGTGCAGAGGCATGAGGCTCTGTACAAAGCTAATGCGCTTCCCCCTTGGAGAGGACTTGTAGGAGACCTATACTACCACTCAGTCTTTACTGCAAGACTGGCAGCCCTGAAAACTCCTTGTTTTCTGTAGCATGTTATAGATATTCATGCTCCTCAAGGGAATGAGGAGCAGAATTACTGGGTTTTTTTAACATGCAGAATAAATTACGAAGCTAATTTTAATCAGACGTAGAAAGGAAGTGACAACTAAGAAGTATAAAACCTTAAAAGCTTATAGGAAAGGGAAAATAATACACTAATCAGCAATGCAGCAAAGATGTCATTAATTAGCCGGCATGCTCTTTAACACTGCACTGCTCAAAGCAAGATCAGACCAATTTTTCCCACAGAATTCCTGTGTTTGGATTTTGAAGTCTTGATACAAGATCCCAGAGGGCATCTAAATTGATGCTTTTGCAATTTAGGGGGAAGCAATATGGAAAAAACCATCTAGGCAGTTTCAAGTCTGTAGGTAAACTGGAATTACAGTAATAACAGCTGATATTTTTGAATACTTAGTATCTGACTTGACACAAAAAAACCGTAGTATTTTATGATTGTAATAAAGAAAGATGATGTAACTCTAAAAATCATGAACTTAGGGACAAGAACAATTAAATACCCATACACATTTTCTAAGTATTCAGGGAAGTGCCACAGACTATATGACCACTGCCTACAACATACTGTAATGATGAAGTAACTTTGCTTATGAATCAACAGGGATTTGTAACAATTACAGTCAGTGTAAAAGCTTTCATAGAAAAATCTAGGCTAGAGTCTGTTCAGGAAGAATTGATCAAAGGAGCAGGACCATTGCCACAGGACACGACCACAGGATAGTTCCCATTAATACACATCCGCAAGATACACACAAAGTATTTTTTTCCTGGAAAAAACAACTAGAAAGCTTGTGATAAATGCACATTCCTTGTTTTGGCATTTCAGGGCACATGACATACAATACCATGAACTGAGATCTGTCAGGTGTGTAACATCTGGAGAAAGCATGTTGGTTGTTCCTTGGAAAAGTCTCTTTGGCTGACTTTCAGTTTCCATTTCACCTAAGGAAAACAGTGCAAATAATCAAACTCACTTGAGTCTCTGGAATATCCATTTAATACTTGTCTGCTGTAAAAGAAAGGTTTGACCCACAATACTCCATGGTTGCATTTGTAACACAAGTTCTCTAATTCAGGCAACCAAGCACCCGGCTAACACATTAATTTGAGGATAGCTGCTGTTAAACCATCCAATCCATCCTTAGCTAAAGCTTCAGCAGTATCTGAGGGGCTACAGTGATCTCAAAGACATAAAACTTGCTACCTGTACTGCAATCAGACAAAATAATCTAAAGCAAACTAATTACCATGACTTAGTTTTAAGTAAACAGCTGAGATGAGGTAATTGATATAAGTCAAAATACGAAGTTTAAAACTGTTAGTGGTTACGAAAATAAGAATGACAGCTGGATTCAGTTTCACCCTCCCCTGTACAATGAATTCTGATGCCTGCACTTTTACAGGAAAGCTGAATGAAATAAATCTGTCATGTGGAAGCATTTCCACTTACTCATCATGGATCAGACTGTCTTTGTACCTGTAACCATCTACAGACATTAAGAGATTAAATATGATGGGGAGAACTAATGTAATCTGTTTAGTATAATCTGCCCTAAGAACGAGCTGGCTCACTAATAGCTGTTCTACAAATGGTATCTGAAAACATCATGAACTTGAAAATAAAAATTAAAAAAAAGAAAGAAAACCCTCTCAGCCACACCATATTTTCATTTTTAGTTTGGAAAAAAAAAAAAGGCATGAAATGGTAATAATTTTTTTGGCTTTTACATACACTTTGCAGTAGTTGCAGAGTCAGTTTGAAAACCTGACAGAGGTTAAAACCATTATAGCGAACCAGTTTATACATTCTGCAACAGAATCACACTGCCACATTTTATAAAAGACTGATAACCCCCCAAGTTTCATTTCCTTCAGCCCACAGGGATACCTTCCTGTCTTAAGGTAAGGGATATTGCTTCTAGCAAGCAGAATAGGCAAAAAACATTTATAAAATACTTGGTCTTCTAGTATGAACAAAATGAACAAAACAACAACTTAGGTAACACTTTTGTCCCTTAAATTTCACAGAGACAAATCTGCACTGCTACAACACATTGCACAGTCTACAGTATTAAGTCCCTATAGCAGTGAAAAGTTCTTCAGTTCATGGCTTTCCTTCTCCTACTATAAATCTACTGCTAAAATTCAGAAAAAACCAGGACCACATATTTAGGAAAACAAAGTAAGTTCATTTAAATAGATCAGATGTTTCAAAATTAAGCAGCATTTGAAAAATTCCTTGGTACTTCAAATAAGAAAAGGCAAACTCCTATCTCTACTTTGTAAAAGATGCTCCATGGGAGCACATGGATTTGGTGAGGAAAGGCCTGTCTCTACCTGCATTGCTTTTACAATTTGTGTAAAGTACAAGTGTGGATACCTATGCCTTATTGATCATTTAGCTTAATAAACTTTTGTTCAATTTTAATGCCTCTAAAATTCACAGAAAATAAAAGCCAAGATAGAACTGACATCTATGAGAAAACTTGTCTCTGTCCTCTGTCAAATCAGTATCAGTTAGACAATGTTCTTTATCTGATAGGACAAGCAGTACTAAAAAAAAAAAGCCAAACAACAAAAGGTAACTTTTCTCAAATGTACGTCTTGTACAATAGAAGGACATGTTTTTGGTACAATTAAGAATGCCTAAGTTAAAAAAAAAAAGCAGAAAGGATAAGCACAGCTAAAAGCACACTTTAAAAATATCTCATTCTTACAGTTCGACTAAGCTTGGTTCAGGGATGTTATTTGAAAATCTCTAACATGGAACACTTCCAGTAAAGAATGTGTTTTCCCCCCTTCAGGAGGAAAGGGCACTGATCTATTCCATTTCTCTAAACACTCATCTTCTGAACTTTCAGAGAGAAAACAAACATTCAGTACTAAGTTTAGAAGATACTGCATGATAAGCAACATTCCTAAGATGATCTGAAGGGTGTGCACTGTTCAGTGGGACTTGTAGGAAAGTTATGAATATTTTTAAGCTCTGCCATTTAATTTGATGTATAATAAAGTTTCCCTATTTCAAGCAGTGGCTGTTTTTTAAGTTTTTCATTCCTGTGTTTTAGACTAGCTACTTTACATTGTATTTTTGAGTTATGCCTGGCAAATTTCAGTTCACTGTGGATACACGTGCATTATATTTACAGACCAACAAAAAAATGTATCCAGCTAGAAAACTACATCCATATTAAAACATCCTGTAAGGGAAAAACACACACCTTTTCTTTTAATGGGGCCAAGAACACTGGGCCTGATACAGTTGATTGGACTTTGACTCCTCCTGCTGAAGAGAGAATACTGAGTCAGTCCTGTAAAGGTTCCAATTTGCATCAAATCAACACAACCACAGCATATGAAGCATTCTTCAAAACTATTCCTGCACAGCTGGAATTCTTATGGAATCTAAATACATAGATAACAAGTAAGTGCTGCCTATTAGAGCAGATTATCTGCCACATGAAGTTGTACTAAATTTTCTATTTTCACTTCCCTTAGTGAATCACATCCTCATTTCAATCCTTTTATAAATTTTGTGGCATATTTATATAAAACTGATCTGCAGACAAAGTTAATTTGAAATATCTGAGAACCTCCCCTCAAGTTACCAAGTCTAGTCCAAAGTTGACACAGGCTCTATAAAAGCACCCACATAAAGTTACCATTGGTAAAGTTTGAACTTTCAGAGCATTTTTATGTGGCAATGCTTCAGCAGCTGTAAAAGTGAAGTCTCTTTTAATGCCTTAACATCAACTTTAATTAATCTTTGGTTTAAATTCCAATGCTAGCACAACAGACACTCATTACTTACTTGCAGAATCGCCTTGTTGGACTGGGAATAGGGCTTGGAGGTAATCCATTACTGCTCACAAACATTTGCAATGACGGTGAAAAACATTGCTGCAGGAAGAAAGCTCAAATGAAGATACTTCAGAATTTCCTTTAAAATACTCAGATGTTACACTCCACCCTCCAAACCAAACATCCCCCCCCCCACCATGGCCTTCTTATTCTTAAGAAAAGCTAGGAACAGATTAGGCAGATTATCAAATGTAATCTTACAAATATTACAGCTT
Organism: Corvus hawaiiensis; assembly: GCF_020740725.1. Classification (NCBI taxonomy): domain Eukaryota; kingdom Metazoa; phylum Chordata; class Aves; order Passeriformes; family Corvidae; genus Corvus; species Corvus hawaiiensis. The sequence continues at coordinate 7,197,983 of NC_063226.1, read as the reverse complement.
AATTTACAAAAACATACTGGCCCATGCAATTCTGCTCAGATGAAGCTAATCAAAACCCACAAGAAAAGTAAAATTGAAATAGACACTGTTCTCTAAATAAGAGAATTGTTTCTGTCCTTTGTTACATTCAGAAAAAGCAGTGCAGTACAGTACTCAGGACTTAGTTCTTTTAAGGGGCTTGTTAAACAAGTTTACTCAAAATACATCTGACCTGAAAACTGACAATATTTCAGAGTAAAATAGGATATTTAGCTCTGTGATTCTGCAGCTAATTTGAGCTTAGCCCATGAATGCTTCTAGCTAAACACAAAAATCTTTCTGTTAAGTTATCTGCTAGTACTTTACAGTCAGAATTCCAAAGGTACAGAACCAGCTGCCAGGATCAGTGTTTTCCCAGGAACACATTCACCCAGCACTTGTACGTGGCTGTTATGTGCACCGATCTGGTAGGAGCATGCAGCGAAATACTGGCAGTACAAAAGCAGAATCACACAAGAGGGTGCAAACAAGGTCAAGCAGCCCATCTTTAAATCCAGATGCCAGTTTCTCTGTGCTGCATTTCAGTTTTCCAATCCTCACTGGAAAAGTAGTTTATCTAAGATCCACCTCTTTTTCTCTGGCATCTGCCACCAGATTTCAGTACAAGTTCAGCACACCTAAATCCTCTTTCAGAGTGCATTTGTGCCTTCCTTTCCATAACCGATGGACACATTTTCATCTCTCACCACACAGATCTGCAGTCCTATTTTAATGCTTCTTTCCCAGCATCCCTCCACTTCTGCACCTGAAGATCCTGTCCAGGACTATCCTCATGACATCTTCCAGCTTCCCTACAACCAGAACCCCAACCCACCCGAACACTGCACAAATAGCAGTAACTGAAAACATCCAGTGTTTCACCGCTTAAACTCTGCAGGCTCCCAGATGGCAACCATTGGTTCTAAGAAACCAACAAAATATGGATCGGGGTTTTTTAGTGCCTGTTTGGTTGTGTTGTTCAGGGGTTTTTTGAACTATGGAACAACTTATGAAATTACACGTCTCGACAGTTCAGCTTGGTCTAGAATTCTGAAATATTGTCTTAGTTTGGTATTTCACTTATCCTACCTTTCCTATTCCTCTTGTAGGTGAAGGTGCAGGTGAAACTGGAATGAAGTCTATTCTCTTTGGGGAAAAAGATTTCTCAGACTTGTCCAAGTCATTGTCGCTCTGTGAATACAAGTTTTCAGACTTAACACTGGCACAGGACATTACCTTGAAATCCAAGGTACAACCTTCTAATGGAAAGTCATTGGGTCAAATGCACAAAGCAGCTAAAGCAGATGAGCTTAAATTCTTCTTAAATTATTTTCACAGTTAATTCCTCTCTTTCCCTTAAATTCGTCAGTTGAGTGTAAAAGTAGAATTAAATAGGAAACATCTATAAAAAGATTACCAGGCTCAAGCTTTCCTCCCATGACTGGCTTATCTGCATTGCTGTCTGCACTTCCCTAGAATACAAAAAACCCCATCAGTAGCTACAAAGAGGATAACTCTAGCTATTTTATCACCTTCTTTCAATAACACTCACCTTTCATGTGCTGCTTCTCTGTTCATTAAATCCACTCCTTCCTCCTGCAGGAGATAAATACCATAAGTTTTCCCATAACATTTGATTCATTACAGGTACTTGAAATAACACTCGTGATTCCATTATTTGCCATCAGGACTGAAACATGAACAGCAGAACCACTGCAGAAAAGACAGGACAGCCACCAGTCCAGCTCACTGCTTCTCTTAAATTAAATACTTCTAAAATGCACAGTATCTTAAACATAATAAGCCTGGCAAGGCTACTTCCTTGTTGAAATTAAGTCTAAAGAAATATTCAGTTTTCTTTAGTACTTGAACAACTCAATAGGAAAGAAACCCCCACTGTGCAAGTACTTTAATATTATATAGTACTTTTCATTCTGTTACTGAATACACAGATAACTACTCACCCTTCTGATCTGATGAAGTCGGCTGCTAGGAATACGAATAGGAGATGACGACAAGAACTGGGAAAAAAGCGACAGCCACAATGATTAAATCACACATAACTGCTTGCATACATACTATTTACCATCAACTACATTCTTAGGGAGTTCAAAATGAGCTGCACAACTACATGTGGATGACTCAAACAATATTGCAAAAAAGCAAACACTGACCTTCAAGAGAAAAGACTTGTTTTACCACTTACAAATTCCTTGTATCACTCAGCAAGTGGCACGGATCTGACCTGCAGGCAGATGCTGCTCAGCATCTCAAGTACACAAATAGCTACAGATGCCATTTAGACAAGTGAGCTACTAAAAATGAAGCTATGATTGTTACACAATTCCCCACTGCCCAGGATATGACAAACTCCTGCAGTACACCTTACTCAACCAGCTGGCTACTGTAAAGGAGAAATCTCAATGCTTCAACTCAGTCTTGAACAATGCTCTCTAAAGCTTGACTTCTGCAATTTTTCAATTGTGTGCCATTTTATGCATCTAATTCCTCTGGAACTCTATCACAAGTAAGTGGGCAACAGTTCCCACTCAAGATGACTGTGTGTCCAATGTCACACCTACTGACAAGCTCCAAAATTTTGGATTCTTAAGAAATCTCACAAGAGAAGACTTTAAGTTATAATTCCCTGTCACCTTTCCTGAACACAAGACATAGAGGAAACTTATTTCACAACTTCAAGGTTTTGAGAAAAGCAATATTTAGTCTTCACTACCCTCAGACAAGACAGAAAAATTTCATTGGACGGAGCATATAAATCCCTCACCTCACAAGGAGAGGGTGGAAAAAAAGAAATGCAACATCTTTGAAAAGTTAAACAACTGCAGTAGTGTACACTACCACACATAACAGAAAGCAACAAATAAATTCCTCTTCAGTGATTTTCTGAGGTCTAGTGTTCTGCCTTTGTAAAAAAAGCGCACTATGTCAAACAGGTCAACAAAGAACTGTGACTCCCTCATCCCTTCTCACAACAAATCAAAACACCCTTTCAAGACTTTTAACTGGGACAGCATTTTACTCTTCTAACACACAGTCGGGATCAAATTAACTTTAAAACTGCACTTCATATGGGGGACTCACATACTACTTCAACTACTCTTGTCTTCTTTGGGGACACACAGTCAATACACCAGTATTATTTCATTGCAGGTTGTAGCTGGAGGTGAAAAAATGCTTATTCTGCAGCTTGGTGGCTTGCTAGGATACCAAGTGCAAATACAAATCAAGTTTAACTTCATTTCTCTACTCCAACTATTCCTCGTTGTGTGTAAACATGACACGCTTAAGATTCCTCACCATTCCATGACGGCTCATAACTGTTGTGCTGTTCCTGCGAGTCCGCAACACGTAAGGCTGAAACACCTGGGAGTTGTCACTGCAGGGGGAAAAAACAAAGTTTTGTGAACAGCCTTCTCGGGTGCGCTTTACTTAAAGCTCCACAGTGCTGTGACACGTGCTGCAGTCTCCAGAGCGCTGAAAACATCATTTTATTTGAACAGGAGCACTGCTGTCGCTGTGGGAGCGCAGCGAGCACCCTCCTTAAGGCGAGGGGGGACAAGGGGGCACTGGCGGCCCCGGCCCCGCAGGACAAGGGACACGTTCCAGAGGCCGCTGAGGGAGCGCCAGGCCTGGCCCAAGGCCCGCGGCGAGGCCGGCGGGCGGCGGCGACCCCAGCCTCGATGAGCCAAGCCCCCCGGGCCCCTCACCTGAGCCCGTGGATGAGCGGGGCGCTGTTCGATCGCCTCAGGCCGCCGCCGTCGCCCGGGGCCGCGGCGCTCCCCGGCGGCAGCTCCAGGTCCAGCTCCATCTTCTCCTGAGCCATCGCGGCGGCAGAGGCTCCGGCTCCTCCCGCTCCGCCGCGGCGCCCATTCACTGCCGGCGGCCGCCGCGGCTCCTCGGGCCGCCGCTGCCCCGGCCCTACAGGCCCCGCGGGCGGCGCCGCGGGCTCAGCCCGGGGGCGCGCCGGGCCCGGCGCGGGGGGCGGCCGCAGCAGCGCCGCATCCCGGGGGCGGCCCGGGGGCGGCCAATTCCTCCAGCGGCTGCTGCCGGTGCCGCTGCCCGCGGTGGCGGTGGGAGCGCTCCCGCTGCTTCCCTCGGTGCCGACCGCGCTCCCCGCCCGCCGCCGCCGCCGCACAGTGCGCATGCGCGGGGATCGGGACGCAGGCAGTGCCACCCGCCTCGCAGGGCGCCTGCGCGATAGCTCCGCACCCCGGCACTGCTTCGGCCGGGGGCGAGCTCCCGACAGACCCTGGGCGCGGTGCGCGCGCTGACTGGCTGCGGGAGGAGCGTGTGTGTGTTTGAAACGCCGCAACGGTCGCTAGGACGCGCGCGCCGCGGGGGCGTGGTCGGGGGCGTGGCCTGGGGCGAGTCCGGGTTCGAGTCCCACCCCGGCCACAAACCCGGCGCGTTCCGGGTTGCGCTCGTCCGGGGGCTTTTTTCCATCTTAGTGGGGAAAAGCTTTTGCAGCCTTCTTCAAGATTACGTCCTCTCCGACCTAAGTTCTGCAGGCTTTCCCAGTGTTCTCCCCAGGCTTCCCTAGCTGCTGAAGCACATACGAGGGCTTTGATTGCAATGAGAGTCTGCACAGGTTTCAGAAATCTGGCGTAATATTTGTTATGAGACGTGTGATTCTAGTACTTGACTGTATTCAGGTTCGGGACTGACCTTGGCAAATCCACTCTGAGTGATCAAAGCATCAAAGTTTGTGCTTACTTTACAGTATTTTTCTACAATAACAGTTGCACCATACATATTTGTCTCTTGCATGCAGGTGGTTTCAGGGTTGTTCCCAGCACCAAATTTTAAAAGGTCTTCATTTTCTCCTGGGATGAAACATTTCTTTTGCCAGAGTGCTAGGTGTTGAAACAGTTAAGATAGAAAAGTTTGGATTTTTCAACATTTCAACTACCTTAATTGGGATCATGGCTCTTACTTTAAAACTACTGAAGGTAGATGCTTCTAGATAACCCATTAGAACTCTTGTTTTTTCAGCTTAATATTTATTATGGTATCTCCTTGCATTTTTTGTTAATCAAGACTGACTTGAGCATATTCCATTTTACTGCATTCAGGGACTCTTGTCTCATCAACTGCTGTTGATGCTTACATTTCTTTCACTGAACTGATACTATTAATGAAGAACTTTGTGCTGAGATGTACAAAGATGCGTGAAGATGAGTTAAAAGACCCACAAGATCACATTTTAAATATTTACAGGATTTTTTTATATGTATTTATATTGAAAAACCCAGAGAAAAATTCCTTATTTTGTATTAAGAGGAGAAATACCTTTCACAGTCCTGTCCCCCTGCTTACACTATGGCCTATTACAGCCAGTAATGACACCCTTCTGTGAGTTGATACAGAATTGCCATCTCCTGAAAAGACTGAGAACGTAAATATCTAAATCTTTTTGCTTAACTTCTAATAATTATGACCAGTCTGATTCACTGGAAAATTAGGATCTGCAGCTGTGAAAGGAATTTACTGTTAATCACCTTTCACTGCCACCATTCTGTAAAAGCAACATGGCATTTTTACAGAATCTGCACAATTCTCCTTGTCTGGTGCTTCAGCACAAGCATTTCACAGCTTGGAGCAGCTTTCATACCTTCATTTTCCATGGCTAGAATTGCCTAAAAGGCAATTCAGGTGACAGTTCCTAGCAAAACTTCTAGCCCTGAATGGAAATCTACACACAAATATGCTGGTTCTCTTAATACAAAAGCCACCTGCAGGATCTTATTACAGCACCAAACTATGTGGATTTTGCTATTTATTTTTATTGTGGAGTTATTATATTATGTCCTTGCCACTAAGGGCAGCAAACAGCTTCAAATGCCATGTACCAGGATACCGTTAAGGAAGAAGTCAACAGTATCCAAAATGTGGCTGAGAGCTCAAAAACATCTGCTCTATGTCCTCAAATTTTCCAGTGCCAGGCACATCATCCTACTGTCTGACCAGGATTTACTGTAGCCAAGAGAACTTTAATGGGAATATGTGTACAAAGGAAAGTGGGGACTGTCAGGATGACCCTCAAGTGGGCTGAGGAGGGTAATGAAGCAAAGGGATGCCTGTGAGAGAGTTGTGCTGTGGAATGGAATGATAGAAATGAGGAAATCACAAGTTGTTGAGTTAGCACCATGGCAAGACGGATTAAGAAAGGAAAGAACATGTTAAACAGAGCCTTGGGAGGATACAGGTGAAGGACGGATATTCATAGTGGGGCAACAGAGACTGAAAGAATGAGATACATGGGTCCAGTGATACATAGGGACTGGTGGGCATGAAGTGGGTGGTGATGTGGGAGGTATTTGATAGTGTCAGGGAAATACCCCCGTAGGTGAAATAAACACAGCCACAGTTACAAAATGCTATCAGCCTTAGATAAATTACGAAGCATGGGGCTCATGAAAAAATGTTTTAGCTCTTTATAATCTACCTTTTTTCTCTGGTTATTTCTGTTCCTAAAGACTGCCTGAAACTCTCACTATAAACAGATGAAGAGATGGAGCACCTCCCTTATCAGGAGAGGCTGAGACAATTGGGATTGTTCAGCCTGGAGAAGAGAAGCTTCCAGGTCACCTAATTGTGGCCTTCTAGTACCTAAGGAAGGAAACCTACAAGAAAGATGGAGAGAGATTTACAAGGGCCTGGATTCACAGGACAAGGGGGAATGGCTTCAAATCAAAACAGAGTAGGTTTAGATTGGATATTAGGAGGAAGTCCACCCCTGTGAGGGTGGGGAGGCCCTGGCACAGGCTGTCCAGAGAAGCTGTGGCTGCCCAGTCCCTGGAAGTGTCCAAGGCTGGGTTGGATGGGGCTTAGAGCAACCTGGGATAGTGGAAGGTGTCCCTGCCCATGGCAGGGAGGTGGATAAAGATGGTTTTTAAGGCCCCTTCCGATCCAAACCATTCCATGATTCTATGGTTAATGCCCTGTTAAGGTAAACCAGATTCCCCACTTCATCCCAAGAGTTAGGAGTCTCAGCACTGTCCACCAGCGGATGTGGCATTGACCTTCCAACCTATTTCACCACAACCTCCTCTAGGTATAAACTACGGCCACATGTAGCTATTAAAGTATTTTGAAAACGTTTGGGTTTATTCTTTATTCCTGGAGTTGTCTGGGCCTGCACAGAACCATCCGCTGTTATTTCTGCAAGCAACAACAGCTCGGTATGAACTCAGGAGCGATATTTTCGCTATTTAGCGATCAGCGCTGTGGCCCTTGGCGAGAGAGCTCTGGAGAACACACTTAGGACACCTAAAATCTGCCAGAGCTGTGCCCGAGCGGCCGCAGCCGGAGCGCTGCGCCTGCGCGCTGCGGCCGGGCCCGCCTGCGCTGGGGCCGGCCGCGGAGAGCGGCCGTGGGCCCGTGGCGGCTGCAGGTTTCAGCGGGAGCAGCGGGGACGGGCCGCCCCCGGAGCCCCGGCATGCGGCTTCGCTGCTGCGGCCGCCCCCCCCGCCCGCGGGCTCGATAGGGCTGGGGCAGCGGCGGCCTGAGGCCGCGAATGGGCGGAGCGGGAGGAGCCGGAGCCTCTGCCGCCGCGATGGCTCAGGAGAAGATGGAGCTGGACCTGGAGCTGCCGCCGGGGAGCGCCGCGGCCCCGGGCGACGGCGGCGGCCTGAGGCGATCGAACAGCGCCCCGCTCATCCACGGGCTCAGGTGAGGGGCCCGGGGGGCTCCTGGCCCGGCCCGGCCGTGCGGGGGCTCCGGGTATGCTCCGCGGCGCCATGGGGAAGAGTGGGTTCCTGAGCGCTGTCCCAGGCGGGGAGGGATTTAGGGAACATATCAACGTGTGGAGGGGTGCGAGGAAGCCTAGGAGAGGTGCTTTGGTTTTACTGAAAAGCTTTGTTTTCGCCACGGTCTGCTGTGTGTTGCAGAGAAACACCGTCCTCAACGTCAGAGTTGTGGCTGTTCTTATACATCGAATAACAATCGCGATGATTTCTGTAATGGATCAAGTCTGAACAAAATAAATCACTGCTCTGTGTATGATTACAACAGTAAATGCTTTCCGAACAGTCAGGCAAATTTGGTAGGAAGGTCATTTCACGGGACCTTGACATAAGTTTTACATTTAGTGTATAAGTGTGTCAGGTGTCCAGCAATTTTTCTGGATGATACTAATTTTTGTAGTATGCATTACTGGGAGAAATACAATGTGTTGTGTAGACAGTTGTGCTTGGATATTGCCACCAGCCTATGGCAGGTCTGTTTCCAGGAGGGTTGGATGTTTGCTGGGTCTCTTCAGGTCTCTTCAGCTGACAGGACTGAAGGTGGTAGGGACAGATGAAAGCTTTCAGACAGGTAGGGTTTCTTGTACAGTTTTGTTTGGGTAAGTTTATAACCCAAAGTGCTGTTTCATGTCTCCTCTGGGCTGTTGAGAAGTAGGGAGATGCCCCATCTGCTACATGGTGTGGCTTCCATCCAACTGTAAGGTGGTCCATGTGCTGCTGTTAGTGGTGTGTCTGCGGTTTGGGAGAGCATATTGACAATAAATTTCATAAAATGTAGTATATTACAGGATAAGTACTTCCTGGTGGTTTGATTTTTTCCCCTTTCTGTTTCTGTAAGGAACTGGATATCGAGTGATGAACAAATCTCGCATACCTCTTTTACCAAAATGGTTAAGAGTGCCTGACAATTCAAAAGAAATACTACTTCTTGTCTATTCCATCATGATTTAATGTTAAGTGAATGTAATTGTGATTCTTTTATATAATCACAATGAAACAACTCCCTTTTACATTTTGATGCAGTATGGAAGGGTTGTGTATGGCAGCTGTCCCCTGGGAGGTTTCTGAGCAGGTAAACTAATTGTGTAACTGAGACAAGATGTTTTTATAATCTCAGCCTTTTGTAAGTTGTAAATTGTAAAACCCTTGACTCTTAAAAAAAAAACCACCCAAACAAATATACTTAGTTCAGGGTTTGGGTAGGTAGAAGGGTGAGCCTGAGCTCTTGCCTTGACACTGTGATTACATTGTGGGGTAGGTGTTCATACAAATAAAACTGAAATGCCATTGAACTAATTTGAGGTGGTTGCAGTGGTTTGCCTGTTAGTTTGGAATTTTCCACCAGAATACTGTTTTTGCAAGATTGCAGCTCTTGGCAAGAAACTTCAGTTTTTCCCAGAATGGCTTTGTTCGGTAAAGTGAAACAAAAGCTCTTGCTCTTACACAGCTTGCTTTTTCTCCTGTGTCTCCTGTTTTGACTTCTTCATTAACAGATTTAGTAGGGAACTTGGAAAATGAGTTGCCGTAGATCCAGAGAACCGTTATAAGTGGAATATTTTAGATCATAGAAGTTATCTTTCACAGAACTTGTAACTCTTGTTTCTGTGCCAAATAAAATTGATTTTTAATGGGAACTGTAGTTTTCTGTGAAAAGTAGGTCTGAAATCTGACCAGTTCTGGTGGTTTTGCGTGGGAGATTAAAGGTAGGATTATTTGTGGGGTTCTTTTCTTTCCCTCTCTGCTAGTTAGAACTGAGTATTTGACTCAGACTATGGTAATGTGGGACAGAATTGTTCCAACCTGTTTTCTTGACTCAGACCCTGGATTTCAGGATGTGCTGTTTGTCTTGTGCTTGCATGCCAAGCAGTACACTTACACTGAAAAGAGTTGTAGCTGTTGGCCTCAGCCAAAACTCATCTCTAAACATCATGTCATGGATCCCTTAAATTTCTCCTGTTCCACCTCTGTCAAATGGCAGCTATTTGATCTCTCGTGGGTGTGAGCTGAGTGAAACTTCTTGGAAAATTGTAAATGATGTCTGGTCCTATGTACTTGACATTTTGGAGGAGGGTCTATACATTTTTTTGGCAGAAACTATAGTGCTTATGCCAATTGCTGTTGGCTTTTATTTCACAGTATAAGCTTTATTTGTTTTTTATTTACAGCTACATAAAAGCTGTCTAAAACTTACGTGTCTAACTGGTGTGTTTTAAACTGGAGGATTCTGACAATGGTGTGTCATGAAAATGCAGTAGGATTGTCAGTCCTTACAACAAGGTAGTGCTGTTGATCAGGTTAGTTTTAAAGAAATTGTATTTGTGGGGGGCTTTTGTTCATCACTAGTTAGTGGCTGAAGCAAAAAGATACAATGTGAATTCTTGTAATTTGAATCTAATTACAGTCTTACATTTGGGTTTGTTCACCTATGCAGTTCCTCACTGATTTTTGGGCATGGGGATTGTAGGTTGTGGCTCAAAATTTTTTTTCTAGCGATCATAAAATTTAGTTTATTTCTGCAGTCGCATTCATTAAGTGCTGATAATTGGCTGTTGATAGCACTGGTGATGACGTGACCAGAAAAACTTGCTTTAGGAATCAATAGAACTAAAGTTGCCCTGAGAAAGAAGTTCATTTGTGTCAAATAAATAATCCTATATGATTTAAATGGACATGCTGCTGTGAGGCCTTAAAAACTGGGTTTACTGTAAGTTTAATTTAACCTTTCGTGGAAAAATGTTCAGAAGATATTACATGTTTGTAGTGATAAGATTTATCAAGAGGCTGTATTTTTAAATTTTGTTTTATCTGTGGGATCGAACCTGGTTTCAGTTACTGCTTACAAGCCATTTATACATTTGTTCTGTTGAATGACATTTGAAGCAATATACAAACAGCAGCCATTCCAAACATAATAAATCCCCACAGTCTAAACAATTCTTCAATTGTTCTGAAGACACAAAATGATTAATTGAAGTCATTAATTGAAGTAGCTGGGAGTTGGAGGATGAACAAGTTGATTTGCACTCTCGTCAACAAGCTAGAAGAGTTCTTACTTACCTGTCTCTGGAGTTCTTTGTCTCGACAGGAGAGCTGTCATAGCTTATATGAAGAAACTGAGCTTATATGAAGAGGTGCTTTTTGCTAGGAAGGAAATGGCTTTTGCATTTGACAAGTGTTTCTTTTCACAGCGATAACTCACAGGTGTTCCAGGCCAGCGTCTTGCGCACCCGCAGGAACAGCACCACGGTCATGAATCGGCACAGCCTGGTAAGAAAACTCTTACACCAACCCCATCAGGTGCCAAGCAGAAGTGTGCAAACAGGAATAAACAAAATTAGATTATAGTCTCTGAAACTAATACCACATTGCTTTCAGAAACAAGGCACTAGACTGTGACATTAATATGCTGTAGCTATAATGAAATGTTACTTATAGACCATTTGGCTTGGAGAATGCTTGTATTTCATTGTGATCATAACTTTGCTTATAAAACAGATGTTCCAAGATAGAGTAAGAAAGGTAGCTTCCTAAGAAAACTAATTACATAGCTGTACTGTTGACAGTAATCAATGTCTTAAAAGATTTCTGATGATTAAGAAAAAAAGTGCAGACAAATACTTCAGCAAAGGTTGCATCTGTAACAAAACCAGGATAGTTACGTACAAGAAAGATTGGTGGAAAAGCCTTTCTTCTGCTGGGATGAAAAAACTGGAAGTGTTATGGTCAAGATTCCTTAAACAAGTCTCTTTCTTCATATTTTTAGGGAGGCAGCTTAGTGTAAATCTGTTTGTGCTTGTGGTCAGGCAAAAGGAGAAAAAAACAGAGGCAAAAGCTCAGTTTATTGTGTTTACTCCTGAAGATCCTCAATTGTTGGGCTAAAACGATGCTAATTCAGGATGCCTTGCCCAGAACTTGCTGAGAAGCAGGAGCTAATTCATTGATGGGCCGCTCTTCCGCCTGCTCCTCATAAATGTTGAAGTGTCCTGAACTTAACCAGTGTTCGCATCTCATGGGATGATGTTGCTAACCCTTCCCCTCACACTAATGTTATTAAAAAGTGTCCTTTTTTGCTCCCAGCTGATCAGGTGCTGACAAAATACATGAAATTTTTCCTTACACTAAAAATCAAGTGCCCCACTGACTGCTAGATCAGTGCTTTGTCTGCTTTGAAATGCTCCTTGGAGTTGGGATCTGGTTTATGGTTCTGTTGAAGATGGCAGGGAGGATGGAGTTGGAAAGTATCTTAGAAGGATCTCATCCTTCTGTGGTCTTAAACCAGAATCATCCACAGATAAATTATTTTGCGATAAGAATTAAATTTTCAGCATCAAGGACCCTAAGCAACCTTCCCTGGTATTCTTCCTATAGCAAATAAGTACATTTAGTTTTATGATGTTAGAGATATTCTAAGGAGCGAGATCACATCTACTTTAGTAAATTACATTTTTACATAAGAAGGTGATAAAGTGTACTTCAAAAGCCACTTCTTTGTATTTAAGAAAACGAATCCAAGTTTAACTGCAGTGTAATCTGTAAGAGGTTTAAAAGATTCAATAACGTAACTTCTTTATTTTAGTATTACAAGTACGTATTAAGTTTTATGTTTTGTTAAACTTCATGGAAAAAAAGTTGATTGGTGTTTGTCTAACCTGTATGGTGTTCCCTGTCATGGGAACAATGAGAGTGGCTAAAATCTCTGATAACTGGAGGTCATACTCCATCCATTCCATCTTCAGTGCTGTCCTGGTTCCTCAGCTGAATTCCACTTTTTTTGGAGTGGCTTCTCCAAGTCTCAGACTTCAGCTGATTTATAATGATGACTGCAAGGGCAGTGGTGCCATTTGGGTTGGGGCTTGATCTGCAGTTTTCTAGTGCTACATGTAATTGCCAAGGAAGGGTCAACCAGGCTCAGTATCTGCAGTTTATTTCCTTTCAGAGGATACCAGTGAGTAAATGTTTTGGTGGTTTTTTGTTTTGTTTTGCATGGCTGGGGTTTTTGTTTTGTTGCTTAAGCAGAGCAGTTGAGTCTGTGGTTAGATGTTTAGGTGCTATTTCAGCAGAAGTTGATGTTAAATTTTTTCTAATTTTTTTTTTTTTTTTTTTTTTTAAAGCCAAGTAATTTCCCTGCTGGGTTCAGTGTGGCCCCACAAGTGGCTGTGCTGGCAGGAGGCAGAGGGCACTGCAGGGCAGAGGCACTGGGGCATTGCCTGCTCACTTGGGCAGTGGCTTCTGCCAGCCTGGCACTGCTGAAACTTTACCTGCACTGGAACACAGTATCTGACACACTGGAGTAGGAGGGAAGGTGTTTCTCTTCTCTGTGGTAGTCTAATAGTTCATAATGTTTTAATTAGGCTTTGTGCTTTCTTAAAACATTGGGGATTTGAGTAGCATAATTTTAATAAATGGGTTCAGTTTGTTTAGCAAGTATCCTTTGAAAGTGACAGAGGTTTCTTTTCACAAGAATTGAATCAAAGGATGTAAACAGAGCAAAAGTGAGTTTTACACACTGACAAAGCAAGGATGATGTCTTGTTGGAAACAAGATGTAGGATCCTCAGAGCTGTGTTAGTGCATCAGACCCTGCAGAGGAACACTTAATTGTCTTTTTATATTTTTTGTTTTATACTGCAAGCCACTGTTTTTGTATGTATTCTATTAATGTCAAACCTTAAAGTATGTGTATCACAGTCATAAAATTAGAATATAATGAGTGGAACAAATGCATTTCTGCTGTGGAATGACAGAGTGAATGGGCAGGAATGCACTATTGTCCAAATCCTTTTCTCTGTGTGAGAATCAAGGTCAACTCAAGGTCTACATTGGCTGGTGCAGCTTGGAGGAATTTTTATTAGGTGCACAGGATTTTTGGGAACCCAGTATAATAGTAAAGCTGACCTAAACTGGACTTTAAAAGTAGCAAATCAAGATATTATAGCTGTTAGACTTTAGTACTATATATTACGATGACTGAATTCTGGCACAAATGTTAGTCATCCCCTATGTGAGCCTGATAGGCTGAATTCTTTTGTGAGAAGAAGGGTGTGATGTCTTTGTGTTTGTTTTTTTATAAGGAGGGTTCTGGATGTATGAAGCATTAATAGTCCGTGTTAACTTACCCTGTCAGGCAGCAAAATCTTTGTATTCTCTGTGGCACTGATTAGAAAATGGTGCAGTAACAGTTAACTGAATGTTTGTTAGTTGTCCAGCTTCAATCTTCTGATGATTTGTGAAGCAGATGAAGCCTTATAATGAATGAAGTATAAAAACACCTATAATAATGCAAACCTTACTTGCTGAACACATCCATTTTAAAAAGACACTTTATTTTTTGGAACGATTGTCATCTTACAGAGAAGTTAAACCTCTGTTCAAGGCTTCAGCTTAGAATTTTTGTTCCCTGAATGGCTATGACGTAAATCAACTGAGGGTTAACCGTATGAGAGATGGGAAATGTATGCAAGAAAATTATATTTTGAGAAAATAATCACTTTAAATTATTTGGGTTTGGGTGTGCAGTTTTAGATTAATAGCATTCCAGTGAGATCTTGGTGCAAATCTGTCAGCATTAACAGAAGACCATTTTTAGTGGCGTCTTCTCTGATTTCACCCAAATTGGTGAAGTGCTTGAGAAACCATAAAGGAAGTGTTTAACTCTTTGTTAGCCTTCTAATAGCTGATTTTTTTCACCTGTCAAAGTACTCATTTATAGGCAGACAACAACCCAGGAACCTTTTTGTACAATGTGTTGTTTTGGCTTTGTATTTTTAAAGGATCTATTGGGGAGCTTTCTGGATCACTTAAATGAAAATAAATATTCTGAATCCCATAAAGGAAAATATTTACGTCAACGTATATATACTAGGGCTGACAGTGTGCTAGTGAAAAGCAGCTCCATTCTGTGGGGAAGGCTGTCAGTTCTAGTTGCCTGGAAATGGAATGGAAGCTAGGCTGATACCAATTAGCATCTGTGAGGTTACAAAGCAGTATAATGGGGAAATACATCTTAACATGTTCTTGCAAGTAAGTGATGTAGTTTATATATACACTGAGAATGTTATAAATTATTTTTTTTAATTACTTTTTTTTTTTAGTTTGGGGCAGCACTACTTTACTAACATTCCTGTGGCACCTTTCCCTCCCTTCTGCTGTACTTTCAATTGTATATGACTTTGTTTTGCAGTTTGTGCCATCATCTCCTATCCGTATTCCTAGCAGCCGTCTTCATCAAATCAAACAAGTAAGCACAGATTCTTCTAAATGAGTTTTTTATAGGTGTCTGGGGTTTTTTGCGGTTGATATGTGATGTCCTTCAACTGTCTGTAGATTTTATTTTCAAACTGCCTGCCCAGTTCCACATTTCATGAAGCAAAATGCATCTTACAGCAAGGAGAAGATTTAACCAGAGAGAGGATTCTTAAAATGGACATTTTAGAAAGGAAACCTTTAATGTAAACCCTTAGAGTTAAATTTCACCAAGTTTTTGGCAGCAATGCCAGCATAAATATTCGGGGCCAATAACAAAGTGTTCTTTAACTTGTGTTGGCACAAGACTTTTGTGCAGCTAGAAAATGAGCAGGATAAGGAGGCACTCTGGCTGAAAAATAGTCTGTACTCTTCTGGCTGGGCTATTTTTCATCTGTATAATTTTCTTATCCAGATCCCTGTACTTGTGCTGTCACAGCACGAATGGAGGGGGAAGGGCACCAGAGCAAACACTTGGGAAGGGGGGTAGTGTGGGGAATATCTGAGCAGGCTCAAATAGCTCTGCTCCCAGCCAGCACACCGCAGGCTGAAGACTTTAAAATCAACAAGCTCAAACTCTTGTGTCTCCTTCATTTTGTATCTCCACTTTTTGACAGTAGAATGATTATAAAATTAGCTTGAAGATGCTTAATTTTTTTAAAATTTTGTTTTTTCACTGGCTAGTTGTCAATGGATAGGCTTGATTTTTAAAGGGTCAAAAGTTAAGAAAATGATTTAATGCTTCAGACAGCATTTTTAGGCTGTGTTGCCTGAGTGGTGGAAGGCACTTGTGCTTCCCACCTCAGTTATTTCAGGTAGTTGCACAGTAAACCTGAAGAAAATAACTGCTTGCTTTCATTATGTAAATAATCTACTGGTTTAAATAGACTCTGAAGTGCTCGGGTCAGTTGTACAGCTCTTTTCATCAATACAAAAAGTCTTAGGTTTAACATGTAATCATAAATTAACAGAATCATAACAGAATCATAAATTAGTTTGTGTTGAAAGGGACCTTTAAAGGTCATCTGGTCCAACCCCCCTGCAAGTGAGCAGGGAGATATAATGAAAAATATGCTGAGAGCAAAGGAATGAACTATTATGGCTCTGCTCTATTACATGAAGTAAAATTTGATGATTCAATCTTCTGGAAAATGCTTCTGCATTCATGGTTTTGCCATCCGTTTATTAAAGCAAAAAGTGTAACTTCCTAATTTGTGTTTGAGCATTAGATTCACTAGTTGGAATTAATTCCATGTCCTGTGTACTCACTGAGAACCTGTGTGATTTACTTCTGATCTCTTTCAAATCTGAGCAAATTATCACACAGGTGAAGTAGGTTAGACTCTTCCTACTTATGATGAGGATTGTGAAGATGTTTAGTTGAACTTTTACTCTTGATTTAGGGAATCTACTCATTCACTGAACAGACTGGGTCGCATTTAGGTGAATGGTGTCTGCCTAAGAAGAGATTGAGTCATGTTTGTACTTGGTGTTAATGTTTAGTTTAATTTTACATATTTGATCCATTTTAATAATACTTTATGGAGTTTTTTTTAGAAAAAAACCTCACTGAATCCTGAATTCATTGTGTGCAATGCAGTGTATTCCAAGTGAGATGCTGACAAGTGTCTAGTTAGTCACTAATCCATAGAGTAAGGTAAGAATCCAGCCATGTTTTTGAGGTTTATCTGTACTAGTGCCCCCTTTGTAAAATGATATTACTCAAGACTGCATAAAGACACTCTGGCTTGTGCAGAATTTCTGGTTCATACTATCATTATTCAGTTTTGTAGCTACCTCTTGGTTAGTAATGAAAATAAGGCTGCTTGGGAAACAACCAGCTCACATAAGCACTTCTTACTTGATGGTCTCTCTTGCTACATCTCTTTCTCATCCTCTCCTCCTTGCTCCTTCTCATGGAGTGAGAACTTGAGGTTATTGTCGCTTAACCGAGTTGATTTATATTTTCCACATGCCAAAGTGAAGTGAAACCACAGCTTTTCTGATTTGCTGGAACAAAGTGCTTTTTTTTTGACCTTACTTCTTCATGTGTTAATCTTTTAGGAAGAAGGAATGAATTTGCTGAACAGGGAAACCGTTCGTGAAAGGTGAGTGCTAAGGCAAAGTAGAACAGTCGCTGCAGCCGTCTATGGGCTCGGGACAATACATTTCTTTTTTTCTTTATAGAGAAGTGCAAGTAGCAATGCAGATGAGCCACTCATGGGAGGAGAGCTTGAGCCTGGTAATGCATTCATGCTTTAATTTGTGTTTCTATCATCAGTATCAGGACACTAGAGACTCTCTCATGTCAACATTTCCTTTGATAGTTTGACCTACAATTAAGGTGTTAGTATAGCACTGCTTTTGATCAGCAATTTTTCACACTAAAAAGGCATAGAATTATCAGTTGTTCAAGGTACATGTGGATTCCTTGGGATGCTATGTCAAAAGGAAATTGCATGGATGTCTGCCTGTTCAAATTTTCTTCCATGTTCTGATACTCTCCATGTAATGTTTAAGGGGGGTTTTTTTGTTGTTAAACATAAGCTCATAAATGGCTGCCTAAAAATTGTTGATATGATGGAGGATAACTTTGGAATTTCACACCAAACAGTCCTTTTCTTGTTAAGGTACCTGCTCATAAGATTAATTGTGTGTACTGTTTACAGAGTGACAATGATTTTGAAAAATCACTATCACCAAAGCAAGTAGACTTTGTTCCAGTTTCACCAGCTCCTTCACCTACACGAGGAATAGGGAAGGTGAGCAAAATGTGATAATGATGGTTTTATCTTAAGTAGAGCTAAATAAATTCAACCAAATTAGTAGCAAAAGATTCAGCCACCTGCTCCTTTCTACCTCAGCTGCAAACAAGAAACTAGAGAGTAAATAAAACCCCCTAAAACCCCAAACCAGAAAATACCAGCTGCTCATCTTGTGGGTGTGAATTTCTGTGGAGTGTTCAGCTGTTGTGCTGTGGTTAATAAAAAACAAATAAGTCTGTTTAACCAGAGTACAGTGAAATAAATCTGCATGAAAATGGAATCTGTCCAATTTTAATTTTTTTTTTCTCAGTAGCAAAAAGTGATGTCTCAGTATACCCAGTGACTGCTTGCTGAAACTAATTCTGGGTTGTTTATTTCTCTGCAGTTAAGCGTCAATTGTTACCACATGGGAATGATACAGTATTTATAATAACACAAACTCTTTTCCTCTCAGCAATGTTTCTCACCATCTTTGCAAAGTCTGGTGAGCAGCAGTGGGTTGCCTCCAAGTCCCAGCCCAAGTCCAACAAGGAGATTTTCAAGGTAAGTCACCAGATCATATCAATGATAGAAAATTGGCATAGCTTGTTCACAGTAGGCATTTGAAATACCAGAATTTGTTATATCCATAATTGATTTCTGAGCACAAACACAACTTCATATACTCATGTAGACTTTAGATGGTGGTGTAAAGCATTTGTCAAAATCCTCATGTCATAACATTGGGAAATGGGCTGCATTGTGGCATCCGTGTTCCCAGTGCAGTCTCTATATTGCTCTCATTCACATCTTTAGTAATTGAATTCTGAGGGGAAGAAAACACAAACAGATTTAGGGTTTGTTACTCCTTTGAGTGATGTGGGCATACCATTAAAGTTTACTAGGCCCTCACAGTTCAGCAAAGCACTGCCTGTCAACTGAGATGTAGTCAGTGTCTGGATGTGAGCTTTTAGATTGCCCCAGTTGTGAAATAATGTAATTAAACTTTTCCTGCTCAGTTCTGTGCTTCCTGGCCTATCTTCAGAGGGGAAAAAAAAGAGGACTTCTTTTGGATAAGCTGTTTTAATGCCTATTTTCTTAGTGGTTTCTACCCAGTAGTTTGTTCTCTGAGTATTTTTTGATTCTTTTTTCCACTTTTCTCTTTTAATGGTGATCTCAGTGCAGCATTTGTCTTCTTTTAGCAGGAGAAGCCAGAGCCCAATTAACTGCATTCGACCAAGTGTTCTTGGATCAATCAAAAGAAAAGGTACAGTATTTAGGTTTGGCTAATACAATAGGCCAGCTTGTTAGTCATCTAGTAACTCATATAGCTTTCTTCATAATTCTGTCCAGTTGGCTCATACTTCAAAAAGTGACTAGAAATAGAACATACTGCACATAATAAAACAGACAAATAATTAAATTAGATTTTACTATTCCATAAAGCTTGTAATTCTATAATGCTAATAATTGTTTTGTTCTAATTCCTCCCCATTGCTGTGGTCATATAGATGTGATAAAAAATGTGATGTAACCTGCTTAACAAAACAGTAAATACAACTATTGGTATATTTAACTTAAACAGAAAACTTTGAAAGTCCTGGTTGACTGAAGCACACAGGTACTGTACATTTAAAATAACTCTTCAAAACCCAAAGCTGATGCCCAGGCCTGGTAGGCACCTTACAGCTTAATTACGAAATGTTTCTCTGTCTTTCTGCATTTTTCTTCAAGTTTAACTTCTGGCAATTTTATTGCACCTATTTTTATATCTTCAAGCTTCACCTTTATTACAGAACACCTCTGGCTCTAAAACAACTTTTAAACCACTTTCATCTGAGTTCTGCCATAGCTTATTTAAGCATATATCTATCCTCTCTTCTTCTAGAGTGTTTGGAAATCTAAGTCAATGGAAAAGTTTTGTGATAATCCTGGAGCTTGTTCTTTTTCTTTATTTTCAGCTTCTCTGCTCTTGTGGAGCTGGTCAGTGAACTGATAGCTGGATAAACTGAAACAAAAGGATTATTCTTCACTACTGAAGAATAAATATCTGATATCTAAGCCTTAGTTAATAACTCACTAAACTGTACTGGAGCTTGGACAAAATGGTTCCAGGAAATAGACAGCCTTTAAAATTTCAGCATCTAAATTCTATGCTCTACAAATGGAGTAGTCTATTATAAGTTTGAACCTCTATTCTGTTTGCTCTGTAGAAGTACTTTGAAAGTAGATTTTAGTTTAAATGAGTAGTAATTTTTATCACTCATTATCTCTTCCCAAAGGTGTGACAGAGATGGAAGATCACCCAAAAAGATTATTCCAGGGATCCACCAACATGCTAACCCCCGAGGCTGCACATCAGGCAGACCTTGGGGCATGGTAAATGCTGTGCTGTTTATTGTCCCTTTCAGCAGAAGCATTACAAATATTTTATTTTTCTAGCAGTGATTATGCTTGAAGTTTTTTGTGCTTGCTTTTGTCTTTTTTTAATAGAGATATCTCACAATGTTACAGCATTGAAATTATCACGGTAAATAGGCAGCAATGTTCACTACAATTCTGCAGTTTCTAGGCCTGACTGATAACAGTTGAGCATGTTTAGGAAAAGACACCTCATGGATGCTAGCTTTTGGAGTTTGATTCAAATTGCAATCAAATATGAACGTTGATGCTTTTGGGCTGAATAGGGTTTTGCTTTTTTGCCCTTGGTCTTAGTCACAGAGGAACATGAGTCTGTCAGAGGAGCTGGGAGGAGATAAAAAGTACTTCATTAAAAATTGTGGTGATTGGTAATAGCAAGGGAGTTTGATCTAGTGTTTTAGTCAAAAGGTTAATCATACATAGGGTGCGCCCACACAACTGTCAAGGGTTGTTCACAGTATTTCTGTCTTTTTGCTGCTCACTCCTGTACAAGTCATGCACAAGATTTGAGTAGCAATAGCAAAATAGATGTTTTAAAGGTACTTTAAAAACATATCTTTTTTGCACACCCTGTTTACAGTAGGGATAGCAGTTTGGGTTCATTTGCTGCATCTTGCTGTAGGAGATGGTAATTTTAAAAAAATCACTTTGCTGCTATCAGTGATGATAGATCAGCTATCATGAATTTGTGTCCTGTGAAATACGTAGTACAATGGAGGATGGACAATTTATCATTGGCTCTCCTGGCAAAAAGGCCTCTGGCTGTTGTGCTGGCCCAGGGCTTTGAGGATGGAGTAAAGCTGGCAGTGGATTGCTCGGCCTGGGACTTCTGATCTGTGCCCCATATTTGGGTGAGCAAAAGGGGAAATGGGCAGAGTGTCCTGTGTGTATCTGGAAGTGACTGCAAGGTATGTAGCTGCAGGTGTATTTCAGATCATAGGGCTTGCTGCTCCTTCAGAGATGCACATGTGTTTAGAATGGCTTTGTGATGATTTGGGCTGGTTTTGGCCGCTTAACCTGAGCCAGTGCCTCGTTTCTCACTCCCTGGTGTCACTCTGTTTTCAGTCTGTCCTCACATGCCCTGGATGACAACAGGAGCAGTGCAGGCTCCTCCTGTGACTCTCCAGCTGAAGTTGGCACCAGCACAGACTCTCCAGTGTCGCTCTCTGACTCCAGATCCCCATTTTTACCTGTTGATCTCACAGCCAAGTTACCGATGGATTGAGAAGCAGGAATCTGCTAATGGACACCGGGAAACAGGCAGGATATTGCCCAGACTTTCTGTTGTGTGTAACCCATTCTGTTCCTCATAGGAACTTCCAGCAATGTCATTACTTCTAGAAAACTTCCAGAATAGTTCCTTGAGGAGGAATTCACCTTTCTAGTGATTTATATGACATTTACTACAATACAGAAGCATTTGGGCTGCAGACATGTTGGATGCTCACATCAGTCAGCAGCTGCTGGTTTGCAGTGGATGTGATCTCCTTGCCATGAGTTACAAACACTGTAAATGTGTCCTGCTTGTGGAAGACTTGTCTTGCCAGCAGCCAGTGTCCTCCCTGCCTGTGGAGGAGCAGATAACTCACATTTGTCCTCAGCCTAAAACCAATGAAGCAGCTTACTACTTGTTTATATTCCCAGAATGTTAGATATTTATATTTTTTTTCTTCTTCATATGAAAGGGAGAATATTGCAGGGGGGAATTATTATTATTATTATTGTTATTGTTATTATTATTATTGTGTTCTATTGTGATTGGCTCTTAATCAATTCTGTGTTCCTTTGAATCTCAGAAAAGAACAAATTGGTGAATTGTCAAATTTATATGTGGATTTTATTCATGATCATGACTGCTGTTGGGACTAAATCTGAATTAGGTGTGGAACATTATTCTGGGGTTTTGTATCTGGGGTTTATTTCTTTTTCTTCCCCATTTAGATGACGTATTGGAGTGGTAGATGCTCTGTTAAAGGTCTTTTAATAGGGAAAAATAGTGACAATATTTGGAACAATAAATTAAATCCTGAGATTTTAGTATTTAGTACTTCAGGAATGCATTATTTTAACTGTCAGTATTTGTCCTCATGTATGACAGATATAGTGAGGAATCTTGAATGCCTTTTTACAGGCTGAGGCCATCAAACATATTTAATCTGTGTTTAATTTCCTGATGTCGCTTCCTCAAACAATGACATCAAGTCATTTCTGCTGTTGAAAACTTCAAATGCTGATTGGAAGCCTGGAATCTGGTAATCTGAGACATTTGAAGAAGTCAGTGTGTTGAGGCATCCTGATCTCAACTCTGAAATTCCCCAACCAGGAGGAAGAATTTGCAGACCCACCTCCTACGGACAGCTGTCTGGGATTTTGCAGCGACGCCCTCACTGGGGTTGTGCAGCTGAACTCCCCCAGCTGAGTCCCTCTTTGTACATGTCTGTGCATCTGTGCTATGTGGTTTCAAACCTTCTCTCCATAGAGGTTAATAATGAAGCAAAATGTTTTATTTTTAAACGCTAAATCTTTGTAGTGTGTCATAAAGCAAGAAAAGTATGGGAACTTCCTTAAATAGGAGAAAATCCTGCCCTGAATACTGCTGTGAAAGATTCACAGAGATGAAGCTTTGACTGACAGCAGCCATCAAAATGAGAAAGGGATTACTTGGAGTGCAAAGACCTGGTGACATGAGGGCCAGTGACCCATTTCTGTGTGTCTTTATTGTAAAGAGAAAATAGAATGTATTTAATAGTCTGACTCTGTTCTAGTTAAGATATGACATGGTTTACTTCTGGTATCATTCCTCTTAAATTATTGTAAGAATCACCCTGCTGGTTGCAGTCCCTCGCTGAGTCCAGCTGCCCTTTGTCCCTGAGCAGACGCACACGGGAGTGCCTGGCTCTGTTTGCTCTCTCTGCTGAGGCAAAGTTGGGTTTGCAGTTTCGGGTTTGTGCCAAAGAGTTGCTGTGCTTTCACTCTTCTGTGGTGAGAGCAAGACTCTTTTTTAAAAAAATATTGCTTATTTCTTAAGAATGAACCTCCTGGTGTCTCTTCCAGTCTTTGTTAGAAGACACATCAGTATAGGGGGGTTTAATAGCTGAGTGTGGGTCAACTTGTCTCTTTTCTGTTGAATATTTAATGCTATTTTTCAAATAAGTGCCAATAAATGGAAAAATAAATGTGTTTTCCTGGTTTTGCACTTTTTTAGATAACCACATTCTTGTTTTCATCTGGGATTAAATGCTTTCTTTTAAAATCAGAATATTTATTGTAATTTACTTCTACCCAGTCTAGTTAACATATTCTAGCTAATGTAAAGTAGGTATTAAAATCTGCAGCACACTTGCCTTGTTTTCCTCGTGCAGTGCTGTCTTGCAGGTCTGTGACAACTCTAGGAATAAAGAAGAATAAAACCAAACATTTTTTAATACAAGTAATACGTGTCCCTAGTTTATACCTAGAGGAAGTTGTGGTGAAATAGTTTGGAAGACAGAAGCTACTCCTGGCTACTGGAAAGTACTGAAGGTCTTAACTCTTGGGAAGAACTGGGGAGTCTTTGTGTTTTGCTTTAATACGGCAGTTAATTGCAGAATTATGGAATGGGTTGGGTTGAAAGGGACCTTAAAAACCATCTCATTCCACCCCTGCCATGGGCAGGGACACCTTCTGGCAGACCAGGTTGCTCCAAGCCCCATCCAACCCAGCCTTGAACAGTTCCAGGGATGGGGAGTCCACAACCTCTCTGGGCCAATTAATGCTGTTGGAGGAGAGTGAAATAGTTATTTATCTGTATCCGTTCCTTTCCCTGCTTTTGCAAAACAGAAATTGCTTTGAAATTGTGGAAAAGCATCTCACTGTTTTATCTCCACGTCACCAGGAAGCTTCAGCTTCGCACTCTGGAGTCCAGAGACACATATAGGGGTTTTTTCCACTAAAATGAAAAATTTTGGAACCAAGTTATGCTCCAGAACATGTATCTGGATGCAAGGATGTTATACAATGCACATAATCAACCCTGTACTTGTCTAGTAACTCATGCTTTTAATATTGCCTCTGCTTCTCTCTGGGATTCTGCCACAAATGGCACCTTCCAAAAGTCACACTTGTGTTTGGCACTTGCTTGGGCTGGTTGAAAATTATTTTGCAGGATTTGTTGGCAGTTAAATCAGATCTTGGGCCATTGTGTCTTCCTTGACAACTGATGGGTGTTTTTCTTCCTTCCACCTTCTCCAGAGTGACACAGTTGCTGAGGGAACGTCAGTAACCGTGCCAGTGCTCAGGGGGCTGTATTTTTGGAATGAGCCCTTCACTGGTTGCTGCATTTAGCAGAGATACTGAATAGAAGATAGATACTTCCCTCTGGAAGAGAAGTACAAATGCCAGGGAAAAATGAGCCTGTGCCTCAGCTAGATTGACTTGCATGGTCTTCTGTGTGTTGCCAGTGAGGCAGGTGACCTGAATGCTCAGCTGAGCAGCTGCCCAAGGTCCTCCTGAGATCAGGGTAAGAACTTAATCTGAAATTCTTTCTTTTCACCTTTTTCCATAAAACTTGAGAGTAAATGATCACCAACCCGTAGAAACAAAACAAGTCTCCAAAGTCTGGTGAGACTGAGATATTTCCATTTATAGATGTGTGCTGTGGTTCCAGTATCAGTCCTGTGTTTGTGAGTCCAGCCCTGCTATTGTGCAATGATTTGCCAATAAAGCGACTGGAGGGACCTCCAGCACTCCATGAGCTTGAGAACAGCTTGTGCCTCCCTTAACAGTCGTCATTTTAGAAATGTTCACTTTATGCTGTTGTATTCTTGCATATGTTGGAGTCATAACTCATTTACTTAAAATAGAGAGCTTCAGGAGTCATAATTAAACTATGTGAGCTCTTCCTATCCTGTTTTAAGCAACCTTTCTCATCACCAACAGGCAGATGGAGTTTAAGTTGATCCCTTTTCTCATGGAGGCAACAAGTTAAAATATTTGTAAATGCTACTGAATGTTTACAGCTACAGTACAGTAATTGAAACCTTACTGATACAGAGAGGAGTGCTTGACAAGAATCCTTTTCAATAACTGGGTGCAAAAATTGTCACCTCAGGTTCATTTTCTTGGGGTGATTGTTTTACCCGTACTAGCGGAGCCTTGCCATTTCTGCATATCTGGTGGCAGCATCCTTGTTTGATAAACTTGAGAGCAGTTGCCAGTCAGGCCAGGCCTTGCTCAGGAGATGCCTTTCCTCTGGCACGGAGCACTCGAGGCAAACACCCTGCATCCCAAAGACCCAGACCCCACACACATGCTGAGACTGCTTCCACCACTGGGGCTTTGTGGTAGAAGCACAAGAGAGGAAAAAAATAAACCACTGAAAGAGAATAACCTTGTTTGACTTTCAGTAGCTGGCTTGGGAGCAGAAATTTCAGAAGGGGGGAGGAGTCGGGTGCATTTAAACCAAAACCAAACACAGCCTCAACATGCCTTCGTGCTGGCTCCCCTGTGTCTCTCAAGGAACTGGTGGGACATCCCCAATGTCACAAAGATTCCTCAGACAAATCTGGCATTTATCAAATTCAAAATTCTTCTGTTAGTTTGGTTTCTTATTATTTGTTTCATCAGAGCCTTAGAAAATGCTTGCTATTTTAAGATTTTCTTCAATGACAAATAATTGTTTGCAAATGTTTAGAATTTTGCTGGATGTCAACCCAGCTAGGAAGAGCTGCTCAAGAGGAAGCAGGTTTTGCTGCATGGACTAATCTTTGGAAATGTGGTTCTCCTGGTTACTTTTTGTCCTTGTGTGGAGAAAAATCAAATCCATGATGTGCATAGCACATGTTGGGGTTTGTGGCACAGAAATCGGGTACTGTGTTTTCTTTCAAGCCAGTTTAAATAAAGCTGGCACTGAAATCACTGCAAGAAGCTTGCTGCTAAAAATACACCAACATCCTTTCATTTTAAGTGCATTCACTTCAGCAGTCAGTTTGGATTGTGGAGATTCCTGGCAGATTCTTGAGGGAAAGGCGCTAATGGGTTTGGTGATGTTGACAGAACGTGGGTTTCCAGAGCCCTACTGCAGTTTTGTTTCTCTTTTTTTTTGCTTGTTTGTTTATGTCTGTCAAAGCAAATGCTCATCTAATGCCTTGATGTTCATACCTCGAGCCACTGAGTGTGCAGTTTTCTGGAGAAGAACACTCTCATTTTTTTACTGTAAATCATATTTTGCTATTGAAAATTTTATTGCTAGGGTTTTTTTTTTAACTGGAAACATGCATTTAAGTTCCATTACAGGGCACCTGTTACTTAGCCTTTTTCCTCACAATGAGGAGACACCCATAGCTGTAATCGTGGTTGTGCTCTTGCTTAAATTATTTCTTTGCAGTCTCTGCTGTTTTGAAGACCAGCATGGTCGCTTTGCCTGCATGTAATTCCAGATTATATTGTCAGCATGGTCATACAGCTTTGCAGATTTCCAAGAGCTGATGTGCATTAGCTACAGCTCATTATCCAAAGTAAACAGCTCATTAGCGTTCAGAGGAGAGCTTCTACAGAAGACAAAAATACACCCAAAAGTGAGAGTATGCCATTACTCGGCTTTAGTTGAGACACTGCAAGTGTTGCCTGCCTGTGTTCATTCCTCCAACTCTCCTTTTTGGAGGATGCACTTGTTCTCCAGACTCCTTTCACTGAGGTCGTTATCTGTAAATGGCTCTTGCTGACTGTGTGGCGATGGTTTCCCAATCCTCACAAGCTCCTGTGGGGCAGTAACAAGTGAGTGATGGGCTGCTGGCAGCAGTGAACTTCACTCTCCTTCAGTGGTTTCCGTCTTAATTTAATTTCCTCAGGCAGCACGTTATGCCTGCAGGAAAGGGACTCCAGCACTATTAACTTTGGCTCTTTCTCCTCCACTTCTAGTGGGAGATGGTGCCTTCCCTACACTGCAGTGAGCAGGTGAGTGCTCTGTTTCCCAGGGACACAGGAGGGAACCTGTTTTCCACGGCCACTTGGCCCCTCTCTCTGCACACAGCTGGCAGGAGGGTCAATACCAGGATTGCTCAGGCCTGCATGCTTTGTAGGGCAGTGTGTTCCCTTCTTTTCTCTGCCCAGAGGGGCTTATGCAAGGCCAGAGGGCAAAGCACCTGAGCTGCTCCGACTCAACAACTCAAATGCCCACCTGGCAGAGAAAATGATTCAAGGTTTTGGGGGTTTTTAAGGCCTCCTGTACAAGGGGTTTTTTTAAGACCTGATCCTTAAATTTGATGTTGCCCTGAGTGTAAGTCTGAAGTGTGAGATTCACACTCCTGACAAAGGAAAGGGGCAATGGAACTTTGCATTTATAAGGGAAGCTGTTACAAGGAAAGTGAGGTATCTTAAATGTACATTGACAAATGAGGACTAAAATACAATGATTTATTGCCAAACCTATTTGGCAGCCTCTTTCCAGTTTAGGCTTGTTGGTTATCAGATACTTGTACGTAGGAGGAAAGATGAAATAACTTATGATGGGATTTGACAGCTCTTAATTAGCTGATTTCAGGATTTCTCTGCTTTTTTTGTTGAAGGCACAGTTCTGTGCATGCGCTTCTCTTGGAGCTGCTGCAAATATCCCTGTGGAGCTGTTTCAAGAGCAGTGACTCTTCCCATCTCGCAGCAACGCTCCACTGTCTTCCTGGGGCATGTCTTGAGACATGTCAGCAGCAGCAACTCAGCTTTTCCCTTTGCAGAGACTGATTTGTTTCCAGGTGGTGGCCGTGTGAGGGTGCCAGACCTGCTCTCTGGGGCTCCATCATCAGCTGTGATCCCTGGTGCAATTAACTGATTCCCTGAGAGCCCTGTCTGTCCCTGGAGCTCTGGAACGGTGCCCTGGGTCTACTGAAGTTTCAAGCACACTGTGATTCACTCCTCTAGAGAAACACGATCATCTCAGGATTTTCTGATCCAGACAAGTGCAAACACCTAGAGAAGATCATGTACCAAGCCTACAGCGACAGGGAGTGACGCTCCCCAAAGTGATCTCGGCAGCATTCCCACTTCCTGCTGCCAGCACAGCTCGTCTGAGCTATCGGTGCCATAGCAAGTGCTGGGTAAACACCAGGATTGTTTCTACTGGATGATCTCAAAGCCCTCCCAACTGTCTGCTGAAAATATTTGCCCATTGCAAGGAAATGACTGTTTGTTTGTGTTAGGAGTCAGGAACGGGAAATGACGTACACACTTAACTGTTTTTCCTGGTGTTTCTAAGAGGTATATTCACTGTCTCGGGTCTTATTTCCAAAGGCATCCAGTGTTTCCTGCAACTCTAGTATGTAAGTACTAGAGGTATGTGCATGCACATAAATATATATAAAATCAGGAAATACCTCACAAATCTTGTGTATCCACCTGGTAAAATTTTACTGATGCCCTGCTATGACTATGCTGTAACATAATTTGATACATTCTCCCTCACTGCTGAACTGAAACTGTCCTCAGGTCTTGTTTTCCCAACTGGGATAAACCTGTGATTCTGCAGTGTGCTGCAATCTCCCTGAAGGAGAAAGCAGTCAGAATTCACACTTGTCATCCTTATTTCACCCAAGTACCAGTTTTATCTGCATCTGCTGAGTTATTCTGTGCATTTAATCTTTTTCTGTGTATTGCTCCTCGCTTGCCTTGACAAAGAAGTGGTCCACTGTTTTTAGTCTTTTTGGTTGACGGTAAATTTTTGTTCCTGATTTCTTTGGTCAAGGTGTTTTTTTAAACCAATCATTTCTCTTCAGATTCCTTGAAAACGACTGCTAGCATCTGTGTCCTGGGATCTGCCTTCTCCACACATGTGCTGTCCTGCAGGACTGAGGCAGTTCCAAGTGTCAGACCTGGTTACAGTGACTCTGAATTCCTACAGGTGAGATTGTCACTTCTGTACTTCTGCAACTGTCCAGGAAAACATGATCCCGGTCCATGACTGGAACACCAGGATATAGGGGGAAAAAAGGGTTCGTGTTGGGCTTTTTTAATCAGCTTGGGCACACCAAAATGTTTAGCCAGGCTGTTGGGTGCTAAGATAAGGTACGACATGGTGCTTTTATCTCCCCAACTTCTGTTCCGTTCCCTCACCTTTCCCCATGCAGCAGCAGGTTAAACCACCTCGTGAAAATCAGAATTCACAGTGTAGGTACTTCACAGAACTGTGAAGCTACAGGAACAGAGTCCTGCAGTGGCAGGAAAACACTGACCCAGCCACAAGCTCAGTGTTGGAGGGAAGTGCTGTGCCTGCAGCATGCTCTGGCACACGGCCTTCTAAACCAGCTGGGAACCTTTTTTGGTTTTTTCTTAATGACTGTTAATGTTTGACTTTATCATCTGATGCTGATAGATGACACAATCCTTGTTCTTCCAAGAATCAAACTGAAGTAGCATTATATAAGAAAAATTGTAGTGGTTAACAACTTTTTTCAACTTCTCTTTCTCTCTTTTTTTTTTTTTTTAAGAAACTGTTTTTTGCACAGTTTCTTTGTATTTCCATGATTAAGCAGAAAAGTGACCCGTAACATGCAGGGGGAAAGAAGGTCTGATTTCCAAACTTTTTTATTCATATCAGAGCATACTCTATAGACTTCTTACAAAGATTTGTCTGTATGAACCCAACACCATAATAGCTGCCCCTTTCAGAATTAACATCTTGACAATGAAATGTTAAATGAAGGGAAATGCTTGTTGGATGAAACAAGATTAATGTTCACCTCAAATATGAAACTGGCATTTAAGCAGAAGTTTCTGATAGAAAAGAAGTCCCTGTGGTAGCTGTGGGGGGAGGGATGTAGAGAAATGCCTTTGCTATTACACTTAGTTTGGTCTCTAAAATAGAAAAAAAGGTGAATTTTGTATTTGTATGAGCTTGTGTTAATGCCATTTCCATGCATCCCTAAGAAATGAAGGGGTCTGATTACAGAATTTGATTTATTGTCTACAATTGTGGTACAAAATGGCCGTTGCAAAAAATTATTTCCCCAGGTAAGAAAATGAGCACTCGGTATATTGGTAATGATGAAGTAAGAAATTTGAGAATTACTTCTTCACCTAAAATTCATGGTTTATTTCATAGTTTCACTGATGGAATTTTTCATTTTCTTCAATGATCAGTCACGACTCTCACCTCTCTGGTATGTATATACAGAAGTGTTATGTGCCAGCCTTGGCAGGTACAACCACAAACCAAATGAGCGTTTTTACAGAAGACAGTTTGCTTTTATAGTGATCACGCACTGATGTGAACATAGACTAAAAATAACAAATGTTGTTTTAATAAGGATTTTTTACAGTAGGCATAGATATAAAAGTTTTTTCAAATTATTTTCACAGGTATCACTGAACATTTCATAGCTGTCTGTTACAGAAGCACCGCAAAGTGCTTTGAGTCTTTCATTTATTATACACAGTTAAAATATATTACACTTCTGAAGGTATCTTAAATCACTGAACAGTTTTGCTAGCATCTTAATGAGCCAAATGGGAGTAAAAGGCAGTCCACATTCATTATGTGAATATACAGTAAGGTGTTAGACATCCTATGAACTCATTGCTCATGTTCTCAAAATAACCATGGTGATGAGACCTGAAAGACAAGAATTAAGAACTAAGCACTTTGATTTCACGCAAAATAAAACATTTAAAATAAAGAGTTTACTCTGCCACAGGCCAGAAAATATAGTAAAAGTGCATAAATACATGCAGAAAGCATCTATATATACACTTAAATATTAGAAGTATGGCTCCAAATTTTGATGTAGTCAAAAAATCAACGCTGAAGTGTGGTGCATGTAATAACTGAATGTCAATGAAGATATAAATACTCCAAACAATTACTGATCTCTTTACTGGAAAATCTTAACACTGAACTTTTGACTTGGGTAAGTGTAACACTAGCACCTAAACCCCATTTTTCTTGGGGGCCAGTTATGGGCAGTGTCATTCGAATGCTGAATCATCAGTAAGGCAGATTAGTTGAAGGCTCCAAGGCTTTTTTCAGCTCTGTGCATAGTAACTGATCAAAGACCAGTTTTACACAAAGATGTTAAGCTTCCTTGTCAGTCTGCAGAGGGAGCTTTCAACAGACTCTTTGTTGTGACCTTTAAAGAGGGAAGAAAAAAAGAACTGCTCTGATAGAGGTTAAAAACAATTAAAACCAGATGAAAACAGGAAATAGGGGCTAATAAACTTACTCATGACACACTGCAAAGTTAATTTTAATTATGTGCTGATACAGGAAAAAAACCCCAAATCTGCAGTTCTTAGCCATGGGTTATATTGCACAAGGTAAGGGAAGAACATAAGGGAAGAACATAAGGGGTCCCTGAATTCCAGCCTTATGTAACATCAAAATAACAATTTATCAGTTCTTGGGCAATCTCACTTTCTTGCAGGCTCAGATGATGTCACTGTAACAGCCTTTCAGTTCAGAGAGCTTGGCTAAAGCCTACAGATCTCACCATGGATAAAGACATTTCTGAGACTATTTTATCTCCTGCCACTCCATACTGATGGAACTTGGCTACTTTATGAAGATGGTGAAGGCAGAAGCATGACAGAACAGAGCTGCAACATTGCCTTCCATTAGATCAGCAATTTATCCCTTAACAAGGAACTACAGCTCAGCTATTTATTTAGGTCTGTATTGGTTCAGACAACCAGTGCTCCCACAGCTGCTGGATCCTTAGCTTGGATCAATTCCATCATCACAGACGAAGAGCAGAGGCTTCTGGAGAACAGCCTGTACCACTTG
Source organism: Corvus hawaiiensis (assembly GCF_020740725.1). NCBI lineage: Eukaryota > Metazoa > Chordata > Aves > Passeriformes > Corvidae > Corvus > Corvus hawaiiensis. The sequence continues at coordinate 7,166,050 of NC_063226.1, read as the reverse complement.
TACAGGGACTTCCAGACAATAAAGGGTTTAACTCATTTCTGTTAATCAAATACTTCTCAAATATCATATAGTCCTGTCAGTGTGATATAACAACCCTTGCCAATTGGATTTGCTCCACAATCCAGTTGTACTTCCTTGTGGAAGAAAGTGGTTTCAACTTCTCAAGAGCAATTGACTTTCTACATGAGCAAGAGTTGCACACAAAAGAATCTGTCCATGAACACTAAAAATGCTGCCAGCAAAGAAGTCAAAACCTGTCAAAACTTCATAGGCAATCAAGAAACAGGTTCAGTTGCTGCAAATGTATAAAGTCAAAGGGCTTAAAACTGTAGCTGGCACAAGCAGAACTTGGAGTCAATTTCAAAAGCAGAGATAAAAACAAAGTGAGAATTACTGCAAGGTCTGATCTGAGAATCCATCAGCATCAGTTTGGGCAAAGAGCCACAAGTGAGATTTCAAGCCACTTCAGCAGATGGACCTGAGTCAGCAGTATGCATGAACCAACAAGAACTTGCACTTTTCCCCATGACTACCTCACCTCTAGCTATCAGTTTGAAGCTGCCTAGCTCTTTTCCTTTAAATCCTCATTTCTGCCAGGTAGTGGGACAGGAGAATTGAGTTTAGTGTGACTGTTCTTCAAATCTGAAATAGTTATAGAGAAACAGTCATAACAAATGAAATGTGCAACTCATCTATGCTGGCTAATGCGGGAGCAAGTTACAAATCAGGAAGAACTGTGGATGGTAGTGGTCTCAGGGTTTACAACAACTTACTGCTACATGTATCAGGTGCTTATTAAACAGGTACTGAGAATGAAGCCTTAAAAAACAGCTCATGGGGGCTGGAGGGAGAAACACAGTAACACATTCTACATTCTGCAATAGAGTAACTATTGCAATGCAAGAGTAAGAAACAGCACATTCTATTCAGGTTTGTTGGCAGATGACTGTTGTTGGCCCATCATCAAATAAAGCTGAAATTAGCATGTAGGGGCCTGTGTGCAATAGGTATCAACTCAAATCTGGTCTAAAACACAATAACTAATTTACCCTGCTATCACCACGGCTGCAAATTAAGATCTAAGCCAAGATGCAAAACAAAATGTAATGTGGTGTTTTGTCTCCATCCAGTTTCCTGAGGCCACTGGCGAAGACAGGCAAAGTTTTCCAAACTCATAGATGTTGCAGGAAAATGTTTATAAAATCCAAAGTGCTTACCTAAAACATAAGCAGCTACTAACTTCTGATTCACACTTAAGTGGAGGTAGAGAGGCACCAGGGATTCCATTTCCCCCAATGTAGGTAGCATTAGTGCTGCGACACACACTACTCCAAGGAAGACTGTGAGTAAACTCGGTCCCGACGAGGCAGTTCTGTTTTCTGAAAAAGCAAGACAGCACCACCTGTAAGGAATATCTGAATAATATAAACATTAAATATTCTGCAAGAATGTCTGCAGTACATGGGAGCTGAAATATTCTCAGATCTTCCTTTTTGCTCTGGAGTTTGCAGCGGGTGGAAGACAACTCTTAAACCCACCCTTCTAAACCTTCTGCATTCTGCAGTGGAGGAGGCTGCTCCCTGTTCTGATGCTGGAACTTGTTTTCACATGACTTCCCAAACCCCTCCCTTCTGGAGGAACAGAGCCTGCCAGGCCCAGTTGCTATATATACACACTCAGGACATCTGGATGTCTCAGCAATGCTTGAGGTTTCCCTGTGCATCCTGATTCCATTCCTTGATATGTTCCTTCAGTGATCAGTAATCAATCAGTTAAGAGCACCCAAAAGACCTGCACAGGCAGGTAACTGCTCACACCTCCTGAATAAAACCCGCCTGCAGCAGAAGCACAGGTTCTTGGGCCAGATGAGCTCCCCTTCATTCTTTACAGGATTCAAGGGCTACACCTGAGCCAGAGTCTGTTTACATGCCACAAATTAGTAAAATTTAAATCTTACTCTAAAAACTTTGAGAGTGAGCCACTCTGACAGTTCAGGATTACCAGAATAAGGAAATGCAACCCATAGACAATAAAGACTTCCTCATAGTCTTTATTGCCCTGCACTTTAACAGCTGGAACCTACTCAAAGGCCTACTGTGTCATCTTTGAAAAGAGCTGTTTACATGTTAGCTGAATACCTCTAACCAAATCCTTAAGGCCCATTGGAAAATAGACAATGTTTTTATCAACTTCTCCTATCCTGAGTGACTAGCAATATGTGCTCTATTTTAATTCCAAAAATCTCTTATTTCCAGGTTGTAGGTTACATGCAAATACTGCAGTTTCTTTGTTTACTGCTTTTCTGTAAGTAAGCGATATAATGTAGTCAACAAGGTTTTTAAGCAGAGAAATAGCATTTGGATTAGGACCAGTATCAGATTGTTCAGAATGGCTCAAACCTCTTTCCTGGAACAACTATCACAGGAACATTTTGTTCTGTGAGCCCGGAGACCTCTGTAGGTTTGCTTTAACTGTGTATCCTACTAATATCTGTTATGAGGTTTCTTTTAATAAGAAGTGTTTCACCAGCCAACAAACTCAGTATAAATAGTGAAACAGATTCATTTTAACAACATGAACACTCTCAAGGAGCTTCATCTGTTTTCTGGAATTGATTTTTGTTGTCCTGCAAAATATAACAGTGACAAGAACATTTCAGTATAAATCAGTAAAAGTAACAAGAATGTAGACGATCAAGAATCAGTTTAGATTCATTTCAGGTACAACTTGACACTTTTTATCCTACCCCTTCAATTTAACTGTCTGGCCCAGGTTTTCAAGACTCTTGATTCACTTCCTCACGTATGAAACATGCAGTTTTCAGCCACCAACTGTGCTTTTCTGTTCTTGTGGGACAGACAAAGGAATGGGCGGAGAACAAGGAGCACTTTAGAAGATGTTCTGGCAATATTTCCTGCTCATCAGGAAATGGGGGATTAAGGGTTTGGAACAAACTCAGAAGAGGCATATGCTTTTAAAGAGCTCAAGGGAAAGAACAACTACCATCCTTTCACAGATAAATTCCCATTGTCTGTATGAGAACTCCTGGTCCAGAGGAACAGTGGATGCACTCTCCAACGTATGACATGCAAATACAGGGCAGCAAAAGGTCTTTCTTGATTGATCAAGACAGCATAAACAGCATAGCCACAGTTTGGGTTCTTGTGTACCGTCATCTTCAAGTGATAAAGACAGCAGTCTTACAGGTACATAAAAAGAATTATTTTAAAACTTATTTCTGTTTATATTTTAAAAATATTTTAAGTCTAGTCTTTCTAGTCACTAGAGCTATTCAAAACTGATTCAGAACACAGGAGGGGTAAAAGATTTCAGCTACCTGGTTGACATAAAGTCTGCTCAAAAAAGACACTTTCAGTCAGGTGTTCTTTTATTCGTTTTTCCTCCTCTTCCTTTTGCTGTTGCTGTTCCTTTGCAGATGGAAGCAGAGTAGCAATAATCTCCTTTTTCCCTAATGCTTTCCTCTGGCTCTGCTCAGACACTTGGAGACGGAATTTATCTATGACACCATAGTAAGAAGCCCGAACATCTCTGTGACGAATCACACTGCAGAGAAAAACAACATTTTCAAACAGATGAACTACTAAGAAGCATGTCCGTTGTGGAATTATATCCTATATCACCAAGTTTGCCGTCTGTCCTCCTCCTCCAGATAAACTGGAATAATCCAGACCTCCATTACCTCCTCCATCACTCAATGTTCTTGAAGATTTGATCTTACCTCCTCTCTCCCCCATCTCCTCTCAAGCCCATCTTTGCCTCAGTCTGAGGCCAAGCTGCCAACTGATGAAGCAACAATTATCTGAAAGATGCCTCTTCCTCCTGTGTCAAAGTTGTTTGATGCTGGCCAGTGATTTTAAAAGGTATGAGGGGACTAGAGTGAACAGGGAAAGGAGTTGGACAGGTGTTTGGCAAGAAAAAGTCCAGCTTCTTGAGGAAACCAGGCTTAAAGCTTTAAAATTCTTCCTCAGAAGCAAAATTCATTCACTCTATGGACAAGAGTCAGACAGGGATTTTCAAAATCAGAAACCCACCATTGAGAGCATGTTTGGAACCTATAAAAAGCACAGCTTTAAAATAGTACTGATCAACAACAAAACAAGATCTCTGAGCAGTGCTGTGCTCAATTGCCTCCACTCTGCATTCATGATTCATCATGAGAATACGTATCTAGCATTGAAAAGCTACAACACTTAGGTTTTGAAGTGTTATCAGCTCTTACGGTAAATAAGGATTTCAACTATTTTTCCAAATGTTTTTTCGTGAAAGGTTACTTTGAGTTTCTAAGATAACAGCAGCTAATCTGAAAAACATACGTACAAATATGAAGATTGCCATCTCAGGGGGGGAAAAAAATGACTGTACCCTTAGTAACACAGGATAGTAGTCTTAAAATTGCTTCAAGAAACTGACCTTTGTGATAATATATACATCAAAATGCTGCAAGAAATGGATTTTTGTTTTTCAGTCTTCATTTAAAGGAACTATATCACATCAAGATATCTACAAGCATTAGCACGTAGCCAGTGCTTGCAACTGGTATCTAGTTTGAATAGACTATTCAACACAGAAACAGAGACCAAGTCATCCCCTCAGCAAGAGGGCTGCAGTGATGTTTTACGTCACTTCAGAGGCAAAGGAGTGTGCCTATGACAGGCTTTCAGCAAGTAGAGTGTTGACTGGGCAGCTGCCTTCACTAAAACAAAAAGCCTTTTCCCCTCACAACCTTAATTCATACAGCTCCCAGCATATCAGCACAGCAGATCAGCTCAAATTTCTTCCTTTAACACTTCCTTTTAAACTGGTGTTCCTACTCCTAGTACCATGGTACTAACTACCAACCTAAACAGAATCTTTACATAACACTGTGCTAGGAGAACATGTATCTGCTGCCAAGCAAGGAGATATTTTCTGCAGACCCTGATAAACAGATACATTCTCCTGTTTCTTTTTAGAGATCATTGCATAATTGGAAGCTCTGTAGAATATCTGTTTATCTGGCAACTGGCCACACTTGCATAGTACTGCTCATATCCTAGCAGTAAACAGTGTCCTTAATCAGCAACCACTGGAAAGGGATGGGGGGTTTTGCTGCACAGAAAAATCCCCTTGGAACATGTGTATGTCTTATTTTCCTTTATTTAATAAAACCCATTTGTTTAACCAAATGAATCAAGCTTGTGTAAATGTCTGCTGAAGACTGGAATAGCTCACTGATACACTGGTATATTCTGAGCTGTTTCGTTCCATTTTTAGCATTGTTGCCCCTGCTCACTGAAACTTTCATAGAAACTAGTTCCATGTTTTAAATTAGTTTTTTTTTTCTAGTTCCATGTTTTAAACTTCCTTTCTATTTGGTGAGTCCTTGGAATTTTTCAAATTGCACCTAAAGAAAGCAGTCTACAGGAATAAAGAGCCATTCCCCAAGCACACTTACTATTTATCAGACAAAAGGTTTCTGTATATGGCCATTTGTTAGCCAGAGATTCCAGGTGGTGTTTCACAGTTTGAAAAATGTCTATTCAAAAAGTTCAGTCTGCTCTTATAGGTACTTCAGACTTTCTTCAGCTGTATCTGTACATCAGCACAGAAATAATGTGGCAAATAGAACATAAAGAGAGTTGGTCTATTTTAGCTTATACACCTACTCTTCTTCAGCTTTCAGCAGCCTACAGACCCTGTACATTACTGTGGTCACTTAAGCAGCCTCCTTCTGTTCTGAGTTACTGGGTTGACACCTGACAGGAGAGACAAGGGGAAGACACAGAGATCTGAGAATGAGAGGGGTGGTCAGGGTGAAAGGTAGGCAAAACTACCTTTATTAACATGGCCCAGGAACATGGGCTCAGTAGAACTGCATACATTTCCATTTTGCCAATCTGCAAACAAGTATTTCTCACAAACAAATCCCAGCCCTGGGGGTTTTGCTTTTCTTGTTATTTCTAACAAAAAGGTGCTCTGAGGAGTCTCATATTACTCTCATTCCTGGTTTACAAACTACCTTACAAGATGCATTTACTGGCATTTTATACTCAAAGACAAAATTAAAGAAGGACGTATCTCCAGTATCGTAATACCTCTGCTCTAGAGGGAAAGAATAGCAAAAATCAGAGCCACAAGTATACATGAGATTATGAAAACATATCTTAATCCAACTTGTATTTTACAACATGCATGCTGTCGTTTACAACCTCTTAAATAAAGAAAGAAATTAAGATAATAAAACGTTGTATATTAGGAAAAAACCCAACCAACTTCTACTTACATATCAACACAGCACTGAGGCTTCACTGCACCAGTAGCATCCACCACCGCATATTTATTTGGAGTAGTACAAAGAACTGCAAGGAAAAGGACAGGAGTGGTAACAAATAATTAATTAATACATCACCAGCTTCATTAACAGATACATGTAGAGACACGACTTTGTTTTTGTCACAGATACGATTTGTTACATGAATTATAATTGGAGATCACCAACTAGCCCTTAAATAGAACTTAACCTAAGAAACCCACCTTTGAATTTTAAGGCAAACTCATAGGGGTTATATAGAGTCAACACCTGCTTGTGTGTTGACTGGTCATCTGCATAAAATATAAGTTCTGTAGGAAAAACAAAAACAGGAAGATTTCCTTCCACTAACTCTGGCTGTCTTTTTTGTTGCTGCATTGGCACTGAATCCTCCTTGCTGCTTCTTGTGTTCTTATGATTTTGTATCCTCAGAGACTTCAGTTTTTGAATCGTTTAAGAATTCCAAAGCATTTTGGCAATTCTAAAGGAAAAAATGGGAAAAAAAGAGAAAAGGCAAGAAGATTATTTCCATAAGTCTGTACTAAACTGAGGCAGTTAACAAAGGTGTAAAAATGTAAAACGTGATGCTTGATTATGAATCTACCTCTACTCATGTTCCTTCAAAAATACTGAGAAAGAAAAAATATTTGCACTGGGTTTCCATCTATTTAACAAACTGTTGTAAATGAATGGATAAGCACCTCTCCAGTGTATCGTGGCAGCATTTGGGGGCCCAGTCCATGACTAGGGCTGCTTATGCTGGGTCTCTGCAACACAAACCAAATGACAGCAAAAAGAAATCCCATCCTTGCCTCAGGACACCAACACCTGAGAAACACTAGGGCAGAAATGAGGAAACACAATGACACTGAGGCAGCAGGAGTCACTGTTTAGGCAGGAACCTTTCCGTAGGGATGACCTCCCCGGAGGAGGTATAACAAGTTAGGAATCTCCTCAACTAGGCACCCAGGTATGTCAAATCCCAGGGATTCAGAACAAAGGAATGGGGAACACCTCTATGTCTTGTTCAAACTAAACTCCCTGTTCCAGCTGCATAGTTACAGGCAATGAATGGAAAAATGACTGGGATGAGTAACACCAAACAGATTTGGGATTTACTATTTTATGAAGAGACTACAGGTTTTCTATCACCACTGCCTCTAACCAAAGTATGATCCCCCCCACAGTTCTATTTTGAGTGACATTCCAGAATTAAACCAGAACCCATGACCCAACCAAGAAACAATCCCAAATATAATTCATAAAATAGAATTAAGGCCAGACTCCTCAGCACACATACCATTGACTTTACACATGACAGAGAGAACAAAGTCTTCTCCTCCCCCAAAAACTTCATATTTCACTGCAGCTTCTATAGGTTAATTATCAAACTGAAGGCATCCTTTGAGGTCTAACTTTATAGTAAAAAACATTAAAAGAACAAAAAGTTCCTGCTGACTCATTAGATGTCATTTCCACTTCCCATAAAGCTTTTTAAAACAAGGTACATTTCACCTATTCTCCAGCCCAATACACTGGTTTAGTTGCACCTTAAAGAATTTAGTTTCTGAAATTTCTAGCAGCAAATAGCCCAAACATTATGAACAATCAAAAACAAATGCTTGTTTCTGCATTCTAAACATCATGATGATCACATTTCCAAGCACCAGATACGTATTCCATACTTGAAACATGACACACATTCACGTGTTTACTAAAGTATATCTGTCATACCATCAGATTTACAGGTTCTGATTCTTATTCACATACGAAGCTTTTAAATTTATTTATTTAGTTATTAAAATAGCAAATTATCCCTGTAGAATCTAAATTCATGGGTCTCACTGGAATGTCTTTCCCCATGATCCAGTTTCTTTTCAGAGTACAGGCTTGTTTCCACTTCACTGAAATGCTACTAATAATATTCCGAAAACAAATCCCCAATGATAGTGTTCCAAGCTGATGTTCTGTTACCTTATTAAGAAGAGCCTAGAAAAAGAAATGGCTCTGTAAGTGGCAATTTGGGTTCTGAGTGCTTCTTGGAATTATGGTGAATCCCTTTTGTTTCAGAAGAATCAACAAACTCTGGAATGACTTTGTACAGCAAGTGTAAGTATTATTTCTTGAACAACTTCATGTACTATTGCAAAGTGAGTTTCATTGTTCCATTCAAACATATTAAGACTATATGAAAAGCTAATGTGGAAGAACTGCTGGCTCGTAGGAATACAAAATAACTTTTGATGCTTGTCATAGGCAGAAGATTAAGAATTATTTATTTAAATTTCTTTTACCAAAGTTAGCTCAATGCAGTATGCAGTAAGAATATGTTGGAATCTTTGGTTCTCATACCTATCTACACTGTGCACGTCACGTGTAACAGAAATACAGGCAAACTCTGACATTAACAAAAGGGATTGTTAAAATAAATGTTTTAAGCTACCATAAAACCAACAGCGAGCTACTGCTACACAACTTAACTGACTATATTTAATAAAATTTTCAAGTATTATTTATAATAATCAGTATTATTTTGATGCTTTAGGTTTTTTTGAAACACTGCACATGTTCCATTCCAATTCCTGGCTTCATACCACATCTCCAGTTTCTTCAGCTCAGTCCATGGCAAGTGTTCGGTGTCCAAAACCCCACAATTCTCAGTATCAGTGGAGGTATGCATCACTACGCCTACCAACAGGCTCATTTTTGTTACACATCTGTGGAAAACAGTGTGCAAACCTCCCAGGATTCCACAACCTGCATGTGTAAAGCCACCAATCTTAAAAAAGTATATCCCATTATTGCTTCCTTTTCCTATTTAACTTGGCTGGATGAGGAGCTACCGCCCAAACTGGCAAAAGTAATGTCTGGCAAACCCAGGCCTATAGTAGACACATGTACTGACACAGCAGTGTCATTCAGGGGATAAATTTCTGGATTCCTAAGCAAGCAACCAGTATCCTTTTTGAGACAACAATTTTAGCTTAGAAGTCACCTTGCTGGGACATCTCACCAAGTGACAGTAGCAAAAGCACTTTTCCCAAAGACTGATTGATAAACCACATATACGCTAGGGAAATGTGATGGTTTAGTGTTGATAGTCTTGATAACAGCCCACCTTTCCCATCAATGAGAAACCACCAACACTTCTACAGATAAAGTTTGTATCACCAGAACTACTCTGCCCAGATTAACCCCACAGCAGCTCTAATGGTGAGAATAAGGTCACGTACCCCAGACAGTACATGAACAGAAGCTTGGCTGCCACTCTTCTGCACCTCCACTACAACACAACCACTAAATTTTGTGGTCAATAGTCACCACGATTACTTGCAGCACATAAAGGTAAGCATAAGCAAATCTGTCCCAACCCAGGATCTGTGGTGTCAGGCCTGTGATTTGCACTGCATAGATGGGCTGATCCCAGCAGCACCAATAAAATTCCCGCAGGAGCAGGGATCTGTCAGAGGTAACACTCGCTAGGGCCAGCGTGTAATACCTGAACAATGCCAGCTCATTTCCCAGTGCTCTTTGAAGTCCTGACAAACAATTGTCACTGATATTTTTTCAGCACAATAAGGACCTTTCCTCCCTGAAGTTACTAAATATATACTGCTGGTGTCACAATAGCACAGCTCTGCCAGTGTTTCCTTTGAAATCCCTTTCTTCATAAATTTAACTTGACAGAGAAAAACACGAAGTGAAACGTAACTTCTCTCCAGGGTCAGAAATAACATCAATTGTGATTTGTTTTTACTTAACAAGTGTCTGCTGAATAAATAAATCAACTGAGGAACTTTTTTGTTCCCATTTTAACTTCCAACAACCTCATCACCATGGCTTCCCAGTGCATTTGTTGGTTGTTTTTCTTCATAACAACTGCAAGTAACTACAGAATGTCATCGGGTAAACACTTCATTCAGAAGAAAACCTCTTTACAGTCATGTCTTCACAGTGCTGTTTTAAAAGTTGCCTAATTACAGTGTAATCTACTTTTGTTACATCTCATGATCTACCCCTTAAATCTACACAAGTCTTTCTACACTATATACTCAGTAAAATTGATGCCTTTTGAGTGCATATTTACAAAATAAACTACAAAGTCTTCAAAATTCCCTCCCATGCCAAGCTGAGCAATCACTTTAAGCTACATGCAAATGCAGCACAGGATCTAAAGCACTCCACAAACATTTTGTTTCTCCAAAATGTTTTGAAGGCCTCAACTCGCACTTATGCAAACCAGTGTTTAAACTACCTGCAATTATTTGGGAGCGTCACCCAATGAGAGCACAGAGCCAGTAACCAGGATGGCTGGATTCCATTATTGCTAACTCTGTCACTGACACTCCATGACCTTGAGCAAGCTGGTTAACCTCACCTCAATTTGCTGATCTATGAAGGTACATACTCTGCAAAGTATTTCAGTAGGTGGACGGACCTCTTTGAACTGGCAGAACTGCTCTGATACTTTGCAAAACTGCTACTGTTTACCCCTTCACAGGATGATGAGAAATGTCATCAGTAACTGTCTCCAGGATGCTGCAAAATGAAATAGTCTCAGAGCATTAACTACTAGCATGGGTGACCACACGCATAAATCATGCTGATACTGACAGCAAAATTGTCCTAATGGACCACATTATTTTTTTCAATGCTGAAAAGGTGACTAATAAAAGGAAATATTCAAATGCAACTAAGAGGTATGAAAAGCAGTGAAAAATTAAGTAACAGCTGTGCATTGCTTCTGATCCATTCTGCTACAGGCTCACAAGAACCGTAGAGAAGACATTCAAGGGCACATGTGCTTCAGTCTCTATTTTCTCACTTTCAGTTTGTGTTTAATGCACTAAACTGGCCGATTATTTAAACGTGTACTGTGCTCATTAGAGCTGCGTGGCCCCAAACCGCCTCAGATTAACAGAGGGGAGCACTCTTCCCTGGGAAAGCGACGGGAGGAAAAGCGTTCCGAGCCGTGCCTACTGCCGGCAGGGCACGGCGGTAATTGCACACTCTTAATTGATCCTCTTTGTTCTCCAACGAGGAGCAGCAGCGATACGGGCTGAGGCAGCTGCGCGATAACGGCGCCTCCCGCAGCCGGCCCGGCCCCGCCGCACCGCCCGGCCCGAGCCCCGGCCCCGCACCGCTGCCCCTCGGAGCGACCCCCAGCCCCACAGCCGACCCCGCACTGCTCGGAGCGAGCCCCGGCTCCGCGGGGAAGCGGCGCTAAGCCGGGGCCTCAGAGTGCGGCCGCCGCGCCGCTCCCCATCCCGGCCCCGCCGCGCTCCCGCAGGGCCTGCGGAGGGCAGGGGCGGGAGGCCGGGGCCGCGCGGGCCGGGACAGGCCAGGCCAGGCCGCGGATGTCGCTCCGCTCGCCCGCCCCGTGCCCGCTGTCGCCCCCCGCCCCGACTCACCCGCCCGGGGCCGCTGGTGCGGGCTGGCGCGGCGCCCCTTTGTCCGCCCGTCACTGCGGGCAGCGCTGGGGCTGCCGGGACCGACCGGCCGCCGCCGCCGCCGCGTCACCGCCCCGCCCGCCGCCCGCCCCCGCCGCCATGTCGGGGCTGCCCCGGCGCGCCGAGCTTCGGCGGCCTCGGTGCTGCGGGGTTCGGCGCTGCTTCCCCCGCCCGGGCAGCCCGGCGGCACCGCCGGCTCCCCGGGCAGCGGGGCTTGTGCGGCCGGCCCGGCGCCCCTCACCTGCGGGGAGGTGTTTTTTGATGATACTTCATCTCATCTCACGGTTCCCGAGGTCTGACCCCGTCCCGGAGGTGTTCTTGCCCCTCTCCCGGCTCCCGCTGCGCTCGGGGCCACCGTGTGTTCTACCCTGCGGGGTCCCAGAGCAGCTCGGGTTCACCTCGATGCCGCCCATCGCTGGCAGGTCCCCCGGTGGAAAGGTCGGCCAGTGTCACCCCTGGGCTGAATCAGAACAGAATTATTAGCGAGCCGAACATACAGCCGTGACCGTCTGATCATCCAACAGGACGCCTTAAATGGGACACACTGTCCCGGTGAACACTTCCATGCTGTTACCTTTATCCTGTATTCCTCTTATTTACTTAATGTGCTTTCATTCAATTAGGCTGTTTGTGGACTTCAGCTCATATTATGCATTATCCACTGTATCATCTTCCCTTCGGTTTTTTTCCCAACTTCCCCTCTGGATAATACAAACAAATCTGTGTGTAATCACCACCCAATATCATCCCAAACGTCAAGATCTTTAATGCAGCAAAATGTTTTTGTTGCAAGTCAGGTGGATAATTAAGGTTTATATTGAGCCACCCAGTACAGGATTGCAAAATCTTTTACCCATTACCAAGCTCTACCCCTCAGTGAAATGAACACACATCCGTGGTGAAATAAACACAGCAGCCACGAATGTTTCACAGTAACAACATGAAACAATCCAGAACAGGAAGTAACATATTTTGGCTATTTAAAATCATGGAAGACATTAAAGAAATTCTAAAAAGTATATTTTCTAACTTAGGCAAGATGTGTGTATTAGCACTCACCTTTTTCTGCAGATCTAATGTTTCTAAGAAGTTCAGTCTTACAGCCACAAATTACATAATATTGTTAAATTATTATATATATAAATGATAACCTTGACAGAATTTCTGAAAATGTATGCAGTGAAAACTGGCAAAAAAAATTTTTTTCTTGATGAGTGTAAATCAGTTCAGATTTTAACATGTTTAAAAATAAACTGGAATTCTTGTTTTTAAAAAGATTATCAGAATTCAGCCTTTCAGGATACGTTCAGAAATTATTACGATTTTACTGAGAGTTAATCCAATGGAGGGTGTTCCTGATTTTGGAAACCTGTCTCAGGAGAAGCAGGAGACATAAACATGCTTCAGAGATATTCAAATTAATAACAAGCAGAATGATCAAATAAAAACGTAATCTAAAATGGCTAGGCTTAAAAGCACATTAATTAGACAAATTGGTATTTTCCAGTTCATCCAGTTCATTTACAAAGAAAGTTCAGACTCTCTAAAAGCAGGTTTTATGTCCGCCTCTGTAAGTTTCCCAGGATCCAACTTTTTTCTGTCACACATTTGATAAGGTTTGCATCCACCTGTTGAAAATCAGGAATAGTGCTGGTCTCCTTCCTCTCCCACGCATCGACCACTACAGCTAGTGTCCAGGTTATTTTGTGACTTTTAAAAGCCTTGCGTTAACTCCAATTAAATGTGAAAACTTGTATGCGTGCGAGTAGGACTCGGTGGTGTTCTGTCCTTGCTACTGGTGCTGACGCCTCGGAGAGCACAAAGCCTCATCCCTGACAATTGTGCAGTAATGTGCCCTTGGGAGAGACTCTGCCCACCCCAGACATTCCTAAAGGTACGTGTGTGCCATGGCTGTTGAACCAGCGCTGACATGTGCTGAAACATCCCAGAGCTGTTTGTTTTGGGTCACGCAGCCAGCCTGGCTTGGCACCGTCTCGCTGCTCTTCCCGTGCCTCGCAGCCAGGCTCGCTGCCTCCGGGGGATTGAAAACGATGGAGAGGGATGCCCAATGCCGAGTGCTCTGGGAAGGCTGCTCAGGTGCGCCAGGGGAGATGGAGGCTGCTGCCTTGTGTGGCAGTAACTGGGAGTTATCTCAGATCTGTGGGAATTTCTCTCTTTTATCGTTAGGTCATTGTTTCTTTTGCTTTCTCCTTTTTGGGCTGCTTTATTCTGCCCAAATAATTAATTATTTCTGGGATCAGAGGAAGACTGAGGTTACATCCCTTGTTATAATGCTGGTAGAGCAGGGAAAAGATGAGAGGACAAAATGTGGATGAAGAAGACAACAGAAATACAAATGCAAAGGAGCAGAGACATAAGGTGCAGCAAAGAATCTGCAACAAGTTTGTCAGGTCACCTTAAGTATGGTTCAAGGTGTAAAAAAATGCTGTTCCTGCAGCCTATATTTGGTCCTCTGATTTTTTACCTACCTTAGAAACCGCTGTGAGTTACCTAAAAGCATTGTCTAGTCTTCTGTTACATAAAATATTGCCTCCTTACAGCATGAAACCTGACTGTGGAGTGTGCAGAGATGAAATGCTCCTGGATGACTCTGTGATGGTTTTGGTTGCTGTGGTGATTATCCATCTGTTTAAATACTTCATATGGGAGATTCACAACTCATTTATCATGGAGAAGATTTTCTTACGTTGTGAGAAACACAGCATTATGCCTGATTCTTGTAATTTTACACACTTGACTTGGCAGTATATTCCACTTTATCTGCCATGGCATAAGGACATGGTATAGCATTTATAAACAGAGGGTACCATACTTGGGTTCTGTGTTCACCACTAGCCCAGTAGGCCTGGAACATTGGCACATGTGTGCTGGCCCCTGCAGTTGCAGAGGCTGACTGCAAACACTTCATGAGGGGCCTCCTTTAATGAATCCTCAGTCTGAAGAAGTCACACAGATCAAATTGTTTGTTTACAAAGTCTGATATGAAAACAACATGCGAGCAGATATGAGAGAACGAAATATTTTATATATCTGAATCTTACCAATAGCTCATAATGCATTTAATTCTTACTAGATGTTTTGTTTTTCTTGACAGTTCCCTTCTCCATGGCACAATGTGGCAGATCCTCTTTGGCTTTGAAGTAACTCAGGAAAGGGAGTGATGTATCTGCCTTGCCATTCGCACTCATGTTGTCTTTCTGTAGCAAATGACTGGAGTTTTCTTTCTAGTTAATACCAATTTATTAAAAAGTCTCCATAACAGATTTTTTTTCACTTTTAAAGACTAGCAGAAGAAACAATACTGCATTTAAACTAGCACCCTAAAGCAGCATACATGTTCTGACTTAGAACAGAAACAAGAATTTTTCAACCTAAATTGTCCAACCTGTTCTTGTAACTTTAATTTGCAAGCAAAATTGTTTTGGGTTTTTTTTTAACTTGCTTATGTAGCAGGTTTTCAAATTTCCCCCCTCCAGTGGCAGCAAGCTGTATTCTCATTCCCTGTCACTGGGGACTTGGATGTACTCGTGTGTATTTTTTGTGTCAGAGGTTAGACTGTTTGTTTTTATGACTAATGATGTGGACCTTGGGAGCCACATATCTAAGCACCGTTGAGGAAATATCTAGACTTCTGTTAAAGTGTAATCCCTTTCAGGGCATGCCTATACGGGAGAGTTAAAGACAGCTCAAAGCTCTCTCTGCCCATGC
This sequence comes from Corvus hawaiiensis, assembly GCF_020740725.1. NCBI lineage: Eukaryota > Metazoa > Chordata > Aves > Passeriformes > Corvidae > Corvus > Corvus hawaiiensis. The sequence goes on along the minus strand of NC_063226.1, from coordinate 7,150,561 downwards.
TCCCCACTGGCTGGAGCCAAGCCAATTCCATCTTAGGAATCTTTTAGTTCAGCTCTCTGCCTGTGCTGCTGGGTCTCTGAGATGTGCCTGTGGGCACGGTGAGCACAGCATGCCTGAGAGCCACATTGCTGCAGAACAGATAAAATTATTTGAGGAAAATACGTCCTAAAGTGTCACTGTCTTTAAAATACTGAATGTAAACAAGGGCAGGTTTCATGCATGCTCAGTGAATAAGGCTAAGTGTATGATCTAAGGGATCAAGTCCTTCTCAGGTCTGGTACTGAGTGAATTTTGCCCAAAATGTGCTTGCATTACACTTTAGACAGGCATCAGGGTTCACTTCCTTGTACTTGGTGTCTTATGGTTCTTCATGTGAGAGCTCCTGACATGCTGTGCTCTTAAGCCATATAAAAAAAGCCATAATTGAGTCTTAGACACTGTGGTATTTATAATAATTTTGAAACCTCAGAGAGAACAAACATTTAGAGGTTTACAGACAGTCATCATCTTTATGAAGTGTAGGGTCTATTTCTGCATTGTCTGCAGGACCCTGCTGAGAATCTCCATGTCCTGCTCATTGCAAAGCTGCAAACCCAGCATGGGCTCTACTTTTTTCCAAGGATGTGCGCATACATCTCTTATAAATAAGCAGTTATGGTTGTTTCATTAGACTTCTAATAACATCTCAATTTTATTTTCCTTTCAAAGATGTTTATTCAGTGTTGACACATATTTATAATAACATCTCAACAGTAAGAGTCTATCCTGTCAGATTTACAGCTATTATAAAATATGATGCTATCTGCATACAAATGGATGGTGGGAGCCCTACAGACATTTCCCCTATTATTACTGCCTAAGGAAGCAATAAAAATTTAACATTTACCATTGGAAACACCTGCAGAGATTAAATTAAAACTAGATTATATGCTTATCAGTTATATGTTACAAAACCAAACTCTTTAGAGATTAACATAAAAATCATTGTTATCAAAATCTTATTAAAAGCTTCAGTTGATACACTCCATTTTGCACCTCTACTGCTCAAGCGTTCTCCGTGTGTGACTTATTGAGTCTTTGTGCAGCTGTAGGGAGGGGAGGCAGGGCAGCCTCACTGACAGCTTTGCTATTGCCTCAGCAAATGCCTACCCTGATATTTGGATTTGTCCTTCCCTCTCTGATCCCAGCCACTCTCTGAAGGGCTCTCCACACTGCATGCTGTGTTTCTTGAGCATGGCACCAAGACAGGCTCCAGGCTTCCTCATAGAGCTCTGCTGGGAATTACTCTGGAGAGCACTTGTCCTTCCTGCTGAACTCGTTCCTTAGTATGGTCAGCAGGAGCAAGACAAGGGATTTTAAAAGGCTAGAAGCTGAGGACAAGGAGCTGCTATTGCTGCTAAGCAGATGGTCTTGTGTTTAGTTTGTGCAGTCTTTGACATGTTGCAAACATGCTGCAGAAAAGAGAGACCTGGGAGGCAACTGGGCTGGAGTTGATCTCTGACCTGGAAATTCAAAATGCTTCTGGATTTGGGCTTTGCTGCTACCAACGATTGAGAAGCTTAGAGTGCAGATAATCTACCTGCTCTGGCTCAACGAGGACATGCAGATCCTACCTGTGCCTGATTTGCACACACAGTGGTTAGGGTTTATTTCTCCATCTGGTATTACAGTGACCTCTTTGACTCCAGGCATTAGAAGCAACCTGCCTTGGGCATATTCCAAACTGTGTATGGGAGGGTACCACTCATGAACAGCCTGAATTGCTTACGTGAAGGCCCAGGCCAAAACCCCCTTTGATTGTGGAGATTCTCCTGAGTTTGGTGGATCTGGAGGAGGTCACACTAAGAAGAGGTTAAGATCATTTTTGCTGTGATTGTAAAATAATCAGTCATGTAGTTTACCAAAGGCCAAACATGGAAAAGGATTAAGGAGTGTCAGACCATGGTTTCCTCAAGACATCTAAGCTGAAGACAAATTTGATGTAGGGAAGCTTCTGGTGATTTTTTTCCAACCCCTCACCATCTCCTCTGGTGTGTTGGCACTGACTGTAGCATTTAGTTAATGAATGAGAAGTGTTGGGCGAATCCAACTTAAAAAAAATCCCACAACAACTACTTAAGTTTATAAAAATAGACAAAATAGGGCATAGACCTATCGGGTGAGGAACGCAGAGCCAAAGCAGAGCCAAAGAAACAGAGCAGAAATGGCTGAGGCTTGCTTTGCAGGGTAGAAAAAATGTCTGTGCAACCATGGCCTAACATTTTAAGTAATAAGGGTTTGCTGGCCAGCTGATTTTCACTGAAATAGGTTAGGGAGTGTTCAAACAAGTATATCCAGATCAGAGGGGTGGTAACCTATTGCTGGGCAATGCTCACCAGCCTCTGGGCAGACTGGGGGAGGACTGTGCTGTCAACAGAGCTAGATTTGGGAGGAGACGTGTCCACAGCCTGACTCCTAGCACTGTCGCAGCCTAACCCAGGCCTGCAGAGTGCCCCTGTCTTGGAACAGCTGGAGTGTGCACTTTGCCTTCCCTCATGCCTGCAGGGACAGGCATACATTAGCATTTTTACGACAAGCTCTCCTTTGAGGGGAGGTAATGGCCAGACCCGGTCACTTCAGCACCAGCCATGGGCACATTCCAGCTCTGTGTGGAAGCCTGAGTTCTGTCATTTTACTTGGACAAATCATCATATTTAACTTGGAAAGGCCTGCTCATCCTCTCTTGTTCCACTTTCAGGCTCTGAGCAGAGTGAATTATATACAGGAGGATTTAAGATTTCATTTTTCATAAATGATGCACGTTTTTGTATGTACCTACCTATAGACAAGATGTAGAAACTCCTTAACTGTAGTCTGAATTTTCCTTCATTATTATGCTAAATAATTCACTTCTGCTGCCACTAGAGGTATAACATTCACTTGAACAAATACCAAAGGAAACATTTAGTTGGAAACCTTGCCTGTATTAATATTTCATTTTTCAAATAATGTTTTTGATCTGTGTTCTTTTGGAGGCCTCAGCCTACTTTGCCTATTCCTGTTGGGCAGCCTTTCTTTTATTGAACTACAGCTGGCTACTCCTGAGATGAAATGCCACTTTGTGATTAAAGGGTACAGAATTGAGTGCTCATTTAAACTGCATAAAAAGCTAAATTATAGTATCAGTCATTGTATCAATCATCTGTGACTACCTCATGTGCAGCCTTGTACCAACACATTCATAAGTCTCATTCTACATCAATTCTGGTGCAAATTTACATTTATTCCAAAATGCAAACATAACAAAATTTATTTTAAATTAATTTGCTTTTTTTCCCCCCCATGTAATAACCAGTTCTCAGATATAATCTCCCTCTTGAAAGTCATGAAAATGTCAGTGGGGACAAGGGTAGAAATGAAGTTTCCAGATTTCCTTTGGCACTGGTAGGAGAATTGCTGCATAACCTGGGGTTTCAAGGCAGACCTGCAGCACCTACCTGGTCTGAGTGCAGCCCAAGGGATGGCTCAGCTCAGGGGTGATGGCTTGTTGTAAGGAGTCTAAATGACACCTGGCCACAACCTGGTGGGGACATAATCTTTGTCTGTTCGAAGACTGTAACCTTTCTTTCAAAATGTTCTGCCACACTCAGAGCCAGGCATTGCTCAGCCGGGGCTGTGGAGCCTCGGGGAGGTTTCTGTGGGCACTGCCTGCTGTGGCACCACCAGCTCTCCCCACTACCTTCGCCTTCCCACTGCCGTTCCATGTGCTCTTCCCACCTCCCCCTCAGCTGGGCCCGAGCAGCGCAGCCCAGCCAGACGCCAGCGCGGGAGCGAGAGTGGGGACAGCGAGTGACACCAGTTGGAGCTACAAACCTGCATGGAGAGCAAGCCTCAAAACAACTTTCCTGCCGCGTTCTCCTTGCAGGACTGCACCCACCTCGCTCCAGGGAGAAGTGGAAGAAAGCAGGAAACAGCACCATGATCTTTCACCAGTTTTGTGAAGTTTAATTTGTTAGCTTGGGTAAAATTGCAGCATTCAGAAAATAAAGGTGTGATGGTTAGACTGAAACATGGGCTCTAATTCAGAATCCCCTGAACTGCAGCATGGTGTACCCCCTGCTTTATAGGCACTGTGCTACTTGTCACAGGAAAATTATTTTGGAGAGAAAATATTGAAACAAGACACCAGATGATCTCAGAAGTTTTCCTCTAAAATGAAATTTTGAGAAAATTATTGATTGCTTGAAGCATTTCATTACAGTAAAAGTGGGCTTTAGCTGGGAAAGGTGTTCCCAGCATAAGGGAAGCACAGATCCTCATAAAACTTCTGGCCTAGTGCATTCTTTCTCCAATACAAAACTAATAGCACAGTTCAGTATAGACCACATACATATTGCAGTGGTGTACTCTTACTTTCAGTTTTCTTTATACTTTTTGTAGTAATACTGATAAATTCACCAAAGCCTTATTACACTCACAAGAAATATTTTACTAAGAGAAACAATGTACAGTTGGAATACTTTGGATTATATTAGGATAAAAGTTGATAAAGTTATACCACTGAAATTATAGCAAAAGGAGATAAAAAATAGATCCATGGAATTTATTGAAAACAACAGCACTGCTGTCTGACCTTATTTCTGCCCTCTACACAGTCATTAGCAAGACTGTGCCATTCATTTACAGCTTCCTCCTATTGCAGGCCCAATCTTAGGCAGTAAATTCGATTACAGAAGTATTTTCACTGAAGCAGTTGTGTTTCGAATAAAGTTACCAACTTATTTTCTCACAAAAAAATCAAGAAAATGCATGGCAACCTTGTATGCTTTGTCCATAACTTTGATAACTCTTCCCAGTGATACAATTTAGGGTCAAGTCGACCTTTATGGGTTTCACAGCTAAAGCAACAGTTACATAAAAAGGATGAATGAGCAACAACAAAAGAGAAAGGCTGGGATCATATAATCTGAACACCATAACTGCCTGCATTTATACTTTACTATTTCAGTGAGGGAGGCAGCACTGGAGAGTGGTAAAACTCATAATTTTAAGTAAGGAAATGGAGGTTCTGCTCTCATTTCTGCCTTTTATTCCCTGTATTGCCCTAAGTCATTTAAGACCAGACTGCAAATGCTACCCTAGATTAAAAAGGCAGAAAGCGTGCAGTTAAAAAAAAAAAAAAAAAAAAAAAAACAACCACAAAGCAAACCAAACTTGTTACCACAGTCAAAATTCTGCTGGGTGGTGAAGAAAAGGGGGCGTGCAGCAGTCAAGGTGATTTTTACGACAAAAGTGCCTTTGGCTCCTACTGATTAGACACTGACTTCTTCCTCAGCGAATGAGAATAAAATATTGACACCATGTGAAGCATGTTGGATGTGAGTTGGTTTATATGACTGTAAACAGCTGGGACTAATATTTGTCACTAAACTAAAATATTGGCAACTACACAAGTTGAGAGTGTCTACAAGGAGAGTGTCTCTGTTGCTCAGTCTTGCTGGTTGGTTATGCTTCCTGCTTTAGTTTTTTTCTGGGATACAAAAGGCTCCATTTTCACACAGACTAATAACTTAATTATTACAAGAGATGTATGACATGCCCATAACCATGGCTGATAGAAGTGTTTCAATTTTGTGTGATCCTAGACCAAATCTGGGCTCATCTGGAGAGCTTCTTCCAGCATGGCAATACTTGGTTTTTACAGGACTTTCTTTCCTTTCTCTGCAGGATTCTGGGGAAGGCATCTGGAAAGGCTTAAGGAGCTGGATAAATTTTGGGTCCCCTTGAGGGAGTAGGAAAGAGTCCCTAGCCTTTGAGGCCAGAAATTCATACTTTCCTTACTTTGTTTGCAAAAACTGACCTGTTTATGCCTCTCTCCCCAAGGTTCAAAAAGGAAGGGACTCTTTTAGAGAGGCAGCAGATTGGCCTCAATGTCATTCAAGCCAACGGAGTTTTTGTTCAGGTGCTGTATTTGAGGCTTAACTACTTCTGATTTTAACTGTTCTTAAAATACTTCTGCACTAACAATGTAGAATATTAGCACACATAAGTCTGTGGGGCTTGCTGTAACAGTTTGCTTATAGTTTCATTGACCTTGACAGCAGTAAACAACAGTGTTTCCAGAGGGAGAACTGAGTTTTTCTGTGTTTGTTGTGCTAGTTCTTGGTTCAGGAATTTTTTTCCACTATTGTCCATTAAAATTTGTTTTATGGCCTGTGTGACACAGTGACTGATGCTGAAATCCTCTGATGTTTTTTGGAAATGCAATAGAAGCAATTTCCAGCCCATGTCACAGGAAATTTGCATGTTCCAATGAATAAAAATTAAGATGAAGCAGGATGTGTGGGAAGACCTGGTAGTGACAGAATCACTCCCAGCTGCTTTCTTGGTTGCAGAGTAATCACAAAATGAAGATTTTTACCAAGCTTGTTTAAATCCTCATCACTGGATTTTGGAAGGATGTGGCCACTGCCAGCTGCCTTGCCGAGTTATGTGTATGTTCTGTACCTCTGGAAAACTCATGATTAGGCTCTGACCAGAAAACAAGCCTCAGTGAGAAAGAACTGTCACCGAACCCCTAAAGTCCACTGTCTGCAGAGTCCCATTTCTTAGATGAGCTGGTTTTGTTTTAATGGTGTTAAGGAAAAGCTCTATTTGGAGGCAGAGGGCAGAGTATAACCCTGGCCTCTGAAATCAGATTGCACTCTTTTGCCTATCTACTGGGAAAGGAGCAGCTGAGGATAAAGCTTGCACACAGGCAGCTCTGTATAGTGTTTCAAGGAAAGCTTTAGAAAAGATAAGATTCTTATTTTGTACTTTAACAAAGAGCTGCACTGACTGCAGGAGTCTTCATGTTACACTCACAGCAAATACAGCACTTTTCCATGGCATTGCTGCAGCACTGCCCTACCTCATTTTATTGCCCTTCCTGTTTGCCACATCACCAGCTCCAGGGAGCTGGGGGTGCTGTGGATGTGCCAGTCCCAGAGCCTGGAGGCAAAGGGTTCATGGAAGAGCTTTCTGAGTCTCTGCAAGCAATGAGAAGTTAAGAGTCCAGACTTTGCTGCTTTTGCTTGAAAATAGTAAACAAGTAAGAAAAATATTATGGTTGTATCTGATATGCAGCAAGGCTTTAAATTTGAGTTTACTAACCTTTCAAGTGCTCCACATATCCCTTATTTGACCAGAGCTTTGCAAACGTGGCCCTGTGAGGGTTGCAGGGGTAATTGGCTAGCAGCCTAGGACTGTATTTAATTAGCAAGGAATGCACCGGCCCTAACTGCATTCTCTGTAGGAGTCACAACCCACATGGCTACAGGTGCTGTCCTGTTTGCTCCTCAGGCCCAGGGACTACCCTTCCTCCGGCAGGAGTGCTGCATGTTGCAGCTTGTGTTGCATTTGGAAAAGAATATGTTTGGATATCACTATCAGACAAAAGTCTATTTTCTGATTTTTGCTCTGCCATAATGACAGGCAATATCCTCAGATTTAGGGTCCTGCTGCCCTCTTAGTACACAAACTACTGGTTCTCATAACTTTGCTGGATTCACATTTTTTAATGCCTCTTTGATTAACCATTTTGGGATAGCTGGGCCTGCCTCTGACTAGCATCAGCTGCTGATCTTCCTGAGTTCATCTGGAGTTTCAAGTGATTGATACCTCAGAGAATTAAGCTCAAAGTGCACCAAGCGAAACTGCCTAGAGCGAAAATACCCACAGTCAAAGCCCATTAACTGAAATGTCTGTGTTTCACTGAAAGTCCCTTTGGAAAGCTGAGGCTAATTTTCCTTTGTTGCCACCATTCTGAATACTCTGCCTTGATACACTAAGATGTAATATACTGTTCTGGTTTTTTAAGCAGTTTGATGACTAAATACTGTCTTTAGTGCTAATTTATGAATTTTTCAAAAAAGGTAACTTCTATTTTTATGGTGATTTTAGCTTTATCAGGTGATTGTTTGCCTGGGACATGATTCAGGTAAGCTCCTGTTATGTGTATCAAAGAGTAATTTATGATTTCAATGCATTAAGTTATGTATTTTGCATCATGGTGGCTCCTCCTAAAGAACAACAGGAACCGTATAGAACTGTGCTTCTCTCTTTGCTTGTTTTCCTTCTGATCTACACTTGTTTTTTCATAACCACTTTTCATAGGTTTGTTCCTTTATTTTTCCTCTATACATCCATTTTCCTGCATTTTATTTTCCTCGTTGTTAGTGTTCCTTACTGTGTGAGCACTGAGAAGACCTGAGTAACTGGAGAAGGGAAAAGGCTTATTGAGCACTTAGCTGGAAACCCCAAGGCATTGCATTGAGATACAAACCCCTGAGGGGCACTGTCCAGTCTCAGTGACTCCCTTCCCAGAAGACCCACAGCAGCAGGGGTGCTGAACAACTCAGGACCCCTCTGCCTTAGTGCAAGTGTACCATTTGCCTCTATTTTTCGATTTAATATGTTCCTAAGCTGATAATACAAGTGCTGTGGGAACCTTGATTCACCAGTAGCTTATCACAGATTTCCACTGTGCCAGACTGTCACTAGGCTTTTGTGGTCTTCCCCCTTGAATTTTTAATTTCATTTCTTGTAAAAATATATATATGTAAGGTCTATACCCCGCACTGATCACCCACCGTGTCCTTTTTCCTTCCTCCTTATCTGCTGCCTTCTCCTCTCTTCTGCTTTTCTGCTGGATGGTAAAATGAGGGAGCAGGATGTGTGTGCTGGGAGGAAAGGGGCGTTTGCACAGGGAGATGGCAGGGGGTGGCAGGAGCGTGGGGCTGGGGATAAGGGACAAGCTGCCTGTCCCTGGCTCAGTGGTGATGTAGAGTGTGTGTTGTGCAAGGCTGCAGAAGTGTTGGGGTGACAAATGAGCATGTTGGGACATGGGAAAGGACTGGCACAAACTCCCAGTTCAGTTGGATTTTCCTTGCAAACACAATGGGTTTAGCTGAATAGGGAATAACTGAAGTTTGAAAATGTTTGGATGAGAACTGGCATTATTACAGCCTTTTATTTTTAATAAAAGGGTGAGCATAATCATAATTGGAAATTTTTGTCCTTTATATGAATGTTGAATATAAAATCTTTTATTGCAGATATTATTTTTTAAAAATTAAACTGAGTGACTTCAGGGTGGAGTTTCTGGTTTTTCTTTTTGTTTGTTTGGTTTTCCTTGCTGTCTTAGGTAAATTGTTACTTTCACTTGTCTATGGAGACCAGTTGTTTGGTTGCTTTGTCTTTCTTTTTTTGTAGAAAGTCCTGAATTATTATTGGGGACTGATGAGCATTTTGACCAATAATGAGGGCAGCTACATTTTTTACCCTTTAAATATGAGCTAAATGCTACAATTAAATGCCAAAACATAGGATCGAAATTTTCCTTGGTTTAACCCGAGGTAATGCAATATTCTCTCTCTGCACAATTATAAGTGTGGTTGCTCTAGGGAAAAATGGGGGAGGGTTGGATTGCAAAGCTCTCCCAGAAGCATCTCCTGCCCTCTGAGGAAGTCTGCTGGAAGACAGAGTCGGGCAGGAGAATGCAGAGAACGTTTTCTGCTCCTTAGTGATGTGCAACACCCGGGCTCACGGCTCAGCACAGAACAACAGGAACTGCCACGCTGTTTCCAGGAACAGCCAGCAGCACTCAGGGAGGAAGGAAAAGGCCACATACCGAATCATCTTGACTTGGTGCCTCCTCCCAGCTCTGGGTAAGGGTTTGAAAACACAAAAGTTTCACCAAAGCTACAGTGTTTATTTGCTGTTGATCCCACATGAATTTGTTTAATGCCTTTTAAAATCCATTTTCAGTCTCCACAACCTCCTGAGGCACTGACTGCCACAATGCAATTACGGATGCTAGGAAAGAGTACTTCCTTTTGGGTGTGTTTGTTTTAAACCTGCTGCTAAACGTCTTTGTTGGATGCCCCCTCAGCTTTTGTACTGCAAGAGAAAGTGAACAATTACTCTGCATTTACCTTCTCCATTCAGCGTTTTACACACTGCCATCATTTCCCTCTGCAGTCATCTTTTTTTTCCAACCTGAAGAGCCTTTGTCTATTTCATTTCTTCCTCCAGTGAAACTGTTCTGTATCTGAAAAAAGATAAATGTGGGCTTTTTATTACTCCTCTCTTTTTTTCTCCTTTCAGACAAAACTGTTGCATAAACCCTATACAGGAATGCCACGGTTAAAAGATTCTTTGGTGCTTCTTTGTGCCAAAATAATTAGCTTTTGACTCTTGGAAAGTACCAAAATAATTAGCTTTTGGCTCTTGGAAAGTACCAAAGGCTTCTGAAAGGAGAGAAAACTTTGTTGTAACCCTCTCCAGTTTGAGATTGTGTTCATATTCAAAACTAGGTAAGAGAATGCAGCAAGTAAACAGAAGTGTCTGGGTTTGAAGTTCTCCTTTGTTGCCAACAAACCTTCCAACTTAATACACAAAAATCGAGTGAGTGCAAGGAAGTGACAAAACTGGGACCTGAGAGTTCCAGAAGTTCAGTAATTCAGTCTGTAGTGAGCAAGGTCAGCAGCACTAAGAGGACACAGAAAGCAGCTCCACAGAGAGTGGGGCTGTTTTATTCTACTTAGTCCAGAATAAGCACAATATCTTCTATTGTGTCCAAATATGAAGTGACAGTGGAGTAAAAGAGAGTACATTTTAATTTTAAGTTTCTGTGTTCCTATCTGGCACAAATACTCCATCTGAGAGAGGCAAATGCAAATGTCTCCAGATCTGAGCACAACCATCTTCAGGGAACACCTTCCTGTCCTTTCAGTCTGGCAAAGTCACAAAGCTCTTCCACCTTGTGCCCTTTTTTCCTACCTTGTCACATTCGAGCTGACTCTTCAAGAGCACACCTACTTCTTGCTTCCTGCTGTGTCTCAGTTCTTTGGATTTCCCATCTGCTGTGTGCTGCTGGCAATACTGCTGCCCTGCACTGTCTCCTCTTTCCATGCTCCTACACAGAGAGCTGCTCTCACAAGATGAGGTTGTGTCCCTGCCTAAGGTCTTCCTGGAAACTTGTTTCTTCCAAACACTTACCAGATACCTCAGGAGATGAGTTTTCACTTTCTCTTCTTCATTATCTATCTAAAAAAAAAAAAAAATTGAAGAATGAAAATATCTTTGTTTTATTTTCCCATGCACTTGCTTTTTGCTGAGTTTCTTGCTAAGCTCCCAGTGCTGCTTGGGCCTTTTGCTCCCGTCCCGCCTTATTGTCTTGTTACCACCCACTCATTAGATCATGGCTGAAATTAGCTGGTAAGAGCTACAGGGCAGGGTTGATTCCTCTGCCTCTGTAGTGAGGGCTTGATCTGGTTTTAAGTGATTTAAAAAAAAATTAGTGAAAACAACAAAATAAGGACTTCTGCAACTGGGGAAACCAAGGTAGAAAGGCCAGGTACCCATGGAAAGTGCTGGTGAAGGTCTGTAACAGAGCCAGCAAGAGCTCATGTGCCACTAAAGCCTTGTGTTCCAAGTAGATCATTCTGTCTGCTTTTGTAACTCTCTTTAATGACAAATAGTCTTTAGGATTAAATATGGGATTCCTATGCAGGAAAAATTATTTTATGAAAATTGCTTATGGTAAAATGCAATGCTTTTATGGCACAGTGTTTTCTGTATAATTTTGGGTGTTTTGGGAGAACTAAATCATGATAAACATATTCATGTCATAGAAGTGTTTGGTTTCAGTAAGATGATGATGATGATCTGTTAAGGATATGTTGGAAATGTTAATATTCATCCCTAAATTATAGTAATATTTCCTGTTTGGGACCAGTAAGTTACTTTAGGTGCCCTCAGCACAGAGTTAACATCCCATGGAATGGTATCCATCAATATTTTGGAGACTGCCCCTAAGTTTTATTTTAAGACAAAAGGTGCCATGCCAGTGAGGGACAGTGCATGTTCCGAGTGCAGTGAAATGATGGTGAGGGGTGAAAGGTGACTTGCTGAGCTGAAATCAGACGGCTGAGGCTCCCCAAGGCTTCCAGCAGGGTCTGGTCTGCTTTGGATCAAGCACAGGCAGCATGTGGAGTGCAGTCAGGTTAGCTAAACTTTCTCTGTGGGAGATACTTTGAACTCTGCAAGGGAGAATTTCTGTTGCAGGCAAGCCATATACATAGTAAAAAATCGTAACTGTGTCCAGAAATGAAACAGCCAAGTGTGGCTTTTGCTTTGATAAATCCTGTCAGTTCAGAGCAGGTCCCAGTCCATGAATATTCTTTGCCATAAAGCAAATGCTGATAGGTAATAGATGAAGCAATGTGAACTTCTCACTTGGTGGCAGAAATCTGCGTAACATAGCCTGGGAAAATGACTCTCCTAACCAGTCCCTGTTGGCTCTAGTCTATTTAAACATATGTATTTTCAGGTTTCAGTTCTGGTAACGATATGCTGCTTTTATGACTCTTCCTCACAGGAACCCAGGCAGAAGGATGTAGTTTTCCTCAGAAGTGGCAATTTTTTAGTCTGTCTTCATATTTTACACTGTAGAATGTAATAAAATCCAAATCCTGCCACTTTGCGCATTTATTTAATTCATATTGTTGCTTTCCACATTGGTAATACTCTAGGTTTTGGGCTTTTTTTAATGCCTTTCATCCAAAGATCCCAAGCTGATTTGGCTTGATTCCCAGGTACAGCTTAGCAACAGTTAGCATAAGACCAGTAAAAGGAAGTAACGGGGAATTTCATGCAGTTCTTGGCTGGCTGTCAATTCAAATGCACCTACAGTCGGAGCATCCCCAGCTTGTGAGCCCCTGCTTCCCGTGGCTGTGACTGCCTGGTGCAAGGCTCCTGTCTCAGCCACAAATCCCTCTCCCTTTCTCTTACCCCTCAGAACAAGCTCTGTTTTCTCCCTGTGTTTATAAGCGAGAGATGATAAATCTTTCTGTGGGGAGACCTTGGCAGGACATATGGGGGCTTGGGGCTGGGGCCATTAATCTGATGTTATTTGGTGTTGGATCACAAACATGCATTAGGCTGAAGCACACACTTTCAGTTTTGTATCTCCCTGCATAGGCATGTGCACAATTTTAATTTCTTTCTTATCTTCAGGTTTAGAGTAACTCAGTTCTCCAGTTTGCTAAACTGGAGAAGGTTTCAGTTTCTTTTTCAGCAGCCAGAATATTTTTCAAACTTTTATTGTGAATGTTGTTTCTTCTTTGGAGACTCTTGGACTTTGAAACCTGTTCTCATATGGAAAGCCTTGCCTGTCTGGAAATCTGTTCTGGCTTGCTTTGCTGTTCAAAGTGCTGCTTCGTGGGTTAATTTTATGTCTCCTCAGAGACATTTTGTCAGAATTTTGCTTATCTACCAGTATTGCAAAACGATCCCCCATCTTAGGCAACCAATCACTTCCTCATCCTCTTCTCATTGGTCTTTAAAGCAAAATGGAAATTAAACCATATCTGCTATTACACGGGCTGGGTATCTGGCTTTCACCTTTGGACTGTGGGCATATTAACTGTGCTTGCATAAAAACCTTGCAGGAAGAGGAAACCTTGCTGAACTGTGCACAGCAAAGGGTTAACACATGTCTGAGGGAGAAGGGGAAAAAAATCAGGATGGCTGGACTCTGCCCCTTTGCTAAGTGGCTGCTTTTTCTGAAGTACATGGAAGACAGATGAAAATCCTCAGAGCTGCCCTGAATTATCTTCCTGAGCATACAGCTCTCTTTTTTTTTGTAGTTAAATATGACAGTTATAGTGCTGTATTTATGCACAGTCAATAAATCAGCAGAAAAACGTGCTGCAGTCAGGGCATGTATCCATAGTCTGTTCCTTATATTTTAGCTGAAAATGGAATTCCTGAATTTGCTGAAGCCGGTGAAAAGAAATTCAGGTGCACATTTCCACCAGAGACTTACAAAAAGTCTGATGGCTCACAGTAACCAGGGTTTCCTCCTCAGCTTCCATTACTGTCCTCCCATCTGCAAACCCAGACTCCTGAAAAGCAGCAAAAGGGCAAATTTTGGATCAGGCTCCCAAACTCTTGAGTGGAATCATTGCAGAAAGGAGATGGAACAAGTGAAAGGGGCAGAAATCTTTAAGGGTGAGTGGAAGTTTGTAGTGTAGTTACAAAATAGAAAAAAGAAAAAAGGTCCTGCTAAGCAATATCCTGGAAAATACTGGTTTGGAGGGTTTGTTTGTGTTCGTTGGTTTGGGGTTTTTTTTTCTGTTTTGTTTTTCCAGAAGGGGCTGTGTGACACACTGGCAGAAGCAGGCTGGCCTTTTCTAGTGTCTGGCTTAAGAGCAGCTAACTGCTGACAGGGGAGAATATTTTGCCGTGATACAGCACACAATATCAAAGGACTTGAATTTGCTCAGCTTCTGCCATCTTGAATATAACTGCGAAGGAGCTGTTATTTAGCACAATTTCTTACCTTCCACATGCAGGTTCAGCTGCACACAAAATTCTTTAAGTTAACCTGGGATTTCACCTTTCTGAAAGGGATGGCACAGATCTATGGCTGGCTAAGACCTAAACCCTTCTGAATTCTCACTGTGGTACTGAAAAATGCCAAGCAAGTGTGGGGCCAAGCAAGTCCCTTAGCTTTGGTGGCAGCCCCTTTTTTTGTGTATTAGGGATCATACCTCCCAGCTCATGGCATGGATTAATCTATATTTTGGTAGTGATTTAGCAGTGACCAATTCTGCTCTGGCTGGAAGCATTTAAAATTAAGCAGGAAAGTCATCCAGGCAGTTGTATTACATGACCAAGATAGGGAGTCACAGCAGCAGAGGAAGGTTTGAAGGGTTTAGCTGTTGATCCAGATTTTAAGTAGATAATTTCTGACAAATGTATCCAGTGTGCCCCAAATTCAGGTGGCTAATCGGTGCCAAAGCTGAGTACCTTCGGTGCCTAAAGCAGCATGGCTTCTGTCTCACAGGTGTATTACTTGTTCAGGGCAGAAAGCAGCTAGGTGAGAAAAAAGTAAGATGAAGCAATATAAAAGTGTTAAGAAATGAACTGTTAGTGCTAAAATCCTGTTAGAAGCAACAGCTTAGGACAAGAAACAGAAAAATAATACTTTATCAGTGCAACAGGAAAAAATACCACTGATCTGTTTGGTTCAAAAATTATTAATCCAGAATTCTGTTCCTTTTTACTGTGGGATAGAATATCTACACAGAAATTATTTCAAAATATTTAATTATAGGAGAGCTTAACCTGCTGTAGCTGTTGTGATTAATTGCCCCATAAAGACAATTTCTTTAACTATTGCGGTTGAAGAAATGTAGATGAGTGTATTTTCAATCAAAAACCAAGAAAAGTTTAAACTCTATAGAGGTGATGAATGTCCACCGCCATAGCTGCCAGGTAGTCAGCATTGCAAACACAAATTGTACAGAGGAGCAGTAAAAGCCACTCTAGCTGCATTCATGCATGTAAGCAACCATGGTGTCTGTAATTTCAGGAATAAAAAGTGTCTCATTAAACTAAATAAATGTCTTGTACTGTGCCTAGAAGCTTGCTAGACTTTAGCTCTTGCAGTGTCCAGCTGGAGCAGGATCCAAAAAACAAGATCCTCAAGAGAGAAAGAGGGAGACTAAATGAACTTTGTCTGCTACTGCCCTTGGAAAGGTCAATCTGTGATATGGGAAACAAGAGTTTCATCTTGACCTTTAAATACTATGTTTGGACGGGAAAGAAGTGGCTTTTAGGTATCTGGTGATCTGGAATAAAAAAAAAAAAAAAAGTGAGGATATGAACTTGTAATTGTTTAGCATTTCATACAGCCCGTCAAGGAGGCTGCAGGACATGGGGCCGCTGGGTTGCCAGCTGGAATTGGCTGAGGTCAGCTGGAGGCAGAAGGGAGTCTCTGACCTCATCTAGTTGACATGAGAGCAATGCATAGGTGGCCTCATCGAGTTCCCGGTGCCAGGACCTGGCGGTGTTAGGTGGCATCTTCTACCAATAGTTCAGTTTCCATTCAGGCCTTTGCAATCCATTCCTGTCCAGGAGTTATCTTTCCAGATTAACATGCAGTGGTACAAAAATACAGTATGTGCATTTTTATCTTATCTATAGAGATTCAAATCCCATTTGTTTCAGTCTGGCTCCATTCATGTGTACTAATCACTTGCGTAAAAATATTTATCTGTTTATCCCTCCTGGCATTTCTGCTATGATAGCTGAAATTCAGAAACTTTGATCAAAGATACACTCACACATGCACAACTTACGGAGGGCTTGGATAACGGAATGGAGTCTCCAAGTTTGACGGGATTCTCTTTCAAAATGAGCTGCTTTTCAACTTTCAACTTGAACACACTTTTGGTTCAATAGAATTAAATAATGAAATAATGTTATTTGAAAAATACCCGCAAAAGTTTTTTTAAAAGACAAACTTCTTTCTAAAGCCAATATAGAGACTTTGTAGGTCCTGTGTGCAGGTGTTGGGCTTTTTCTGGTGACAAAAGGGATGTGTACATGCCTGAATTAAATGAGTTTACATCTCTGATTATTCTGATCAAAATGGGCAATGGTATCTTTACCAACATTCATATTTCATAATGCTCTGTAATGGGACATTAGAATTCACCTGTGATGTTGTGCAACAATAGTATTGTCCAAGTGCTTCACAAAAGCTGAGTGAGAACTGAAACTGATTCTACCTGCTGTTGAAATGAATGGCAAAAAAATATGTGGAAAAAGCCTTTGAATTTAAAAGCACTGGAAAATATTATCAGTTTCTTTATTTTTTTAAAATAAGATTTATGTTGACAGTGCTGCTTTTGTGTGTTTTGGATTTACTCCTGGAAGCAAACAAGCATTCATGAGCGGACATAGTGCTAAATACTTCCTCAGTCTCCTTCCCCTTATCTGTTTGCTATCAGTGGTGGCTGCCAGGCCCACCGGAGCAGGACACCTTGAAGAGGACGCTCAGGGAGGACCTTATTTCTCTCTAAAATTACCTGAAAGGAGGTTGTAGCCAGGTGCAAGTTGGGCTCTTCTCCCAGGCAACCAGTGGCAGGACACAGGGACATGGCCTTGAGCTGTACCAGGGGAGGTTTAGGTTGGACATCAGGAGGAATTCCTTCACAGAAGGGGTGATTAGACCCTGGAACAGGCTGCCCAGGGAGGTGGTGGAGTCACCATTCCTGCAGGTGTTTTAAGGAAAGACTGGATGTGGCACTGAGTGCCACGGTTTGGTTGACAAGGTGCTGTTGGGCCATAGGTTGGACTCGATCTCAGAGAGACTTTCCAAGCTAATTGATTCTGTGATCCCTCCTTTCAGATACTTTTTTTTTTTTTTTTTTTTTGTAATCTGAGCGGTAGGAAATAATGCAGGGTTTATGTATTTTCAGTTTTGCTACAATTAATTTGTTGCCATCCTGCCTTGATCCAGGTACACTGAGGTGCCCTGTTGGTGTGTGATGCCCAGATACAGGCACTGCCTGTGGGAGATGGCTGTTAACCGAACGGGAAAGGATCGCACGGGGGGGTCTGGGGATTTAGTGCTTAAGTGAAACCTCTAGAGACCAGGAACGGGGGCGATTATGTCACCGGGTGAGCAGCTGAGAGGCTTCGCTCGGCTCCCCGGGGCCAGCGCACAGCTCCTGCACATTCCCCTCTGCCCCGCAGGACTCCCCAGCCATCGAGGGCTGCGCGGGCCGAGGGGAGGCGGCGTCGAGGTGACTCAGCCGCGGGTACCGAGAGGTACAGGGGAAACACGAAAGGATCGCGATCACCACGAGGCGTGAGGCAGCGGCCCGCGGAGGGCCGGGCGGGGCGGCCCCTGGAGCTCGGGGCGGGGGACCCCGCAGAGAGGCGGGGCGGGCGCTGTGTGTGTGTGACAGGTGCGGCGCGCGCGCGCCCGCCGTCACCGCGCTACCCCCCTCCCTTCCTTCCCTCCCGCCCCGCGCGCGCTTTCATGAATATGCAAATACGGGTATAATTGCCAGCCAATGGCGTGCGCGCTGGTCACATGGTGCTGGTGGAGGCTCAGGGAAGAGAAGTTGAGTCCGGGCGAGCTTGGGCAGCGCCGCCAGAGCCGAGCGAGCCGCGGGCGAGCGCCGCGCCTCCTCCGCAGGGAGCCCGCCGGCCGGGGCTCTGCCTGGACCATGCCGATCCTCCTCTTCCTCATAGACACGTCCGCCTCTATGAACCAGCGGGCGTACCTGGGCACCAGCTACCTGGACATCGCCAAGGGCGCCGTGGAGATCTTCATGAAGGTGAGTGCGCGGCGCCGGGGGAGCCGCCGCCGCCCCCCTCGTCCCCTTCGCCCCGCTCACGCCTCTTCTCTCCGCTCTCTCCGCAGCTGCGGGCCCGGGACCCGGCCAGCCGCGGCGACAGGTACATGCTGGTTACGTTCGACGAGCCGCCCTACTGCATCAAGGTAATGACCCCCCCGGCCGCCTCGGCCCCGCGGCGGGGCCGCCCTTGGCGCGGCGCGGCCCCGTCCGGCCCGGCGGCGGCAGCAGCAGCCTGTGAAGATGGCGGACATTTTGCTTTTGTATGGAGGAGAGAGGCTGAGGGCGCTGCTGAGATGGAGGAGGGGGGGGGAGGAGACGGGCGGGCCGTGATTCACCGCCCCGGCGCAGCGAGGGGCGGCCGCGCTCCGCCCCCCGCGGGGCGGTGGCTCTGGCGGGGCCATCAGCGCGCTCGGGCCCCGCGCAGCCCTGAGACCCCCGGGACACACGGGCAGGGTGGGGCAGGCAGTGCCCAACCCCAGCGGGCAGGGCACGGCGAGGTGCTCCTCACAGCTGCGAGGCAGGAGCGCGGAGCCCTGGCCCTGGCGCGGCTGTGGGTGTGGGACAGCACCCGTGGCTGTTTCCGCCTCTGCAGTTCAAGAAGCCACAGTGTTGGGGTTGTGTGTCCCCCTGTACCCCGCCCCCTCGCCCATCCTGCTGAGCACGGTAGCCTGCACCAGTTCTGTGAAAGGTGCTCGCAGCCGCCACTCCACGCAGGGATGTGGTGAGCTGGATGTGAAGCCATCGAATTATCAAGGTTGGAAGAGACCATTAAGATCACCAAGTCCAGCCATTAACCCAGTACTGCTACTGTACTAATTCCTAAACCACTAAACCACATCATCCAGTGCCAGCCTCTTAAACACCTCCAGGCACAGCGACTCCACCACCTCCCTAACAGCCTGACTTCCTGAATCATGAGAATTTTTTTTCTAGTATCCAATCTGAATTTCCTGTGTCCCAGGTTAAGGCCATTTTCTCTGGTCCTCACTGCAGGCACAGCAGAAGAGACTGGTCCCTATCTCACTACAGCTTCTTGTAAAGGAGTTGTACAGAATGATGAGGTTCCCCCTGAGCCTCCTTGAGAGTGAACAAGTCTGCCTGGCTGGCTCCTCTTGTCCCCGTTTTCTCATTCCTTGAGTTTGAGGCAAGTACGGCCATGCCGTTCACATCACATTGGCTGCACCACGAGGTTTAGGCAAAAGTAAAAAAAAAGCATGGTGCTGCATCCCTTATGCTGTAGGCTGTAGCTTGCTGATAGAAATGTCCTAACTTAAAATACTTAGGTAAAGTGTGTCACAGAAAGCATTGCTATGGGAGTTTTAGAATGCTCCTGAATAGTCCTGGATTAGGATTGTATTTGCTCAGAGTAATGCATTACTTATCATAACTGTTGGGCTGTAGACCCATGCTGTGAAGGCCAAAGAAGTTAATGTATGAGTACGTTGTTGGTCATCCTAGAGAAGAAAGGAAAATACTCTAGACCTCCCAGCTAGAACTTCTTGAGACGTTTTAAAAATAAGTTTGCTCACTGGCGCTGTCTTACTCACATCTTTGTTAATGAGGAAATGTAATTATCATGAGCTATAAATCCTTGCTCCTTTCATCAGTAATAAATTTACACAGCTTTCTGAAGTGACAAGTCATAGAGTAAGTATTTATTGTTTGGTATTGCACCTTGCATTTCCTCAGAAGAAAGTGTGGAAGTAATTTCTGTGGATTGAAACCATCCTTGACTTACAGAAACTTGATGTCAAAAAACCTACATCTGCCTAGGAGAGGTGTTTTTTAGACACGATGCACACACCATTTGCCCCATCTGTGTGTGTGGCTGGATGCAAACCCCAAGTCTTTGTTATGTGTTAATTGGATTTCTTGTGTCCTAGATTTATTTTCTCCTATTTTTGTGTCAAATATTTTACCAGTGTATCTTAGGTTTGAGAAATGAACTTTCTCCCTGCAATGACAGCAAGCATACTGGTGAGTTAATAAAAAAACGACTTTGCTGCTGGAGGTCTGTCTGGTAATGCTACAGGTTATTACCACATCTATACTCAGATTTGCTGAGGAAGATCCTTGTGTTTAATGAGCATCTCTGTACATTCTGATGTGCTAATGAGCATCTGACTGTTCACAGTTTTAGTAAATAGTAATTGAACTAAATGGGACTGTCATACCCATCATAGCATTCAATCATATTTAATATACAGTAAATAGCCAAGGGAAAAGAAAAGTTGTGGTTCTTGTAGCTTGCTAATGTCTTTTAGAAATTTATATTTCTGCCTTTAGCACGCTGGTTTTTAAATTGGACCTTAATCTTAAAATATTTTTTCAAAAATGAGTAACTTTTCTAGGAACAGGCAGCAGATTCAATAAGTATCTGGTTATAGTAATTATGATCACAAGTGAAGCTCAGCTACTGCATAAAGACTTCATGGTATAAATGAATGTTATTGTGCTGTCATCATGTCTGTTCCTTGAGCAGAGAAAGCTTCACAGGAGTGATGACTCCTTGTTTGAATTCTTGTTCTCAAGACGTGCATGGGTATTTATGATGTTCCCTCTGTTGTGTTTTCTAACAACCACAGTTGTGCTGGGAAAACTTCCTGGTCTAGGCCAGATTCTCTGTGTCTTACAGAACATGCTTGTGAAAGACATAAAATTTAGGTTTCTTTGCTAATGCTGCTGCAGTTAAATACTTTATTTCTCTTGATTTAGAGAAGGTGAAAACAAACTCTGCAAGTGAATGTATTTTTCAGGCTTGCTTTCCAAGTATGTGCAGCAGTGGCAACTTTATCCTCTTGTTTTCTTTATGATTTATACTAATTAAATTACATAGTCTCTCAGATAGTTTACCAGTGAAGCACTTGAGGGAAATAATTTGGTGGTGGAGTTGAGACCACCTAGGAGGCAGAGGAATTACAGGAACTTGAGCTTTGGAGCAGGGGTAGCTGAGATACGTACTTGGGGTTGGTTTGTTTGTTTCAGAATTTGTTTGCCTGTAGCATTTAAGTATTTCAAACCAACAGCACTGGTTTGCTTTTGACGGACAAGAATGTATCAAGAAAGTATGCGTATGTATTGTATTGTGCTGAGTGGAAGGATCATGCTATTGCACAAATGATTTGCCAGAATCTGTGAAAGTAAGGTGGTGTTTTTGAAACTGTCTTTAGTATAGATGGTTTGAAATAATTTACAGGACCTGTTGCTTCTGTTTAATTGACTGCTTATAGCTCTCTGTGCCATTTTTTAAAAATGGAATTATTTAGTCTCTCAGTTTGCAGTGGGGCTCTGCAAAGAACTGTGATGGCAAGTGTCTACATAGGAGTCAGGGTGCTGTCCTGGGAAGGTGGGGATGGGAAGATGGGGATGACAGGAATCTCAGCCCCAGTCTGGCAGCAGATGCATCTGGAACCTCATCAGCTGTTTGACTCCTGTTTGTTACATAATGTATAGGTGGTGATTTGTGACTGCAATTACAGTGCAACCATTTATAACTCTTACTTTGTTTCCAAAATACAGTAAGAGGCAAATAATTTAATATTTTAAAAGCATGTTATGAAATGTATTAACCTGGTAATTGTCAAGTGATGTGATCCTGTATAGGTCAGTGGAAAAATACATGTACGTTCCATTGGATGTTGGATCAAACTCTGATTTTATGAACTAGGAGGGAAAATTACCGTGTTATTTCATGAAGTAAAAATGTTCAGCCTAATGTTTTTAGTGTATTTTTTTAGATTAAAATTGTGGTAGGGTGCTATCAAGTGAGTTTGTCTTAGTGGCATGTTAACATGGAAGTGAGCCGGTCTATTCTGGTATTTGGGTATCTGATTTTGGGTATTTGGCATGTATGGGAAGGTAATAATATGTATAGTAAAGCACCTTTGTAAAAGGTGTCTATTACTTTTAAAAATCTAATGCTTAAGTTTAGATATGGAAGGAATTTACTCCCCAGTGTGTCTCCAGTTGGGCAAGAAAAATGGGTTCAAGAACAGCCTTGCTGCCTGGCAGGGTATTTAATGTTCCTGGCCTTCTAGCTAAGAGAAGTGCATTGTCTGATTCAGGGTGTACGGTACCTGATGTGTCCTTGTTTTGAAGACTTTATGTCCATGGATTGCTAGAACCCGTATCTTGCTCTATCCCAGCCATGCTGTGACCTGGAGCTGCAGTACCTCCAAAGCTTTGTGTGCTAGCCCCACCCTTCATATCCCTTCCTGCACAACGTGGCTGATCTGGAATGCCTGGGCAGAAGGGTGGGGACAGGCCAGTCGTGTTGCTGGCAGTTCTGCAGAGCACTTCCCAAGCTCCCATGGTTTGTGGATCAGGGACCCGTGATGAGCTGTTGGTATGGCCCTAATGGTCTTCTGTGGTTTTTTTCATATATTTACCCAGTTTGTTTTTTTTTTTTCTGAAATCATGTAAATTTCAGTATCCTCTGTCAAATACAGATGTTTCTCTGTCCGTAAGCACATGCCGTGGTGTAAAGGGGCAGAATCTTAAGCCATTTTATTTATTTTTTTTGTGAAGTAATGGTGCTAGAGTAAAAGTATGGGGAAAAGAGAAGAGTCTTCTCACCTGCCCTTCCCCCCCAAGCTTTTCCTATTTTCCAGTGATGATATTTCAGCAAGATCTATCTAGATTTCTCTGAAAATGGAGATCATGCCAAAATCTTAACCCAAAGAGTTTTTGAAAAGGAAGGCAAGGCTTAGCTCTTCATTTATTTTTTCCATTCTCAATTTTTGTGAAACCTCACATTCTGCAGTTCGTGGTTTGCTTGTGGATTTGGGCTGCAGATGGTGAGTTCGGGCCCAGACCCAAAACACAATGATGGCCTTATGTGAAGTTATTGATTACCTGGACTGGCCTGTTCCCTTGTGACTGATATCTGACTGCTGGCAGTGATACAGCCTTTCCTCAGGGTTCAAGGAATATTGTTTATGATCTGGTCACAGAAATATGACTTCTGTTTTATGTTCTTGTGAGACTCTATAGTCTGACCTTCATAAATGATCTGGTCACAAGTCAGAGGACTGAGAGAACATAAGTTACATTCTGAAATATGTATTTTCCTCCTTCTGTTATGTGTTACGCTGAATTCAAGAGTCAGCTGTGACTGCACTGCAGAAATAGGCTCCATGAATTTGAGTGCAGAAATATGTATGTAGCTGTCTAAGAAGTAGCTCGAATTACTTTATACAGTGTGTGTGGAACACTGTACTGTTTGAGATCTGCAAACTGGGACTGATGGATAGGATGCCTTCCAGTTCCGCTGCTGTTCCCTGCTAGCCTGAACATATGTCTCAGTGCTAAAGAGCTCCCTTGTGGAAGCAGCTCTTCATGATGGACTCTGAGCAACCTCTTCTTTTTTCCGCTGAAATTCTGGAATTGGATTGGGATATCTTAAGAGACTGGATCAGGAATTTGTAGAAGGCTTTTTAGAACATCTGTCAAAGAGTACTTACTGTATGTAAATAACCTGTTCATTTATGATATTGAAATAGTGCTTCAAAACTGGGAGTTCATAAGGGCACACTTGAGGAGACTAACTTTGCTGTCTTTTATTTCAGTGGCACAGAAGCTTTTGCCAGCGTTTTTTAATTTTGCTTTCATGGAGAATCTGTGCTGGTGCAGAATGGAGGTGATTATCACTCACTCTGCACAGGGCAGTGGCAGATGAATAGGCTATGCTGCAGAAAGAGAGACATGAGATCTGTTTGTCTGTTTCTGGATGAAATTAGATCAGAGCTCCTGACCCTGAACTGCAGGGAGAAAGAGAAACCCAACTGTGAAACCTGTTGGGTTTGAGGCAAAGATCTGCAGGAATGCTGCCTGAGGTGGTAGGATATGCATTCATGTGGTTTTTTTCACTTTAGTGAAGGGAGAAAAACAGAGGAATACCTAATAAGCTAAACTGTACCAGATCCACAGAAGAAGCCTAAGTTGATTAGGTTTTTACAGGAACCTTGAGACACTGAAAATCGTCGGGTTTTATATGTAAAAGATCTGACTTTTGGTAAGCGTGAGTACTTGGTCTGGCCTGTGCTGTGGAGGGTGTGGTGTGAACAGTTGGGAGTATGGTTGGAGGTTGCAAGCTGGCAGTGGGATGTTCGGGCAGAATTTTTGGTGCAAGGTAGATAGCTGCAGGGCAAGAGGGAAGCTGCTATCCGAGAGGTGCAAAAGGGGAAAGAAAGCTGAGGTCAGTGGGAGAGGCCTATCTTTCTCTCCAGATATACTGTTAATAATGTACACGCTTTAGTGAACTTCCTAGCCAGGCATTGTTGGAAAGGGGGAAGAAAGGTGCAGAATGTAGTACTGAGGCACTGGATGAAACGTAAGCAGCACACAGTGTCTGTTCCTGATAACTAATTCAGGAGACTGTATTCTGTACTTGTTTAGAGGAGAGAGATAACTATTCCTGTTCTACCACTAAACACTTTTTGGGTCACTTACAGCAGTATTTTTATTTCTGAGCACCGACATCTTCCATTGCCTGTGAACTACTACAGACACCTCTCCTCAACATCTTCCACTGTGCTTGTTTAAGGCTTTGTTGTGTATTTTCTGAGGGCTGTCTTTGAGCAGAAATGACTGGCAGGTTAAAGCCAAAAATTGCTTTTCCTCTGTTAAACACAATGACTTAAGGAAGAGAAACAGAAGTCAGTTGTTTAAAGGAACACTCATGCAAATCCTGATTGTCTAGTTCTTTTTGAAAGCAAAACAAAATCAACTTAATACTGTTTGGGAATAACCATCAAACAGTTTTTACATGCTCCTTTCGATTTAACTGCTTTATCACTTAAATCTGACTGAAGAATGTGTGCAAAAAAGTTCTTATTTTGAAAATTAAGCATCTGTTTTGAAACTGGATAAGTAAGGCCGTAGGCAGAAAGTTCTTCTTGGTGCAGGTGGTAGGTTTGTATTTTACATACTGCAGTGCATGTCTCTCAGAATCTGAAAACATGTAAAAATCTATTTTACTAAAATCCTAGGAATTATCAGTTGGCATCCCTGCAGCAAGCAAGGAAGTATTGTAGGCCCTTTTAGCTTATAAGGGTATTAAATTGATTCCTATAGAGAGGGTCCTTTAAAAAGCACATTCCCGTTCCTGGAAAACATCATATTGGGTAGTGTAAAACATGTTAAAATGCTTTTAAATATGCATAAGCATGCTGTCTTACTTCTTTGTGTCCTGTGAGTTGTAGTGAGCATCCTCTTCCAGGAACTGGTGTAATGAGGACAGAACATTATAATGAGAAATGAGAAGTTTTGTGAAAAGTAGTGTACCTTTTGCTTTTAAAAAAATCAAAGCAGTAATAATCAGGGTGATTTATTCTAAAAGGAGTAGTTTTGTGCATTCTGAAATTGAGGTATTTTGTAAAAAATAAAACTAATGCAAGAACTTGAAGGTAATAGTTAAATTTTTGAAAGGAATTTATTTAAGTGGAAGTACAGTTCAGAAATTAACTTCTTGATAGATATGAGGGACTGAACTCTGCTTTGCTGTCCTTTTTATTATTATACTTTTGAAGTAGTTAAATACTTGAACTTGTCCTTTCACCTGCTGCCTGTCTTCACAGAAGGGCAAGTGTGTGTTGCTAGGTTAATTCTTAATGAAAATATTTTAACTGGTTCTGCTCCTACAGGAATCTGCAATGTAACAGCTTGCTTTTTCATCTGAGGTGGGTTTCTGCTTTATACTGTACAATAGATGAGATACCAGAGGCCTTGAATGGTTATCTGTTGTTCATAGCCACTATAGCAATTTATGTTTTCATTATTTATTTTGTTCTTTATTTGGGCTTGGACATATTCAAAGATGTAAGCCTTTAAGACTACAGGATAAACTAGACAAAAGTAGATACGTTTGCATTAAGAGGCTTAACTCATCCTCAGTGCAAAGGTCACTTTTATTTTAAAAATAGAAGCTTAAAATGTGCAATCAAACAGTTGAGTTGGATCTCCCTGGTTGTATTTTTGTAGTGAGATGTACTGTAAGGAGGAAGGTGCTTTGTGAAGTTGGTGGTTCCTGCCACATGGAATCTTTGTGGTCTGTCTCTTCCCCTTTTCTGCTGTTGTTATTTGAATTTCACTTACGAGATGTTTGAAAGATGTCTTTTTTGTTGGTATGTATATGTAAGAAGGCCCGAGCTTTGTACCCTGGCTGTGTGGTGTGGCTAAAAATATGCACAAAGTACATCGGTGATACCTTGAGAATGGGCATTCATTCTTTTTAAAGTTGATGAGAACTAATATAGTATTAAGTTACTAAGTGCTGATTCGCTCACATTTTAACAGTGGAAAAAGGTAATTAAGATTGCAGACACTTCTACCTTGTTCACCCTTGCATATTTTATAACAGCTTTCCAGAAGGAACTGTGATTTGCAGCAGGGATGCAACAATGATGTTTTGAGCTTGCTGGGATCTAGAAAAGATGTCACTTAATGCTGTCTCCTACAGTGTTCTCATACCTCAGGCAGTTGGGATCCAGTGGGAAAAAGCATATTCTGTAGTGTGTGACCTGTGTTCTGGAGTTGAGTACTTTTGGAGGGGGGAGCAGTGCAACTCCAAGGGCCCTGTCAGAAGGTTCCAGATGGCTTCAGCCTTAGTGATTCTCTTCACTGTCTGTATTTTGAATGCCTGTATCCTTGATTTTATTTAATAACATAGGCTACAAAAAAAAAAAAAAAAATCAATGGAAAGAGCAGTTGGTGCTTTTCTGAATTTTAAATGCGGATTGTTACTTAAGTAATGCACTCATGTAGATTGAGTCTTGGAATTTTTTCTTCTTTCTTAAACTTTATTCTTACAATGTACCTCTTAATAATGTAACTCTTGTGCTTTTATACGCCCTAAAAATATAGCAGGTAGTAATTTAAAGGAATTTTTTTTCTTTGTATTTTTTCTGGCTAATTTCAGAATAGTTAGAAAACACGTAGCAATCAATTTTGTAAGCAACGTGTTCTAGGGTCGAGGTTTTAGGAAGGTGCCAAGAAAAAAGTACATTCTTGTAAAGAGACTGTTATTTTGCAGATCAGAATCTGTACTTGCCCATAGACTTGTATTAATCTGTATATTCACTCTGCAGAGTATTGAAAAGACAAAATTTCTTTTGGTGTAAGAACTGAGATTGACAAGGATCTCTGAAACTTGAACTGCTTATTGTCAGAAAAGTAAAAAAGTCTTGATTTATTTTTAAATAACTATTATTATTATTACTATTGTTTATAATTTTCTATCTCACAATTTACCCAGTTATGATTCTTTCCTTGTGTATATATGCAAATGTCAGGATAAGCAGCACTACATTTGTTTAATGTTTTTCTAGACTAAAAAATCTAACAGTTCAGAATTCCTTAATTTTTCTTTTTAAAGATGAGGCAATTGTTGATTTGTCCGTGTTCTCACAGATGCTTTTAAAGTCTTAAATGTGTGAAATAGTATTCTAAAAAGTAAGAATCTTGGTAAGATGGATGTTGTCGAGCAATTAATTGGACAGAAAAAGATCTACAGTGTGGTTAAGCTGGTGTTGCTATGCTCTGCTTCTAGGTGAGAATAATGCATTAGCACTGGTCTTCATAGTGTGTTAATGGTGCAGCCAGTGAGTTTTGATTTAAAAAAATAAAAAGTTAAGCTCTGCTTTGTGGGTGAATATGCATCTGTTGAGGCAGAACACTTGGTGCCTTTAGCTGCTGCCAGGCCTCCCAGTGGTGCTCCCAGGCTGGGATGTGGTGGGACCAGGGCTGGATCGAGACCATGTGCCCTGCACTCAGAGGGCCTGGCCTGGGGGAGCCTTCTATAATCAAAAGAGCTTAAGCTCAGATAGTTCGATCCAGATGGCTCTTGCATTATAAAGAAATCCAGCCTTGCCATCATCTGAAATAAAAATCTGACCAATAGTAATGCTCCCAAAGCCACCAATGTATTTTTGGCTGTATCAGGGTGAAGGTGAAGTTATTTTCTGGGCTGGCTAGTTGGTATTTCAGTGAGTATATGAATTTAATGGTCATCTAAAGTATTTCTTTTCCTCAGCAGTGCCTTGAACAGCATTTCAGACATGAATTGAGGAAAGCTGTTGTTTAGATGACTTCTTCTAGACTACTTCTTCTTGAGTTTTAAAGTAAATTCACAATACCTGTTGCACCTTGGTGTGCTGCTCTAGTTTGTGATGTGCTTTTTGAAGGAAGGAAGAAGGAACGTGGCAGTTTTCAAAATAAACATGAGTCATACTGCGTTGTTTCAGCTCTGTGCTGAAAAGCTAGAGTATCATCAGTAATGCTCTTCCTCTTGATTTCCAGAAACGGGCAGTGAAGAATCCCTTGTGCTGATAGAACCTACTGTGTAACCTCTTAGCTGTTGCCTTTATTCCTTGCAACTTTTCCAGCCGTGCTGAGTGTAGGAAGGGACCAGGAGTAGGACAGAGCTGGGGCTGACTGGTACTGAAAGTGTATTTGAGAGGCTGAAAGAGCAACAGGCACTGTATCTGAAAATGTTTGATTGAAGCCTCCACATTTCAGCAGTTGCCCTCTCTACAGTGTTTGGATAAGATGCACCCATAATGGTATTTCTGAAATGACTGCTATGCTGCTGAACAGGAGCATGGAGACTCTTGTTATGCTTACTGTGCTAAGGTTGCAAACTGTGATTAACTACTTCTGTGTTCCCTCTCCATTAAGCTGTTATGTGAAATGTAGCTTGTTCTGGTTCTGCTCTGTACTGAAATATCCTGGCTTCTCCAGTGTTCTCATAAATAGGTGCTTTTTTTAACTAGATAGTGTTTTTCTGTTTAAATAAGAATGATTTTTGGAACAGGGTGGTACCATGATCTCCTTGGTATTTTATACTTTCCTTTCTTCATGTGTTTCCTTTTATCCTTGTGCAGGAACAAGTGCAATGAGAGTAACTGTCAAAATACATGAAATACTGTTGACCAAAAAGCTAAATCCAGAGATGGATTGAAGCAGGAGCAGCAGGTAATAAATAAAAAGGTAGTGTAGGCTTTTTTCTTTCTGCTTGGCATTGATTATTATCCCTTGGTTCCAAGCAGTTTCTAGCTTTGAGTTGTTCATACAGCATGTGCATTTGGCATTCCTACAGGAGAAGGTGCTGCTTCTCTCTAAGTGCTCATATTAACAAAAGGCCCCAGTACTCATTTTGTAACTGGAGGTGCTAGTGTTTTAGGGGTGCTAGGCTTAAAGATTGTTTGAGTTGTGCTTACATAAACATCTTGAATTCTTCTTGAAGGAAGAGCGTTTCTATATCTTATTTAATGGTGAAGTCATCTTGAAAGGACAGTGAACTGCATGGTGTAAGTTTGACTGTGTTTATTTGGGTTTTTTTATTTTAAGGTTTCATGGAGAAATACTTCTTTCTATACAAGATGAAATCTTTTTTGTGTGTAGCTGACTGCCTGTAATAAAAACTGGCACTTAACATAACTGTGCTAGAAGGCAGTTTTGATCTTGTTCACGTTTGCTAATGTGCTTTAGAAAACCAATTGGTTTGATCTGTCTTTAGAAATTTTTTAGTCTGATGGGTGCAGGTACAGGAGAGTTCAGCTAAGATGTGTAATTGAAGGAGATCTCCTGGGCATCTCAGTAGACACTGTAGCACTTCCTTGGAGTGCAAGGTCTGGAGTGCTTTGAGGGGAAGTGAGTGGTGAGTGTCCAGGAGGGGCGATAGTGTGGCTGTTGTCTCCGAAGGGACAGCTGCCCTGTCTGCACGCACTACCCGCGGGCCTGGAGGTGCATGACACCTTCCCTGCACTGTTTCCAGCTGTGTAGGGAAAAATAGTGTGGGTGAGGGGAGGAGGGATTCTGTGTTATCAAGGCATATAGTGTGTCTCAGAGAACAAGGAAGAACTGTGGTGCCTGGAGCTGGATGGAATAGAGGGGTGTGCAAAGTGACAGCTTTCTGCTAAAAATCTGGTGTCAGAGTGTATCAGCAGTGTGGGATCAAAGGAATCATTTACTCCGGTGTCTTCTTTTTTTAAGATGTGATTTTTTCTAAAGATGTTTTAAAGCAGTTTATGCTTCTCTGGTCTCTTGGAGACATTTTATGTATATTAAATGTCTGTGATGTTTTATTTGACTGGAGATTAAGTGCTTTTTAAAAAAACTAAATTTTCAAAAAGTCCCCTTGGGATTTAAAGAAACACTTTTGATGGATAGTTTTCAGTTTGAGTATCCTACAAAAGCAGCAGAAATAACTTCACAGGAAGAAACAATTAACTTACTATTCACAATACTTAGCCATAACACACTGACCCAATGCTCACTAGTTCTGATGTAAGGAGGGCCAAGTGATGCTTTTTTGTAGACTCTTCACTGTACTTGACTGCTCTCTGGGATTATCGAGGGAGTAGTTGGAACCTGTGAATTGGTTACCTGCTAGAATACTCCTCAGATAAGAACTGAGAAGGAGGGTCTTTGTTAGGCAGGTCTCACAGCAGACAGCAATATACACCTGCTGGAGCCACCAGTGAGCCCTGGCTGCTCCCTGCATTCAGCACTGCCCCAGTGATAAGCTGATTTCAGACCTGTGTGCCAGGATCGTTCTGTGCTGGAGGTGTGCTGATCTCAGATATGGGAGGTGGGTGTTGTGCTGCTCTCCTGTGCCAAGAACAAAAAATAATTAATCTTGTGAGTTTCTTTGCTAAGGGCTGTTTGATGCTGTGCAGTGACAGGACTGGTGTATTGCATGGAACAAACTAGAGAGTAGAGGTGCTGAAACGAGAGAAGAGTTCTCCTGAAGCCAAAGTTATGGAAAACCTGAGAGCTCTGCTGCCTCAAAAATGGCATTCATAAGTATTTGGAGGGGAGTCAATGTCTGTAAGTATCTCTTAGAGCTGTTTTTCTGCTCCATTTGCATGGACAAACTTTTGTGAGGATGAAATTAGTAGGTGATTAGTAGGTCATATGATTTTGAGTTATTTTAGGACATGAAAAATATTAAATAAAAATGTATATGGTGTTCGTAGTGTAGTCAGTGCCTTTCTTCTCCTGTGTGCTGTTTTTAGCTAGCAAATCCTTGAACAGCAAATAAAGCACATGGGGGTAGTGTGGGCATTGACTGTTCTATACTGACTGGCTGTTCTGTACTGACAAGCAGCATTACCCTGTCCTTCATGGGCAGGGGGACACATGGTGCCAGCACCTCTCCCTCTCCCTGTTTGCTGAGTTTTATTGTAGCAGAACTGGGGTGACCAAGACAGTCTTTTCTTGCTAAAACTCCTGTCCCAAAGTTGCTGAAGCTCAGGCAGGGAAGCTCAAGGCTACGTAGGAGGTTATTCCCTGCTGCAGAACCCACTGAGCAGTGCTGGGACTGGGTTGAGGAGATTACAAAGAGGTGAAGATACTTCGGCATTTGGGAAGCAGCCTCTTGCATCGTAGGGTGTCCAAAAGAATAATTCACTTCTGTACAAAAGAAACACCTGCTTGACTTTGACTCAGATGTGAGCAGGTCTGAGTTGTGATTGTGTGTACAGTCACCAGTGAACAGAAAGGTAATTTTAAAATGAGTGATTCTGCTGATTTGGGAGGCAAAATGCTCTGCTGGTTTCACTGTCTTCCTACAGTACTTGGAAATTCCATAGCAGAAGTGGTTTCAGATTTCAACAGCTGGAAGTTTTTTTTTCTTACCTTATTTTTTCCTAATGATTGCCACTGATAAGCCAGGATGATGCCACAGGCATGTTGTCCTGAGGTATTCTTTTTTCCTAAGATGGGTGCATTTAATAATAGCTTGAATTATCGAGAAACTTAAATACTTCAAACAAGTTGTAACATCTGAAATGCAGTTGTTCTTTCCAGGGAAACATTAGCAGAACTCTTAAAATCTGTGTGTTTGACTAAATATTGAGTACTTACTGTAACACAGGCTGCTGTGATTGGCATGCAGGATTGCAAATTGTCTTCTTGGGAGATTATTTTTAGTAATGTTGCAATTTTGGAACCAGATCTGAAAGCAGTCCAGTGAACAATAAGCTCTACAGGTCAGTCTTACGGTATTGCTTATTAGAAGCCCTAAACATGAAGACTTGCAGCCTCAAAAGCACCATGTCCCTGGACTTCATGAAGCTGATGAAACTGGGAACTGCTTTGGACCTGGAATTCTTGTGCTCTAATGCCCAGCCTTTGGCTCTGCCTCTTTTTTTGCCAGCTGACCAAACTGTGCCAAGTAATAGTTGGAAAGAATGAAAGAAAAAAAGCACAGCACCAATCAAAGCCAGAACAAACCAACAATGAACCAATAAAAAATCTACAGTATGACCAGTAAACCCAATGGTTAAGCCAGTGTAGCTGAGATTTCAAGATATGTGTGACATGTATTCAAAACTTGGTACTGTTTTACTTGTACTTCAATATTACTCCCTTTTATATGATAAAGGTGGGGTGGAGCGGTTTGGTTTTGGTTTTTAACTTCCACTACAGCATTGTATAAGATTTTCTTTCTAGTCTCTTGTAACTAAAATCTTCTTTCTCTTAAGTCTTGAAGGTCTTTTTAAGCTACCAACTCTGACCAAGATTTTCTTTTGCTGCTCAACTCTGTTGTTTTGATGTTCAGTTAGTCCTGACGCTGATTGGTGTAAATAAGGCCTCCTTTTCTTCGCTGGATTTTTCGCCTTGGTGTTTGAATTCTTGTTAATCTGGGCCTTTCTCCTGCCGAAATAAGCTGTTTTGACCTTACCTGCTTCTTGAAGCAGCTCAAATACTTCTGTAGCTGTGTGGTGAAATAGAGCAGGGCATGGATTTGTCTGAAAACTAAGTCACCAGAGAAGAATGTTACTTTTTAAGTATGTTATTTCTTGTCAGCATGATTTGCTCGCAAAGGCTGAAGCCAGGAGCCAGGAAGGTGGTGTGATGCTTCCAAATCTTTGGGTGTTTTGTAGGATGGTATCCAAAGCTTGCAGAGGGCCAAATGACACTGCATTTTTTCCTGTTGTTGGCATAAGCAAAGAGGGTGAGATTTTTTTATTTTAGTACTTGTTTTTTCCTAGCTATCTTTGAAAGTCTTTTGGTATGTGTTTAGAGTCTAAAATTATTTGTTCATATAAATTACCAAAGGAAAGGCCAGTAACATACTGGCGAGGTAAGGGCTGCTCAGATTGCTGTTAATAAATTCTGGGCATAAAAGTGACTAAGTTGGAATATAATATTGAAGATTAGAGGAAACTACTCTCACTGTTGAAATTGGTTCATAAACAACTGAAATAACTAATATGCAGTTCCGACTTCTTAGTTACTGACCTGTAGAGGATACTCAGTTTTGTGGAATATGTTTGTGTTTGGTTCTTTAAGGTTGCGAGGTTTTGGTTGGGGTTTTTTTGGTCATTAGTGTTTCTGGTGGCAAATAGAGCCATTGGTTTTTTTGTAAGCAGCGTTAGTGGTAGTATTTTGAATTTAGGAAAAAATATTATTTAATCACTTTAATGTGAATTCACTGCATATCTGCTCTGGGTACTTAACTCTGTTTTTCCCTAAGAATGTTCCTACTGTATATATGGAAAGGAGAATGTACAGGCTTCTTTGGGGCTAGAGTTTCTGTCCTTGAAGTACGTACGTGTTTCATTATATTCATTGGCTTGAGTCTTTTCTGGAGAAAAACATTTTACAGAAATAGACCTTCTTGTCATTGATGTGTTTTTGATTCAAGAATCTTTTTTTGAGGATAAGGTAGAGAATGTAGTACATTAACTAGTCAGACTTTTAGTTAGAGCTGGATATGGAAATCTTGAATTTGCTGCTCTTGTTTCCATAATGAGAAGTTCTTCCATTCTACTCTGTTTATTTCAAAGATACAGTTCTCCTTGGCTTTATCTTTGAAGATCCTGTGAGAGCTGTAAGATGAAAAATAGTTTTCTTGGACAGCCAACCATTGGTGATCAGCTGCTCCTTGTACCTTCAGCTTCCCTGCTTATGCCTGGGGAAATGGTACATTATTTTGCAGGCAGTTGACTACACTGCAGTGAGATCAAACAGAGAGCTGGAAGCTGAGCAAACATTTTCACAATGGGAAAATAGCAGAATCTCCAAATATCAGTGAAGACTCTTACTGTTTATTTTATAAAGAATGCTCTTAAATTCATTGGAGTTCAAATCAAGAAGTGTATACTGGAAATACTGTTTCCTTTGTAAATGTTTTGTTCCTCCCTTCCCCCCCCCCCCCCCCCGTGCTTTTGTAACAATGTAACTCGGATGGTCTTTGCTGGAAAACACTTCTTGAGCTCCAGCCTGGCTGTTCCCAAGAAGCTGGCCTCATTGATGGGTGCTTCTGTGAGACAAAAGAGAGCAGTCTCACCTACATGTACGGGTCAGTAGAATTCAGACAAAACAATTTTGGTAATTGTTCGCTTAAATTGTTTAAGGGAAGCTTTTTTAGGAATAAGACAAATCATCTTGTTGGGATTTGGTGCTATTTCACTCTGGAAAACTACCATTAACTAAGTCACTTCTACTCCAAAACAGTGACCCTGTGCTTGCACTTCATTTTTGCCTTGAGCTGACCACAGGTGTGGGGGGTTACTGTGGTACTGCTGATGAGATGCTATATTTTAAGTTGTGGTGTTGTGTGTGTGTTGATGGTGTTTTACTGAGAATTATCTGGTTCTTTTGAGCTTCCAGGGCAGTTTAATCATAAAGCCGAACCAGTCCTGCTGAAAGTCTTGTTCTTTCTTTGCCCCACTGCAGAGTTCTCTCTCTTGTATCCCTTGCATTAATCTCAAGCTTGAAGGAATGGTTAAGGGAGCTAAACTTGACCAAAATGCTTTTGTTGTATTGTGTTATGATAATTCTCCATTCTGGAAAGAAGCCCACCCAGCTTAGGCTTGTCAACTCAGCCGAAGTATTGATCATCACAAGTCCTTTCTACTCAGTTCTTACATTCTTTTACAGCTCGGAACATGTCTATCCTAAGACCATTTACAGAGCCCTCAGTGTGTACTAAAGGTTGGCAATGGGATATAGCTGCTTTAAAAAGCACGGGAGAATCCTGTCCTCTCATGTTCTTGCACAGCTTGGCACAATCAGCAGGTGGTTGCTGCTGAGCTTAGTGCACAGGGAGGAGAACCTGTTTCACCTGGAGGATGTGTTGCTCAGAGTTTGTCCCAGCAAAGTCAGGCTGTCTGAAATGATCCTCTCCGTGTCTATGTAGCTGGGATTCCTGGGGGAGCACGGGAATGTCTCTGGTGCCAGATGATAGTGAGCCTGGGTGAATAACTGCTTGCTTGCTGCAGGAGCGGTTTGGAGAGTGGTGTAATAGCAAGGCTGAGAGTTGTGGGAATATCTGGGATTTTCCAAGCTTTGGTTGTTTTAGCTGAGGCATCTTTAAATCCTGTACCAATTCTCTGTGAGCTGGTCTTTTCTAAAATAACTTCCCAACTGTGCAGCAAGCCACTTTTAAGGGGAAGGGAATGTGAATCATACCTGTTGGGCCTGCTTACCAGAGGGTCCAGAGTGCTTGGTTGGACTGATCCATCCTCATCACTTGCTGTTCCTTTGATCCCTAGGCTTTGTCAGCAATAACTTTTTTAAAGATCTCCAAAATTTTAAGCTGTTACACTGAGACACTCTGAACAGTGATTTGATTCTTACATAGGGTGTTTGCAGCCACTCCTTTCTTTCCTTCCAGCCTTAATTTATGGAAGGAAGGACAAAAGGGGAATGGGTGCATGCCAGAAGAGGCAGTGACATTATGCTGCTTTTATCTTGGTTTTACCTTTGCTGTTACTTTGGCAGCTGCATTTCTGATTTCCAAAATGGGCAGTTACTCCTAAAAAAACTTTCACCTGCTAAATCCAAATACTTCTATTAACAGCATCATCTCTACAGCAGTTTTCATGGTAATGCAAAGTTTTTCCAGTGTTTGGCAGTGTATGTGTTTCTTGAGTCTCCCATTGTAGGTGTAACCATGTTTCACATCAAGTTGTGCATACCTGGATTAGGTGTGTGCAGCATGTAAATGGTGCAGTGCATCCGTTAATCAGGAATAGAATTAATTTTTGTTGGGAAGAGAGATAAATGCCAGCTTGCAGTTGATTGCAGTTTGCTGCTAGAATAACTAATAAGCTTTTTTTGTTTTATGTAACAGGCTGGATGGAAGGAAAACCACGCAACATTCATGAATGAACTGAAAAACCTTCAGGCTTCAGGACTAACAACACTTGGTCAGGCACTCAGGTCGTCGTTTGACTTGTTAAATCTCAATAGATTAGTGTCTGGAATAGACAATTATGGACAGGTAACAAATCTATTTATAGTCTTCTGTCTTTTATATTTCTATGTTTTTTGAAATGATAGTTGGTGAGGGATTTTGGTGGTAAAAGTTTGGTTTTACATTTAACTTTCTTTTTTACTGTTGGATAGCTCTGTGTAGCTTGAACTGGCCACTTATTATGGCCACTGAAAACACTCTGGAAAATGCTGGCATTTTTTTCCTTACTGAACTACAAAGAAGCAGAGTATAAATGTCCCAACTATAGACACACGAGAGTAGCCCATCTTGTGTAGTTCTGTGTGGTTCCACACCTATTTAAAAAATAACAGGATTATTTTGAAAGATTGCTTATCTTACTGTTTATTTTATAATGGCAAAAATACAAGCCTCTAAGCCTGTGTGTTAAGGTTGCTCTTAGCATTCTTGTGCTTTTGTCTGTAGGGAAGGAATCCATTCTTTTTGGAGCCATCTATTTTGATCACCATCACAGACGGAAACAAACTGACAAATACAGCTGGAGTCCAAGAGGAGGTAAACTTGCATTCAGTCCTTTCAAGTTATGATTGTGCAAGTTGGTGCTACGCTGAGATGAATATTAATTGGTTCTTTCCTGCTAATCGGACTTCTTCGTCGTTGACCTGTTTTTAGAGAAACTAGAAACCAGCTATCCTGTCACTGCTCAGCCCCTGAATTCATAGTCTGTAAAGGTTTTGAGATGAGAACTTCAGATAAATTAGTGGGTTGGAGTGAAATTGGTCTTTTACAGATAAATGAATGAATTTGGATATGATATTTTTAGATGGTTTGTCAAATACAGGAAAATACTCTTAAATCTTTTTTTACCAGCTTCATCTTCCATTGAATTCTCCTTTGCCTGGAAGTGAACTAACCAAAGAACCATTCCGTTGGGATCAAAGGCTGTTTGCTCTGGTACTGCGTTTGCCAGGAGCTGCATCTGCTGAACCAGAGCAGCTTGGGAGTGTGCCTACTGATGAATCTGCTATCACACAGATGTGCGAGGTTACGGGAGGTAACTGGATGCTTTTTTGCTTTGCTTCACATTTGGCATTTGCCTTGAAATATTTCTTTTCCTTTAATTCACCTTCACCTCTTCCTGTTTTCTCTCTCTGAATTACTCAGTGTCCATGTCAATCCATGTGGTGCTTTCTTGGATTCTAGTAGCACAGGAGAACTTTAAAATAAAGCAGTATTCCTATTTCAGATCTAGATGTGAGAGCATTTTCTAAATGCAGTAGGAGGTTTTGGAAAATTCCTATGGTTATTCTGGAGGTTGTCTTTGCTCATCATGAGGTTTGGTGGGGGTTTTTTTGTCTTTGTGGTTTTTTTGTTTTGTTTTGTTTGTTTTTGGTTTTTTGTTTGGTTTTTTTAAAATTTTTTTCTAAGTGTTGAATTGAGCAGGACTGCTATTAGTGAGATGTTAATTCTGCTGCAGGGCCGATAAGCTAAATTTAATCTTAAAATAATTCATTCTGGAGCCTATTGCTTGATATGTTGATCAGATTTTTTTTTTTTTTAATTGGTGCTTGGAGAAATTGTTGTGTTAGGAGGAGGAGGTTTGGGTAGACAAAAGCAGATAGATTACACAGTCTTGGTGACATCAGGCCTTCCTAAGGGCCTCCGTAAACTTGGCCTTGGTCCAGCCTGATGAAGTCTTAATGGCCTCATTTAGTAACAAGTAAAATCTCAGCAGGTTGTGGGTTTTTGGTGCTTTTTCTTGGTTGTATTGCATTTGCAAAGTATTTTGCCTTTTACATAAACTCGTACAGCGTTTATTGCTATTATTTTGGATAAAATTGCAAGCCTTGGCAGCCTGACTTAGGTAATAAAACATCTTCCTTAAGTAAGATAACTCAAAACTTACTTTTCTATTTCCCCATGTAATTTCTCTCTTTCATAGGTCGTTCGTACTGCGTTCGGACACAAAGAATGTTGAATCAAT
The DNA here is from genome assembly GCF_020740725.1 of Corvus hawaiiensis. Lineage (NCBI taxonomy): Eukaryota > Metazoa > Chordata > Aves > Passeriformes > Corvidae > Corvus > Corvus hawaiiensis. The sequence continues at coordinate 7,112,208 of NC_063226.1, read as the reverse complement.
GTTTAGAATCTTTAGTTCAAAAAGTCCAAAGTGGAGTTGTTATTAACTTTGAGAAGTCAGGACCAGACCCAGCTCCTATTGGAGAAGGTACAGTGATTGTTGGGTTCCCCCCCCCCCCCCCCCCGCCAACGTTTAAGACAAAATGTTTTGTTTGTATGTTAATGTCGTTAAGTGTCCTCCATGTCCTTCCTGCCAGCTTTTCCCTGTAGTGTACAGGATGCATCTTTTACAAGTGTTAGTGTTTGATCCTTGCTAAGTTAAATGATGCCGTATGTCTGCACATGCTTGTATGGATCATCTAGTGCTGGCTGGCTCTGTGTCACTCCTTTTACCTCTTTTTGGATGGCTGAGGAAAGTGAATGTTTGCAGGAAGCATTTAAGTTTGAATTACAGTGTTGTCAAGACTGTACTTAAAATAATTAAATCTAGCGGTAGTGTATTTAAACACTTAAACATCTCTAAAGCAATCTCAATGCTTAATTTTCTGTACATTTTCATTCTGCTAATTGATCACAGAACAGTAAGTTTCAGGTGAATGTTCTTAGCCGCGAGTGAAAAACTGTGCAAAGAACAAGGAATTTCTTTGCTCCCTGTGAGTTGAGTGCATAAAAGGAAAGAGGAAAGTGCATTCCAAATATGAAGCAGTTCTTCAGATTTGCAGAAGTTCATGGCTTAAAGGAAGAGGAGGGGGCTGACCAGTTCCAATTTAGGAAGTTAGGATCCTGGAATATCAGAAAACATAATAACGTTTAGCATCTCCTGAACATTTTAGCAAAGCCAGCTTTATTCCTGCTTTCATTCTAGAATCAGCTTTTTCTGTGTTTGTTTTCTCCTTTTGCTTATTTAAATGTCATTTTATTGGAAGGCTTTCCTATAACACTGTGCTGGACAGCACAGCAGCAAATTCCCATGTCTCTGGTGGCTCAAATGTTCTCTCCTATGTGGCAAAACGACTGGTGAAATTTGGGGCGTTCTTTTGTTCATTTTTGTCACATTTGAATGGTGATGGACTATGGATATGAATGTTTAAAAATGTCAAGACTTTTCATCTGTATGGGAATTGAAAAAGTCCTAAACTAGAGAGAAATACAATAGGATTTACCCAAGCTGTAAAAATCATTGTTTTTATAATGCAGAGAAACCAAACTGATGTATCGCTGAAATATGGTTTCCACAGTATTACTGGCCAGTTCTTTAAAGCAAGGAAAACTAGTAATGTAAAATCTTTTTAAAACAGGGAAGATTGTTTAAGTGGGTGATCTCTGCTGTGCTGTTTGCTTTGCCAAGCAGTCTTTGAAAACTGATGGTTACATCTGTAGTGCTACAAAGTTCTTTGTCCTCATCGGGCAGGGGTGTCAGTGGTGGTGCGCTGCAGTGGGCTGGCAGGGAGCACTGGCCTTTGCAGCAGGCTGTGGGGTTTAAGTGATCTGTGAATGGCTGTAATTAAAAATTTGGCAAAAGCTGCCTCCTGCAAGATGCACCCAACTTCTCCAAGGAATTTTGCTCTTTCAGTTTCCACTAGTGGCAGCATCAGTCACTGAGCATTGCAGCCCATGTAGAAAAGTAAATGCCAATTCTCAGCTTTTCCAGGTGCAGCAGAACCAGCAGCAGTAGCTTGGTGCTGCCTGTGGGAGCTGTTTCAGACACTGAGCTTAAGCAAATACATTCTTCCATAATATGTGAGTATGCCTTGCTGCACTCACTGTGTAATGGCTGTGCAACAGGAGCAGAAGGGAGATCAGGGCAAATGTTGTAATTGTTTCTCAGATGATTCTGTGATACACCTGGATGCTCAGGTTATTTCAGCCTCTGGTGTAAAGATCTGTATGTCTTTGGAACAAGAGTAATGAAATGCCTTACTGGCTGCTAATACAGAAATTTTGCTAGCAGACAAATGCATGCATGTAGCTTTTCATTTTCTTTTTGTTTGTTTTTTTGCTTTGTTTAAATTTTAGATGGACTTGTTGATTCATCCAGGCCCATCAATTCATTTGCTTCTCAGCCGTGGCATAGTTGTCATAAACTCATTTATGTACGGCCTAACCCTAAAACGGGTGTTCCTGTGGGGCATTGGCCAATCCCAGAATCTTTTTGGCCTGATCAGAATTCACCAACACTGGTAAGTAAAATAAGAACTGAAAAAAGGATTCTGCACTAACAGTTGAACAGACTGAAAATAGATAATGGATAGAGTAGTTTTTACTTTCTCTGTTTATAATATGATGTGACTTTGCTTTAGAAGGTTAAAACTGTTTTTAACAGAGTGGTATAATCTAATGTGGATACTGTAACCTGTGACATTTCTTGTATCCAGAAAGTTCACTTCCATATGGTTAGTTAATTTGTTGAATGGTTTTTAAAGGTTATAAAATTGAACTGTAAGTACTTCACGTACCACAAATCATAGTGAGCCTATTAAATTTTAATCAAAACTTTATAAAATTCATTTACATGGAAAAAGGAGTATTTGTTTTTGAAAGAAGATCAACCATGGGGTTTTTTTTCTTAGTGTTACTTCATGTGTGAACTCTTCTTTCACTAGCAGGAAGAATTAAAACTGAAACAGAAGAGCTACTCCCTGCAGAAAATGAGAAAACAGTATTAATGTCTCGTTTTCTTACTGACATGATCATACATTTGGCATGCCTTACTAGCCTTTCTAAACATCTCTCTTTTGTTAGGCATATTCTGTTCCTGCACTTTGCAAGTGCACAAGGTACTGTCTGTCCATTCCCCTTGCTCCCACTTCCTGATTAAAGAGGGTTAAAAAACCCCCAGAGATTTGTAGAGAATTCTTCGAGAGGTTATTTGTGAATTGAGTGCAGTCTCACATCTGTTTTTCTGTGAACATCAAGCTGGGAAGAAGAGTTGAAGTTTCCTTTAAACCTCTCTCTGTTGTTGTAGCCTGATTGACATGAAGGCTTTTAAATATCAGGATAAATAATGGCATATTAACCATGTTTTTCAGTTGGTGGGAAGAGTGTATCAGTGTGTGAGCATTTTTTTTCAGTTAGAGAAATATTTAGTTAATCTATATTCTGTTATGGGAGCTTGTATTTTATTCTCTTCAAAGGAGTATTGTGAAAATGGAGTGTTTTAAGACTTGCAGGATAGTAAAATACTGGCTTTAGGATGTTTTTAAGAGAATTGGTTTGTTTACCATAGATATGTGAAAATTGATACCCTTTTGAAAATTGATACTCTTTTTCCCCCTTTCAGCCTCCGCGCACAGCTCACCCTGTGGTGAGGTTCTCCTGTGTGGATTGTGAGCCCATGGTCATAGACAAGCTTCCTTTTGACAAGTATGAGCTTGAGCCTTCACCCCTCACCCAGTACATCTTGGAACGAAAGTCTCCCCATACCTGCTGGCAGGTACTTGCCCTTTATTTGATTCTAGAAATGTAATGGGTAATCTGAGGTACTTCAGTCTTTGCAAGCCTGGAGAATTGAGGTCTGGTTCAAACTCTGCAGCAGATGAGAAGAAACATGTCAAGGTTTCACTTACCTCCTTTCTAAGAGAATTACCAGGAGTCAGAATGAGTGTTCCCTCCACAGGCTTTGTAATCTCATTTAATTCTCTTTCTAGGTCCACCTCATTTTGCTAAGAAATATGCCTCCCAGGTTCCATTTTTGGCTAAATTGAAATTCTCCGTAGGCTTCCATTTGCTTACAGGGAAAACCCAGCACTAGTTTCCATCATGTTACCTAATGAACAGATGCAAATCATTTTCCCCAGATGGTTGAAGCTGCTAATGGGAAATGAATGGAAACTGTTGATCCTGTTGACTAGATTGGCCTTGAAGAGGTTGAAGTTCTGTTGCTGAAATCCTTTGTCACATGCTCCTTTTGTAATTTTTTATAAGTTTCTGTGTCCTCTGTAAAATAAGGCTCCCTTCTTAGTGGTGTTCTTTTAAATAATAGCTTAATGTGTATACCAGGAGTATGCTTAGTATGATACTTTAGCTGGAAAGGTGAACTTGGAGGTGTCTCTGGTTTTGTATCCCTAATAAATACTACAACTTAGTTGAAAAAATGACATGCATATTCAGAAGAAAAATTAAAGTTACTTTAAAAAAACTAATTTCTAAAAGGTCATTTAAACATTAATAGGTACATTATTTGCCTGAGTTACTAAAATTACTCTGCTGTTTTTCAAAACTGCTTTTCCTCTCCCAGCTACACATCAGACTCTTACAAATCAGAGAAATAGGCTCATTGTCATAGAAACCATGTAACAAACCCAGTTCCTTATGCCCCAAAAAACCAGAGGATAACCACTTGCTATTTCCTGCAAGGTTTATTTTTTTCTAGGAAAACTATTTTTGACTTAGATGTGGGTTATTTTGCTTGCCTCAGTCAAGAATATCTACCATTTTTATCCTGTTGTAATACTGTTTACATGTATTGCTTTTCAGGGTTAATACCCTCATATATGTGCACTTAAAAAAATAAAGTCAGTTTTAAGAATGTTGGCACGGGGCATAATCAAGATGTTTCTTGTTTGTTTGTGGTTGGTTGTTTTGTTTAATTTCTATGCTTAAAAACATTTTGCATTTCTTTTTATCAGTGTTGTAAATATTAGTTGTGCTATTTTTGAGTCAGCAGACTAATTTCAAATAGCTTGTTTATTTAACATTCCTTCAACAGATGTACCCTAACCTATTCTAAATCATTGGAAAAACTCTTCAGGGCATCACTTCACAGTAGTTTCACTAAAGCAATAAAGATTACTCTGTGAAGAGCATTTCCACACTCACTGGGCATACACTAAATGTTGCATGTCTCAGTTTTGTGACTAGGGAATGTAAGTCCATTCTCAGCCCTGATGTGTTCAGGTTTGTCTGTTCTTGATAATTTACTGTCTTAATGCAGTTGGATTCAGATTGATTTGAATTTTTAAATGCCCCATGCTTAATGTTCTTCACCTTCTTCATTCTAATACAGTGATCTCTCTTATTCTTTGTCAGGTATTTGTGAGTAGCAGTGGAAAATACAGCGAACTTGGCCACCCGTTTGGGTATTTAAAAGCAAGCACTACTTTAACCTGTGTAAACCTCTTTGTGATGCCTTACAACTACCCTGTTTTACTTCCATTGTTAGGTAGGTAACACATCTGCATTGGACTGCCAGTGCAGCTGCTTCAGAGTTAAAGCAAAACAATAATGGTTGGTGTTCTGCCTTAGTTTGAGACGTTATAAAATAATGGAGCTCAGAGAGTAGAGAATGTTGCAAACTCTTTTGAAATACTTTGGGAGGAGAGGATTTTCATACCCCCTCTCCCTTTTTTTCTCTCCAGCAGAGGAGGAGAGCTACCTGCTTCCAGTGCATGTTTGATGCTGTTCACCTCCTAGACACGTAGCCTCTTCCTTAACCTGGAGTAAGCTTCAACCTCCATTCTTTTCCCTCATTTAGGGTGTGGTGTATCCAGGTTTTGCGGTTGCTCTTGTAGCAACCTATTTTTTACTGGAAGATGAGATGCAGTGTTTGTCACGGGTGTTGGGAAGAGGGATTTCCCTAATGCAGTTTAGAGCAGTAAGAAGGAATTGTGCAGTCAAACAGTCTGCATTTCTTCCCTGCCCAAAGGAACAGGTTTTGTTTTTGTTTTTTTACTCCCACAATGAAATTACTTTCTAAGGAAAAATGATATGAAAAGGTGCTATACGAGTAAGTGCCACAGTAGTTGTGGTTGGTAGAGATCTGGCATAAAGGTAATGGCAGAGAGGAGTTTCCAGGGTGCCACTAACCCTTTCAGCTGCAGATGCTGCAAGGCTTTTTTGTTCTATTTTTTTGTGGGTGTGTTCAGTGATACAGAAGAACAGTGATCAAGAGAATTAGCATTGAGTCTTACTGTCTTACACAGGATTTTTCCATTCATTTCTAGGAAAAAACAGAACATAATTCAGGAATGCTTTTTCATGATCCTGGTCATAACCAAAAAAGAAGAAACTTGTGCTTGCTGATAATGTGTCTTTTATAATAAGTTATCTATGTAGCCTGATAATTGTCCCAAAGTGTGCAAGAAGGGTGAGAGTTTCTGTGACTTTGTGGTTCCTGAAATACTGCAGCAGATCCACTAGCTGAAAAGCCATCACTGATCCTAAATTAATTTCCCTGTTCGTTTTGATGTTGACATTTGCAGTTCCGCTGTGTCTTTCGTGGCAGCTCTTGTCTTCCCCCTGCCTTTTTTTTAACAGGGGTGTAAAGCTCTTCCTTCTCTTTGAGGAAAGGCACTTTTCAGTGTATGTAGTGCTATTCTGCAGTTTACTCACCTGGTAATCCCACTTCTTATATTTCCGAAGGCTCTTCAGAGGAAAATGCAGAGGTTCCACATTGCCTGAGATACAAAGTAGACGTTTTCTTGACGGCATGAATCCCATGCATTCCATATTGTTCACACAAACACACATAGTGTTACCTTCAGATCTCCTACATGGACTTGATCTTTGGTCTCTAAGGCATGGTGGAATTAAGTTCTGTGGAGTATACATTCAACACAAAAGTAGATCTGGGCCCTTTTCTACTTAGCAGTACAGAAAATGAGTGAGATGATAAGCAGCATGCCTGGTAAATTATTTGTAGATGTTTTTAATAATACTGCCTCTGTATTTGGCTCTGTAGGTGGGTAGGAGCACTCCCCGTGTCTCCCTTCATATGTACCAGTAGTGGATACTGATGGTTCAGCAGAGGACTGATTTGAGTGTGTAAAACCAGTTTTTCATTATTCTCACCCAGATTTAAAAGGATGTGAGAACTCCCAAGACCAGGAGAAGTCTGCTCCATTCAGCCACTACCTGCCATATTGGTGCATCAGTGCGGTTCTAGTGGCTCCTGCGCTACTGGTAGAATATTGTGTTGGAGGACTGGTTGGGACAGTACCATGGATAATCTCTGTTCCTTCTGGTGACTCTTTCAAAGACAAAACCACTTTACAACTGTGTATTTGTACTGTATTATCAAATGTGTTCAACCTTATAAACAGTTAGTAAGATGCTTCTGAATTTTTTTGCTTGCATTATTTTTTCCTCCTGCATTCCTGAACAGGGGAAGTCTTAATTCTCTTTTTGAAAAATAGTGTAAGGCAGCCCTAAAAACAGGTAAGATAGGTAGGGATGAGGCAGCTTGCAGGTGATACTCGAGCAAACTGAAATGAGTTGTAATGGTCCTTGGCTGAAGGAGGTAAATTGTACCACATCCTATAGCTTTGGTGATTTTATGTCTTGGTTTCTGCAAGAGTGGATTTGGGCATGTTGTAGCTTCTCCTGGCTTTTAACTTACAGAGCATGTGTTCAGGAGCTTTGTAAGGGAAAGGAGCCAATTAATAGGACTTGGTTAAAACAGTGAAGCCCCACAGTCCGTGTGTTAATGGAGTCATGCACTGTGTTTGGTTGTCTGACAAAAACGCTGGTCTCTGGTCCTCTTACAGTGGTGATGGATAATGTGGGATGTACAGCTGGAGCTGAGTGGCTCCAGTTTGCTCTCAGAAAGCTAGAGAGAATCCTGACTAATTTGGTGGTGGTTTGCTCCCAGAACTGACGAGGTGCAGTTCTTTCTGTTCAGTGGGAGGCTGCTGAAGGCAGAGCTTTTTGCAGGCAGTTGCTGACGTGCTTCAATGCTGAATTCCAGGCCCATGGATGATAGGAATTTCCTCTTGAAGGATTGTTGCAAAGCAGTTGTACTTCAGGTGCTGTTGTTTAAAAACATTTGTACAGCCAAGTTTGTGAAGCAGAAGTCAAAGGAGGGGTTTTAGGGAGAGCTAAGTAAAGACGAGGTGTATTTCTAAATGCCTCTGCCTTGCCTGAGATGTTTCCTTGGCTCCTTTTAGCTGCATAGGTGGGAGGGCAAGCACTGCTGGGCAGTAGGAGTGACTGTTCATTGGAAGTGTCAGCAGAAGCAGCAGTGAAACAGCCAGGTGGGAAATGCCTTGAGAAGGTGGTTAATACCCTTTTTCTGTGGGTCTAAATATGCCACAAGATGAGCATTTAGAAAATGTCTGCCTGTGAAGGACTGCAGCATGGACAGTTTCGTTTGTTGCTTTTACAGGCTCTGTGAGAGAACCTGCAAGTAATGGTGTTATATTTTGGAAACTAAGGGCTGTGTTCTCACCAGTGTGTACACAGCCTGCTGTGGCTCTGGGAGGGAGAGTCAAATACATTTTGATACATTTTATATCAATGGAGAAACAGTGACACAAAATACTGTTCTTGGTTAATGATGGATGCTATTTTCCATTGCAGTGCCTTGTTTTTGGTTAGATGATTTGCAGGGAAGGATACTCTTTTCTGTGAATGTAGAATCATGAATCGAGGAGTATATCTATTAGTGCATAATTAGGAGAATTACAGGAGTCAACAGGGAATGGTGATGTACTTGCTCAGGTGGAATTTAATGTGAGTGGTGATTAAAAAAAACCTGTTAAGTTTTACTTTGGGTTACATGGTGCATGAACTGTTGTAATTTAGGCTCCAGTTGAACTACTGAAATTACATGCTGACTCTTCTCTCTCTCATGCTCTATTTTTTCTTAACTGTTCACTGATCTTAAAAGGTGCATCCAGCCCCCTTCTATAGTACTGGGTGTTAAAGGTGTGTATTATTGTCCTGTTTGTCATGGTTTGGTTGTTTTGTACATTAATCTGAAGTGGATAAAGACTGCAATACAGTTTTTGGTTAACTGGTCTGTGTGGTTTTACCCAATCTCTTGAGTTATTACAGCTTGCAGCCCTTTCCTAATGGTTTTTAATACCATGCTCCCAATTATACAGTGCTTTTAGCTTCCTCTGAGTTCAGAAGTAAAAAGAATTCTGCATTAATTCTGGATTTCTGAACTATACAGAAATTAGTATCTGAAAATAATTAGGTAGAAGTGAAACTGAATTATGTAAGGATTTTTTCAATATTTTTTGATTTTTATCTACAGAAGCTTGGGGTTTAATCTGTGAAAGACATAGTTAACTGGATTATTGTTAGTTTGCTTATTAGTATAAATCATCACGTGCAGCCCAGGGCACAGGGGAAGAAGTGCCTTTCAAGTGCCTGTGTTGCAATCTGCTGACAGTGTGTGTATCAAACTCTTGAGCTAGAGGCAGGTAAGATGCTGATGGTGAAGTTCTCTTTGAAACTTGTGGCTGTGTTTACCACCCTTTCAAGAGGGTGGCAGTTCCTGCAGTGAGTTTGTGCTGTGGGGAGACTCTTTAATTTTAAACAGACAAATCTTAGCTGAAGCTCTGCATAGGTTTGAGAACTTTTTCCTTTGATAGAAGTGATCAGGAAGGTTCTTTTGTTTTTGGTGTCTGGGAGTAGAGCTGTGCTGTGGATGGGGACTCCCAGCTGGCTGAGCTGAGGAGTAGCTGTGCCATGTCACAGTGCCTGTGTGCAGTTGATGGTACAACCTCACAGTGCAGCGAGACACTGAGTGCTGCAAGACAAGTGCTGGTAAGGGGTTTAAGGTTCAAGCTGTACTCAACCAACTCATAGACTGTAAAATATTAGGACATACTGTAATACTGAACATCTTGCTTTTTAGGGTTTTTTTAATGTTGACTTTTGAGAGGGGTGTAGTTTAACTTGCATTTTGCTACAAAAATGTAATAGATTTATGAGATAAGAATGGATGTTATTTTTTATTTGCCATATGTCATGATATCATCCCACATTCGTTTGGATAATAGAACTAAGCTTGAAGTATATTGAGATTTCAAATGAAATTTTGATTTGTCCTCTTAAACTCCAGCCCACTTTCTTCAGGCCAGGGAAGAGAAGAAGTAGCATTTGTAGTGTGGTTTTTATATGTAATGCAGAATTAATTTAGATGGGAAAATACCTGTAATTGAGTGGGGTTTGTCTATGAGAACTTGGGAAGTAGTATCATAACATCTGTTCAATTTATGCAGAGTACTATGCAAGTCAAATTTTCTTCTCCAAATATACCTGAAAACTCAGTGTGGAGAAAACAATTGCCTTGTTGCATCTGTCTTTCGCACACCCTTTTCCATGCATCTCTGTCTCCTGCAGCTCTCCCCAGTTAATTTTTAGACATCCCTTTCTCCAGACCTGCATATCCTTCCATTAGCCTCACTTTGGCAGCACTAAGAAGTGCCAACACTACTAAGAAGAATCTTTATTTCAGTGGATAATTCAAGATTTCAAATGGTAAATTGCAGGATGCTGTGTTTGGTGTAGAGACCATGGCCACAGTTCATAGTGTGCACAGCAAATAGGTCCACACTTCACCTCAGTGATTCCTAAAAGACCAGGTGTACACCTGTAGTGAGCAAAGTGCTACTAAAACAGTATCCAAAGGAAAGAAATTCTGGTTGCCACTCTCTTAAAGGGCAGTAGTTTTTGTAGCTAATTTCTGTCTCGTCTGTACCTGTAGGAGACTTTGCTGCCCTGGCATGAGGCAGGTGCTGTGGCTGGAGGTAACCCCTTCTCTGCCAGGTGCAGCTGCTGCTGTTGGCAGCAGTTCAGCAGAGCTGGCCAGAAGGATTCCCTGATTGGATTTTTTTAGTTTTTCCCTTTGATGCTAAAGAATATTTTTACTGGAGACCAGAATTCATCATACAGGTTGAACAGAAGAAAGCTGGTTTGAAAATGGAAATTGAACCAAATTAATGTTGTTTGATTTAATCAGATACAGGGACTCCCTGATGTGCAAGAGAGAGGCAAGGGAGGTGAAACTCTTAACAGGTGGATCTGTTGCACCTTCCATGCTTCTGGTAGTTGTGTGCACTTTTCAAGTCTGATGTACCTTGTAAGTTTGCTTGTAATGGGGTCTTGCTCTGGATTGCCTACTGCAGCTAGGACTGGGGATTCCCAATCCTTCACACCTAAGATTAAGAGCAGTTTTTGGGGGGAAGCCCCATTGGGAGATGGGTGGAGGGAGAAAACAGGGGGAAATCTGGCACGTACGATTTTGGACAAAGTTAAAGGTCTGGGACTGTATAAATGACACCTTCTTTTGTTGTTTTCCTTGTTGCAGATGACTTGTTTAAGGTTCACAAACTAAAGCCAAATCTGAAGTGGCGACAGGCTTTTGACAACTACCTAAAAACAATGCCTCCTTACTACTTACTGGTATGTTCTTCTTCTCATCTCATCCTCCGGGGTACAGTGGCTGGTGTGACCAGAGTCCTTTGCATCACACCTCTTCCTAGTAAATTTTTTTTTTAATCTAATTATAATGGCTTTTTAGGTAGTTAACATTCTGCCTTTCAGAGGTATGTAGATTAGAGCAAACATTTTTAAGAATTAAAAAAATTTGTAGAAATACTAAGTAGTAGTAGTTATGTTAAGATATTAAGTGTTTAATAAATGTGTTTTCTGATCATTAAATATTAAATGAGTTTTGATCAAAAATACTTCAGAATGTTCAGAGAAACCAAATTTAGCATTATTTTTGTAACTGGATAAGGAAAATGCAGATTAGTTTGTTTATTAATGTGGGTGAAATGCTAGATCTTGGGAAGCTGATACTGACTGGACCAAATGAAGGGTGGGGGGAGGCACTGTGTCACCTTTTACGTGTAGCTTGGACAATGCACCTCAATATGGACTTGCATCATCCCGGCTATTCTGGACCTGAGCCTTTGAGTGGAAATTGCCAGCGGCACCACGCTGTGTGGTGTCTTGGTGATGTGGCATAATGTCCATTGTGAGCTAGTTAGACACCAAACTCATGTCAGACGTTATCTGAATAGACTTGAATTTTAGTGGCCAAAAGTGGAAAAGCTAGAGCACTAATCTATGTGCCTTAGCTTCCTATAATTGAGCTTATAAATTTCTTTTTTAAATATTTATTCTCTTACTATTGTGTATTTTGTTTTCCTTATAGCCATTAAAGAAAGCCCTAAGGATGATGGGAGCTCCAAATCTGATATCAGATAATTTAGATTGTGGACTTAGTTACAGTGTTATCTCTTACCTTAAAAAACTCAGCCAACAGGTAGTATTGATAAAACCTTTGCAATTAGAAGTGCGTTGATTATTTAGTTTGTGGTAATCTCATTATAAAACAGTTAATCCCTGTGGGAGTTCATATGGGTGTGCAGCATATATTATAATTGAAGATTGGTGAGCATTTCTCTGCAAATATGGATGAATCCAGTGTGATTCTATAGCCAGTGATTGTGCCTTCTGTAAGTGGGGGAGAGGAATGCAAAGGAAACCTCTTCAGCTATACTTTAAATGCTAGACTTTAAACTCCAAAGATAATCACTAATTGGATTTATGGCTGCTCTTGCCATTTTTCTTCACAGCTGAAGTCAGAGGCTTGCTTTCAGCCTCATGTTCATTTCCACGTGTCCCTTGGCAATGTGTATTTTCCAAAAAAAAGTGTGTTCTTGTCCATGGGGAATAAAATCATAGTTCAAGCTTTATATCCGAGCCTCCTGTTTCCTTCAGGTCAAAGTCATTCTATGTGTTAAGTGTGACCTGGTGGGAAATATCTTACATATCTTACATATCTTTTTCTCTTTGCCAAGACTGCCATTCCAGGTGTAAGGGCCTGGAAGCTCTTCCTTCTTAGCATGAGGGGCTCTTACAGCAGTAGTTGAATATCTAGAAGGCAGTGGGGAAGCAGTGCAGCCTTTTACAAAACAAAAATCCTCCGCCTTAAAGAAGGCACAAAATACATCCCAAAGCCTCTGAAAAACTGAGCATCTACTAGACATAAAACTTCCTGTGGTATTTTGGTAATCTAGTGATATGCAAATTCGTATTATTTATCTGCACTATGGAGTTGGAATTACTTGAGATGGCTGCTGTGGCTCTCACATTCTCAGCACATGGAACAGTTTGAATCTGTGGAATGCATTATAAACTCCTGTATAGGCACAGGCAATTCCAGAATTCTGCTGTGCTTCTGCTGTCCTTAAATTCAGTTTCCCACAGATAATGAAGCAAACTCTGCAGAGGAGGAGCTCTGGGGGAAGTGGGTTGCAATCACAGTGGGTTTTGGGGTTTTGGTTGGTTGGGTGTTTTTTTTTCCCTTTGGACGTATTACTAGTGGGTAAAATAAAACTTAACTCTGAATACAGTTAGAGCTTAATACAGTAAAATTCTCTGTAGCTATAATAAGAAATCTGTGCTAATTGGAGAAGTGATACATTTTTAGAAATTGACTCATAAACCAGATTTCTTTTACAACTTTTCCCCCTGTATTGTTACAAACATACAGGGCAAACCTTAGTTCATAGGTTTCTTGAAAAATAAACTGAAATTATATTACTACATCTGAATAATACTGTTGTTTTAGATGCAACTTTATTGTAACCTAAGGCATCCTACCTTCCATTTTGGTTTTTCTTTCCCTTTAAAGATGGTTCTTCAGGGACACAAGAGAGTCACAGACTTCCAGCAAAATCAGGGATATTCACAGACCTCCTACTGCCATATAAATTTAGATACACTGGCTAAATATTTTTCCATATGCTAGCACATTAGGATTTCTTTATGCTTGAGATCTAATCTATGTAATCCAATACATCCCTGGGTAGGTAGTTGGGAACTAAATTTGTAGTTTAATTCTGCTAATGTACTGTGTGTTTTGTACTGGAAATGTGCAATGCCTGCTGATTCTTTAACTCACGGTGTGATTCCATTTTAGACAAAAATAGAATCGGAACGGATAATAGGTTCAGTGGGTAAGAAAGTTCCACAAGAAATTGGAATAAAAGTGAAAAATCACTCCAGTGGCCTCTCCTTGGTACACAGTAGGGATTTTAAACAACTGCTGCAAGGGATCACTGGAGAATCTCCACTGAGACTATCGGAAATAAATGTTAAAGAATTTGCTGGATTCCACATAGGACTTTTAAACAAGGTAAACAGCATTGTGATCTTGCATGACTAAGCAGTTAATCTCATCTGTTTTAAACAAGTAACTTCTCTGTGTAGAAGTAACTATGTTACTACTTAGTGTAGAAGGAAGTACCTTCACTGAAGTGGGATGAGTACAGCATAGACATAAAGAGGGAGAAGAATAAATGCAATTTTTTTGCATTTGATTTTGGGACACTGTTTGAAATCCCCATGGTAGTAAACAAAAATTACTGTGCTTTAAGTGCCAGTCTCTGCAAAAGACAGCTATTGTTGTTCATCCATGAATTAACATGCTTACTCTTAATGGAGCTGAAGGCACTAATGCTGAATAAGGTCATGTTGAAAAGACAGCCACTGAGCTTGTTGTAGCCCGTTACAAAGGTCTAAACTTTCTTAAGAATATTTTTTAATAGTTAATGTTATTACAGTTCATAGTGGAATTTCTCCATGCACGAGAACTGATGGATTAGCTGAAAGTTACATATTTTGTTACAAAACTAGGATTTGAAGCCACAGGCATTCAGAAATGCATATGATATTCCTCGTCGCAGTCTTCTAGACCAGCTAACAAGAATGAGAACCAATCTTCTGAAAACACACAGGCTTATCTTGGGACAGGATGAAGGTAAGGAGTCACAGTTCTTCATTAACAGTTTGAAGAGAATACAGCTATTTTTGTTACTTCCTTAAGGCAGTGTTTTTTGTCTCTAGTGTGGGAGCAGAAGTAGCCATTGCATCTCTTGCTACGTCAGACAATGTCATTTTCTTGACTCTGAAGGGGAAGGAAGGAAATTTTTGCCTTCTGTCATGCAAGATGTCGTGCTTGCTTTGAAATTTAAATATAAGTTTCATGGGAGAGCTTTCGCATTCACCAGGGTTCAGCATAAAGTGATGGGGGCTTAAGGCAGAGAGGAGCTCTCTTTGTTTTTTGTGAGGTGCTGGTGGTCTAAAGATGCAGTTGTCAGCATAGAAATTAACGTTGCTTATTTTTTATTCTTCTGCCAGTTAAGCTCAGTTCTTGCCAGGCTTATTTCCACAATTGTAATCTTCTGCTCTTCCTTTGTAGTGAAGAGAAGTAGTCAGTTCTAGTTCTTAAATGCTAACACTTGGAATTGAGGTGTGTGAAGTTTGTATTGCCTTAATTTTAAGACTAATTAAGATCTCTTTTCTGTTGCAGACTGCCTTCATAGTGTTCCTGTTGCTCAGATGGGAAATTATCAGGAATACCTGAAAATGATGCCTTCACCTCTTCGGGAGATTGACCCAGATCAACCAAAAAGACTTCATACATTTGGCAATCCATTTAAACAGGATAAGAAGGTAGGAGGGGCCTTGCTGCCTGCTGTGCCTTTATATTTAACACAGCTTGAAATAATTAGTGAGTAGAATTTCTCCCCCACAATTACAATCTATTGCTAACCTGTGCAGCCTGTGGAAAGGAAGGATGTCTCTCCCATGTGGTCCAGGAGGAATGTGTACAGAATCGTGCTGGTTTACAGAGTGGCACTAGGCTCTCTCTGGTTGCCTTGGGTATCTCTGTTCTGAGAGCTGTCAAGTGTTCCAAAAGCCACTTAAATCTGAACACAGAGGGACTCAACTCATCAGTGGATTGGTGAAACAGTTGCTGTTTTGTACTGTTACTTAAATTATTACTTTCGTTTCAGGGTATGATGATAGACGAAGCTGACGAGTTTGTGGCTGGGCCCCAGAACAAGATCAAGCGCCCCGGGGAGCCCAACACGCCGGCGTCACTGAAGAGGCGGCGCAGCATGTCCCCCCTGCTGCGGCGGCCGCAGTCACCGCCCGTCGTCACCAACCACGTGGGCGGGAAGGGGCCACCCGCTGCTCCTGGCTCCCCCTCCTACCTGAACCTCAAGGGTGTCGCAGCAAATAAAGGTATACTGAGCTGTGGTACAGCAGCTTGGGTGGTGGGGGGATATGGGGAGGAAGGGAAAAGGTTCTGCCAGCGCATCTGTGCTTTGCTGTTATGTAGGACTGAGTTTCTTTTGTTGACCTAGATAAACAGGCTGCTGCTACAGCTAAGGAAATCTGAAATAAAAAAACCTGTTTGGAGATACTTTCGATCTCAGATCAGCTTTTAGTTTTTCTTTGTGTATTTTGTGGCAAAGAAGGAAAGTTAAAATATGGTTGTTTCATTTCCCACAAATAGGAATTGTCATACACACCTATTGCAGCAAATGGAGTGGGAAGAAAACTCTGTTAGCTGGGTTTGGGAAGAGAAGGAAAACAGGAGTTTACTTAGGAGTCATGACTTTGCACTAGGAATACAGAACGTGGTGACTTCACAATAGTGATAGGAGGTGGTAACAGTCCAAAGGGGAATCCCTTGGTCCCATCCACAGTTGAATAAAAGTATTGAGGTGTTGTCCAGCGCTGTCAGATTGCTACACAGCACTTCAGACAAAAAGGATACAGAACTACTTCTGTTTGGTTCTTTTGATGCTGCACTTGTGCACCAGTAAGGTATGTATTTTTCACTTGTAGATACCAGTAACAGTGTTGTCCAAGATGGCAATGGAGAGAAGAAAGCAGAAGATTGTCAGTCATTGGAGAAGCACATTGATGGCTTACCTGTGCAAATGGCTCCTGTGGTTCCAGCTGCTGTGGGAGAGGATGAGATGTTACCTAACGATTTAGACTCTCTACCTGTTGAATTCAATTGTTTAAGTGAAGATGGGTTGGATCATAAACCTGGTACCAATGCACTTGTTCGAGGGCCTCTGAATTACAGTGTGAGTGGAGATGACCAAAAGCGGGCCATGGAGTCTACTTCTGAATCTGTGCCAAATTCCTTTAAAATAACACCTACCATGTTGGAGGGAAACAATGCTGACATCAAAATTAAAGTGATGAAAGAGGTTCGCAAACCTGGAAGAAGTAAGTTATTTGTGTGTGTTTATTTTAGTAGTATATTATATGTGGTGTGGGTGAGAAGACTTTTCCTTGAAGGAGGGAGTTATTTTCAATATACACAGAACTTCAGACACTGAGTAATTTCTGGTTGCTCGTAAATGAGCAATGGAGAGGCAAAAAAGGAAATGCTGGGCAGGTGAGTTGAAGTTTGAACTTGGGCTTGGGAAGTTGAGTGCCAAGTCACCCTGTTTGCCCTCAAAGACAGGGTAAGTGGTATATGAGGTGCCTGGTGAAAGCAGCACCCTTCAGAGGTTTTGGTTTTGTTACCAGTGATCTAATAAGACTGGGTACTCTGCCTTAGGCTGCACTGCTCCTGTGTACACAAAGTGTACTTGATGCTCTGTGTCCATCAAAACTCCCTTTGCAGGGCAAAGGCATGTCTCTGTTAAGGGTGCATCTTGGAATATGTTTGAAAGGGAATATTAACAGTTAATAGCACAGTCGGGCTTTTTAAAATCTTGTGAGACTAATTAGTGGTGAAATGCTGCTGCAAACTTTCAGTAACTGAGGACTAAAAATGACATTCTGCAAAGTGGGGTCACCCAATTTTATACCAAATTCATGTTTAGTAAATGGTGATGTAGAGTAAAACACTGTGTTCAGTGTGAGTTGCCTGTCTTGCTGCAGAATCCAAGCAGTCATCAAAGAAGGAAGCTAAATTGTAGTGGCTTAAATATGTACATCTGTTCAGAGGTGTGACTGTTTATGCTCCCTCTGCCTGCTGCATCACTCTGAGCAGGCTCTTGGTCACAGCACCATAAATGTATTTGTACTGGGGTCAATTGTGGGAAATAGTGAAACAATGCTGGTTTTAAATTTGTTTCCAATTTGATATGTCCAGTTTATTCTTTTGCAGTGAACATATTTACCTTGTACCTGTGGGACAGTCATATTTTGCTCACACCCTTAGTTGATAATCTGTCTTTCTAGAGATCTAATGGCAACCTCTGCTTTCAGAAACAATGGCTCCAGGCCAGATCAGGGTTTGGTGGCCCTGTGCATGTTAACTGTGATCATGGAAATGGGAGGCTTCTCTCTACTCAGCCTGCGTTTTCTGAAGATAAATGTTCCTAGCTGCTGCTCTTTGAAGAGAACCTTGATCTTTGGTGCCACATTTGAACTCCCAGATCATCAGTATCACTTTAAATTATCTATCACCTCTCTTCTGCTCTTAAAGCTAATGCAGGTGTTTTTCTTGCCTTATGTGTTTTATCATACACAGATACATGAAACTGGGCTTTGTTTTTCCTTTTTGGCTCTTAAGCTTTTCTGAAATTGCATCTGCGACATTCATTTTTAACGCATGGTTGAATTTTTATCTCTTTTAGATTATGAAAAAATATTTTCTCTTCTTGAGGAGGTGCAAGGACCTATGGAAATTCAGAAGTATTTCATTGAATTTGCTATCAAGGAAGCAGCAAGGTTTGTGTAGATAGAAATGACTCAGAGTGATAAATATTAATTTAGATCGTGGTAGTAAATATTAAACTTTATCAGTGCTAGTATTTTGATTTTCTGTTTTGACATATTTAAATTATAATTGTTTTAGTCGTCAAATTACCATTACATTTATATGGAGTAAATGGTCTTTAAGTAAAGTTTAAATGTGAATTAGAGAGATACTGGGTTGTTACTGAAGACCAACCCAAAATTTGGGTGGGCTGGGGGGAGACAGATGTATTAAATTAAATTTTCTAGCCATTCTTATGCCAGAAATAAAGAAAGCTCTTCCATACTGGAAACAGAGAGCCTCTGGTAATATGATTTGTCATAGCTGAATATTCTTGAGTTGTTCAACTGTATTTTTGGAAGAAGAAATTTATGTTGCTTTCCCTCTCTTCTGTAGGTTTAAAAAACGGGTCTTAATACAACATTTAGAGAGAATACTAGAGGAACTAGATTTCACCAGCCCACCCAACAGAGTTAATCATGTCAACAGTAGATAATAATGTACCGGCCAGACGAATGTGGACTAGGAATGAGTTTGCTGTGCCACAGAAGAGTGGAAGAGGACGTAGCTGCTGCCCTCGCCATCTTGGCAGTCAAGTGATTTTACTGTCACAGTCTGAGAAGAAGCAGTGGAGCTTTAACTTTAAGAGCCTGATTCGGCAGAAGCTGGGCTATAACCTTAAGGATTTGCTATGAAAGGTGTGGCTTTTTCCTGTGGAGGGTGCTGTTTGCTCAACAGGCGGAAGAAAATAACCATTGCTGCCCCTCCTGCAGGTGATGAGAATTTACTCATTTGAACGCTGTCATTAGACATTTACGTGCTGTAGGCAGCAGGTTGCACTAAAATGGGGCACTGTCAAATGCACACACTGTCTGCATCGTGGAGAGAGCCCGTGTGTTCCCAAAAAAACCCTCCCAGAAACACCTGCACTGGTAAAATTGCATGTTGCCATCACAGAGACAAGGGTCTTGTTCCCAAGAACTGCTAGCCATGCCTTTAAACTTGAGATTCAGTGTAGATTGAGAGTAAAGAAACTGCTATTGTATTAATGAAAGCTAAAGACAGCCCTGTGACTGTTACCACCTGATGGTCACTAAACAATCTACCTCAGACTCTCTTCTGTTTTGTCTGCAGACATTATGAAAGTGCACCTGAGGCTTCCCAGGTCCCCGACTTCAGTTCTCTTTCATCCTGTGAGGAGGACGGAGATTCTTCAGGTGGCCTTGGCACACGCTGTGCTTTGGAAGCACTAAAAGGAAACGCTTTTAAAAACGTGTATTTTAATGTTCATACAAAAGAGATTATTTTGAACAGTATTGTTACCAGATCACTAATTTGATATTTTAACTGTATAAATTTTTTTGGAACATATGTATATATAAAATAAACCATTTTATTAATTTTTAAGAAGTGCTAATCTGAGGAGTCTGTAGCGGGCAGCACTGAGTTCCTCCAGTTGTCTGCTACCGGCAGACTGAGGATATTTTTGTAAAACCAGCTGAACCTGGTCTTTCACATCCTCAAACACAGCTTATGGTGTTAGCTGCAGAATGTGTTTGTACCCTGGAGCACCTGCCCGTGTGTCACTCAGCTTGGCCTCTGTGGGGTGCACATTTTTACTCAGTTTTGAGGGCACTAAGTTCCAGTTTGCCAAACCCTTGGTTACCTGAGCTGGTATTTTCTCCTCTGTTCCTCTTAACTATTTTGTCCAAAGGCAATGCCATATATGACAGAACATATAAAGGAGACTGAAGCCACCTGCGTGTAATTTTTTTTCTCTTTAAAGCAATACAGTAATGTGCCAGTATTAAGTGGCTGTTTGGATGAGTGTGTATTTTCAGTTGTTTGCTCATAACATCCTCTGATCCTCTAACAGCTTTCTTTAAAAGACAGGTTGAAATTGTGCTCATGCTAACTTGTGCTCTTGGCCTCATATGGGAAATATCCCATGGATTTCAGTGGACTGGCCAGGCAGGGAAATAGATTTTTGTGGTGAGCCTATACTTCTCTGTTCCTACTGGTATTTTTAGTACAAACCAGCCTGTGAGACATCTTTTCCATCCACTCTGAAGCAGTGGCCTTGGTTTCCTTGGAAGATGCAGTTTGCCCATTGGAATGACACCAGTGAAATTCAAGAAGGAAATGAAATCCAGCAACAGCAAATCTCTGTCAGGATGTATATGAATGAAGTGACATAGGAGAAGGCATTACTATAAATGTGTCCTGATTCTTACAAGTAACTTTTATTCATCTTTGCAGATGAATAAAAGTGATTTTTTTTTTCATTTTTTAAACCACAGAAATACCTTGGAATGATACAAAGGGGGATTTACTCCTTCAAGATTTCACATGGAAGCTGTTTGTCACCATGATGGACCTCCCATGCCAAATGTTGGACTCTTAAAAGGGATTTTATATACAGAGGGTCAGATACACTGTGCATACCTCGTTGTAAAATGGCCTGGTTAGAAGCATCAAGTTGCTTGTAATGTGCTATTCTTGAAATAGTAGGTGATAAGAGGAGACAGCTTTCTTCCATATAGTTAATGGCTGTTTAATTTTTATCGCGGATTCCAGAGACACTCACTTGATCATTGTGTGTCTGAGCAGGGGCCAAATTTTTAAGTAGTGACCTTGTTAGTGTGTAAATCTGCTCTTTTGGTGGGATGCAGTTGGCTGCCAAATCAGCTGCAGAGAGCTGGTAACTTTCATTCACTCATTTGGAATCTTGCTCCTCAGAAGCTGCAAAATGCTGTGTTCAAGTGCAAGCAGTGAGAATTTTCCCTTACCTTACCATTATCTTATCTGAATAGATTGAATTTGGGTTAGAATATTAGAGCAGCAGAAGCCATATAGTGAACTGGACATGAGTCTTCATAGGAAGGGAGGAAGAAAGATGTCCTCAGGGGTTGTGTCAGTGCAGAGATGAAGAAAAAGGAGCAACAGCAATTGTTGAAGAGCACACACAGTCCTGAGTTCCACATGGACCACAACATGGACATGGCTCATTTGGGAAGCAGAAAATATTCCGCAACCAGTTTAAGAAGGTTCTTAATGGAGAGAATTCCTTGTGAGCCAGACCACAGTGCTGGACGTGGTGGGTCATGCCTTGAACAAAGAGAGTCCCAAGATGTGGTGGCACTTCAGAGACAGCCAGGAGGGCCACACTGGTATCAGGCCTTGCCTTTCCTGGTACAGACCATGGCCCAGCAGCAAGAGCTTTGTCACCAGGGCTGTGACCTGTGTGTCAGGTGAGCCTCTTGCAGCAGGAATGTCCCTTGGCAAGGGTTCAGGAGAGAGGATGGGTCTACTGATGGCATCCTGGAATTGGAAGCCATTTGTGCTTTGCTCAAACTTATGTTTTTGAGCCCTTATTTATGTAAGGTTGAAATAATGTTGGGAAGTAGGGAAGAAGACTATTTCCTGTAATGAGCACTGTTTAACAATCTGGATTAACAAATTTAGCACTTGCCTTCCTTGGGTAGAAGGGTTATGAGGTGCTTTGGAGTCTGGATACCTGTGTGAGTTCTGCTGCGTCCATTTTCTGACCCTCTCTTGCCTAAGCCTCCTCAGAGCGCGTTATCTTTATTTTTTCCTTTGTAGACATGAAGGGTTTTTCCTTGTAAGCCATGTAGCTCCCAGGCCCGTCACCATGGCAGGTGTCTGTTGGATGCTGCTGTTGCCAGTTCGGGGGCACAGTGCATTTATGGTGGGCACGTGTATTCCTGGCCAGGTTTAACCAGCATCAAAGAGTGATTGTCATCTTCCAAAATTGCAGCTGAAGAGGCAATTGGTATGTCTTCCTTTGCAGGAAACTGTAAAAAAACCCCCAAACCTATTTTTTGGGGTTCTTTTTCGTCTGGTGATTTTCTCCAGGTTCTTCCTCTAAACTGCTTGTTTGAAATGGCAGCAGCATAGGCTGTTGAGTTTGATTTCTTTTGGTCTGTTCTTTAGTATCTACTTTTTTAGTATCTATCTGGTTTTTAGTATCTAAACTTCTGATGGAAAAGTACAAGAAATGCATTATCAAACAGAAACAAACTATTATCAAAACCTATAAAGCTCAATTACAGTGTTTCATACCAGCAACATGGCAAAATCACACCTTTAGCAAATGGACTTGAGAGTGCTTGTCTTGAGAATGTGCAATCTAGTTAAGCAGAAAACAAGGCCAAAGACATTTCAAATCTGGCAGAAAGGAGGTTTGGCAGAGATCTGAAGGAAGGATGTTAGTCACTGGATTTAAAAGGAGCTGCTGCTTGCAGGTCTGCAAAAACAAGTTGAAGTCTATCCTAAGTGGGAAAGGAGAAGAAGAATGCCTTGGGATTTATCTTGTGGCATGCAGGACTTAAGCTGTATTCTAAATGTGAATCTTGGAATCATTTCAAGGAGGACAGACTAAATGAAAAATGTTGAACTTAACTGAAATTATCCATTCAGTTGAGCTGCAACCTGGCGTCTTGTTTCATCCCTGAAAGTAGACTGTTGGCTTGGCTTTGGCATTGGTGTTTTTCTTCTCTCTGTCTGTGATGCAGTGTTGTCTCTTGGTAAAGCAGCATGGCAGGGGAGCCGTGTTGTTGTCCATGGAGCTGGGAGTGCAGGCGGGGGCTGTGGGAATAGCTGGTGGAAAAGGCAGTTGCTGCTTGTGTGCTGTGGGAGGTGGTTCAACCTCACCTCTTCCATGTTAGAGCCTTAATTTTAAAAGTATACAAGATGCTTCTCAGGGCTGCTAGCACAGATCTGGTGCCTTGAGCAGCTGATTACTCAGAGTTCAGAGGATGGATGTGCCAAGGAAGGAGTTAAATTGTACAGACTTGTACAGCCTCGTGGTAAATGCTGGAGGATATTTCCATAGGCAGTGGAAGAACTGAGCTGCACCTGCCTTCAGCCACATGGCTTTGCCAGCAATGGGGACTGCTGGTACCATGTAAAGCAAATTGCCCTTTACCAGGAGCTGGGAAGTGCTCAAAGCAGCTGCATATTTCTTCAGATTTCAAGCTTGGGCTGAAGCTCTCAAACAATTTTTATTGAAGTCCAAAAGAATAGTTTGGCCTGGGAAAGGCAGTGGAATGGAAACCTCTGATGAGATTTTTGCTGGAGATCTGGGTTTTTTGAGAGCTTGGGGAAGTTTTATCTTCACATCTGTAGTGGGAATTTCACAGCTATTTCCTAGTCCTGGATCGGCTCCAGCTGCAATGGAAGTAGCTGGATCCTTGGCTTTGTATATGCTTGCTGTCATCTCAGTCACTGTCACTCCTCTGATGCAAACAGTCTTGCATAATGTCCCTTAAAATATTGCACACCTCTGGCAATTTGCTCTATCCCTGTGCTCCACTTGCCACTGCTGAGCAGCTGGTAGGAGGGACAGAGCTTTTTGGGAATGATCCCCATGGCGTGTGCTCATTTACAAAATACTTAGAGCCCTGCAGGATGTTGAACAGGAGGAGAGAGTTATAAAGCATTTTGTTAGTTACTAGGGCAAAACTCTTTTTTCTGTGGTCAGCCTGTTTCTTGTCATTTACTCCAGAGTAGGTGTATATTTTAATGTTAAATTGTATCTATAAATATTTAGTGTGTAGAATATATCAAAGAGAGGTTCAGTCTTTTGTAAAGGATGAGGTAGGGAGACTTGCCTCCCCCTTGCTTCATCTGGCAGCTGTGACCGATGTGTTTGTGCAGAGGTGGCCCTTGCAGAGAAGGATGCTGGGCTGTGCTTAGGTTTTCCACAGGGAGGGACTGCTGTGGAACCATCTCAGGTCTTCGATATGTGACAGTAGGTAACTGGAGCTGATTTTTGCTGGGTTTGTGGAAATGCACTTACTGTTTCTGGAGGTGGTGGTAGCAGCGTGAGCAGTTCTTGTCTGGGCACAACTTTCAGTGCTGAGGAGGCTGTCGGGGTATTTGGGATTTGAGCAGCCACAGGTCTGGTCAGAGCACACTGTGTAGTGGCTGCCTGATCCCTTGGCAGTCTCAGACAGTGGGTGTCTCAGGGATCAAGGGTGCTTTCCTAAGTAGGACAGAAATAAAAATGAGCCCTGTTCCCCAAGACTAGAAAGTGATAAAAAAAAAAGGCATTTTGCTGATTGCAGATGATTATAATGCAGCTGCTCAACAGTGACATCCCAGCCATGGAAAAATAACATTGATTCTTTGAGCTGTTTTCCAGTCTGCACAGCATATTAAAACCCTTCATGCACAGCTGGCACATTTAACTTTGATTATGTTGTTGAAGTGACTGATCTGAGAGCGGCCTGGATCCCAGTTGCTTGCAGAATTTGAAAATAAGATTGTTCCAATTCATCTGCAGTTGGTTATTTTGGAAGAGAGAGAAACTATCTCGAGCACTTTCAGGGCTGCTAATTAAAGTCTTGTGGCTCTCCTCTGAGAGACTCTTTAAAGGTGGATGGAGGGACTTACCCAAGGTCATACAGTGTTTCACTAGCAAAGATGATTATAAAATGTGTGGCCTAATTTGGTCTTGCACACTTCAGTTATTTCCCTGGTGTGGACAACCCCACCACAAACCAACACACTGGCTGCTGGGCTCTTGTATGTGTCATTGGGTTCCTTTTTCCCTGTGCTCTTCCACCTGCCAGCCTGGGCCTGGCACCAGAGCGGCATGAGGTGGAGACAGGACAGGCTGCCTTCTGCTTCCACACAGAGGTGGCTGCAGTGGGTGCCTTTTTGCTGGAAGTGTGTTTTTGGGGCCAGAAAAAAGCAGGAGCTTGGAAAGGAAGATAGCAGGGCTGTAGAGAAGCTGCCCAACCCTGTCGGTTTGGCTTCTGACCCAAGCTGCTCCAGCACCTTTCCTTTCCCAGCTGAGTGAAAGCATATTTTGAAATGCCTCTGGCATCCATGGGTTCAGGGCTCCTCCCTCTGCACACACAGAACTTAGAAGCCGCTATTCAAGATGATCATTAGCGGAAAAGGAGACGATGGGGGACTCGGGAGCTCTGGAAGAGGCTGTTTTAAGTGTATCATATCCAGCAAACCCTCCCGCAGGAGTTCTGTCAGAACAGGAATGCCTGTATGCGGTGGCAGCGTTTGGCTTGCTGGGAGCTGGATGGTGGGCAGGACATGCCGGGGCTCGGCGAGCTGGGAAGGCTCTCACCAAGCTGCTGCTGCGGCAGCCCCTGCGGCTTCCAGCAGGTGAAACCGGGTCAGAGCGACTCCTGGGAACTGTCTGTGAATTCCCCGCAGGAAAGGCAGTTGCTGGTGAGTCACGGCCCAGACTGTGAAGGGAAACGGTTGCTGGATAAATAGGTTGAGTGATGGTGATGGCTTTTCTTCACACATCAGGACCCCTGAGGAGGCTCTGACCTCGTGGGGCAGCTGAAAGCTCTTTTTTGTCGGGGTTCCAGGTGGTCAAAGCTGGATTCCTGTGGATGTAGATAAAACAGGCTCTCCTTCCCAGGGTCTGCCTTCCACCTCTGGACTCAGTGTGCCCACTGTTGAAGGGAGAAGGGGTTGTGAAAGTAAGGAGATGAAAGGGACAGCTCCTGTCATGATAGGAAGCCAGAAAGAGGTTGAAAGCCTTTCCCCGTTCATCCTCAGGCATGAGGTGGGAGCTGCTCTGAGGGATTGACCAGTGGTGAATTTGGGAGGTCGGCACTGTGCTCAGTGCGAGGCTGGTGTGGGGCCTTGAAAGGGGGGTTTCATGCTGATGGAGTGCTCTGCTCTGTCTGGAACTCATCTGACGTGACTCACTCCTTACTTCACTGCCCCTGTTTTAACTTGCACTTCATCTCTGTGGAGCATCCTGTTGCTCTGCTCCTGGAATGTGGTGGGGTTGAGCCTCAGGTCTGCCCCTTTCAAGCTCTGCAGTTGCTGCTTGAGCACAAGAAGCAAAGGCAGAGAAGAGAGTGCCTTGCAGAGCTCCCCTGCCTGCTGCTCCCATGCTAGGAGACAGCTCAGGGTGTTTCCATGGTTGTCCCCCCCTGCCAGCCCTGGACAACCCAAGGCAGCAGCATGGCCATGGCTGTGCTTGACCACCAGCAGACCTGGGGTTTTTAACCAGCCCTGGTGCATCCTGTAGGATATGTGGGGTAGGATATGTGGGTCCCTCCCGTGGGAGATGAACATGGGCCTTGCTCTGCTGTGGTTTTTCCTTTGTGATCTGAAGCTGCTGTATTCAAATAGGTATGGAAGGAGCAGCCAGCTCCAGCTTCAGAGTGATGGTGGTGACTTCACATTGAAATGGTGCCACCATCCCCAAGGTCCCTCAGCAGAGATCTGTGTGTGACAGGAGGCTGTAGAGCAGCATGGTGGCCTTGGGTAAGGAGGTGGCATCATTTGCCCCCTTCTCTCCCCTCCATGTGCTTTACATTGTGCTGGGGAGGTGGTGCCTCCCTGGGATTGCCCTCGCTGGGGCTCACCCAGGCCTGTGGGTGCCTTGAAGGCACCGGTAATGGCCCAGGGAGTGACAGCTTGGTGTGGATGTTGGGAGGAGAAGGCCCTCTTTGAAGTGCCTGCCTAACTGGCTGCTTCAAAATTACTTTGGGATGCGTCTTGTTTTGTGCACTTCTGCATCCGGGGTGGGGAATCAGTCACTGCTTTGGTGTTTGCTGTGCACACAGGATGCTCCTCCTGCATCCTGCACTGCAGCAGAGACCTCCTGGGGCAGGGACAAGGGATTCTGGAGCAGCTCCGAGGACATCAGCACTGGTGTTTTGTGGCTGGCCCTGAACTGCTCTAAAATACGCAGCAGAAATACTTTGGGGGAGGAGGGGAATATTTTCTTTCCTTTTTTTTTTTTTTTTTTTTCTGAAATCCAAAGTGAAGTGCCCCTGCAGCATGACCTGCCTCTGGCAGATCCTGGGGAAACTGGTTCAGCCAGCACCAATCTGGGTAGGGAGGGCACTGCCAGTGCTGGGTGCTCTGCCTGGCAGCACTGGGATAGGAATGGGGAATAAACAGCCACATCTCTCTGTATGAGGGGCTTTGGGTTCCCTGGGACCACTGGCATAGGATGAGCCATTGATAATCCAAATGTCACCTTTTAATTCTTTTTTTTATCTCCCTTCCTATTAAAATGGCCTGGGAAGCTGTGACACCACACAGCCTGGGCCCCTGCCAAGGAGCCCTGGAGCTTGTGTTCCTGCTTGCGCTGCCAGGCTCCCGGCTGCCTTGCTGCTCTGTGAACTCCCATTTGCCTTTCTTGGCTGGAAAAAGGATTAAGTTAGCAGGACAGGAAAATTAATTCGCTGCCATTTTAAAGATGTAGCTTTCATTGCAGTCCAAAGTGTTTTGAAATGGCATTGTGTCACTGAGACCAACCTGGGGTTGATTAAAAGGCTTTTACCTGCCGGAATATCAGATTTTATTTCCACCGGGGTTCTGCCCCTGGTGATTATGGCTTCAAGGTGAACCTCAAGGCCAAATCTAAGGAGTGTTTTGCCTTTGTTGTTGTGCTGGCTGTGGAAAGCTGGTACCAAAATCTTTTCTGCTTGTTTAACATTCAAAATAGCCTTGCTTTGCCCTTCCCCTCCGCAGGCAGTCTGCCAGTCTGGCACAGCACGGCCAGGACAGCAGGGAACTGCAGAACTTCTCTGCCCGGCTGAGGGGCCCAGGGGCAGCACTGTGGCCCCAGATCCTGTGGGGTGAGCCTCAGCCTTCCCGAATCGTCTGGTGGAAAATTGCTGCCGTTTGGTGCAGGTGGTCCCAAAAGGGAGCAGAAATGGTGCCACTCTTGGTGAGGAGGGCTGTATCCAGCTGGAGGATGTCCCCACAATTAATGTCCTTGCTGAGGGTGTCAGAGATGGAGAAGGGTAGATCTGCTGCAGTGTGGTGAAGGGCGAGAGAACCCAAACTGTGGGAAGCAAGCGGTAAGGAAGCCAAAAATCATCAATAGAAAATCAATAGAAAGTAATCATCATTCTCTGCTTTCTCCAGTGAGGGGAACTGCGTGGGTGCTCCAGAGCACCTGGAAGAGCCTGTTAGCTGCCAGCTTTCCCGAGAAAGCTGTGCTCCAGCTTTGGGCAGCAGTGGGGCACAGAGCACATGGGTCTTGGCACCAGACTGCAGCAATGGCTCCATCTGGGACACATGGAGGGGACACATCAGATGTGTAACCAGGAGGGATTTCCACACATGGTGCTGCAGTTCAGCCCTATTGACCTCTAGTGTAAGTACTTCTGCCAGCTGCACTTCCATTCTGACCTCACATGGAAGGGCTCCACCAGTGACCGATCTCTGACACAAGCCATGGTCCCCATCCCCTCACCTACAAGGGTGTAAATGACTCCTGCCCTCCTTACCAATTCCCCACTGAGCTCTCACTAGAATAGTTCAAAAACCCAGGTGGTTTTTTGAAATTAATGCAGATTAAACCTGCTACTTCAGTAATGAATGGAAATCACCAGCACCTATTTTTTATTTTACTATTTAATGTAGTAGAAATATCACAGCTTGTAGCCAAAGCAACGGGTGTAAGTGTTCATTGGGCGAGGCTGGAAGCTCTCCAGTCTAATTCAAGAAATGCTTGGCTCAACTCTTGCTTTGCTTTTGAAGAAGAGAAACTCATCTGTGAAGAACCCCACACTGCAAGGTAAGCACAAGGTGGCTCTGGGAGCTGGCTAAGGTGCCCCTTCCCAGAAGACCGGTTTTATTGGTGTTTTACCCCCTTGTACTGTGTGCTGGATGCAGAGCTGCAGCAGCATAGAAAGTAGATCAGGGATGAGTGTCTTGCTCTCTCTGGTGCAATCCTGATGGATGCTGTAGTTGAGTAAACTCCTCCAGTGCTTTGCTAACTTTCCAACCTCGCCCAGTGGAAAAGCAGAGCAGGGAGTGAAAAGTGATCTTGCTCAAGTCCAGGATTTTAACTATCGCCAGCCCTAGGAGCAGCCTGAGTGTTTCCCCCAGGGACTGTTGCAATACCAGACTTTGCA
This sequence comes from Corvus hawaiiensis, assembly GCF_020740725.1. Taxonomy (NCBI): domain Eukaryota; kingdom Metazoa; phylum Chordata; class Aves; order Passeriformes; family Corvidae; genus Corvus; species Corvus hawaiiensis. The sequence goes on along the minus strand of NC_063226.1, from coordinate 7,083,121 downwards.
GGAGCCTGTCCCGTGGGATGGCAGGAGATTAGCACATGGTAGAAAAGCCTTTACTGTGGTTAAATTGAAGACAAGTATGTCAGCTCTGCCAGAGAGGATGATGAGGAGCCTCAAAGGCAAGCAGAGCCCCAGGCTGGTACTACTTCCCTCCTATATGTTTTACTCAGCTAGTTGCAGCTATTTTGATCCCCCTTACTGATCTTACCTCCCAGTAATGAACACCAGGCCAGACAGCACTTTCACACAGAGCTGCCATAATTAAGGCAATCACTTCATGTCAGTGCTGGGCAGTCACTTTTAAATAGTCACTGACCTGGGATTTGCTGCAGCAGACTCCAGAATGGTCAGAAATAAACAAACAAACACTTTAAGGATATCAATTTTTATTTGACATTGTGAGATCAATAAGAAAAAATAATTTGTACAGCTTTGTGATAGAACCGTTGCTGCTGCAGAGTGAGGCTACTCCTCATGAGAAGGGCCCTGTCACAGCCCCAGGGTGCTCCCAGCAGGACCTGGTCCGAGCAGGTGACATTCTCCACCTCCCTGTCCTACAGCAGCACCTCTCAGCTCAGACAGGTCCCTGTAGCCTTCCAGCAGCACGAATGGGGCTTCTCAGACGTTCCACGTGAGCAGCTCTGCTCTAAGACCCTCTGCAAAGGGCTCAGTGCAACCATGGCTGCAGGACCCATCTGCTACAGTAGTTACTGAGCTCCTGCTGTCCTCCCTCCCTCTGCTAATTCTGTCTCTCCTCTGTCCCAGAAGGTCACCTGGCCCATGTTCAGCCTCCCCTCTGTGCAGCAGCTGCCGCACAGCAGCCCTATTCCCCAAGGGAACAGCTCTGTCCCCAGTGGAGAGATGACCCAATACTATTTCCAAGGCCTTTGGTGCTGGCAGGAGCCGATTTGTGACACCAGCAAGAGGGGAACCAGGACACTTTAGGAACTAATCCTGCAGCTCAGATGCTTTCAGTTGGCAGAGTAACCCTTTCTAATCAAACCCAGATGCTTAAGAGTGATTGTAGAGCAGCAGCCACGGATATTGCTCAAGCACTGGGGCACCCACTCCATAGGACGGGCAGAGCTAGAAAAAGAGGCTTCGGTTTACACAGTATTTTTGCCAAGCTTTTTGCCTTTGACAGTTCTTAATAGTTTAAAAAAACCCCAAATACAACTCCACAGATGCCAGGACAAAAGGCTGAGTTTCCACTGTGCCAGAAAAACATCCTCAAACCAGGCAAAATTCTTGCTGGCCCCACCAGTACCTCGACCTACCCTCCCTTTGCTGGGTCAGGGAGGTGAAATACCAGACCAAGAGAGATTTTAGCATTGATTCAGCCCCTGAGGGGAGATAAGAATTTAGACATAAGTAAGAATTAAGGACAGTGTGATCAGTTCTAATACATGGAATCAAGACAGTAATCTTAAATCAATGAAGGGCTCAGCTGGAAAAAATCAAGGTGAAAGGCTCTGTTGGCAGAAAAGGGGTAGTTGTCCTGGATTAGTGCCAGCAAACAGAGCAAGCTGCTGGACCCTACCCCTGGATCACTGACAGAAGGGACAGTTCTTACTGATACTTAAATATGAAGATGACTTGGAGGTTGTACCTGGTGCCAACACTACGTTTAGCACATTCACAACATTCAACATTCCCCAGTTCACAGCTGGAGAACATGGACCCAGGGGGTGAACATGGAGTGTGGCAGATTATCTACGTGAGCTGCCTCCCCCACATAAACACCAATGCACAGCCACAGCCCAGGCAACCTGGGGCAACTTACATGAAACAAAGGAGGGCAACGAGGAAATAATGTGGTAATGAAAAACCAGGAAAAAAAAAGAATAACCCTTCACACAACTGTTTTTCAGCACTGTAAAAAAATAAAAATGAAAGCAATCTTTTTGACTTTCCCTGCCACACTGTGCTGGTGTCCCACAGGCATTCCAGGATCAGGTGCTGCCCCTTTTCCTGCTGTTCAGTGATGCAGTGCACACAGCATTTCTGAGGGGGTCCATAGACTGTAGTGCAAGCAAACTGAGAAAATAAATACACTCAAACATTCCCTCCTGTCAAAGAACATTAATTCCAGGAAAAACTAGCTTGCTTTTTGTTTTAACTGAAGTTAAGTCAGCTGCAACTCGTTTTAATATCTGAAACTTTGAAGATGTGTTTCACAGCATAACTGTAGAATTTACACTGCATTGCCAATCCACAATTCGGTCATTCTCATTAACAGTGTACAAAGAAGGTCATTAGTTTATATATATATATTTTTATATATATATATATACTTTATAAAGTCTGGAAGATCAATATAAATACTGCTCCAGAAATTAAAAAAGTGTTTACATCCCCGACTTGAATATTACATCTCAGTGTCCTGGGTTATCATCTGTAAAAGTCTTAGCGGCGCAGAGGTTCAAGTTTTCGAAATTTCAGTGCCGAGCTGGATGACAAAGCATCTTGGTTTGAAGAAGAATTCACTGTGTCTGGGGACTGGAACAATACTCTACCACGATGATTAAATACATAAAAAGATGGATGGTTCCTTAATGTGTCAAATGTCCTTCAAAATAAATGTAAAAAGCCAAGGTTAATTCTCTCAGAGCAAGGAGTTTAGAACAGTCAGTCTGGGGCATATTGACTTTAGAACACAGAAATACCAGTTTTCAATCCAAAACTCTTGCTTGCTTTTAAGTGTCCTAAACTGAAACACTGAGGAAATACACAGCCAGTTGTGATAAAGACCACAAGATGTCCGTGTCACAAACTTCCCCTTCCTTCCTTGAGCTCAGGGGCAGCCTGTGGATGCTGCCTGCAGACACACCATGTGCCAGCCTTAGTTCAGCTGTCACTTGTGTTAACACCTTGATGATGTTCAGCTTTCCAGCCCCCTGGGTGCCTCAAGCTAAAGGCTTTACGTGAACACTCTGAAATACAATTATGTCAACTTTTTCACTTTCCATACTCCCCTGTAGTTTTGGAAATGGCCAGAGAGGCAACATCTGCCCATCCGATTTCCTACTGGAATCACAGAATATTCTGATTTGGAAGGGACCCACAAGGATTATGGAGTCCAACTCTGAAGTGAACGGCTCATACAGGGGTTGAGCCTATGACCTTGGTGTGCTCTAACCAACTATCCTCTTCAAAATCTTGATCCAAAATCCCTTATTTTCTTCAGAGTCTTTCACATGTCCTGCCTTGAATATACTGTGTGAGATTCAAGTGACTCGGATTCTCATGAAGAAGCAAACACAAGCAGAGTGTGAGCCAAGCCCTGCAGTCTAAGATCATGTCACAACAACAGGTGGTGATTCCTGAGCTCTACTTCCTACGAGCACATTTCATTCCTCTAACCAACTCTGCACAGCAGGATTTCGGATGAGGAAAAGCAAGAAGTTTATTTAATTTCTGCCTGTTATCTAACTCTCCCTAAAACTCAAGACACTGTTGGCCTTCCCAAGTGTGGCTGTTCCCCTCAGGCCACTGCCTACAACATGCATTGAAGGACTGAGCTAAAGATGAGTGATTTCATGGCGCAGTTTGTACAGAGAAGCGGATACCGGTGCGTACAAAAGGAAGAAATAAAACATACTTATTTTTGAGTTCTGAAGTGGCATCCATGTCTTTAAACTCTCCTGCAATATGTGCTATCCCATAGCAGGTGACTGCGAAGGCCAGCAGAGTCTGCAGGACTATCTGCAACAGAAGGAGCACAGTGCAACACACACATCACTGAGCGTTCTGCATTTTTACCAGAAAATCTCAGCTTTCACACAGTGTCTCTTGTGCTTTTCATCCAATGACAGCAAATAGAGGTGGGCAATCCAGCAGTGGGGAAACCGAGGCACAGGAGAACTAAAAATCCCTCCTATTTGCACAGCAAAACTCTGGCAGAGCTCCAGCTGCCCCAGCACAAGTCTGGGTTGCACCAACTGAATCGACAGCTCCTCAGCAAGAGCCTGAGACCAAACACTGTGTTCCTGTGCACTCCAGGATCCAAACTCCTGCCAGGAACACACCGTGGAGCCCCAGGCTAGGCGCCATGCCTGGCTCTTCTGGCACCTGATCTCCCCGCCCTTCTGATTAAGGAGAAAGGGAAACAAATAACTGAAGTGGAAATTTGAAAAGCAAGCAAATAATGTAAATAAAATCCCCTTCCCTGAAGCAAGTTGTGCTGGGATCAAACATTCACACAGTCACACTGGATAAACACATGTCTACCAACCAGAGCCAGAGGGTGCAGGATATTTATGCTGCAAAGGAGGTGATGGATGCAAAAGCTCTCTGAGCTATGTTCAGGGAATCCTGGACAAGATGCTCCAGAATAGTTCTAAAGAAGAGGGAGGTCTGGACCTGAGGTTTGATTTCACTGACAACTACAACATACTCAGGAAGTTGGGATGGAAAGTGTGGTCCTTTTTGACAGTGGGAACTCTGATGCAAGTGCAACTTAAAAACTACTTTACCCTTAATGCTTGCCTAGCACATTAAAAGGAAGCAATTGAGAGACTAAACCACCTCACAGTTACACCTTTCAAACACTGCAAAAACTTACATCTATGGGCAACGTTTCATCTTCCTTTTCTGTCAACCTCATGTAAGAACGATCTACAAAACAGAAACACATGCATGCATCAAACACTCCGTGTATGCAAATAAACAGCCTGGCAACACAGAACCCCCAGAGAAACGGCTGTAGCTCCGAGAAACGTGTCAGCTGGGCCGCCCCTGGTGCCGCTGTGAGCCTCCGCCGCTCCGGAGCACGGCTGGCCCTACCCGAAGCAGCCGGGAGGTAGGCGAACCGTGGAGACGGGAGGCAGCGGGATGGCAGAAGCCAGGCTGAAGCCGCGACCTGGCGGGCGGCAGCTCCCCCTTCCCACCCTTCCTTTTTCCCTCCCTTCCCGGCTGCTACGGCGCCCGCACGGGGCGAGCCCCGCGCTCCTCCCGGAACCTCCGCTCTCCCCGCAGTCTGGCCCGCAAGGACAGGGCCGCCCCCGCCGCCGGGCTCGCGGCTGAGGACGATGATGATGCCGGCCCGGCCCGGCCCCCGCCCCGGGAGCTGCCCGGCGGCCGTGAGGGGGTGCCGGTGCCCCGGGGCGCCCTAGCCCGCAGCCCCGGCAGTGACTCACGCTGCGCCGCCGAAAAGGCCGCGTGTGCCAGGGCGAACAGGCCGAGCCCCACCAGCCCCTTCCACACCGACCCCGCCGCCATAGCCGCCAGCCGCCGCCAGGGCGCCCCGGCGCGCGATGATGATGTCACCGAGGGGGCGGGACCAGGCCGCGCCCGAGCAGTGCGGGTGTGCAAAGGAGGCGTGGCTTCAGCGACAGGGGGCGTGGCCACCCCGCCGCGTTCCCACGCGGGGCCATTGATAAAATGCGAGTGGAGCCCGGGGATGGTCCTGGGGGGCGGCTGAGGGAGGAGGGGGCTGTCATCCCCCGAACCGGTCCCGTTCCTTCCACCGGGCCAGACCGGATCCCTTACAGCCGAAAACAGAGCGTAGGGCCAGTGGTGCCCGAGTTAATTCCCGCTTTCCACGTGTTTAACCTCAAAGCTTGAGAAACCAGTGCAAGAAAAAACGAGGTAAAGGGATGTACACAGCACGTGCAGGAGGGACGCCCCTGGCCGAGCCAGGCTTGGGGCAAAGCAAAGAAACACCAGGGTCCCACACAGCTAAGCGTCCTGGGTCTTCCATGACCCCAAGGCACAAAGGCAATTCTTTGAGGGCGTTTCCTACAAGTCACCTTGAAGTTGATCATTGGCATTTATTACAGCCCTTGCCCCACCGGCTCCACGCATCGCCCCTATTAACTGGTAAACAAGGTGGGAAGTTTACCCTGATCCCACTTCGGGGCTGACGGCAGCTCTTGGCACCATCCACATGCCTTGGCGCGGTGTGAAGGCACGACCACCCTCCAGGCTCCCCCTGGACCCCGTGTCCCCATGAGCCCGGGCCGGGGTGTGTCCTGCAGGACATCCCTCCAAAGCACCCCGCGCACAAACAACACCCGCTGCCGTGCGTGGCCGCGCTAAACTACCTTGCACCAAGTCTGTCTGGGGATTTCTTTTCCCTCTTGCAAACCCCCTTGAACTCTGATCACCTACCCCCTTCTTGCGCACTTCTTCGTCCCCCACATCCCGTTCCTTAGGACTCGTCCCAGCTTCCCCAGGGCTCATCACAGCCCCCCTGGCAGTCCCAGGCACGCCCTTCCCTCACAAACCTCGCCTTATGAGCTCCCCGGGGCCACCCTTGTCCCCTGCCCCCGCTCCCCGCCCCCCTTTTCCCCGCTCCCTCGCTGCCAGCCCGCCCCCGCTCGCTGCCGGCCCGTCCCTATCCGGGCTCCCCGCTCTGTTCCCGCCCCCGGCGCCTGCGCCCAGAGCCGCTTCCTGGTGTCGGCGGGGCCGGGCCGGTGCCGGGGCGATGGCGGGGCCGGGGCCGGTGCTGGCGGCGGCTGCGGGGCTGTGGGCGCGGGGGGCGGCGGGCGCCGAGGTGGCGGCGGCGCATTCCGGGGCGCTGGAGGAGGAGATCGTCTCCGAGAAGGCGGCGGAGGAGAGTCACCGTCAGGACAGCGCCAACCTCCTCGTCTTCATCCTTCTGCTCACTCTCACCATCCTCACTATCTGGCTCTTCAAGCACCGCCGCGCTCGCTTCCTCCACGAGACCGGGCTGGCCATGATCTACGGTGAGCGGCGCCGCGCCCCATGCGTGCATCTGCCACCCCGCGCACCCGTTCCCTGGGAAACCCGTGCAGGAGCTGCCCCGAGTCCTGGGAGCCCCATTCCGACCAGTCCCGGCTGTGCGCTGGGCCAGCTGCGGGGCTGGGTGCTTGCCCGACCGGCCACTCCCATGGCAGCACCAGTTGGGGACCAGTAGCGCGCCGTTCTTTCGGTCAGTGCCTGGTGGCCCCTGCCCGAGGGTCTGCTACAGGGCTTGTTTGGTGGGCGAAGGAGTGCGGGGGGACAGGACACATCCCCTCGTGGGTGCAGCTGGACACTGTTGTGTCACCGGGACAGCCCCGTCCTGGTGTGTCCTGTGCTGAGCCTTATCTGGGTGTTGCTGGAGGGAGGGTTGGTTGTTTTCCAAACCCTAGATATGGAGGGCTCTCGAGGGCAGAGTTACTCCCAAATCTCTGGCAGTGAGGAACTGGTTGGGTTTTTTCCAGATGGCCTCACAGGGTGAAGCTGGTGGGGTCATGGGTTACCACATCACCGAGCACTGGCAAGTCCCACTTACCTGCTCCAGGGTCGAGAGTGGGACTTGGGGCAGCACATCCCAGGTTGGATGGTGCTCTGAGCAACCTGGTCTAGTGGAAGGTGTCCCTGCCCATGGCAGGGGGGTTGGAACTGAATGATCATCATGGTCCTCTTCCAATCCAAATAATTCTGTGATTCTGTGATCCCACATGCTGGGGCCAGAGGCTGTGTTTCCACCCTGTGTTTAGGGCATCCAGATTTCCAAAAGCTGTCCAAGAACAGTGGAGAGGCCATTTGGGGGATTCTCTCACCCTTTGCCACACTCAGGGACCTGCAGAGCCATCAGCCTTCCATGCTGCTGCCTGGGGACCTGTGTGCACAAGCTCCTACCTTTAGAGTTCTTCCTCCTGCTGTGACAGGACCTCTTGGAGAGGAGCCCCATGTGTATTCCCACAGGAAGTGGAGCAAGGCTGTGGGTCAATGGAATGAGGCTGTAGACATTTGGGTATTAGAGGTGGCCTGTGATTTACTGAGGTGACAAGGCCTCATGAAGTGGCCTGAACCACAGTATGGAGGGACCGTATATAGGTCTCCCTGGGTTATCTGGCGTGACTTCGAGTTCTACCGAAGTAGCACTGGGAGCTGTGCTGGAGAAGTGATTAACATGGCCTTGGATCCATATCTAGGGAAGATTTGTTGAATTTAGGATTGAGAAGGCATCTCCTGCTGTGCGCTATAGTTAGTGTCTGTCCTCTGTGCGTCCCTTGCTGGCTGGTGGTGATGTGTGACCACACAGAGTCAGACATGGCCAAATCCCCCACCCAGGAGAAAGCTTTGATCTGAAGGCTGTGGCTTGACCTGTTTGGGTCACTGGCTTTCGTGATCCCAAGTTTCAGTTAATTGGAAGGATGCTCCTTCCAGTTAATGCTCCTTCTAAATGAAGGGGTGGAGACACTTGCGTCAGCCCAGAGGCACGAAATACTGGTCTGCTTTTTCAGGGGCACAAAATACTGCTCTGCATTTTCAGATTACTTCCAGCCACTGGTCAGGGGGGTTCAGACGTTTCTGGCCTCCTGTCCAGGGCAGGGATGGTCACCTCCTGGGACAGGATCTGTGCTGTGAGAGGACATGCTTCCAGCATGGAAGGTCTTCTCTCTCCTGCTGCCCCAGAGCTCCTGACATGCGACTTTCTGTTCTTTCCATGCTTTCACGCTTGCCTTTAACCTTGTTCTTCTCCTGGAGCTTTCTTCCTCTTGTTCCTCCTCTCTCCCTGACCTACCTGAGTGCTCGCTTTATTCTCAGAGCACAACCTGGGTCGTTTCAGTCTCCTGCCAATCCGTAAAATGCACCTTTTCTGTCTGCTCTTCTGCAGACTGTGCTTAGAGCATTGCTGGTGAAATCAGTAATGTCACTTGTCTGATCATACAGAAAATTCCAAGTTTTCCCTGGTATCAAGGCTTTTGGCATTTGCTTCTCAGGTAGTGGCAGCTGCCATAGGAAAAGGGGTGTGTAATTCCCAAGGACTGGTGAGATGCTGTTGTTTTACAGTGGCAACTTAAAATCTGCAGGGAAGAAAGCAGGTATCGCTGTCCCTGGCTCCTTGCAATGCTTTCAGTCCCAAGGAAGTTCACTGAAAACATGGAAGGGCTGCAAAACAGACTCTGAAATCTGAGCAAGAGAAGCAATTTGCGAAAGCTTGTATTTTTCTGTTTAAAAAACCCAACAACAACTAAGTCAAAACTTTTGCATATATCTCTTTTGGCAAAACACATCAGTTTCCTTGTTGTCTTTGTTTTCACTGGAAGTTACAAGCTCTTGCTCCGGGTGGGTTTCGTTTCTGTCTTGCAAATCACACTGTCAGCTCAGAGCTGATGTTCAAGAGCTGGACACTGGCTGGAGTAATTTCACAGTGATAGACAATAGTTGCTTAGTAGCCCTTAAGCTTCATTCCAGTGTTTAAAATGAGTTTCCCACATCTGAGGTACTCAGCATTTAGGATAATTAATTTAACAATTTTGTTTCAGTTCTTCTCAGAGTCTGATGGTAGATGTGCAGGAGCTTCTCTAGAAGTTTAGTTTCCTTGTACTTGTTCCCACTTGGTCTCTGGATTGCATGTGTCTAAACTGCTTGTTGTCAGGATGTCTTCAGTTGCTACATTTTTCTTTCCTTTTGGTGTCCAGATTAATGCTTGCCTGGGGATCCTGTCTGCTCCCATTGTTGTTAAGTGCTGGGTTTGGTAATATATTAGTCTTCATTTAAAACATTACCTCGGAAATGTTCAACAGCACCTTAAAAAAAAGCCCATGGGCTTTTGTTCTTTTTAATGAAGTCAGGAGAAATGCAATGAAAATAATCTCTTGCACTTTGCATAAAAGAACTCAATTAATTTGCCGGCTTTGCCTTCAGCCTCTCAAGTCCTTGCAGCTTTTGGCTGGCAGCTTCTGTGGTGTTGGGTTCCCTCTGCTCAGCTCAGCTCCCTCCCAGGGCTCAGTTTTGTAAAACTTCTGGCTGCAAAAGCATGTTGATACTGGCTCACACGTTGCTGCTGGGGCAGCCCTGTGAGTGCCCAGAGAGTCTGAACCATTTCCTAAGAGCCTCTTGGAACCAGGAGCACCTACACAGTCCCCTGGGCTTGGTCCAGGGAGCCTGAGCTCAGGACTGGACTTGGTGTCTGGAAAACCTTGTCAGGTTTGTCCCAAGTGCTTCCAGTGAGCTTTGTTGGGTGGGGAGGATCAGATCCACTGTGGAGCAGAGGGGCTGCTGGTGGGGCTGTTTAATGTTAGTGGAATAATTGGTTTCCAGCAGAGCAGCAGGATGCTTTCCCTGCAGGTAACTCTGACAGTGTCCCTGTGTTGGAAGCTGCTGGCAGGGTCACACTCAGTGCCCAGGAGCAATTTGTGCATTTGTGTATTTGCACATGGGTGTCTTTCCCCAACTGGTCTGGGGAGCTCTGGCAGCCTCCCAGGCAGCCTATTACTGAGCAATACAAAACGTCTGATTTTGGGACTTCCAAACAAGGGTCCTTGGCAGATATTGTAGGTTTATCTGTCCCTTTTCCCTTACCCCATTCCTGGCCAGAGTGGGAATTTGGCCCTGTCTGGAGCATGGCTGGCACCCAGTGCCAGGAGCAGCTGCCCGGATAAGGAGATGGCGGAGGAGCAGGGTGCTATCAGATGTAGCACTGCTTTGGGACAGGGATTAAGAGTGGAGAGGCAGGTGAGTCAGGATCCCTTTTGAATTCGCAGCAGTGACTCCTTGTGTCTGTCCCTCCTTCCTCCTGTCCCTCCTCATTTCCCAGTGCTGAGCCCGGGTGTTAAAGGGGTTGCTGAGTGAGTTTCCTTCCATCTGAGCAAGGGCAGGCAGCTGCTGGTTTCTGATTCCTGCATGAACCTCTGAAATCAATTTTGTTTTTAAGAAGAAACTTCTTAGAAGTCACCTCAGATAGTTCTGGAGGGCTGCAAAGTGTGGTGTAGCTTAATAGCCATAAGCAAATGTAAATAACCCTTTGAAACTCTTTTTATCCCAGTGAAGGATTTTGGTTGTTTCCCGTGGTACCTCTGGAATTGTCATCTTCTGGGTGAAAGGAAAGTGGGATGTTTTGTCCCACTGCTGTGGTGCCATGCAGCCACTGCCACATGCTCATGTAAATACATGCTGTGGCACCTTGATGTGCTTGACATACTTGCTTTCATTCTATAATTTTATTTCTGGACCACTGGAAGATCACAGGAACAGAGGCTGGCAGAAAAGTAAGCTGAAGAATTCCTTTTGGTGTCCCCTCTAAGTGATGGTGGTGTAAAAGCAGATCTCAGCTGCTCTGCAGGGTGTGACATGCCCTGAACTCTCTTTGCTGGAGCTGATTGTTCCTGGCTGTGCCCAGAGGGAACTGTTCTGTGACTGTTGGGGTGATTCAGGGCAGGATAAAGCCCAAAGTGGTGAGCACCTGATTGATGGTGCATGGCTTGAAAGCACCAGTAGCCTTTTAGCTCACCCGTGCTACAAAGTGCTGTATTATACCGAGGTTTTGGGTCTGTCCAGTCCCTGAGCTATGGTGGGTCAGCAGTGGTGACTCTGTGTGCAGCTACCTCCTCTGCCTCTGCTCATGGCCTGGGTGTGTGTTCTGGTGGCCTTGCTGTGTGTAGCACTCCCTGGGGCAGGAGGTGGGGGCTTTTCTCCTGGCCATCGGGAAAAATAGTGAATCTTGTCCTGGAAAAACTGTGGCCAAGGGAGAGAAGTCAGAAAGTGGGTGGCAGATCAGGAACTGGCCGCAGGAGATGCTGCATGAGCTGGGGCCCCACAGTGTCCTGCCCGGGCTCTGCTCTGAGAGGTGGTGGCACAGGAAGAGTTGGCTGTTCCCTTCAGTCGGGGTTGTGCCCTGCCTGTAGGAAAGCACAGAGCAAGGTCTTAATTAAGGCAGCAGTAAGGAAGCAGGAGTGTCCTGGGAGGCAAATGGAGAAACTTTCAGAGTGTTGCGGTCTGTGTTTAGTTCCCACGTGTCTGAAAGCTTTTCATAAATATGTGGTTCAGAGATGGGGTTAAGATCCAGGATTTCTGTGGCGGCTCAGGGCCACCTTAATCAAGGAGTTTCCAAACTCTTTTGTGCTGAAGGCTACATGGAAAGGTGTCTTGTGGGACACCCCTCTTCCCCAGCCTGCAGATGTCAAAACACTCTGCCAGGAGAGCACTCAACACACTTGAATCTGGATTTGAGACCTCAGACAACAAAAGAAAAATGCCTTATAAATTGCTGACTTGCAAATTAACCCCAAAATGCCCCTACTTAGCGGCTGAGCTGGAGGCAGAGTTGCCTCACGGGGCTGCCCGGGGGCTGCTGCTTGTGGTGCGGGGCTGAAGTTTGCAGGGGCAAGGAGTAGATCTGGATGGTCAGCCTGGACTGGGAAACAGGTTTTTATGTTTATATGTTTATATTTTAAAATGTGGTTTTAAAAAAATGGGGAGGCCTGGGAGGAGGCTGTATTGTGCTGCAGCACCTTAGGAAGGATGCTTGCCAGCCTCAGAGTGTTCGGGGTGGTTGCTGGATATCATCTTTAATCCCTGCCAAAATGAAGAGTTTAATGTATCAATGTCAGGTTTCAAGGTGCAAAGGGCACAGTTTGGGCATGTGTGAGCAGCACCTGGGCCAGCAGTGCGAAGTGCTCACCCTAAAAACCTAGCGTGCCCTCGATGTTGGCTGTTTGCTGCACTGGAGTGAGGGTCTGACTGATTGCTGGGTAGTTCAAATCCTTCAGGACTTGTCCATGTCTGTGTTAGAAACTCCTCATGAGCACAGAGTATTCGCCTGGCTCACAGGGGACGAAGGTGTTTCAATTCACACGGGCAATTACTGGGTTGGTGGTTGTGCTCAGCAGCTGAGCAGAGGGTCAGGATCCTGGTGCTGCATCTGTGCTCAGAGGGATCATTCTGGGAGTTTGCTGTGGTTTGTCTCACAGACCGTGTCCCTCCCCAGGTGTCCTGGTCGGTGTGGTCCTGCGCTACGGCATCCACGTCCCCAGCGATGTCAACAACGTGACCCTGAGCTGCCAAGTGCAGACCAGCCCTGCCACGCTGCTTGTGAACGTCAGTGGGAAGTACTATGAGTACACCCTGAAGGGGGAAATCAGTGCCCAGGAGCTCAACAACGTCCAGGATAATGAGATGCTGAGAAAGGTAAGGGAGGCAGTGATGGAGAGGTGAGCAGTCCTTCCCACTCCCTCCACGGGCATGGGTCCTGGATCTGCTGGATTAAGTGTTTTTGTTTTGGTTTTTTAACTTGTGATTGTGATGAGTAGTAATTTATATGTTGAACACAATGTAATGAAACTCTAGTTTTAGCTCAATTTAAGCTGTTAGACTCTGGGATTTGTCTCCAGAAGGTTCCAGACACATCCTCAGTGTTGCCCCAACAGAATTCATGTGGTGGGGGTACAGGGCTTTCTCCATATATTACTTTCTTATTTGTGTTTCATCTTGCAAAGTTTTAACAAATCATTTTACTGTTTTTTTTTTTTCTTAACAGGTGACTTTTGATCCTGAAGTATTCTTCAACATTTTGCTTCCTCCCATTATATTTTATGCAGGCTACAGCTTGAAAAGGGTACGTGCCTTTACAGTGCCGATGTTTTTAGCTCCTCTGCCTCCAGAGAATTTTTAATACTTGCGAGTGCTTTAATGCTTGCTCAGCAGGCCGAGGCTGTGGGGGTGGGTATGGTTTTCCCCAGCAAATATGGGATTGTGGGAAGCAAAGGTGAGAGTGCCCCCGTCATTCTCGTCTGCCCCTCTGCCCTGGGAAGGGTCAGCGACTTCAACCATTTCCAGCAGGGGTTTTTGAGGTCAGCCAGGCCATTTCAGCCATCCCAGCTTTCAAAGCACTTGGGAGTGTGGGAAGGATTTAGAAAGCAGCAGCTCTCTGAAATGCTGACTTGGAAGGAGAGGAGAATGATGCAGTTTAGCTTGCGGGAGAAGGAAGGAGGAATGCTGCTGGGTTAGGAAATCAGTTCCCAGGACTTGGGAGTAGCACCTTATTAAATGCACAGGTATGAGAAAATGGTACATTCATGTTTATTAATGCTGCATTAACTGGTGGTCTGGCACTGTGCTGTGCTGGGCACCCTGTGTCTGTCCAGTTCATGGTGTCTGAGCTGGGTCCAGGTTGCTGTGGACACTGTGTGGGTGCCTGTGTGGGCTTGAAATAAATCGTTAGCAAAATATAATTCAGTTTCTGTTTTTTTTCTCCTGCTAGAGGCACTTCTTCAGAAACTTGGGATCCATCCTGGCATATGCTTTCCTTGGCACTGCCATTTCCTGCCTGGTGATTGGGTGAGTAGATGGAGCTGGTCTGGTTCTTCCACAGGGTTTTGAGCTGTGCATGGGAGAAGTGCCCTGAGCCTGGAGCTGAAGCTGCTAATCCCAGCTCTGAAAGGTCACACAGGCTCTGCTACTGCTGCTCAGCAGCAGCAAATAATACTATTTACTGCCCAAACTTCTGCTGCATGGACAGGGTGGTTGCTGTCTAATTGCGAAGTGCTCTCAGCATCCCATGAGAATAGTTATTCATGGCAAGAAAAGATTCACACTTCTCTGAAGATTGTCTTGAAAAATCAGCAACTTCAAATTAGTGAAAGCATAAGCCCTCATAAACTTGAGACACAAGAGTAGAGGGCAGGATCATAAAGGCTAGTGAGCACAGATGTGTTTCAAATCATTTATCCCTCTGTGTAGAGGCAGTTGGATGATTCCCACTCTGGCTGGTAGCACATAGGCTGGCATAGGGTGTTTTCCAGTGGAGTCCAGTGGACTCAAGCAAACTCAGCATCTGCATTATCTGCTTCTCGCTGAAAGTTTTGGCCATTTCAGAGTCAGTTCAAGGTCACCTCACTGAACTATGTTAATGTGCAGCACTGCAAAGTGATTGTGCGACCCCATAAGCCTGACTGCTGCTTTCCTTTAGCCGTGTCGTGCTCCTGGAGGAGTTCTGCTCACAGTTCCCTGCTGGCACCATGTTTGTGTTCCAGTTCAGAGGGTGCTTTGATGTGTGTGGTTCAGTGCTCACCTCCAAGATCATGGCCCTGGGGTTTCACCAGGCTCGGCCCATCCCATGCAGTTCTTTGGTGTTCTGGCATTTGGATAGCTTTAATCTGGTAAATTCAGGGAAATCAAGCCCATATGAATGTTGTTTTGATGCATCGCAGAGATGTGTAACTGCCTTTTCTGATCCCCAGCTCTGTCGTGTACGGCTGCGTGGCGCTGATGAAAGTCACTGGGCAGCTTGGGGGAGATTTCTACTTCACTGACTGCCTCCTCTTTGGGGCCATTGTGTCAGCTACCGATCCAGGTATGTTACCCACTTTCCCTACATTTTGGCCTGGTTTGAGCTGTGGGGCAGAGGGGAAGAAAATCTGAAACCCCTGAGAGTTCCCTCCTTCTGAATTCTGGAGCTTAATTTATTTATGACATTCTTAGAGGTCAGATTTGTCTCTGTGCCTTTTAATTTTCTTCAGTTATGTGTGATACAGCTTCCAAACCTCTGCTTTCCTGAATCCTTGTTTGCAGTGAAGTCCTAGGCAGCCTCTCTCTTGACTTTGTTGGGGTTTGGCATTGTGTATCTGCTACCCTGTGCCAGCAGCTGTTGCAGAACAAGATGCATAATGTGGGGAGGGTTCAGTTGATAGTGTTAGTTTAGCTATTTTCTCCTGCTTCCAGTTTGGTTGGATTTTGGCAGGGGCTAATCTAATTTAAATTGGATTAATGAGACACCTTAATGAGCAGTACTGAGGACAGTAGTGACATCTTGGTTTACTGATGCACTTTATAAATCAAAACTATGAAAAACATGCCATGTCCAACTAAATTGAATTTAGTTCATGATAGCTTGCATGTGGTAGCTGTTTACTTGCATACTCTCACTTCATGTGAAAACACAGGACCCAAAAAAACCTCTCTTTGCTCCTGCCCTTTGCTGAGTAGGGCTGGAAATCTTCTAATGCTTAGAAATGCTGCAGATGCGCTGTCGGTGTTACGTCCCTTCTTTGGGCTTGAAATAGGAACAAGAAGATTTTGCAGGTAGAAATGGAGTATTTCCCCGTGCATAAATGGGTTAAACCCCCTCAGTGTGCCCTGAGTGCTGTTCGAAAAGACTTTCACGGAAGTTGATTGGAATTGGCTCAGCCCTCAGCCTGAACTGTGCCCAATGCACCATGTGGTACATCTTGCTTGCCTTGGATATTGTGATGTTTCTGTGAGGCTGATATGCAAAACCTGCTGCTTTCCATTATCTTCTTGGAGCTGTTGGATCACAGAAGAGCTTGAGGGAACTCTGATCGCTGCCAAGTGGCTGTAAATCACAGAAACCCCCACATGGGGTTTGAGCCGATGCCTGGCTATTTCCAGTTAGGTCTGAAACGTTATGTGTCTGTGCTGGCACTTAGAATGTGTTGAATCCAGGGATTTCTCTCAGAGTATCAGGAATGGAAAGGAAAGACTAATCTCACCCTGGACAAGCCTGATCCTTCTGGCCTTCTGCAGGTAGAGGAGGCTCCCCCTGATGCTCCAAGCTGGGGGCATCCTAACAGCTGGGTGGCTCATGCCAGCCTGGTACTGTGGCCCAGCCCATGAGCTCAGACCCTGGGAAGCTCAGAGCAGAGTTTGTTTATGTCTGCCTGCAAAAGATTCAATAGGCCAGGATGTGTTTTAGTAAAAGGAGGAGGGAAATGATGAATCAAATTCAAATCTGAAAGAGCAGAAGGAAGAGTATCAAAGGGAGCACGAGGGGCAGCTGGCACCATCACAGCAGTGGCACAGATGTGCAGGAAGGCAGCTTTCTAAAAAGGACATTTTGTCTTTGATTACATTGAAACAGCAGCACCTTTTTGAATGTCTCTCTATTTTTCTATTTTTCAGTGACTGTCCTTGCCATCTTCCATGAACTCCAGGTTGACGTTGAGCTGTATGCCCTTCTCTTTGGTGAAAGCGTCCTCAATGATGCTGTTGCCATAGTGCTGTCTTCGTAAGTGTCTTCTCTTTTTATTTAGAATTGTTATGTATGTTACATGTCAGGAGTTGGAGGGAGCCACTCGGCCTTGCCCCTGTAAAATAGGAGCATGGGTGTTTGCAAGAGCATCTTAAGTGTCCCAAAAAGCTGTAGTGACATTCTGATGCATGTCCTCATTGCTTACCACTGCTTGGGATTACGGATTGCCCTTACAACTTCTGCCTGCATGATGGATAGTTTCATTTTGCTTTTGTGGTCAGTTGACCCATCCATAGGGAAGATTTTATGTCCCTCTGAAATGGAAAAAGCACCACATCTGCTTTTCAGCCACAAGATCCCACTGAAACCCTTTGCTGATGGCTTTGCTCCTACCTGCATTGCTTCCCATTCATAAATACCTGCTTTTGTTTAGGTGGAAATAGCTGGTGAAGCAGCTGTTTCCTTTCTCTCCCCACATCAAGGAGTTAAATGTTCTTACAGCTGGAGTTAATGTCCTTGACTGAACACTTGGGAAACTTGCTGCCTTTCTAAAAAATGTTTTATATTCTTTAATATTTTATGTCCTCTGTATGCAGGACGTATTTTATCTGCATTTTCACTATGTTGTCGCCATGGGAATTTGTTTGGGAATATATAATACCTGCAGTGGTGACAGCTTAACATATAGCTAAGACTAATGGAGAAAATATTTCTGGAATACTTGCCACTCCAGCATGCTGGTTGTGTGGGTTTTACTGGAGGCAGCAAGTAACACATTGTGAGCTGTGTGTTGTATTTACTGAATTGGGTGCTTCTGTTGAGGTTTCTGGAATTCTTTGTATTGCTCACTCTGGCTTTTTTGCTGGATGTGTCACCGCTGGTGCGAGAGGAAACTCTGCACAGCCAGATTGTGTTTCAGAAGTGATCATGAGTGAGGAGGGGATGGGGTCTTCCAGTCTGTGCTGGGAGATTCTGGGTGGGAGTGGGTGGATTCAGCTTCAGAGTAATGGAATTTGTGATGAATCTCGGCACGTGTGGGTGACGGCACTGCATGCAGTGATTTGCCTCTTGCTCTGCTTCAGAGCAGCTCTGTAGCTGTTGCTCTGATTTCCTGCTTTCCTCTCTCCACAAGCTGAGCTCAGTCCACCCCCTCCCTGAAACAGGATAATTTGTACCAAGGCAGCAGCTCCGAGTTCATGCAACAGTTATTTTATTTTGCCTCAGCACTGTAGGCAGGGAAGGATGAGGAGCTGGGCTCTTCGATGGCTTTTGCTGGGTCTCGGTGCCCCACAGCTCCTCTCCTGCCTGCTTTCAGCCCTGGACAAATGTCTGTTCCTGTGCTTAAGGAGCAGGATCTGTGCCTTTCCGTTCCTGTCTTGGCCTGGCGTGGCTTGGCAGCGGGAACTTGTTGCAGGATGAAGAGGAATTGAACCCAGAACCGAAAGCTGGTAGGCAGTGAGGTGCCAGGGCTGCAGTTTGGGAGCAGAGGGGGTAAATGCAGCTGCAGGGTCTCTACCTGCTTCTTCCAAAGGGAGGATTCACAGGGATTAAACACCATGGGGAGGCCCATGGGCAAGAACAGGGGAAATAAAGGGCAGCTGGTAATAATGTCTTATTGGCAATGCAAAAAACAAAACCAGGAGAACTGTAAGAGGTTAAAATGCAAAACCAACATCCAAAGAGTTGGTTATGGAGGGGAAATGAAACCAGTCTGGATTTAAAAAAAAATGAAACCTGAAAACCCAGAATAAGAACATGTTGGTGAATGAGAAGTATAAGATGGGATTGATGAAAGGAATTAAATCATGGAGAAATCTGCAGCTTGCAGTGTAAAAGGCAATGCAGAAAAATGAGATGTATTAAAAGCAGGAAAGTTTAGCAAGGGAAATTACCTGTGATGTGTTGGAAAGGGGAGGTTTGTCATTTGTGTTGCAGAAAAATGTTGGTGTGTAGTTTGGGGAGAAAGCTGCAGGATGTGTGTGCAAGGCAGTAAGTGTCTGTTCTCAGCAGATTTAACAGCAAACGTTTAAAGTTCACATCCAGGAGTTTTAACAGAGTGAACCAAGGGATTGCTAACTAGGAAGTTAATGTTTGCGGTAAGTTTACATCAAGGAAAGTGATATAAGGAGTTGATAAATGGGGTTTAGGAGCTGGATAAGGGCCCCCCTGTATCTCAGCCTTTCCAGGTAGAACTGTGGAACGGCTGATGCAAGGCTCAGCTCATCAGGAGTTAGGAGGGAGCAGATTGGCAGATGGGATCAGCACTGCAGACCTGTTTGCCGTCTCATCACAAAGGTCTGTTGAGGTCTGGTGGATGCAGAGAATGGTGTTGCTGTCGTGCATGGCACTGCCTGCCCTTGCTACCCTGTGGTGTTGCACTTTGGAACTCAGAGCAGTGCAAACTAAATGTAGTGCATGTTAACTGTGGCAGAATGGGAGAAGTTACAGCTCTCCAGGGGATGTTCACATCAGCCGCCTCAGTGGAGAAATGCAGGTTTCCCACTTGAATGCTTTGTGGCCCCACAGCACCTGGCATTACAGAGAGCTGGTGCCAAACCTCACAAATACCACCATAAATGACACATCACACGAGGCACAGGCTTTGGTCTGCTGCTCTCTAATGTCCAGGAGCAAATGCAGAGCCAGGCCTAGGTGGGGTAGCTGATCCCAAACTCCCCAGGACAGGGAGCATGTGCAGCCACTGCACGCCGTGATCCCAGGGGATTGCAGTGTGCTGTGTCTCCCTGGTTCCTCAGGCTCGGTGTTTGCAGCAGTTGTAGCACTTTTAAAGGCTCATGTAGCACTGTGAGGTGCCTCTCCCTCCAGACTAAGCAGTTTTGTTCTTGTGCTTTCCCTCCTCTTCCAGCTCAATAGTTGCGTATCAGCCAGCGGGTGACAACAGCCACACATTTGATGTCACAGCGATGTTCAAGTCCATCGGGATCTTCCTGGGGATATTCAGTGGATCTTTTGCAATGGGAGCAGCTACTGGAGTTGTGACAGCTTTAATATCCTTTTCATGTTTGTTTCTTTTTCCAAGTGTTTGCATAACAGCTTCTTTTTTTTTTGCTGCACTGCATTTCACCCAGATGTTTAATTTTTTTTTTCCTAAATTAATGAAGGATGGTGCCATAGCCTTTTTAGGGACAGACTGTGTAGCTATGATATGCAATTGGATTTGATAGGTTGCTAGCCTGCAGTGTCTCTCCAAATTGTCCTTAACCATCTGCCACGTCACCAAGTTCACCAAACTTCGGGAGTTCCCATTGCTGGAGACCGGCTTGTTCTTCTTGATGTCCTGGAGCACATTCCTGCTGGCTGAAGCGTGTGGCTTTACAGGCAAGCTCCAGCACAGCCCTGCCTCTGGGATGGAGATCTGCAGGGCTAATGGGGCCACTGAGTTTTGCTTCTCAGTATTGATGGCAGCCATGGCTCTCCCTCTGCTTGCAGATGTTTAATGATTCTGGGTTCTGGGGTTACTGCATTAAGTTCCCTACAGTCCTGGGGTGCAGCTCAGCTCCATTTTCCTGACCAGGAGTCTAATGTGATGCTCTGCTCCCCAGGTGTGGTGGCTGTGCTCTTCTGTGGGATCACACAGGCCCATTATACCTATAACAACTTATCTACAGAGTCCCAACACAGAACTAAGCAGGTGAGAACTCCTCAGACCCCTTCAGTCTCTCTGAATTTCAATATTTTTCCTTCCCTCTGGCCAGAATTACGTGCATCTGTCTTTTTACAGCTGCATTTCACTAGAGTTGCTTCTGCAGAAGTATTTATTGCATGACCGATGGGCTAACATGCTTTTCTTGTTAAATCTATATTATGTCTAACTCACTTTTGTTTTTCTCTTTCAGTTGTTTGAGCTTCTGAATTTCTTGGCAGAAAACTTCATCTTCTCCTACATGGGACTTGCACTGTTCACCTTCCAGAATCATGTCTTTAACCCTACCTTTGTGGTGGGGGCCTTCGTATCCTTTGGAGCCCAATTTGTAAGACAAAGAAAGAAAGGGAGAGGTGCCTCATTCCCAATTTGTGTTTTTCATTCAAATGAGTGGGTTTGTTTTTTTCAATCAGTCTGGCTTTATTTTTAAAAAGGGATTTCTGCCATGTGGTGGTGCCTTTGCTGGTTATTTTAAGAACACTGAGATTCTTTTTCCAGCTTTTCTGTTAATTTTTTTTTCTTCCCCGTCTTCTCTCCTCTCGCGGGCATCCGAATCAGCTGCTGCAGGGACTTGTCATTCAATGTGACCATGATGCCAATGCCAGGCGTTGTCATGTGGCACCAGGAGGGGCTTTGCAAAGGGGGGGGCTGCCTGGTTTAGCTGTTTATTTCCTCTTTTCTATGCTAGTGCACTTGGTTAACCCTGAAAAAAGCCTTTTTTTGGTCAAACAGCACAGTTACAGCTACAGTAGGTGCCTCTGAATGATGTCATGAGAAAGGATTTCCCGTTCTGCAGGCTGATGCTAACAGGAACAAGGGCCCTGGTATGTCTCAGAAAAACAAGAATTTTGAAGGAATTTTTTTCATGTCACAGGGAAGCCAGTTAAATGTGCAGAATTATTTTCACCCTTTGCCAGCACTGAAGCAAGTTTATACTGATAAACAAAACATTTTTGCCAATGCTGACCCATGGGTTTGCAGCAGGCTCAGGTGAATTTCTCTGATCAACTTTTGTGGGGTTGCAGTGGGGCAGAGGGTGTGGAGAGCAGAGAAATGCCATTTGGGCAGTTAAATTGGAATTTTGTGCTGTGCCTCTTCAGTGGGAACTGGCTAACTCGCTGATGAAATAGCTTATTCATGAGAGAGATCATGAAATATGTCTCTTATGCAAATTGTGATGTTCAGGAAAGAACATAAAATCTAGACGCATCTTCCATATTATTCAAGGCTGTGCGGAATACTGGCTCCAAGATTATTTTTGCCATCTGGGTGCTGGTATTAAAAGACACAGCTTCAAAGATAAAAAGCAGTATGAAGGAGCTGGTGATTCTTGTATCTCACAGGCTATGAAAACAGAGAGAGTATTAAGATTTTTTTTTTCCTTCTCAATGGCTGCTGCTTTCATTTTGCTGAATAATCTTTGGGAATGGGACTTGGCTTAAAGCTTCAAACCCAGCTGTGAAGTGTGGCGTGCTGGGGAATGTCAGAGGGGTTGTCATAGCTGTGATAACTTGAGCTTCACAGAAGACAAATAATTCTTGGGGTGCCAAATGGACCTGGTAGCAGAGAGCGTACTGTGGTAAATGATGGTTTTTCTCTCCTCTCACTTGTCTAACATGTCCTTTCATCATTTCCCTTGTTTATTTGTACTTGTCTCTGTATGATATTCCTGAATTGCAGTGTGTACTGTGTTTCAGCAAGGCAGTAGCCTGCTCTTCCCACAGTGCTGTAGCACTCAGAGCTGGGTTATTATCTTTGCAGCCAGAGCACTGGTGTTTCTGCAGCTCTCAGTTTCTGTTGGGCAGTAGAAACTGGCTCTGTGTGCGGATGGGATGTGATGGGAGACACAGGAAGAGCAATTTCCTTAACATGTACAAATACAGCTTGCTATCTTCCTAGGAAGAGCTGCCAATATTTACCCATTGTCATTTTTACTGAATTTGGGGAGAAGAAATAAGATTGGAACGAATTTGCAGCACATGATGATGTTTGCTGGTATGTTACTGCATCCTTCCTCTGACCGTGTGGCCCGCTGGCACTTCCTTGCCCCTGAGGACCTGGAAATATTCCTTATTCAACACTAAATCTCTTATGGGCAATGTCTGGAGGGGAGGCTGGGCAGGAAGGGGCTCAGTGGTTTGAGATGTAGGAATGAGCTCCTCCTGTCCTGCTTTGAATGCATGGCATAGGGCAGGAAGAGTGTTTGCCTTTCCGGACTCGGAAAGAGGGGTGATAAAATCATAACTGTTCTCCCTTGGTGGTGGATGTCCCCAGCAGAGGGGCAGCAGGATGTAAACCCCAGATGGGAAGCTGGCCATGGGGGTGGCCTGTGCTTGGGCTGACACAGCTCCTCTGCTGTCCCTTCCCGCAGGGCTGCGAGGAGCCATGGCCTTCGCCCTGGCCATCCGTGACACGGCCACGTACGCCCGGCAGATGATGTTCAGCACGACCCTGCTCATCGTCTTCTTCACGGTGTGGGTGTTCGGTGGGGGCACCACGGCCATGCTGTCCTGCCTCAACATCCGGTGAGTGCAGGGCTCCCCTGACTCAGCACATCCTCCCCCTCGGCCTGCCCTCAGCTCAGGGTGCTCAGCTTTAAGAGACCAGAGGCTGATCTCATCGTTCCCCCTGGATCCCAACCTGCACTCCCTGGCACTGTGTGTGTGACACCTTTCTTGTTTTCTCCTCGCAGGGTCGGTGTGGACGCGGATCAGGAGAACGTGGTGAGTGTACTCTGCTGGGCACCTCTGCAGAGGAATCTGCACTGCACCCTCAGGGCAGGGTTTACATCCTGACCCTGGGGATGCCTTTCTGTACTTTGCTTCCTTCCAGCTGCGGGAGTTTTTAGCTCCCCAAGTGAAAGAGTTTGCAGTCAGTGGGAGTCTCAGCTTTTCTGTGGTCTCTGGTTTTCATGAGCCTTGTTTTGACTCAGCTGGAAAGAAGGGCTCAGAAGTAATGCTGGACTGTTTAGTCAGTCCACGTTGCTGCTGCAATAGATTCAGTCTCTCCCTTGCTGGGTTTGAAATAAATCCCAAAGTGAGCATGACATGGAGGCTCTGCCTCATCCTGGCGTCCAGGGCAGCACAGAAACACCATTTACTGACTCATTTTGTGTAGCATCTTCTGCCCATCTTTTACCCATGGGTACCCTCAGCCCCTGCTTACGCCCTTTTCCTGTGGATAGTTACGTGGAAGCCTCAGAACCACTGACCACACTGAGATAAATGCTGGAGCCCCACAGCCTCGGGAGTTTTCCTGCCTGGTAATTCCAGCTGTCTCATTCATGTGTCTGCAGCCTGGTCATGCTGTGGCTGTGGCTCTCCTTGGTTTCAGTGTGGATTCTGCACCTTGGAGATTCATTTTATTCAGAGCCATTTATTGGGCTGTTCACGTCCTGGAGAGGAAGCATCAAATGTGACAGGCAGCCCAGGGCCATAAATCTGTAAGCCAGATTTCTATGAAATACGTAATTGTATTCATAGTCCCCTCCAAACAGTTTCATACTTTTTTTCTCTGACTAAAAGGAATCCTGGAGTTCCCATAATGCACAATTATTTGCATACAGCAATATCAGGCGAGATCTGATGGAGGTTGGACCTGTCAGTCACTGTTAAATATGACGTCTGGGTGCAGCTGGCTCTGAGGCACTTTAAACCTTGGGGCCAGACACCAGAAGGCTCTAGCAGCAAAATGGTCACTGTGCTTTGATACCACCTCCCTAAGATGGTTGAATGCTGCTCAATGCAGCCAGTTGTGAACATCCTTATACACACAGCAGCCCAAAGGCTTCTTCTGAAGAGGCGATGGGAAAGTCTGTGTCTCTTTGTGTCCCCTGGGGATAATCCAGTGTCCCATGGGGTCTCCTAGCCCTGATCCAGGTCATGGCTTGTTGTCCTGCCCTTCTTTAATGTTTTTCTCTCCCACAGGGTGTCCCAGAGAGCGAGAGGAGGAGCACGAAGGCTGAGAGCGCTTGGCTTTTCCGCATGTGGTACAACTTCGATCACAAGTATCCTTGAGCTCCAGTCGGCATGTGCCATGTCAGATCCCACTGCCCAGACACCTCTCACTTGGACCATGACTTGCTCTCTGCTTGGCAGAGGAGCCAGTGTTTGCTTTCCCATGACATTGCTGTGTTTTGTTTTGCACCTACTTGTGTCTGTGGCTGCAAGAAATGACCATTCCCACCTGCTGTCAGTGGGAATGCAGCAGGAGTTCCGTTCAAAGCTGGGCTCTCCAAGGTTGCAATCATGGGGGTCCTCAATCTCAGGGGCAGGCGGGCAGGAAGGGATGGGGGTTTTCTTATTTGCAGTCCCTCTTGGTAGATCTGTGCTTCTCCTCCCTTCCAGATGCTGTGCTGTGAGTTAGTGGAGGAGTGACGTCAGGCTGAGGGGCACAGGGTGATGGGACAAGCGATGCTGCTGAGCATCTTACCAGGACTGTGGCCTGCTGTGTTTCATTGCATTCTTGTTGCACACCATTACAACTTCTGTGATTCTACGCATTTGTGTCTCTTTGCTTTCTGTGCTTTCCTTGCAGTGCCGAGTCCTTCAGTGCTGCCATCTCACTCCTTGACTCACTGGCATGGCTCCATTCCTCTTTTTTCCTTAACCCTCTCCGTAGCTATCTAAAGCCTCTCCTGACACACAGTGGTCCCCCGCTGACCACCACGCTCCCGGGGTGCTGTGGGCCTGTTGCTCGGTGCCTGACAAGCCCACAGGCGTATGAGGTAAGTCCTTTAGTGTCCTTTCTGTCACAGTGTTTTGGGTTTGACATGTTGATGTTTCTCTTTTGGATGCTGTGCTGCAGCATCAAGCTGGGAGCATGAGGGAAATGAGACCTTGGGGCTGATGGGTGAGCTAATTCCCATGAGCATTTTGCTTTTCCAGCTCACTGTTGGGTCATGAAGGGGTTTGTGGTGTATTCATGGTGGTTCTTCAGTGACTGGCTTAGTGAAGTTGTCACAGCTGTCCTTCCCCAGGCCCAGCTGGGAGGAGACACAATTCCCTATCCCCTGCTTGCTTCCAGCCTTGCAGCTGAGCCATTCCTGCAGCCCTTTCAGCTGCATCACTCACAACCAGAAAGGTTGCCAGCATTGTCATGCCCAGGGGTCCCTCACAGTGGCAGCTGTCCATGCCAGGAGTCTTCTTGGCCTGTCTGCACAGTATCAGCATCAGGTTCCCTGACAAACCAGAAATGGCTGTGATGGGTCAGCAGTGCAGGTCCTGTGCTCATGAGTGTTTGGTCCTGTCACAGCCACTCAATACTGCATTCCCCGTGTACCTGGCTATGGCACCAGAAAGAAGAGAGCTGGGAGGGCCCTTTTAGGCAGTCTGCAGAGAAGTTCTGCATGGTGTGAGTTACCTGGGCTCTGAGATGTGTGTGTGCCATGTCCGGTTCTGGTCATGGTCATGGCAGGAGAGTCTGTGACTCGGTGCCTGTGTCTCTGCTCAGTCACCATCACCATGCGATTGTAAATAGCTATTCCAGAAGAGTTTAACAGCACTTTCCTCCTGTTTGTTCCCCAGAATCAAGAGCAGCTGAAGGACGATGACTCCGACCTCATTCTGAACGACGGGGACATCAGCCTGACATATGGAGACTCCACGGTGAACACCGACTCGGTGGTGCCCGGCGGCGCATCCCGGCGGTTCGTGGGGAACAGCTCAGAGGATGCCCTAGACCGGGAGCTGGCTTTTGGGGACCATGAACTCGTAATCCGGGGAACACGCCTGGTCCTGCCCATGGATGATTCGGAGCCCCCGTCAAACGTCCTGGATAACGCAAGACACGGTCCAGCATAAGGTTGCTCGGTTTAATTCACAGTAATATTTGCATATATGATAAAGAAGTATGTACTACCTAAAGTCTAATGCATGTCTCAAAATGTCTAAGCTGTATAAATATTATTTATATGGTGTCAGAAGAATATAAATATTCTCTGCCAAGCACTTGCAAAGAACAAGCTGCAAATTTAAGTTAAAAACTGTGTTGACTGCACTATGTAGGGTGGAACTGTTTTAGCGTAAGAGTCTTTTGCACACAGTGAGCTTCGTTAGTGTGTGATTTAATGAAGGGTTTAGTTCCCAGCGGGTAAGTAAAGGAGCTGTGACTCCCTGTTCATCCTCTGAACCTGGGAGAAGAGGGTGGGGAGTTGCTGGTGAGCAGTGGAAATTGCTTTCTAGTCAAATGAGGATTGTTGAGTTTCTTTTGGTCTCTGATCTTTGGATAGTCACGTTTGAAATATCAGCAAAAAATCTGCCCACAGACCCTCTTGCCAGGCAGTGGATGGTGATAAACTTGTTTCACTGTGGGAACCTGGAGACCTTCTGCTTTTTAGTGACCCTCTGCCCAAGCCCTGCTTTAGTGGGCTCATGGCAGACTCCAGCCAAAGCTGACAGCAGGTGGTGTCCAGCTGCTCAGATGGGAGAAGGAGAGGGGGATGGTTGGTGTCTGTAGTTGTGTTCAGGAGAAGGAGGCAATCCCACAGAAACTACACCAGGTGTGCACAGATTTTAGGTCTGAGTCCATCTTTCAGCTGTGGCTCAAGCAGCTTTCTAGAACCAGCCGTTAGATGCTCTTTTGGCAACTAAATTTCACATTTGGGAAGTAGCCATGTCTTTGCGCAGGCGAATCCCTGTCCTGCAGTCACAGTTGTAGCCAAGGTGTGCAGAGCTGCCACAGCTGCACTTGGGGCTGTGGAGCCCAGACAACCTCAAACTCGAGCTTTAGGGCTGCAGATCCACACGGTACCTCCGGAGCTCTCCAGAGGCATCCAGCTGGTACTGAAGGGGAGCCCTCCGTCCATCCTCCCACAGAGTCAAAAACCATTGCACTTTGTTTGATAACTCCTTTGTTTGATAACCCCTTAACTCCTGCATGCTGTGTGTCTGCAGTCCCCACCCGACCTTTCTTGTCTCTTTATCATTTAATGAGAAATGTTTGCAAGTTGGTTTTTGGTTTTAATTTACGTTTTTATTTTCCAAGGAAGAGCACAGAACAATTTCTGATTTCATACTAGTGTTAAAGGATTTATTCTGTAGTTATGGGAATGGCTAAAGGTGCAGTGAAACTGTTAACCCTGACATCTTTTTTCTCCTGGAAAGGGGGAATCATGGAAATTTACTGTATGTAATTTTATTATCTATTTTATCTACAGTTTTTCTATACAAACCTTTCAGGGTTACTGGTGCACTACAGGCCCATTCTGGAGCTAACCCTCTCCAGAGGGCTTAAACAGAGGTATTTAAAATGAAAATACATGAAAGAGAGCCAGGTGAGTCTGAGCACTCACAGCTACTCATTAGCTGTCTTTGGAACAAACTCTGCATGTCTCAGGATGACTCTGAGACCTCAGAGCAGTGTCCCCACAGCTGTTTTCCCCAGCATCACCTGAGAATTGGAGGAGACAGGAAATCCTGACATTTCAAGTGTATATGTATAGTTGAGAAAATAAATCTATGCTTTTTTATTTTTTTTCATTTTCTCAGGTCTAAGTAACATTGCCTTAAATTTATGGATGTGAAACAATAATTATTTTGGCAGTTTATCCCCAAGAAAATGCTTTCTTTTTCCTTCTGAACAAAACGTGCAAGTGTTGCCATAGGACTTCCCTAGAAGCAGGGTAATGCTCTGTTTATATTTGGATATATTTGGGGCATCTTCCTTGCACCTGTAAATGGCATCCCGCTGTTAACAAAGTTGTTGGATTAGTGCTGGCCTTTGTTTCCTACTATGCAGGAATTCCATAAAGTGAGTGTGCATTTTATATGGTGTCTGTAACTTATCTTCGTGTGTTTAAAAAAAAAAAAAAAAAAAAAAAGGAGAAAAAAAAAAGTAGGAACCTGTTGATTTTAGGTTTACTGCATCACTTCTACATCCTGTTTTTCGTTTGTTCTGCCTTTTCGAAGAGGTATGATAAATAACTACCTCTTGTTTTTTCCTGTATAGCCTGACTATGAATTCAATTTACAGAGTTGGTGCAGCTGGAGGTGCAGGACAGTTCTGCTGCCCTGGGGCTCCCTCCCAGGCATTCCCAGCTGAGGTGCAAATTTGCTGCGAGGTGGCCTCAAGGTGATGTTTTCCCATGGCTGTGGTAGCATTCCTCTCTTTCTCTGACCCTTTGACTTCAGTAATTTGTTCACTCACTGTAAACTTGCCAAGGCATTACCCGTAAGTCTCAACTTTTTGCACCAATAACAGTTCAGTTAGTACATCAAAGGAAAAAAAAGTTAACCAATGATGATTTTATGGGTTACCTTATGATCCATCTATAATATAATCAGGATGTTTTGAATAGCCTTAATCAATGAATGAAATTCAAGAGTGATTTCATAAATGAATGGGATTCATCCTCAGCTGATTGTTTTCTTTGCTGGGCTGCAGCAGAACACACAGGAATGCCTGGTGTGTGGAGACAGAGCCCTGATGCTTTGTGCTGCAGATGGAGTTAAGGGTACCTTGGAGAATCAGGCTGAGACGTTTTGCCAAATAGATAAAACAGCCCTGAGAAGGCAGTTTACAGCCCCCACAAAGATTTAGAGAAGGTGCCCTTCTTCTGCAAATTGAATTTTCATGGTTTTTGCACATGAAAAAGCATTGTAGGTAAAGTTATGATTTGTACTGGTACTGTCAATTTGTGTGGTAATGGCATTAACCCTGTAGCTATGATGTTTGTGCAGCTGATCTGTGATAGCTGATGATCACTATTGGACCTTCTGTTTACACTGACTAAATCCTTTACTGTTGCATTGTACTGTGAAAGAAGGATTATGGGCCTATAAAAGATTATTATTTTTTTTTTGGAATTGTGTGTACTGTTTCATTAATTCACACAGAAATAAATCTGTAGCAAAGTGACGACGTGCTACTTGACCTTCTGAGACCGGTTTGTTCATGGCCATGGCAGCAAGGACTGGAGGGCAGCTGGGCTGGGGCGCACACTCTGCCTTCACCCCAGCTCCTGGGACACACCTTCCTTGCAGGAACAGGTGCTGGGGAGCAGAGCCATGCTGGTTTCCAAAAGCTCCTCCAGGAGCAGCAAATCCAGCTGGGATAGCGCTGCTTAGTCCCAGCCCTGGAGCAGAGTGGACCTGCATAGAGGCATCACCATGGGGTGTTTGCAAAATCAGGGTTCCTGAGCTTTCCCAGGCTTTTATATCCCCTGTCTGTTGAATTTGCATTTGGGCTCCTGGCTGGTGATTCTGCCCACTGACTCCTGCCTGTACCATTTCTTTTGGTGCCCTGTGCTGAAAAGGCAAGATATTCAAATGCTTTACAATCCTTCAGTACAGAGGGCACCTCAGAAACTTTTCAGGAATCTCTTTCTGAGGCCTTTGGTTCACAAAGGACAACTTTCATCCCTTGAATGGTGTGAAACCACGTTTTTACAGCTCTGCCTCACTGCAGGAAGGTAGCCCTGACACCTATTTAAACACACTTATCTCCCACCCATAGCAGCAGGCAGCCAAGGGGCTGTCTGTGCTGTTTTCCAAAGGGACTGTGGTCTTTGTGTGGGGTGGTGAATCCTGAGCTGTCCTGCTGGGCTGTCCTAAAACTGAGATGGGAGCTCACAAAGTGAGTGAGAGGGACTTGCCCAGCATCACACTGGTTGTGGGTGGCCTGTGCTACTGGAAGTTACAGCAGTGGGACAGGAGACAAAGGTGTTATATTATTTTCTTGCTATGAAATGATGCTAATTCCATTGTACACTCACACCTCAAAATCCTGACAGTCGGAATAAACACCACTAATCCCACTGGATACGTGCCATCCAGCCCAGCTTGGGTTGGACTCGGGCATGTAACTAAAACAAACAAGGACATCATTTAGCAATTGAACAAATGCCTTTTGGCAGCTCTTCACCTTCCCAAACCCTCAGAAGAAGTGTAGCAGACCCTTTCAAAAGGATTGTTTCCGTGAAACAAGGTATGATTCAGGCCCTGCACCATTGGTGAGGGGTATCCCCAGCACCCAAAATATAGCTGGTGTGTATCCACCTCTGGTGTGTATCCACCCTCCACAGCACAGGCAGCTGCAGGTGGGCACCCACTGGGATAGGCTCACTGTGCCAGGAGCTGGCATGTTTTATCAGCCATGCAAACATATTTTGAATAGGTGCTGTTCAGAGGCGCAGCAAGCAGGGACAAGGCAGTTCCCTGCATGGTCTGGGGAAGGGGGGGCTTTCCCTGCAGGCAGGTGCACAGAGCTGTCATTTGCTGGTTAGTCCCTGTTTTATTAGCTCTGCTCAGTTTGGGCTGATGAGGGGCAGTTTTCTGTCAGTACCATCTGTCCACCTTCATGTGGAGATCAGTAAAGCGCTGGGAAAGGGGCCAACACTGGGTATCTACAGCCTCAAAAAAATCACAGGGCTGCTTTTAGAGCAATCCTGTATTGCCATGCCCAAAGCCACAGACAGTTCCGCACACTTGGCTCTGCATCTCCACATCATGCTGGGGTAGCATTTATATGAGGAAAAATTTTTTAAAAAGCAAGGCTTTGATTCTTCTTCCTTATCTCATCATGGCCTGCAAGGAGCTCTGGTCCTCGCTGGGTCCTCTAGATGGCAATATTGGAAAGGACAGTAATTGTCCACCACCACGGTGTCCCTTCAGGTGCGGGCCATGCAGAGCCCACTGGCCCACCCCAGCTCCAGAGACCCTCCCCATCCCCTGCCATGTTCACCATACCTCATGCACCATCCAGCTGAGTCCTTATAGCACAAAGGAAAGGAGACCCTGTTGCAAGACCCACTGCTCTGACACCCTGAACCCCTTCACAGGAGCCACCACCTTCCAAACACCTGGGAGTCTGGAGGTGCTCACAGACATCTCCCCTGCACCTTGTTTTCCCCTTTAAGCCCAGCTGCTTGTTGGCCAATTTTTTCCCTATTAAGCTTTCAGAATGAGAAGTTTAAGGTCAGTGGCCACAAGCTCATCGCAGGATGAGTTTTGGTCAGAGATGAGCTGCAGTCCTTGCTGAACTGCTGATGCATCTCAGAGATGGTCCAACCGTACCCCAGCACTGAGCCTGCAAGGGCACCTTCCCCCATGTGCTCCCATGCCTCACAGGTGCTTGTCTCACATCACCTGGGCACTGGGCCACTCCTAGGACTAGGCTTTGCTGACATCTGCAGCCAGTTTGTGGTCATCATGTCTGTTTGCACTGTTGCAAGAGGACTTTCTCTTGTCACAACTCCAAAACAGTGCTTCTCACCAGATGTGGGGAGTTTTGCGGAGGAAACTTCTTGGTGAGGTGAAGAGAGGAGGTGGGGGTGGAAGTGCCTCTCAGATGCCAGAGGGCCCGAATATAATCTCACAATAGTACATTGCAAAAAACATTTGGCCACGTGTCTGTGATAGGAGAATAATTGGAAGACAAGGCAAGTAATATGGAAACAGAGAAATGGTGTCCTTGCTGACAACCCTAACAAAATCTGCCAAGCTGTTGAAGGAACCCAGGAACTGGGAATGTTTGTGTACTCTGTGTCCAGTGCAGGCATAGCAACACTGCCAGGCACAAACACTGTGTATACCCCCTGCTTTCCACCTCCCTCCTCAGCTGGGAGCCATGTGTGTGTCATTTATCCCAAAGGCATTTGCAAAACACCTGGTACCTTCAGCCACATTAACATCAGAGGCTGCTTTGCACCTTGCTGGCAGGGGCAGTGCTGGGGACAGTCTGGCTCCTGGTACCCTACTCCCTGCCATGGCTAAGTGGGAACTGGCACAGCAGCACAGTGGCTCTGATGTCCCTGAAAGCTCCTGAACCTCAGATAAGAAGTACAGCAAAGTCTCAGTGTGTTGGCTGCTGCAGAGGTGAGGTGTCAGGGTGAGGCTGTGACTGGAGAGATCAAAGCCAGGGAAAGCAGGATTCCAGCCGGTCACCGCTCAGGGCTGCTGGAGGTCTGCTCTCAGAACAGTGTTTGGGGAGCAGCGACTCTGGAGCACGTTCCTTTGGGACCTGCAGTCCTTACACAGCCCCTCTTGGTGCTTTTCCTTTCTCCAGCCCTCATAGTCCCTGCACTTAGAACGTGGGTCAGAGGCTGCACTCTTAATGAGTGCAGGAGTCCTGTAAGGTTCAGGACTCTGGGGTAGCAAAGCCTTGAATCTGTTGTCCAATATTTAGACATGTGTATATACAAAAGGATTTGGTCTTTATTAATTGTCCTTTCATAGGAAATTCCACCAGCTCTCCTCCTCCCAGGGGTGCCAAGGATGCTCCAGCCCCAAGGAGCCCATATATGGTTGCAATCTCCTAACCTTGCATGTTCCACAATAGTGTGGTTGTGACTACTTTTAAGGATATGTGTGAACATTGCTCCCTTTCCTGTGTGCATAAACTCCCAGGAATGTGGAAAAAGATTACAAATGTGCATAAATTAAAGCTGTCAGCTCTGTACAGTGTGTCAGCCCTTCTACCTGCAGCAGCTAGGGTAGTTATGCCAACCTACCCACACAGGTGCTGTGCTGGGCAGGTCAGGCACTGCAGGGGAAAGGATGCTTTGAGAATAGGAAAACACCAACTGGTTGAGTGTGGAAACACTTGGCAATGTAAATGTGCCTGGGCTGAGACAGCAGCAAAGATTTTCTCTTGCCCTTCCTCCACCTAGTGCTGGTCTGAACCAAAATACACCTTTTCTGGGTAGTAGCTCCAAGGGTACAACCTTAAAGACAGCTAAGGACAGCAGGTCTCCACATCCTCACAGCATCCTCATTCCCTGCAGTGCCTTGAAGTATCTTCTCTGCACCCCTTGATGATGGATGGCTCAATCTGCTCTTCTGTAATACAGTTCACTCTTAGAATTCACAGAGGTACAAGAGGAAGGAGAAGAAGAGATGCAGCATTACTTACTCTTCCCTTTTCTCAGGTAGTTAATATTAATCACTGGTGCTTTGGATATGTTATGTGAATTCTCCCAGGTTCTGAAGCTTTGGAGATCTGCAAAAAGAGAGAAGTGGAAATGTCTGTGTATCTCTGTGACAGATGGGCCAGGTTTAATACAAATTTCTTCCCTTCTCCATGTACTCTGCTGTTATTTTTTAGCTTTGAAATAGCCCTGAACATCCTAAGGCTGTTTATCTAAATGATGTCTGAGTGGTCTGAGGTCACTATTTGCATTGGTGTACATTTCTCAAAGTGCAAAATCAAGGATTCCTCTGACAAGGCAGGTCAAGTGACACAGTTCTGCAGCTATACCAGGTATGTCTGGATTATATTTTCCACCCAGACCAGTGTCTGCTGCTCACACAAAAATGTCCAAATTCTTATAAAAGGCAAACAAATTTCCCTTGTGATTGGTTTCTGCTCTGCACGGGCTGGGGCTTTGTTGCTGAGATATTTGCTGTTGATAAAATACCTCAGCTCTGGTCAGATGCCTTAGAGGGCTCAGGGCTATTGTCCTGCTAGAAAGAAGCCAAGCCAGTGGCACTGTGACATTCCTAAACTCAGCTCCATCAGAGACTTGTTGCTTCAGCTGCAACGTGTGCTCCGATGACAGAGCTGATAATAGACCGATTGTGCTCGTGACAAGGGTGAAGGGGTTGAGTGAAAAACCTCCCTGGAAAAAACGGATCATCCTGGCTTTACAGATATTTAGTTTGAGATTCCATAACTAGCATTTGGCCTCGGCAATGCTGGCAAGACTGAATTCCTTTGCTCTAGGGAGAAGAGCCCAGCTGGGGGCCAGGCAGTCCTGCCCAGATGACACTGGAGCAGTTCTGTTTGCAGCAGCACGAGCTGGCTGGGCTGTCCTGGGAGCAGGGGCAAAACTTCTGCTGTGGATACACCACCATCAGAGAAGGATGCACTGGCTCCTCAGGATGGAAAAAGGAGCATCCACTGGCCTCCCCAGGAGTGGATCTGACTCAGGACACTGAGTGGAGATTATGGTCCAGCTGAAAGTCCTGGAGCATGACAAGCAGGACAGTTAATACCTGGACTCTCTGGCCGGCCATGCCTCTAATGCAGCGGAACGAGTAAAGCTGAGGCACAGCATGTAAATATTTATAGCCAGTTACCAGGTTTCATATTTGGCCAATCCCCTGTCCCTCCTGGCTCCTACCACTTGATGTTTGTGGCTCTGAGTTGCCAAGGACACTGGCAGGGGCAGGATCCTCTCTGCAGGGAGCCAGGGGCAATGCTGTGGCACTTCTCCAAGGCAGCAGCGCTGTCCAGAAGCACCCAGGGCTCTGACTGACCCTTCCTGCAGCCAGAGCTGGTTCTGGCTGCACTGCCACATCATAGCAGCACCCACTGCACCCACCAGCACCTGCGTCCCAGCCAGCAGCTTTGGGAAGGGGGACACGAGGCACTGACCAGCCCCCCAAAGTAGATCTGGCAGCATTTTTCACTGACTGGCTCAGGTTTGCCTGAGGGAAGTGGGGAAGGGAATGTGCAGAGCCCTTTTTGTCTTGGGACATGCCTCTGTCACCCCTCATGCTAGGGAGCTGCTCTCCTGAGCGGCTGCTTCGTCAAAATCTAAGCAGTCTGTGCAGAATTCTCATGTTCTTCCTCAGATCCAGAATATCTAATGCCAAATATTTTTCCCTGCTGTTGGTTCAGTTTCTTCTTCTGCTCCCTACCCTCACTTGAGCTGTTGAGAGAAAAAAAATCCCAGTCTGCTTTTACTGAAGAGATTTATTTCAGTTTGGAAGTGGCAGGAAGACAGCTTCTCTGTAGCTGTGCATATGTCTGAGATCTTTCTCTTGGGTCTCTCAGTTTGACTTAAATCATCTTTAAATCACTTTTCTTCAGCAGAACTCAGCAAAGAAGTGAGTTCTGTCATTTTTACTTAAGACATGATTCCCAGAAAATTTGGTTTAAACCAAAGGCAACACACCCATGCTCCCTTTGTGCCAGCTAAACTAAGCCAGTTGAAAATCCCATCTGACTGGAAGGAGAACAAAAGTCCAGCACAGACAAATCTCCTTCACAGCTGGGTATCAAGTCTAAAATCTTTTGTTTGAGAAAGCTGCTTGACAGCTATTTACTGCAGCTCCTTCAGCACACTGAGCTCAGGAAATTGCATTCATAATTTCCTTAGTGCCAAATGGTTTGTAATTTTCCCATGACTATTTCTTTTTTTGTTTGTGAAACAAAGCCTCTGGAAATCTTACACAAATTTACTTTTCGCCCAAGTATGAAGCTAACATGAAGTATACAATTTAATGGGATACCATTCACTTGATTTTTTTGGCATAGAGAATAAAAACCCCAATCTTGTTTGTGACTAAGTTTTCCATCAACAATCTTGCAATTTTAATACAGTCTTTTTTTTAACAAAAGGAAAATTGATCTGATACATGAATTCAAAATGCTCATCTAGCCAGAGCTGTTGGACGCAAGGAGAAAGCAGAAATGGCGGAAAGGTGTGACCTGGCTTTTCCACATCACCATGAGTGCAGGTCTGAGCAGTAAGTATGATTCCCCATGCCTTTATGTGAAAGCCTTTGATTTATGCAGAGGCACTTGGGTGTGGTGAGCCAGGCTGGTGTTCGGTTCCAGCCCCTGGGACAGATCTCATCCATAGCCTTGGACAAGTGGCTGCTTTCTCCACTTTGCTGCTGGTGTAACCCTGGGCACCATATGGGTTGTTGGGGTTGGTACCTTGGAGCACACCAAATTTAAGCCTCTGCACAGATACAGATGCCATTAACTATCTCACTAAATATGACTTTCACTGGCATTAATTGTGAGTCACACAAAATCACTATGTAGGAGCCAGCAGAGCATTTAAGACTCCCAGGCTCAGGACTTTGCATCCAGAGAGACAAGGATGTGCTGGTGGCAGGTGCTGGAGGGGACTGGGGTGTGACTCTGCATCCCATCCCATGGACTGGAAGATACTGTGGCAGCAGAGGTTTGTGTGAGTCTATTGCAGTGGTTCCATGTCTCCAGCTCTGCTCTGGAGCTGGAATCTTCTCCATGGGGTGCTTTTGAGTCTGAAAGCTTGTCCTCTAACTACCTGTCTGTTGTTTCAAAGCCTGCATTTTAAACCTTCACATATCTTTGCCTCCCTAGGATGGAAGCAAAAAATACTATTATGTCTTTGTGTGCATGCAGGAACCTGAGGCACACTGAGCAAATCCCTCCATTGTGGTCATACTGACAGGTGAAGGTGGCCACAAACGAGGGACTGCAGGCACTGAGCACCACTGCTCCTTTCTGGAGTGTGCCCACAGTGTTCCCAGCAGCCCTGGAGCCAGGCAGGCATTGCCTGAGGGGCTGATGTTATGACTCAGCCCAAGTCAAGCAAGCAGTTTGTACCATGATGAGGAATTTAATTTTGGTCCCCTGAACTGTAGCGAACACTGTGGGCCCCAGCCCATTCTGTGCCTGTTGTTTCTCATGTTCATGGAATGATCTAATCCAGTTGTACGTGTTTCTTTATGGTCCTCAGCTTTCTAATTGGTTTGATTTTAGCTGCAGACTCAAGCAAAATGAAATTTGTCATGCTTTGAAAATCTCCTCTGCTATTAAAACATGTCTTTTACTTATGTTAGCCTGTGGGTACCTTAAATGAATTTTTTCCTAGACTAAAATCTAAGCTAAAATTAATAAAGAAGCTTAATTTTGGTCTGATGCCTGGAAGCCATCTTTTCAAATCTGGAACATGAAACTCCTGGTGAGCCTCGCACCAAGGAAAAAGACCAACTTTAGGATAATTACGTATAGTAAGATAAAGATATACATGTGTCTATAATACGTATCATCACAAATCCCTTTGCTCTGCTTGAAGGAAAACCTGATACTATACTGCTACTTTACCTCGTCGCTATTAGAAACCTTTGTTAAACCTCTCTCAATAGGTATCCACCCAGGAATAGATAACTGATAAGGACCAAGAACCAAACCTTTTCTCAAATTTTATCTGTTTGGCTTATGCAAATACTCAAATATTTGATGGATTCCTGTTATTGTTTAATGTCTGGCCAAGATGTTTGCTGGAAGGGCCGAAGTCTGGAAACACTTAAGCAAACTGTGCCCCAGCAGTTGTTGAAGTCAATGGAAATTTACTTGACTTCAGCATAGGGTGGCTCAAAAGTTCTAGTGATAGCAGTAGTTGTGAAGGAGAAAAGCTATTTTTTGCACAGGCCATTCCCCATGCTTCAGTTTGTGGGCTCTGCTCAGGGTTAGACAGGGTTTGCACAGACCATGAGGTCGGTGTGTGGGGATGCAGGGGCAGAGGTCTGCACTCACAGGGCTACGCTGTCCCGGGGATCTGGGCCCAGGTGAGTTGATGCCTGTGGCCACAAGCTGCCTGCTGCTCCCACATCCCTGCTTGTGATCCAGCAGGAAAAAACACCAGGACCCAGTACATGAATGTGGATGGAAATGCTGAAGTTCAAATGACCATAGAGCAGAAAACCTCAAGCCCTACCCTTGGCAGAAAACCTGGTGTGGTTGAATAGCCCCTTGCAGGCTGCAGATAAATAGCTGTGACTGTTGCCAACATTCCTTGAAAACTTAAATTGTTGCTGGAAAGACTGCTGGAAACCTTAGTTTCTCTTGCCTTTTCCAAAGGTAGCCTTGCTACAGTCAACAGATGGGTCCATTCCTGCAGGGCTCTGGTGCATCATCTTTTATAAATGGGAGTCACCTTTGTAATTTTCCATGCACAGAAGGAGCAACTTGTACTGGGAGAAGCATTTTGGACTCTGCTAAAGGACGCCAAGAGGGCTGACACGGCTGCTTCTCTTAATCTGATAGCTGAGCCATCCCTGCAGCTGCTTTTTAAAGGTGGGAACAACCTTTAGCTAGATCCCTTCTCCATGTGCAGATTCTGGTGTCACTCAGGAACATCTGAGTAGCAGTGATGTCACAAATAACACAGCCACTGTAATTACTCATGGGCTTATTCACTAGCAGGTTCTCAGCAGGTGATTGCCCAGCTTTTGGAAATCACCTTGATGCATTGATCCAGGTTTGCTGATGGTATCTTAGGGCTATGCTACAGAAATACTTTGACACTAAATTGGGGGAAGCTGAGTAGTCTTGTGGATGTCACCTAATTACAACCATAATCCTTTTTTTGTGGCTTGCTGTTTTGCCCACTAAAGTGAAAGAATCATTGAACCATAAAGACTGGAAAAAGCTTCTAAGATCAAGTACCACCATTAACCCAGCACTGCCAATCCCAGCTCTAAACCATGTCTCTGAGCACCACCATGTTTTTTGAACTCTCCCAGGGACAGCAGTTCCACTACCTTCCTGGGCAGCCTGTTCCAATGTTTGACCACCCTTTGAGTGGAGAAATATTTCTTAATATTCAATCTAAACCTCCTGTGGTTCAACTTGAGGCCAGGACAACTTGGTCCTTTTCCGGTTTGCTCAACCTGTGATGAAGCACAACCCACTGATGTCCCTCAGCAATTTCACCCTCACTCACTTGCATATGTATGATTTCCAAACCACACTGATAGGAAGAATTGCAGCAGAAGCCCAGAGAGCTGAGAGATGTCTGTTTTTTGGCAGCCTGGCTGCTCCCACTGAGGATCACAGCCTACGGTATGTGGCCGACAGGTTGTGATGCTCTTCTTTGCATCAACTTGGACAGCTGCATGTTATGTATTTAAACTCCATGGAAAAGGCTTTGCATCACTGATGTTTTAACCACACCATTCCAAACCTTCCATAACCCCTCCCTTACTTACTCCCAGAGAGGAATGACTCTGAAGTGTTTCAGCTTTTCCATTACTTTGCCCGCCTGGAGACCATGTGCTGATGGCTGTGAGGTAATTAGCTGGTGTCAGGTGAGTTCCAGCTGCCTGCAGGGCTGGGGCTCCATCTGGCCACCAGTATCCCCCAGGGTAGCAGAATGGTGGGATGGTTGAGGGTGTGGAGACTGATGGATCTCTTTCCCTATTTCTTTTCCTCTTTCCTCTCTCTCTCTCTCTTTTTCCTCTTGAAATGATTCACTGCAGGACAAGCTGTCTTCTCCTGTGCCCCTTGGGCTGAAAACAGACTTTGGAAAAGTCAGAGGACAGATCGAGGACAGAGCCGTCACTGAGGCCTCAAGGGATCAGCTTTCCAACATGATAGTTCTCCTTTCAGCTGGGAGGCCCTGTGTGGGCCACGGGTGCTTTATATTCCAGTGGGGAACCCATCCAAAACAGGGCACAACTGACTTCTACGCGGTTAGGGACATAGATGTCACAGGAGCATCCAGCCTGTGTGGCTGCCTCTGCTGGGAAAGCTTCCTGCTCTCAGAGGCTGGTGAAAGCAGGTGGCCATGTGGTGAAAGGAGGATGGAGCCAGTCAATTAGGGAATTAACAGGGCAGTGACCCTGAGGAGTCAGTGTGGATAGGGAGTCAAGAGGGTTTGTGATGGTACCTTAAGCCCAAAATAGCTGCATCCCTCAGACTGCAACTTGGAAGGGGGAAGGAACCCTTCCCAGCTGTTTTGGACAAAAGGGCGAGAGGGGATAATGAGTGGTAATTACTTTAATGAGGGGATTGGTAATTATTTTCACCTGCAGCTGAGGGAAGGGCTGAGGTGTTCATTAGGAGAGGAGGGCTCTGAAGGGTTTGTGTGTGGAAATTATCTCTGCTGCTGTGGCTCTGTGTGGCCATGGTGTCTCACAGAGGGCAGGTGAGTGGGGCAGCCCCATCTCACACAGGGTGATTGTCACCACTGTCAGCCCTGACTAGGGGACACCATGGATGGGACATGTCACACCCAGCCGCAGTTTGGCATGTGGGAACCAGGACAGCCAAACCAACCCATGGGGTATGTGAATGGCATTCTGCTTGGGTTCACCCCAAGATGCAGTGGCTTCCTTCCACTGGCAAAACCAGGCCTCGTGGTGTGAAAGACTTTCCCCCTCTGTGGCTAGAGGGGGATGTAATGGAATCAGAATGGAGACCCAAAGGATGAATCAAAGCACATCTTTCTCTACCAGTGCAGATGATTCCTGCTTTGGGGTGAGCCCTTGACTTTGGGGGTGTCCTGCCCTTGGGGTTTCTTGGAGAGCACTTGGCTGTACATTAGCCTCCCCACACCCTCTGCAAGCTCTACCATTTCCAAATAAAGTTTCTTAGCAGATAGATTTGAGTGACTAATTCAACCAACTCAGTTTTAAGTGCTTCTGCTTATAGTTCATTTTGTTTGGATAACTAGTTAAGGATATATTGGATCATTGGAGTCCTTCTTTTTTAGATTTACTTACTGTGTTTGCCAAAAATCAATTTGCAGGGTAACTGATTATCTTCCTCAGCAAGCACTGGTGGTAGTAGGGGATTGACTCAGAGTTGACTCAGTCCTTTGCAATGAGTTGTGTCATTCTTGCACTTTATTCTTGTTTAATCCAATGCTTTGGCAGAGATTTTTATAGTGCTCTTTTGTATCTGTAATATGGCAGTGCCCCAGTGCCTGTTCCTTGACTCTGGTTGTGTGCTGTCCTTGCTCTCTAAATCATCCACTGCTCTTTTCCAAACAGAATAGAACTGCTGCTGTGATTAGTGCAAGCTCTGGAGTGCTTAAATTCTTCTCTGTCAGGTATACTGGTCATTTTAAGGTCTGATTTAAGGTCTGATCCTGCACACACTTTCTGGCAGGAGTAGCAATACTGAAGATTGGGTAAAGCACTTGCTCTGTGCCATGTGCCTTCGCAGACCTTTATTTTGCTTTTTTTTTCTGGATGTGGCATTGTGCACATGGACTGGATGGTGAATCCAACAGGGATCTAAAGGATGCAGCAACTGCAGGATGAGGCCTTGATCTGCAATCCGGTGAGAGCAATGAATTACTCAAATAACAACCTGCTCTGCTGTAATCAGTGAGAGCCACGTTATATAGATGAATTTATTATTTATCTGCTACTCTGTTAAGCTGACAGACATGCTGCCTGGCAGTTGCTTTGATGGTAGCTGAGGTTTAGGATTTGGCCATGAAATCCCTAGTTTGTGTTGTATGTGGAAGGCATCTAATACCTTAAATAAAGGGCAGAGGATCCTGATAGCAGCCTGATGACATTCCCTGCAGATATGGGATGCTTGTTATGCTGCAAGATGTCAGGCACTTATTAGAGCACTTGTGCTTCTCCAGGATGCATCATCTGGTTGGGATCTTCCAAGATGCAACTGCAGAGGTGCAGGATTAGTCCCAGGTATTCCTATGGGGCAGGGGCAGTGACTGGTCTCTAGTAAAGGGACTCCATTGGTACAGATGCTCCTGGAGCAGTGCCCTTCCTATTCCTCTCTCCTCCTCTTTCTGTTTATGGCCAGAGGCAGGAAGGCTCCTTCCTTTGAAAGTAGAAATCCCACAGGAGCTGCCTGCAGGGTAACTTTTCCCTGGTGCCATTCTTCTACAACTGTGCAACACCTGGTTTGTCTTTGTATACTCACATTCTACAACCCTGGTTTCTCCTGGAGATCTTGGCTTGATTTATCTACCTGGGAATGTTCTGTCTGAATGTCCCATCCTTGAAGGGTCTCATCTCTGCAACTTCTTATGAATCTTGGAGCTCTGCAGCTGCAAACATGTAACACACATCACACCTTAGGGGCAGGGGGGTTTTGCTAGTGGTCTTGTAGGTCTGATGGTTGGTTACAGCCATTAGAGAAAAGCTCTCGCTAATGGTGACTAAGTTTTATGCTTGCTGGGAGAGCTGTTGAAAAAATGAGCTGGAAACGGGTATTTGGATTCCTTTGAAAATCAAATATAAACTTCAGTCCATAATGATAAATGATGTTGGTGTTTCACATCTGTGTTTCATGTATTCCTGGAGTTGTTCTTGGCAAGTTGTGGCCGTCTGAGTCTTGAACCTCAGGGCAGCCCAGTGTTCTTGTCCCTGCTAGGGATGTTAATGTGGATGATGCAGTGTTGGAGGAATCTGTGGGACTTACCTGTTGAATGAACAGACACACAGAAAAATATGAATGTTTCTGTAAAGAGAGAGTGTTTGCTCTTACACAATGTTTTTTGTTTTACTAACAAAGAAAAATTCCTTGGCCCAAATATAGTGGTCTGCTTTCCAGGGATACTGGTGCTGTGTCCAGCACACCTACCAGACTCTCCTGCCATTAGTCAAGAGCTCTGTGGTGGTTCTCCAAGGCACCACAAAAGCCTGTTTGTAGAGAAAGAGCTCCAACACAAGCACCTCTTGTTGAAAAACAAACTTAGCTACTTGCTGGACCATGTGTCCAACAGCAACAAGAATGGAAGAAAGTGGCATAACTCAGAAGAATAAAGAAAGTATAAGGGATGGAGAAAGGGAGAAAAGAAAACAATGTGAACGTTGTGAGATTTTTCTGGTGTGATGCAGCACAGGCAGGCAGATTTATTTAAAACAGGAATGAATTGCTACCTGACAGTACTATATTTCATGCCTGCTTTGAAGAAAAGGCTCCCCTTTTGGCATAATTTTTTCTGTGCTCTCTTCAGTTGGGTCCCCTCCCTCCCTGCAGAGTTCTCACCTGAAATACATCCCTGCTGTTTGTTTTGTGTCCTGCAAACTCTGTCTATGAACCTGAATGCGATGTGTAACTGACCTTCCAGGAAAGGCTTTAGCATTGAGAGAGGGTTATTTGGACAGGACAGGAACCTGGCCACGCATCCTCCTGCAAAGATTCTGTGCCTCATTTTCCTTGTCTGGGAGTGCAGCTGCTGGCACTTTGGGGGTAGCAGGGCTTTTCCCAGCCTGCTGCGTCCCAGGGTTCCCATGACAGCCCGGTGCTGTTGTGGGGAGGCACGGAACAGCTCTGCAGGCAAAGTGCCATCGCTGGTTGGGGTTCCCCCTCACCATG
Organism: Corvus hawaiiensis; assembly: GCF_020740725.1. Taxonomy (NCBI): domain Eukaryota; kingdom Metazoa; phylum Chordata; class Aves; order Passeriformes; family Corvidae; genus Corvus; species Corvus hawaiiensis. The sequence continues at coordinate 7,040,051 of NC_063226.1, read as the reverse complement.
GACGGTGCAGTGACCCTGGGAGGAGCATGCCTCTCCGGGCAGGATCGCTGCTATGGGCTGGACTTTTTTTTTTTTTTTTTTTGCCATTCACCTCCCTGCTATAAGTGTGGAAGCCGCGTCTCTCCAGCTGGACACCCCAGCCCAGCCCTGGACCAGAGCGCTCCCGTGTCCGTCCCGCAGCCGCTTGCAGTGCTCGGTCCATCCCTTCCCTCCTCCCGGCAGCAGCCGCCTCGCAGCATTCCCGGGATCTCCGGCAGCCAGTAAGCACATGCCTCCCTCTCTCCCTCTCGAGCATCGTCTCGCTGAGCAGGGCAGGGAGCATTTCAGCATCCCACGCTTCGCAGATCTTCGGATTTCGGGGCTGGTGCTGGTCTTTTCTCTGCCTTGTGACTGCTCTGCCGGAGAAGGGTTTGTGAGAATAGGGATGGGGAGTGGGAAGCCTGTGGGTGTGTAATGTATTTCTGAAACACTCTCTAGCAAGCAATTTCTCCGTGGTTCACTGAGTTAGCCTCAGAAACTGCCTGTTTTATGGGTTGTTTTGGAAATGGGATTTATCTACGTTCTTGCTTCTGATTTCTCTTGCATCCTCTTTTTCTGATATACATATTCCCTCCTGGAAGGTGGTTGCTTTTAAAGTGCAGGCAGACCCTGGGGTATAAATACAACTTTTCCCTTTGCTTCCAAGCTGAGCTGCTGCTTAGGGAGAATTTGCTGTGGTGCCGAGTTGTGTAAGAGCTGTCAGCTCTGTGCTTTCCTGGGCAGGTGATCAGATGTGCCTCTTTGAGGCTTTTATAATGAGAGCTGGGGAGGAAATAGCTAAAGCGGAGGCTGTTTTGTGGGGTCTCAGGTGATGTGAGGAGCAATCCTGGGAGCAGGCTGGCAGTAACAGAATTGGGGAATATGGAAATGCAAGCTTTTACCTAATAATTATCACACTTTCCTCTTTCCTTCTGTATTACAGAATATCAGGCAGTTGCAGAGTTCCTGCAGCTGTACCCACGTGAATGCAAACACCTTGAGTTTTGCACAAATGCTGCACCCCTGTATCAATATAGATTTGGGAAGTCACTTGCATGAGTGAAGTTGTATTCACCATGTGTTTGCAAGACGGGTGTTTCTGTCATTAATCTTTTCTTTAGTAATTGGTCAAAAGATAAGTTAATGCATGTGACTCTGGTCCTATTTGTGTTGTGTAAGCAGGAGCCAGTCTGTGGTTGAGAAAGGGATGTGACTATTTTTTAAACCACTGAAATCTAGCACATGGAATGGGGAAAATTAATAAAACAATCCACCTACCAATTAGTCTTTTACCCTGTTTTGAGAGGAAGAGTGTTCTTTTTACAAATAACAAAAAAAAAACTTCCAAGAGGAAACTGATTAAATTCTTAAGCCATGATGTACAAAGCAAATAGCTGATCAAGCAACCAAATATGGCTTTGAAACTTCAGCTTTCTTTTGTAATGATAAAAGCACCCACATACTTCAGTGACAACACCCTTTTTTTTTTTTCCAAATACAGCACTCTTGAATACAAACCAGTTCCTAATTTTTCCTTAAGGAGCTCAGTATATAAAAATTCCTTCTTGACTAATACCTGAGAGAAAAATGTGGATAGGTGTTTCAGAGCTGGCACCACAAGTGCAAAAAACCCCCAGTCCCTCCAGATCTCAGTACAGCAGAAAGCCAGTTTCTCAGATTTTGGACTGTGGCTCTGAGGAACGAGTTCAGGGCTGGGACTTTACAGCTGGCTTCTGATATGCACTGCTCTTTGAGAATTTTGGCTGGGGAAGGTATTTAGGATTGGGCTCTTGAACTGTTTCTAACAGAAGTTATTCCCTGCTGAGTGATGGCTTGTCTCCCTGTATGCTGGTATAATTCTCTGCTTGAACATAAACAATGGCAGCTGTTCAAAAGGAGGCAACATTTAGGTACTCAAACACTTGAAAATAAAAACTCTCCAGCCTATCTTGGCTGGCCTTTATTTCAGAAGCAGCTTTTCCATCGAACTGTACCATGAATGGAAAATCCAGACATATGGTACTAAGCAGCTGGTGGGAGCCTGGTCAGGTCCCTGTTCATGTCCATGGATAGGGGAGTGATGCTGTAGGATGCACTTCATCTGTAATCTAAATCCTTATCACATGAATATGACTTGCAGCCCACACCCATTGCACCAGGATGTAACAAAAAGTTTAAGGAACTGACCTCCTTGCCCCCAAGAAGTAACTTACTTCCTTTTGTATCACAGAATAGTTTGGTTGGAAGGGACCTTTAGAGGTCATTTAGTCCACAGGGACATCTTCAACTAGACCAGCTTGTTCAGAGCCCTGTCCAACCTGGCCGTGAGCACTTCCAGGAATGGGGCATCTACCACCTCTCTGCAACCTGTGCCCGTGTTTTACTGGTTTTGCCAGTGTAAAAATCTCCTTCCTTGTATATAGTCTAAATCTAACCTGTTCCAGTTTAAAACCTTTGCCCCTTGTCCTGTTGCATCAGGCCCTGATAAAAAGTTTGTTCCCATCTTTCTTGTGAGCCCCCCTGAAGTATTGAAATACAATATTGCTGTAAGGTCTTCCTGGAGCCTTCTTTTCCTCAGGCTGAACAATCCCAGCCCTCTCAGCCTGTCTCCATAGGAGAGATACTCCATCCCTCAGAGCACATCATCATTGTCTCCTCTGGACTCGCTCCAACAGCTCCACCATGTCCTTCCTGTGCTGGGACCCCAGGGCTGGATGCAGCTCTGCAGGTGAGGTCTCACAAAGTGGAGCAGAGAGGCAGATGTGAGCCAGGAATGACACCGACCCCTCAGCAGCAGCCTGTGTGAATTATGTTAAGTTTACTCAGCATCCAGTGGATGCATTGGGGGATTTAGGTGGAAAATTCCTCTGATCTTTGCTGATGAGACAAGGATCACACAAGCCTGTGTTTGGCACTTCCCTTTTTGTGGTTCGCTTGGCCCTGAAGTCCCAGGGGCATTAAATTCAAGAAGACAAGCCTCACCATCAGTGATGTGCGAAGTTTGCTCATGCTTTTGATTGGTTTTGATTGCTCCTAAATCAGAACAGCTCCCCGTAGAGCCGTGGGCAGGCTCTGGTGCCAGGCTTCCGCAAGGGTCAGAGATGCATATGTGTGGAGGGCTGAGCCAAGCAGTCAATGCCTGCCTGTCACCCTCATGGTCCCCAGCCACTGTCACCTTGTGCCCTGCTGGTAGGAGAGCAAAGGTAGAAAAGCTGAGATTTCAGGTTCAATTCTATACCTTGAGCAGGGTGGACTCACTTTTGCTTGAAACGGTAGCAGAAATCATGTCTATGCAATAAACCTTCCCAGAACTGACCTGCGATTTCATAAAAACCAAAATGCATTGTAAGTCAAAATACTACAGCTTGATTCATTGGGATCTCTTTTTATTTCATTTCTCTGTTATAGAAATGCAGACAGGGAAAGTAACAAGAAAGTCTGAGATCAGTCGTTTCATGTCTGATTTTGGCAGAGGGAGTGTGGGAGGAAGAAAGAGACCTCATATTTCTTTTAGATACTCTGGAGAGGAGTTTTAAGCAGATGGCTCTTCAGACACTGGGACTCTAAAGAATTAAATGTTATTTAGATAAATCCATGCTTCCACTTCTGCAGTGTGGTTTTGGAAGGACTGTGCCATATATTCTGGCTTCAGTTCTTTTATTCTTCGGTCCAGTAAAAACCCTGTTTGCAGCCACTTGGCTGGGTGTAGGACCAAAGGACTGGGGCTTCCCTGGGGTTCAGAGACAGGATATAGCCCAGCATGTTCCTCTCCCCGATGGGCTTTAACTGGGACTTTCTGTAAATGAGCAGCCCAGAGCCAGCTCTGGGCATATCACCCCAGGTGGCTTCTGTAGGAATGAATTGGAGCCAAGAGGCCGAGGCTGGTGTGTGATGAACTTTTCTCTCTGCAAAACCTCCCCAGGCCTGTAGGCAAAACTCTCCTACCAGAAATGGCTCATCTTGCTGCTCAGAGTATTTCCTGCAAAGGCTTTGCTCTGCTCCAAGATGCTGCTGAAAAGCGATAGAAAAACCCTTGACGGGCCAATGCTCACCCCTCCCTGCAACACACACTGAGGCAGGAGCTGGTCCTTGATACCTCCAGAGTGATTCAGGCACGTGTAGTGCCAAGAATGCTGCCAGAGCAACTTCCTACTCTCACAGCAAGAGAGCATGGCATTTTCTGTGGAACAAAGGGATGGATGGATGGATGCTCTTCTGCTTCTCCAGCTTTTTCATCTCCATCAGAATAGATGGGAAATGGGGTTTGTGTCCTATGTCAAGACAGGGCTAAAATTACGTTTAAGGCTTTGGAGAAAATCAAAGTAGGGCAAGGATTGCATTATAGCTATGCTGTAATGGGATAGACAGGGTTGGAAGCACTTTTTTCAAAATAGGCTGAACTAGAGTTCCCTGGAAGAAGTTGGAGAGCTAGGGCAGGGTTCCCAGCAGTGATGGAGCTGCAATCCAGGGTGGAAGGGCAGCTATTTTGCTGTGTGCCTGACTGGAAACTGTAGGAACCCAGAGTGCCGAGAATATTTCTCTGCCTGTTTTTAAGGGCTCTTACCCCCCTGAACAACACTGTTTTAACCTCCAACCTTGGAAAAAAATTACCAACGATCTGACAAGAACTAGCAAATACAGTGGTGTGAATTAGGTGATAGACTACTATGTAAGATTGTCACAGGGTGAAAAATTTAGAGGTTTTGGGTTTCTCTCTGTAGTAAATAGATAAGAGCAAAAAATAGCAAAATGGAGGGTTGTTGTTCTCTAAACCTTCTTCTCCTTCTTCTACTACACCATGTTCTGCAATAAAAGTAGTTTGAAATGATTGGATAGAGAATTCCGCAGTTCCTGCCCATGTTACTGAATAATTGTTAGGAAAGTGAAAATAATGTACGTTTTTAGTAAGTATTGGTTAAATTATCTTTAAAAGGCTGCGTAAATCTTGATAATTAGAGACTTCACTCCTGCTTTCTGTGCTCTATGCTGTACCTGGGTCACGCTAGTGGCTCTGTTCCTCTGATAAGACTTAATAAACAACTATCCAGCAGCATTGAAACTCCAGGAAAAGTCTTGGTTTATCTTTGAAACTCCTTGCAAGGACTTTTAGAAGATTCTCTCCCATCAAGAGGGATTTGATTTATGGCACGGTTCAGTGTCAGAAACTTTCAGGCAGAGTTACAATTTTGGTTTGGATGCTGTTACACAGTTGCATTATTTTTGTAAATAAGAAATTCAAACCCTCTTGATTTTGGACTGATGTTTTTAGAAGACCCACTTGTTCCACATATGTGCCTCATCTTTTTTCTGTTCCTTGGGGTCACCCAGTGATTGGTGTCATTTGGGATGCATCCCTCCTCCTGCTGCTCAGCAGAGCTGTCTGTGGTGTGAGCTGGCAGCCAACAGTCATGGACTGTGAGGGATTGAAAGTGGTGGGATATGGCTGCATTTGTGATCTGCTTTGACATATGAGGGAGCTTCAAATCAAATACTGGCTGGCCCCAGTGGTGTCTGTCTGCTGAAATGACATGTTTAAGAGACCCCTGTTCACAAGAAATCACGTGTGCTCCATATGCCAAGGGACTCCTGAAGGGAGGGACAGTTGGTACAGGGATCTATAATCCACCTATTTTGCTTCAAGATCCCTTTAGCACTGCAGCAGCTGTCCCAGAGTGTGAGGATTCTTGTGTTACACCAGCTTCCAGCTGCAGAGGAGTTCAGAGCTTCTGGCAGAGCAAGAATTGCTCTTGCTGTTTTGCTTGGACAGAGCGAAAAATCCCCTCAATCCTCCAAAACTCTCTCATATGAACCAGAGTGCTGGACGTGCCTTTCTTGTGCTAAGAAAAATAGAAATGGTTCATCACACTAAAGCCATGGCTGGTCCAGCCCACACTGGTTGTTAGTTGACTTTCCTGCACGGAGTTGGCTCCCAGCTCTTCCTCAGAGCCTTCATTTGGGAATATTCAGTTTTCATGTGCTTCCAGTGGTCTCTGACCAAAGATCCGCTTAACTATGACACTACCCTAAATACAGCCCCCCCACTCCTGGGAGGATGCTGGGTGGGAGAAAATAGGATCCTTTCTTTTAAAGAAATGCCCCAAGATGTGAGAACCATCTGGACTTGGCAGGCTGCTCCCAAGGCATTTGCTGTTTGTTTACCTTGGGACTGACTGCCCCTGGCAGTTGTTACCATCAGCCTTTCTTATCTGTTCTTTTCTATAATAAACACTGGAGCAAAGGTTTGGAATTAGCCGCTTCTGAGGCACTGCCTGCCTCCCTTTCCAGCTTCTGTCTTATGGTCTCGTTTTAGGACTCTTGAGCCTTTTCCACTTCATTCTGTGCCTCTTGGCACAGAATTGCCATTTTGTGCCTCTTCTCATTGCACTGAGACAGCAAAGAGCTCTTTAAAATTCCTGGTAGGTGTGTCATCCACAGGGCTGCAGCATCCCAGGAAACTGGTGCCTTGGGACAGCTGTGTGCACTCACAATGCTCTTGCTGTGTGCTACAGAGATTTTTCTAGTTTGACTTACCTCATCCAGTGGATGTTTGATGAGTTTCTGACTGATACCTATTCAGTTGAAGAGCCCGTGGAGGCAGTGTCAGGATCCTGAGAGCATTCCAGGTGCCTGGTGCAGCATTAACCACAGGGCAGTCAGTGGTTTGAGGGAATGCAAACACAGACAGCACCTCCAGAACACAGGTCCTCATCTGGATTGGGTAATTGGAGAGAGTAATCTGGAGATTGAGTGGCTTTGCTTCCACTTAGAAATTCCCTGGTGATCTCTAAGCATTGTCCTGATGTGATCTTGCTCCTGACAGTACTGTGGAGAGGCAGTAATAAACAGCCCAGGGTGCAAGGATTTGTCTCTCTCTCTCTGGTCTCATCTCACTTTAAAAATACACAGAGCTACGTTTTTCACTCAACACATGCAAATACAGTTTCCTGTCTACCTTTGCTCTGCCCATTGAGAGCCAGTCATGCTTCCCCATGGGACAGCCTGCCAGGTGAATGCCACTTGATGTATAACATATTTCAGTGCTGCCTCTGGAAATGGCCAGGATGACAGTATGGTATCAGGGCTGGAGAGCAGCCCACGATCACTTCGCAGCAGCACAAGGGCACCTGGTGGGGATGCAAATCTGTTAAATTCTGTCTGGATTTGCTTTGGTGGATGCTAGAACACGTCATCCACCCCTTGCCATAATATTCCCCTCTCTCTTATGCCATTATCTCCATAATGATTTATAGCCAAAGGTGGAAACTTCAACTCTGGTTCTGTTCCTGTGGTGGGATGGGTTTCTTGCAGTGGGTGGGGAACACACCATTCCTGTTTGGGGAAAGATTTGCAGATTTTTGGCTGGAGAGGACTGCAAACAGCATTTCTGTGGTTACTCTGATGTGCTGGACAGGCTGTAACATTTGTTTGGGGTGGCAGGGGGCTGCCATAAAGGCTCACCTGTGGTGTGTGTGAGTGAAAGCCGTGCCTCACACCTCCTTTCCTCAGTCTCATGTCGCTGGGGTGAGCCCTAAGGCAGCTTCCCTTCGCCCTGCAGTGCTAACACTGCCCATCTCCAGAGCACTGCTGTGAGCACCTCCTGCCCTCCAGCTCTTCCTCCAGCCTGTGGTGGTGCTGTAATGCGGGGAAGTCTCTGTGTGCTCCACTAGACACTGAACCAAACAACCAATAAATCTCTTATAAACCAAGGAGTATCTTGTTTTGGTTACCAGAGAGATTGCCAAGTGCAAATTCAACCTGAAATAGCGATGAGCTCATCCTTGGAGCAGCATCGGTGCCTGAGCCGGAGCAGCCGGATGAAAAGGGAGCCAGTGCCAGGAACTCTGTCTGCTCCACCGACATTTGGATGCTGTGTGAGCTGTTTTGCCAAACAGCTTTTGCCTTGTAAATGAGATTGTGCAGGGGATGGTGGGTGAAGCTGGCTGCTGAGACAGGGCTTTTACAATTCCTGGAAGTGTGGCAATGACATTCCTCGTGGGACTGTGGGCTTGAGAGCCCAGGGGGTGGTTAAGATGCTGCAAAGGTGGCCTTCTCTGCCATCTCCCCTATCCTCGAAACTTCTCCTTGTGAAAGGATTGTAGGGAAAACTGAGATGCTTGACTTGTAAATAACGGTTGGTTCTAAGCACCTGATTAGACAGGAGTACTGAGAGGCAGAGCCTCTCTCTGCTGCTGCTCCAGCTGCTGGAGCAGGAGCTTGGAAAAACCTCACCCTCCTCTGCAACATACCCGGCTGGAGCAGGAGCTTGAAAATTTGGACTCTGGCGTTATTTTACCCTGAAGTGTCCCCAGTTTAAGTAGGTCAAGACTGGACTTTTGGAGTCACCTCCTGCCAGGGCACAGTGGGCACTGTGGGAGTGGCTGCTGCCAGCTGAGATATCTTTTCTAGGCTGATGGAGTTGGGGTTGGAGTGGGCTCTTGTGGGGTGCCAGCTGTGCCTGAGAAAGGCAGGATAAGGAGGCTGTGATGCACTCAGTCTCTTGGCAGCCTAGGCGGGGCTCCTGTAGCACCCTGCACCTTTCTCTGCTAAGACATAGATGTTTCCAGATACACTTCATTCAATGAACTCGCATTTTCTGAATTACAGCTTTTAACTGAAAAGGTCTGTCTGTAGGAGGAAGTACTGCCTGAACCTCTGCACCACAGTACTGCAGAGGAGAGGCTGACAAAGTTGTGGCAGTGGTCTCTACTTGGGTTTTGCTCCCCATTGCTGAATTACCAAATTCATGATGTTACGTAGAAATACAAGAGAACATCACCTGGCAGCTGTGTCGATGAAGCAATGCATGAGCCCCTTACCAGAGGCGCACTGATGGATTTCAGTGTATCTTTTAAGACATAGTTGCCAGTGAGTGAAAACAGGGAACAGTTATCCACAGCACAAATGCAAACGAAAACTGAGCCCTGAAAAGTGATCTGTGAACCTACTCACGTGATGCAAACACACAATCCTTTTTTTGGATTAACTTCATAGCTTTTTGAAGCAAGGGATGGAGGTTGTGTCTATAAAAAGAGATTGGTTTCACCAGGGGTATTTTGGAAGTCTTTTATTATAATTTTATAATCATGGAGAGATCTGTAAAATTGTGTGTTCTTGCAAGTCCCTTCCAGGACTGTGGGTGGATTTTTTCCAGCTCCTTTCTGGAGCCATGTGGGAAATGCTTTGGTGACATAACCAAGTCCTTCAGAATCACGGGCAGCTCTCGGTGCCACCTGTGCATTCAGCCATCAGCTTCAGGAAAAGGCTTCAGGAAAGCCTTTCTGGTTCTTGGAGCAGTTGGCATTTGAAAGAAGGTGATTTTCATGTGAGGACATACAGCTGAGTGAGATCTGGGTGAGACAGATGTGAGTTCACCTTTTATAGCTGCAAGGTGGGCAGTGCTCTGGTGCGCCTGGGCTGTTGCAGCGGCTGGGGTTGAGTCCATGTGACCCTGCTGCGTAGCACAGCCCTGTGCCCCAGCCACCGTGACCCCAAACTGCCTGTAACTGAGCTGGGCAGGGTGCTAAAAAGCTTTAAAACCTACAATTGCCATTAAAGCATTTTATCTTCTGTTTTCAGCAGCTCCTTGGAGATGAGACACTGCTGGTCTAATGTGAATTGTTTACACGTGGTGTCTGATGTTCCTTTGTGTCATCTCTTTCCTGTGGGGTGCAGCACTGGGTGTTAATGTTTGGGAGCAGGACAGGTATCCCTGCAGGTCTTCCCTGTGTCGTCCCCCAGTGTTTCACCTTCTTGGTATCAAGGTGTGTTTCCCTTAAGGCTGTCTCTGGGTGACTAAATCCACTGCTGTGCTTTGTAGATCCAGGACCAAGCCTAACCTTGCTCAGCACTGTCACAAAGCAGGCAAGGCTTCCTACCAGGCTTCCTTCTAGCACGGTTGAGAATTTTTCTCAAGGGGTATAACTTTAGCAAAGGGACAGCAGAGTCCATGCAGTTGCAGGAAAAGCCCTCAATGACTACTTAGAAACCTCACCCTTTCCCCATTGTCCTGCAGTATTCCCAGAGGGACACGGTGCTTGTGGGTTCTTATGCAATGTGGTTGCACAACCTGGTTTTAAAAGAAAGAAAATTGCTGTTTCACATCTGGTTTAGCTTTTTGACAGCTTTCTCCAGCATTTGCGTGCAATTAGCACCGCTTTCTGTCGCACGGAGCCCATCCTCTAATAGCTGGATGTGGGCAGTAGTTGCAGAGCTTGCAGTGATTGTATTGAGAAGATATTGTATTGCAAAGAGATTGTATCTCTGCAGATTGTGTTGCTCGTTGTCCCTGAATTTATTGTCTTTCTGCTACTTGAAAAAGAAAACAAAATAATTTTTTGGGCCTGAATCCAGCCCCAGAGCAGGGGATGGCTTAATCAAACACTCAAGTGCTTTTACCAACTCCAGTTGGTTTATTTCTGTGTTTAAAATCAAACACTCTTCTAAGTATCTCACTTTTCTTATTCTCAAGTTTGTGTTTAATGAATGTATCCACACACAGAACTTGCCATTGCTCCAAGAGTCAGCACTGATAGAAATGCTGTAACACGCAGAGCTGCTCTGAGACCCTTGGAGGAGCATGGGAGAGGAGAGATCTTCCTTTGGCTCAGAATGCCCTGGCCTTGCGGAGGAGGGGGATGAAATTTAGCAGTGTCAGTAACCTCACCTCCCCACCCTCTTTTGGCCTGAACTGTCTCTTGCCAAATATTAGTCTACTGATCTTAACATTTCCAAGACACTAAAGGAACTCAAATTTTGCTAGGTTACAAAAAAACTAGAGTGGGAGTATGTTGGGGGTGAAGAATTCCCCTGCTTCCCTCTCCAAAACAGCCTCTGTCCTGTGGATGACACTCAGCTGGGATACCACAAACCAGGGCAGGGCTCTGAAAACCATTCTGGGCTGGGACTCTCTGGTTTTGGCTGAAATTGAAAACTAACCCTGATGAAAGGTTTAAAGATATTTGTTCCTTTTCTTTAACATTTGAAGCTGTTTTCTACCCAACTCCACTGGGAATGTTTTCCTGTGTAGTCCTTGCCCAGCTCTGATCTGACATATTTCCATAGAGACTCAGGATCCTTATCACTTTATGAAAAATGAGATTTACATTCCTGTATCACATAGGCACTTTGAAAATATTATCCCTGACTCCAGAGAAATGGCTCATACATTTTAATGTAGTTATTAGAAATTGAATTGACAACACTTATCCTCAGTGGAAATTGCTCTGCAGCTTGGGGGAAAATGTACAGAGAGCACTGTTGGAGACTTTGGAGAGCTCTTGTCATCTTGAGATGTGTGTGCTTCTGGTGCAGTGTGTCTGCTGAATGAGAAGAACAAGGCTTGATATGCACCAGAGAAAGGAGAAAGAAAAACTCCATAGGCCAACAGCATGGGCTGAGACAGCAGCGGGGCTTAAAGCATATGAAAGAGCTTCTGGGATGAAAGGGAGAGCAAAGTGGTGGGGAAACATGGGCTGCTCTGGCTTGTGTGTCCCAGGGTGTTGTGGAGGTTTTGCACATGGGTTCTTTATTTGCTGTCTTAGTAAGTGTAGAGAAAGTGAACTAAATGAGTGCTGGCTTAAACTGGCATGTGAGTGAAGTGTTGCTGAGGTGCTCATGTTGATGAAAGATGCCCTTTGGAGGAGAAGAAGCAAGGAACTGCAACAAGAAAATCCACTCAAAACAGGTTGCTTTTAGAATAAAATCTTTTCAATGGTAACTAAACTTGCAAGAACTGGCTGATCTCTGTTCCTCTCTAAGGATGTGGCCTTCAAGGAGCACTTCACACAGGGCTGCAGGACATCAAGGCTCTGGAGCCTCTGAGCTGGGAGCTCTTGCTCCCGAGAGTGGAGGGAGGAAGAGGGAAACAACTGGCAAAATACTCTATGTGGTGGCAAAGAAGCACTTGTGAATCTGAAGCCACTCCAAGGTGAAGAGTTTCCACTTCTCTTGCCCTTGTTGGTGCAATGTGGCCCAGCCTGGCCCAGCCTTCGTGGTGAATGTTGGGGTACAAGGAAGTTGACCTCTTCTTCCATTTTTAAACTGCACTTATCTGAAGCTGGAAGTTAAATCAAACCTTCCTAAAGCAGAGGTTTATGAAAATAACTTTTGTGACTAATTCAACCCCTTAGGCCTCACTGGAGGAGACTTTGCAGCTTTGTTTTTCCTTGTAAAGAATGCTCAGCATATGTCCTGACAATTAGTCAGAGTGCCCAAAAATACCCGTTAGCCCTGCAAGCTGATCCCCTTCAGCTCTTGGAGCTGAGACTGACACAGGGTTATGTACTGTGGGGCTCTGGGAAAGGTTATTTTTAAAATGGCCACATAACAAGGGTGATTTGGTCCTTCCAGCCACCAGCTCTGTCTGACAACTGAGGATGCAGACAGCCAAATGTTAATCTTGCTCGAGGCGACTGTCCTGCCCAGGGTATTGGGCTGCTTCTCCTGCTAAAATCATGTGCCAGGGCTGGCTCTGTCAGCTCTAAATCAGTTCTGAGGGCATGGCCTTGTGGCCTGTGCCAAGTTCAGGCAGTACTTTGATGGTGTACTGGATGCCAGGGAGTCTTCCCAACTGGCATGCCAATGCTTGGAAAGGCACGTCCTCATCAAAGAGGTGGCCTGTCTTCACCCTTAGCCAGGCAGCCCTTTCTGAGAGCTTTTGCTTTGCCCTTCTCTGACCACCTGAGCTGAAGTTTTCTATCCTCAGTGTCTCTCACATGCTGAATTTCTGGAGATATTTTGCCAGGATCACAGTCTATCCACAAACAGCCCTTTCTTCTCCTCCCCTGAAAATCAAGATCTCTAAGGGGAAACACCAATGCTCCTTGGTGCCACAGAGCACTGCTGGTGTGAAGATTTGGCTTGCCCACTGTCCTGTGTGGGAAGAGGATGGAAGTCTGCAGAACCATCTGCCCAGCAGCTTCCTGGGAACATGGTATTTTGCTAGAAAACATCACATGGAAAGCATTCCCAGCCTACAGAGGAAGAGCTTGGGCAGAGCCTGCAGCACCCACCTTGTGAGTCTTCCTTGTTTCCAGGTCCTGTTAATGAACACAGGAGGGTGTCAGGAGATGCTGGAGAGAGTGTGTGTTGTAGCTGATGTCCGGGTAATTGCTAATTTCTGACTCCTAGTGGGTAGATTTCCAAGGAATGACACAGCTTTCGAGCAGAAGAGCAAACTAGTAGCTGAACTTCCTTCCATGTGCTCCACAGTGAGCTGTTTAACCTCACTGGGGCAGAGCATTGCCCAGCCAGCTGCTGTGCCCACAAGAAGGAATTGGGAGCTATTAGAAGTGCAGAGAGCCTGATGGACACTGTGGAATATTATTTCAGTGATGGCTCACTCACTGCTTGGTGAAGCCCTGACATGAGCATTTATTGTGTGGGTATGGCAGGATTATATTGCTGTGCCTGTTCCTCACACCTCATCTGTGCTGGGAAAGACTGCCATGCTGCCTGGCTGGATCACTGTGGTATTTATTTGACAGGGACTTGAGTTACTTTTCTCAGCTCTGAAGCCAGGGCTAAGCCATGAGGGGAAAGCTGTGACTGGCAAATATTTGCCTCTCATCTGGCTCCACTGGTCATTCCTCCTGCACATGAGTGCAACTAAACTTGAACAAAGAAAGACCTGAAGTTGACCAAGACGGCCCTAAGGAGCTCCACTGTCCTAAGTGTGAAGCTTTGGGGTAATAAACTGGGGAATAACTGAGTTGTGGTGCAGCTGGTTGGCCCCATGTCTCCTCCCAAGCTTCCCCATGGCTTCCACATCACCTGGTGGAAGTGACTGAGAGGCACCATAGCACTGCTAAGTGGTTCTGTGTGTTACCCAGTTATAGGGCTGCTGGGGAGGAAGAGGTAAATGCAGTAACTGAAGATTTTTAGCTGAGTTATGGGCTTGGTGCTCTTATGAGGCATCTGAATCAATCTTGGCAGCACAGGTGGATCTTTCCCCCAAGAGGAGCAGAGGAAGTCTTTGTCTCCTCTTAGGGTTATCTGATATTCATTAGTATGTTCAGACCTGTGGTTTTTATCTTGCAGTTCATGAAGGGAGCTGTGGGCAGCCTGCTGAGCCTCCCAGTCCACTGCCTGCACACTCACAGTGGAAGGACATGGGAGACAGAGGTGAGAAGAGAAACACGGCTCACATTTAAGCAAGTGCATTTAAGGACTTTGCAAGAGATTTTTTAAAAATCTTCAGTCTTTTGGGGCTGTCCTTTTTTGAGATTGCATTGAAGGTCTCACTCTAACTGCTGGGACTACAGCAGGCACTCAACATCCTTGCTGCTGGGACATACAGTCTTGGCATCTTATTTGTAATGCGTGAATGAGAAGCAGGGACAGGAGGAAATGGACTTTCTTGTGAAGTTGATTCAAAGCCAGCTCTGCCTAGCACCTGCTGCAGCCTCTCCTCTCCCCTGTCCTCTCTGGATCCTGGGGCTGCTGCCATGGGGCTGTTTGTTGCCTGCATCCCACCATACCACCATAGCCAGGACAGGGAACAGGAGCTGAACAAAGCTTTGGGACTACAAAGCAGCTCCTGATTTATGTGCAGACGCTCCCCCCAGGCCTCAGTGTCATTTGGCTCTCAGCAGCAGCGAGAGGTCTGCCATGTCAGCAACAGGTGATGGGAAGAAGTGCCAGTAGGGAGCATGTGTGGAGGGGAGCCACAGAGCAGATGGCAGCAGGGAAATAAATTTGGAGCTGCCATGGGAATAATCCTGGAAACAGTCCAGCCTGTGGATGGAGGCAGATGGGGAAAAACTTGGTTTATATCTCTTCCTGGTTTTGTTTTTTTTCAGGTGCCTTTATTTCCAGCTCTGTTATCTCTTGACCATTCCTTCCTGTCTATTACTACAGCCTTATCCCTTAATTTTGTCTCTTCTTATCCTGCCTTCTTTTCCGCCTTTTGTTTCTACTCACCCTATATCTGAGCTCCTGAAGGCTGCCTGCCCTGCATCTGCTTCCTCATAAATCTATTCCCAGTTCCTCTACCCCTACCTCCACAGCTGATCCAGAAGCTTCCCTTGGCACTGAAAGGCTCAGTATACCTCTCTGACCCAGCTGTGAGCTGGAGTTCAGCATGGAGGAATTGTGCGTTTGCCATGTCTTGCTGCTTTCCTTCTCTACTGTCCCCTCTGAGCTGGTTCCCTGAGAACAGCAGGGGCTCCCCTGGTGCCCAGTGTGTTCATTCCCCTGTCACTGCAGTGATGTCCTTGCTGGTTTTGCTCTGGAGGTGTGTACATCCTGGCTGTCTCTGCCTTGTGTTCCTGTGAGTGTCTGTGGGATGCTTCAGGAGTGCAGAGGCACATCCTTGTACACAGAGCTGGATTTGAGACTTCTGGGGCATTTTTGGGATACTTCAAAGAGAAACTGTCCAGCTTTGAAAGGACTTAGGTGGAAAATCCCCGTTCTGGTTCAGGTGTGATCATGTTATGCAGGGTCTCTGGCTGGGGGGCACTAGGGGCCATCATCCCCTGGCAGTCTTCTCAAAATGATCTGCAAGCACTGCTCTGCAGTGCCTTCTGCCAGTGCTGGGAGCAGGAAGCATGTTGGATAGTGAGTGCTTGGAGCGCTGGATTAGCCCCCAGTGTCAGTCCTGGTGCCAGACCTGTCCAACATTTCTGTGGCATTGGGGACTGCTGCCTCTTATGTTTCCCTGACAGATCTGCCACAACTGCAAAGAGCTTTTCCTTCAAGAGAGCTGTATCTGTGTCCTCTCTCCTCTCAAACCCAAAGCTCTTATTGGTTGTCTTCCTGCAAACTTTGTCTTCATATTAAAACAAAGAAGCATTTAAAAAAAATTGTTTTGTTTCTGCCTAGGAAGAGCCAAGGAAGTTAGTAACTGAGATCTGTTGGGCAGGAGTGCTCTGCTGTGGGAGGACGCATGCAACCTGAGACATTTAAAATAAATTTTTTTTAAAAATGCATCTGCCCTCAGGAAGGGTAGGGAGAAATGTGGGACTGTCATTTTATGGGGAGCCTGGTGAATGGCAGTGTGCTCTTCTGTGCAGGTGCACTGTGCATTGCCAACAGCATGTATGGAAGCAGGAGGCACAGCATTACTTTAAGAGGTGCACAGGTGCTCTGCTGCTGGTATTTACTGCTGCTTTCTTTGATGACGGTGACTAATAGTTCATCAATGCCTGGGTTAGAACAGGTCTCTTTAGGAGTTTCTGCCTGTTGAGTGACAGCAGGATGTGTGAGCAAGCTGAGAGACCCAGACCTTTTCTGGCAGGATTCTTAGGGCAAGAAAATACTCTGGAAATCACAACGTGAATCATTTATTTATCCGAGTGGATGACACTATGCCCCAGCCATGCTGCTCTGCAGTCAGACCTGTTGGGTGGGATCAGTGTGTCCAGGGCAGCTCCCTGGAAAACCTACAGGACAGGTTTAATGTTAAAAATATGACATCCCAAGCCTGCTATGCCCTGCTGCGCACTCACTGCTGTATTTGTAGCACTGTTCCCTCTGGGGCCTGTGGGTGCGTGGTGCACAGACAAGGGTTCAGGCAGGGCTGGCACAGCTCCATTCTGGGGCACCCTCTCTTTCCTGGAGGTGTCTGCTCCCTGACACATTTCACAGGGCATTGATGTCCCTCCTTGTCACTTGTGCTACACCTGCACCACTGCTGTGTTTAATCATCTGGGCTTTTGTGGATGAAGAGGGGCTTGAGAAGGAAATGGGAATTGGCCAAAGTCATCTGGCTGAAACCAGGCAAGAAACCAAGAGCAGCAGCAAGGTTGTTCCCCAGCCCATTTCTGCCTGGGACCAGGAGGCCACAAATTTTAAAAAATGGCCTCTTTATTATAATCTGCTGTGGGGGATCAGCAGGGGCTTTGCAGAGTGAGTTGTGCCAGGGAGCTCCATAGGCATCTGCAGGTCTGGGTCTTCCTCCTGTTTCTTGGGCAAGGTTTCTCCCTCTCCTCTCTCCTCCAGCCCGAGTCTGTTGTGGTGCTGTGAACACACGTGTACTTGTGCACATGAAATGTGACATCCAAGTGTCCATCCCTGCTCTCCACACCCCTCTGCAGCTGCCAAACCACTGCTGATTGCAGCCACCTCCGGTCGGGACGTGGCAGCCACTAGCACCGTGCAGAGACACCACTCAGGATGGGAGCAAAGGCTTCTAATGGAAATACCAGGGCATTCTGGGGGAAGTAGGAAATGACTGCCAGGTGGGAGGGTGCCAGAGCTTTGTATAGGGAACTAGGAAAGAATGAAAATGGTTAATGGTGCAAACTCTACGTGCATTGCCAAAAATGAACTCATGTCTGTAAATATTACACTGCATACAGCAAGATTAGCACAGGAAAATACCAGTTGTTAGGGTTTCTGTTGCCATCTGAATTATGCAAACAATTTGCTAGAGTTTATAGTTGAGCTGGGGCAGAATAACATTGGGTTTTTCCTTGCCAAAGTGTTTCAGTGCATTAGTACTTTAGCACGTTTCCCAGCCTCAATCTGCTACACCAGTGGATCCTTGCTGTGCTTTTTTGGAATGGCATGCTGTCAAGAGTGGCCTTTTCCAGGCCATGTTGGAAACTTGGAGATGTCGGGATGCTGGTGAGATGCTGAGCTTGTGCATGTGCTGCCTGGGGGACTAAGATGGGTGTGAAGGCTCAGGGGTTCACCAAGCCCAGTACAGAGGCTGGAGACTGTGCATGTGTTTGTGGCTGAGGAGCTCTTGGGACCTCTGCAAGCAGGAAGCAGATATGTTCCTGGCTGTAGCAGGGTTGCTCTTCATAGGCCAGACACCACCACAATGGGCTCCCGGGAAGGAATGATAAACATTGGCTCTTCCCAGTGGCTGTCAGGGAGGTTCAGTGACTTTCCCACGGCCGTGCAGTGCGTCAGTGGGGAGGCAGAATTAGCAGCTGGGCGTCCCTGGCCCCTGGCCCTGAGCGTTGCCGGCAGAGGTTGCATAACCCAGAGTGAGTATGGGGCTGCAGAGCTGCTGCAGCCTGGGGTCCCCACAGGAGTGAATCCCAAGCCAGAGCTCCCTCCCCTCCTGCTCTGACTTGGGTGGAAACAGGTTGGCTGGAGCCATGGAGCTGGGATCTTCCTGAGAGCTTTGTGGACACCTGAATAAAGAGGACAGAGGCATGAGCCAGTACCCTCTAAAGCCACGCTAGATGCTAGAGAAGCCCCATATCATGACACCCATCTTTCTAAGTGCTGCTCTTCAGGGACTAGGACCCTTTGAACAGTTAATGCTGTGAGCTTCCTTAGGGGAAAAAGCTGGGGAAGGACCAGGAATGGCAGTTTTACTGGAAGTAAAACTTCAGCATGATCTCCATGTTGAGAGCAAATCCAACCCACCCATGAATGTATGTGCTGGTACTTCTGTGGGCTGTCAACTTAGTCCCCAGGGGTACAGCCACATCCTTCCCAGGCCCTACAACCAGAAGACAGCCCCTTGCTGTCTCCTGGGACTGCAGCCCCTCCAGTCCCACAGGGCTCTGACCCACCTCTTCCCTTCAGCCATGGTGGAGCATAATTAATGTTGGGTCTGCAGTTTAGCTCAGGACTGTTACGAGACACAATCTCACTCTAACGCCAAGGCCAAATAATACCAGCATGGGGTCAAGTTCATGAGTTCATTCTGCCTTTGGGACTAATTTGGGTGCTGAGTAGCTGGGCAGGTATTTGACTGTTGCCTGCAGAGACCTAGAGGTCTCAGGATCCTATTCTTCTCCCTCCGATCACCTAAAATGGTAAGAATTTCCAAGGGGGATTAAGGTTGTGATCTCTAGGGAGGGGAGTGGACATCTGGGAGGAGTCCTGTCCATATTAATAGCCTCCGTTTAAATGTATGTTATCAAATGGGGCAGCTCCTTATCAGCCTAGAGACTGTGAACTCCATTACCTGAGGGGCAGCTGGTGACTTTGGGCTGCTGACCATGGCTTTCCACAGGCACACAGGTAAAGTGGATGTGCTGCCAGGTGTTGTGGGAGTACACCTGGTAAATGGGGAGGCAGGTTTTGCTAACAGGCTCCTGTGCCAGAGAAATAACTTAATGCAGTCTTAAACCTCAGCAATCTGCAGCTCAAACTCCTGATGGCAAATGGGCTGATAACCAGTGTGGGAGACTGGTGCTGGAGCAGAGTGGTGGTGGTGGTCTCATTTATTTTGTAAAATGCATTGGATGGTAAATGTTTTTGTATCTGCTGCTGTGGGAAGGCTAGGGCTCAGCCATTATTTGAGGAAGAATTGGTGAAAATGGGGAGCAATGCTCCTCCTTGCTGCAAGTTTATTGCAGTGAGCAGAGAAACCCACAGCAGAGGGAAGACCAGTGTGTAAACCCAGATGGTTTACAGATGGCTCTGCTCTGGTGGGAAGTTTGTGGTTACTTACTCTTCTCCGCTTGTCTTTTAGTTCAGATGGGCTGACCCTCACCAGAGACAGGAAAATGTTAATGTTTCCATTAACACTGACAGGAATCTTGAGATCATATTTTACATGTCTCCATGGCATGCAGCTCTGTTGTGTCTTCCTATCCTGCCTAATTCCTCTAGCCCTGCAGCTGAAGAAAATCAGATCTTTGGGATTTTTGAAAGCCTATCTGACTCTTAGAAGCTGTTTTTGCCCAGGGTGTATTCACAGCCCTACACCACAGTACAGCGGCAGTGGCATTGCATCTCTTGGTGAGACACAGCCCTGAGGGTGGATGTGCCTGGGGAGAGGGTGTTGGTTTGGGGCACAGCTCCTGTGGGCACCAAACTGAGCTGCTGCACACCAGGAGCCAGGGGTGCTCATGAGACTTGGGAACATAGACCCTCCTCAAAACTGGGGAGAAAAGGCACAGTTTTCTGCTCAGCTCCCTGCTCAGCTTCCCAGGATAAGGCACACACATGAGGCTGCTTGCACAGCACGTAACTGCTCAGGATTCGCTTGTACAGGGATGCACACACATGTTATGCAGGGCACCGTTGTGAGTAAAATCTGACTTTTGTGGTATCATTTGATGTAAGAAGATGTTTAACTTCAGCCCACAAGACTGATTGATGCTGTAGCATCCTTCCATTATATTCCCAGCTATATATTTTTTTTCTTTCTCTTCTTCAGGGGATGTCCCCTGGGGCAAGAACTCCCAGACTTGATGCTATGCTGTATTATAAAATGCTGCAGAGTGTTCTGAGCAGATGCTGAGGTTGGAGTGCTGCCACCAAAAAGTCACAGCATGGTGTCCAATCCTGCAGACCACTGGGAATCCCAGGGTAGCTGTGGGGGTACCGTGGGGCTGAATCCTCCAGTGCAGGAGGAAATCTCATTTTGGCACCTGGGAGGACCTGGGTGTGAGAAGGGCATCCAGCTGCTGAGGTAGGGCAGACCACGGCATAGCTGGGAACATAATAGGGGAGTGTCAAAGGACAAAACTTAATGCAGCCACAGAGTTAGTTACTGAACAGGATTTGGTTAGTTTTGAAAGGTTTGGGCTTTGTTGCTTAAACTCTGCCTAAAGTGTTCAGCCTTACTCGAGGCAGTGGTGCCTTGTTAGCCTTTACTGAGCTCTGCATTGAGTGCCAAAGTAATCCCTGGAGGAAGCATTTGCGTGGCTAGGCCAGTGTTTTTAATAAATAGCATGTCCCTACGTCCCTGGGGAACTGTGAAGATTTAGTTAATGACTGAGATGTGCTCAGACATAGTGGCAAAAGGACCGTAGGGAATGTTTTTGGCAACCGCCTGAGGAACTTGGAGCTGTTCTTGCTCTAAATAAAGAAGCTTCCATTTTATCAACAGACTAATTTTTGAATTATAGAGTACGAGACTCGCACGTGCCCCAGCCTGGCAATGGGGGAGCACATCTCTGGTATTTTCAGCCCTCCCAGAAAAAACGACCTACAAGAGATTTCCTTCCTTCCTTCCGAATTCCTTCCTTCCTTCCTTCCTTCCTTCCTTCCTTCCTTCCTTCCTTCCTTCCTTCCTTCCTTCCTTCCTTCCTTCCTTCCTTCCTTCCTTCCTTCCGAATTCCTTCCTTCCTTCCTTCCTTCCTTCCTTCCTTCCTTCCTTCCTTCCTTCCTTCCTTCCTTCCTTCCTTCCTTCCTTCCTTCCCTCCTTCCTTCCCTCCTTCCCTCCTTCCTTCCCTTTCTCTTGCTTTTGTTCTTTCCTTGGGCTTTGCAAATGTTTGTTCCCCAGGGCACTGTGCCAGTGCAGTCCTGAGTGTCACTTTGCATTTGGGATTAACAGGACCCTTCTTCTAAGGGTTTCTCTGGTATTTATAGCAAACCATGCAACATTGCATAGAGGAATGCTGAGAATAGTGTGTCACTCAGGTGACAGACCAGGGCTGCCAGAACTGAGCTGAAACAGGCAGGTGTAGCCAGTGCCTGGCAGTGTGAGGCTGTGTGCTCAGTCTGCTGAGAAAAATAAAATTAATGGAGAGTCAAAAAGCAATTGCTCTTTTTCGTCCATATGCAACTGTGTGCAGGGCAGAAGGTTAACAAATTCAACCTCATCTTCTTTCTTAAGTAGCAGAATAATCTGTAAAGTGTAAGTACAGTTTCTCTGGTTGTGTTTAGAGACCACACTTCAAGTTCTTCCTTGGTGGTTTATCACATTTAAACATACTCCCCAGAGACATTAACACATATCCTGTGCTAAGTGCATTGCTTATCAGCTGTGCTTCAGCTCCCATTGCTGAATGCTTTGGTTCCATTTGTTGTGCAAACCACCGTGATGCTGCTTTGGGTGTATGGCTGAACTGAGATGAACCAGCCGGGGGTGATGGCAGGAACCCAGGGGGAGGCAGGGGTTGTGTGGATGCAGTAGCTTTGGTGGGGCACTCTTCTTAGGTCTGTACCCTTCCCCTCCCAAAGCTGGCCATGCTGCAGGGTGCAGATGTGGCCCTGACCATCAGTCAGCCCTGTGACTGCTTGGTGTTGGTACCACTTGAGGTGCATGGAGGCTCCTGGGGCCCAAGTGTCTGAGATTTCTGAAGGATGGAAGGTGTGGTTGTCCAAGGGCTGAGGTGCTGTTTCTGAAAAGTAGAAGATGCTTTCAGGGGACAAGTGGCGAAGCGGCACCTCTGTGGTCAGGTAAATGTTAGGGTTGTATTCCAGTGGGTCTTTCTGCCAAATGCCCTGATACCCGAGAAGGCCACTGGCCTGGCCTTGCACCCTCCAGCTGTAGTCAGATCCTTCAGGGAGCTACATTTAGAGAACACCCTGCCAGGGCTGGTAGGACAGGGACACCTTGCTTAGAGGGGGATTAGTTTCTGGATGTATAGCTGTATTTTTCTTCATCTCTTATTGAGGATTCTCTAGGCTATTTAAGGATGGGCACATTCTGCATTCACCCCTCTCCCTAGCTGCCTGTGCTCTCTGTTTTCACCTGCTTCTCTCCAGCAGAACAATCCTCTGCACATGCCTGGGCAGGAGAATAGTTCCAGCCTGTCCATACTTTTCCTTTGCTTTCTAAATCCCATTCTGTGGCCTCAGTATCAAGCTGACATGGGGTTTGGATCCGTGCATGTCCTCAGGGCACGTGATTCTCCTGGGGCTAAACAAGAGACACTTGACCAGGCTGTCACCTCAGAGATGCCGGTCTGGTGTAAAGGTACAGCCACAGAAACTTGTGTTCAAGTAACTTCCAAGCTAAAACATCTGCATGTACCACTCTCATTCTAAGCACAGCACTGTGAAAAGAAGCACAGAGGTTCAGTGCTCTGGGTTTTAGTGATATTCTGGTGAGTGCTTACCCTGGTTTTGGGTTGCTGTAGCACTGCTGTACCCCTGGTGTGAATCCCTACCCTGTGCTCGGCAGCTGCTGCACCGCACATTTGGGAAGTGATGAAGAGCGCAGTAAATAAAGACCCCGAGGAAGTAATGATTTTTCCATACACCCACTGTGCCTTTAGTTTCATAACTTGCCTACTTTTCAGAGAGTAAAGACAGGCCAGGGTTAATATACCTGGAAGCTCTAGAAAGTTAAGCTGTGGGGACCTGGTGCAGCTGGAGGGAGAACAGGAGATAAACAACTCCAAACCCACAACCTGGTGCCAAGCAGGCTTTAGAAATACATTTATTTTTATACAGAGCACAAGAAATATCTGCTGTTTACCTTCCATGAGAGGGGACAGGACTGCTGAGGGGAGCAGCTGTAGGATACTAAATGAAGCTGAGCTCTAAAGTGCCCACAGATGTTTGCTCCATTTGGTGAAAATAATCTGGTGGTCCCAGCACAGCAGCTACTGGCCTGGGGCTCCACTATGCCACACACTGGTGGCTTTCAGGGCTCTTGTGCACCATACCCTGGGTGGGCTGCTCCTGTGGGAGGGTCATGGGAGATGGTCTGGCTAATGTGGGCTCTTGACATGGCACAGGTGAGCAGAGCCCATGAGCAGCCAGCACATTTGCAGGGGCAATGCCACCACTGCACCTTTCCTGGCTCTAGATTGGGAATTCAGGAATGATAGTACTGAGGGCAGAAAGCTTCTGGAAAAGCTGGAAGCAAATTCATGCCCCTACCTGTGTATGAGAGTGGCTTTCTGGTGTGTGAGATGGCACAAGGCAGGCAGAAGCTGCATGCACAGCCCAGTCTGGGGGCTGCCAGGGCCCAGTGTTAATTTGCCTGTGGAGCTCCAGAGCTGTTGTGATAAATGCGTCTCACATTAGCGCGTGATGTGCTACATGGGAACACGGGATTATGTTGCTCCCTGAGCCATACTTTCAAGATTATGTATTCAGGTTGAAAACAACTCTAAACCTGAGGTCAGGAAGGTTTCGATACCATTTGCCCGGAACTCTGCAATTGCATTTCTTCCAAATAAAACCCACCTGCTTGCTAGAGTTCTGCAGAGCTGGCGGTGGCTCACATAGTTTTCATGTTTCCCAGCTGTTTATCTGTTTCATTTGCTTGAACAGGTACCTCATAGCCCTTGGTGTAGTTGTCAGCAGGACGTGACCTCTCCTGGCCCTGCCAAGGCAGCATTTCCAGACCTTGGTTCCCCCATAGAGTACAATTCCTACCAGCTTGGCCTCCAGCCTGATTTTGTCAGTTTTAGGGGAAGGAATAGGGTGTGAACACAGCCTCCCCCTCTGCTGCAGCCTCCCCATGTGATACTTTTCTTTAGGACTCTCTGTCCTGCTTTCTGAAATATAAATCCTTCAACTTGTTCTGGCCCTGTATTACTGAGAGGGTGACAAAGAGGAGACAGTGTGATGACTCTTGGATTTTAAAACCTGCAAGGTGAGTGAGGTGAGTCCCACTCTTCCTGGGCCCAGATGAGGTAGGTGCTCTGCTATGATGGCAAAATGTTCATATACAAGCTCCTCTGGCTTTGTACCCAGCTATGCTGGTCTGTTCCTGGTGTGCTGCAATGGTCTGGTGAGGTTAGGCCCTGTAGCTGATGGTAAATCTGGAATTACTGGAGTGGGCAACGGTTCATAAAAATCTGTATGAACAGGCCATAACAATAGGGCAGACCAAGAGTATCCTGCAGCCAAGGGCTAGCCCAGCAGGGTCCCACTGACCCTCCTCTGTTGTGAGGGCACAGCCAGGAGTGACACACTGTCTCTGCACCCCAAACCCCCTACTGGTTTGGTTTACAAAGGCACATTGTATTGGGCTTGGAGCAGCATGTCTGGAATAAGCACTGTTGTAACACTGAGCTCGGTGAGGAACAGGCTCCAAGGTAGCCCCCAGGGCTGGGTGGAGTGATGCAAGGTGAGGCCATGTGATGGAGGCAGCAGCAATTTGTATGGCCTGACGATGTCTTCTCCCTTCCTTGCTCTGTGCTGACACTGCTGCTCTATCAGAAAGACAGGACATTTCCTCTTGGCAGTTCCTGTTGCCAGACCATGGCCACGTCTCCCATCCGGTTGGTGATGATGCAGAAAGTTCAAGGCTGTGTCCTGGGGTGTCGGCCGTGCAGGGAAACAGAGCTCTGCAGCTCTGGGGCTGTGGGGGCTCGAGCGGCAGGGGCAGGGATGGAGCCGCCTCTGTGGGACTCCACAGGCTTCTGTAACTCCTATGCCCCCTCCCTGGAAGTGTGCCAAGCTAGGTTGGATGGGACTTTGAGCAACCTGATCTAGTGGCTGGCACCCCTGTCCATAGCAGGGGGGTTGGAACAAGATGATCTTTAAAGTTCCTTCAAACCCAAACCATTCCGGGATTCTCTGAATCCTGACAGAGCCCTCACAGGCCCCTCGCGGGAGTGTTGGTGGCTTCTGCTGAGGAAGGGTGCATGGAATGGAGGGAGCCCTTAGCAGGAGACTGGGAGTGCAGGAACAGATGGGTGTTAAGGGAGAAAGTGTGAGCCAAAGTAGAAAACCCTCCAGTCAAGATCCCCCACACCCACTGACAGCTCCCTGGCCATGGTGGAACATCAGACCTTGGCAGAGACTTGCTGGCATGAACTGAAGAAGTACCTCTCCATGGAGGCAGATTTTTTCTTGGTTTAGGTTTTGGTTTTTTTTCCCCTTATGATTTTATATGTGAAAGCCTGGTGAAAAGAGGCGGCTGGAAGCTGCACAACAATCCAGCACAAAAGGCCTTGGAGGGCTGCAGCTCGCTGCGAGTTCAGACTGGAAACATGGAAACAATTCCACTCTGCTCATGTTTGTTGATGATTTCTGCACACAGGACCTCACTGAGGCCTGCAGTAATGAACTAAGGGACTCTCAGGGAGTGATTAGGTGTCATTAACCTTGCTTGATTCTCAGTATGCAAATAAAGCAATCTAGCATCCTTCCACTTAACCAGGGGATGGGGAAAGGCTGGTTTAGGACTCTGCTCTCCTCGACTGGAGCTGCTTTCTCTACCAAGGAGCCCTCGAGGAGTGTGATACCACCACCACATGCTCATTCCTGAGCCATCTTCCTCCTACTGATCTGCACAGTCCCAAGAAGCTGAAGCCCTGGAGTTTTCAGGGCCTCAGTGCTGTCTCCTCACCCACTGTGCTCTTGCAGGAGGGCCTGGCAGCTACACCGTGGGCACGATGTCGGAGCGCTTCGACTGCCACTACTGCCGTGACCCCCTGCACGGCAAGAAGTACGTGCAGAAGGAGGGGCGGCACTGCTGCGTCAAGTGCTTCGAGAAGTTCTGCGCCAACACCTGCATGGAGTGCAAGAAACCCATCGGGGCCGACTCCAAGGTCAGTGCCGAGCACCTCAGCGGGTGATGAGGAGAGGCAGATGCTGATCGCCCTCCTCTGGTCTGGCACCGAGCTACTGTGAAAGAGCAAGTTCTTTGCGAGTCTTCGGGCTGCCAGCAGTGTGCTCCTTGGGCAAAGAGCAGTGCTGGGGTGTGCACAGAGAATGCTCATGGTCGGCTGCTTTGGCAGAGAGCCTCATTTCAGGGTCTAGATTCAGCCACATGAACTGCTGCAAATGCTGAATTGCCCTGGAGAGAGAACTGCAGGGAGCCAGCCTGCACAGGGCCTGCAAAACTCATCTTTGGGCAAATCACTGAGGTCTGATTTTTGTCAGTTTGTCAGAGGCTTATTGCTTCATGATGGAAATCAAGAGTTCTTTCAATATGTATATCTATTGAGAGCAGATGGACCGCAAGATGGTTCTGTTGGGGTTTTTTCCTCATATTAATTTATAATACTATCTCTGATGTTCAGACACCATAACACCAGGCAGGACATGAAGAAACATAAACTGCAGGACCTGAAAATATCTGCAAGCGTGCTGGTTGAAACCGTGTTGATCTCCATGAAAATTGGAAATTGGTTTGTTGCTTCAGTATAGAAATATGATATTACTGAAGTCTTTAGCATGTACCTTCAGGGTCAGATAAATGTTTATAGCAATAATAACATACACCTGAACTAGAGGGAACGTAAGAACCCAAGAACAGATTTGCAGAACTGCAAATCTCCAAGCAGTTGGTTTGATGCATCTTCTGCCCCACTCAAAATGTATGTGATTGTGTTCAATGAGTTTGGTTAAATGTCCTTCCCTTAACTGATTGCAGAGGAGCTGTAGCTCCATGCACTGAATCAGACACACTTAGGAACAACAAATCTATCCTTTACTGCCCAGGCTGATGAGACAGGAGCTTGGCTTTTGGGCTGCTCAGGGGGAGAGAAAAGCTTCTCACTCCCTCACTCACTTTCTGTTCATTCTAGGAGCTGCATTTCAAGAACCGCTACTGGCACGACAACTGCTTCCGCTGCTTCAAGTGCTACACATCCCTGGTGAACGAGCCCTTCATGCTGCGGGAGAACAACAAGGTTTGGTGCAGCAATTGCACTGCTGCTGAGGATGCACCCAGGTGTAAGGGCTGCTTCAAGCCCATTATTGCAGGTACTGGTACCAGTGACAGGTGTCCAAGGGCCACATTCTGCTCTAGGCCATAACCAGGGTGGTTTATCAGGCTGTAGAGGCTGCAGTTAGGGGTTTGGGCATCACAGTGGAGGGCTGGAGAACCTCAGAATAGTAACTTTTGACTGTTGCTGTCACCTGTCCATTTTATTCAAGTGTTGAAAGGCTGCTTTGCAGTTAACCCTCATGTGGATAATTAACCCTAATGTCAGTCTTAAACAATTTTTACCAGAAGCTTTGCTCTGTAAATCAAGGTCCTCAAAGGCTCAGGCATCTGGTCTGATAACTATTTTAAGAAAATCTAGCAGGCCCTGGCTAAAAACAGATACAGAAATTACCAGCTCATCCCTTGTCTGCATTCCAGTGGAATCTTGGGCATAGCAAAGGACAGGTCTTGCCCACAGATATTACACTGCACAGGAGGAGGGGTTTGCCACAGGCCTGAAAATCCTATATGACAAGTTATTTTTGTCTGTCGTAGGAGACCAAAATGTTGAGTACAAGAAGATGGTCTGGCACAAGGACTGCTTCACCTGTAGCCAGTGCAAGCAAGTGATTGGATCTGGGAGCTTCTTCCCCAAGGGTGATGAATTCTACTGTGTCTCCTGCCATGAGCACAAGTTTGCCAAGACTTGTGCTAAGTGCAAGAATGTAAGTCCTTCCCCTCTGCAGAGGCAGCTGCCAGAACCAGCCCTCGTGTGCCTTTTGGGAACTGGGAGAGTGAACCAGCACGCAGACCATGCTGAAGCTGTACCAATGCTGATGTTCTTTCCTTGAGATATTGGTGCCAGCAGCTGGTGGAATGATGGGAGAGCTGACGGTCCCCGTGCTCTACAGGATCTGGGCAGGGGTTGTTGGGTTAGCTAATGGCAACACTGCAGAAACCAAGTGATACCAGTCTTGCCTTGAGGATAGTTTAAGCTCTGTAGCCGTACTGAATATTCAAATAGTGAAACAGTAGCTGTTTTACAACTTCTGCAACTGATTAGTGTGGAGTTTCAGTTACTGCAGGTAAATGAAAGTACTATGAAAGTGCCAGGTATGTGGGATTTCAGATTAGAGGGACTCAAGTGCACTGCACAATTAAATTTTCTTGTAAACTTTTTGGAAAGATCCTCTCCATGACAAAGCTTTCCCTACACCCCAAGCCTGTGTCACCTCTCTTCTCCCCTGCTGATTCTAAACCACACCTCTGCTCTTTCTCTTGCAGCCCATCACTTCTGGAGGCCTCACTTACCAGGAACAGCCTTGGCATTCCGAGTGTTTCATTTGCTCCAACTGCAAGAAGCAACTGGGTGGGAAGCGCTTCACAGCTGTGGAGGATCAGTTTTACTGTGTTGAATGCTACAAGGAATGTGTTGCCAAGAAGTGTGCTGGCTGCAAGAATCCTATTACAGGTATGTTGGGTTAAATGCAGCTTGAGGGCAGTGGGTGCTGAAGGTCAGGACAGTGATCCCCCAAAGACAGGGAGCCCAGGGATGAGTAACATCAGAAGCAGGTCTGGTAACCCAAGCCCAATCCCAGCATTTTACATGTGATCTGACTCTAAGCCACGTGCTTGTGCTGGATGGAGGCTGAGCTAGTAACTGAGCTCTTCAGCCTTTGCATGTCTCAAATTTACCTCCTTCAAAACCCCCCTAACCAGAACTGTTTCCACCCATATCTTCGTTTGGGACCCTGAAGTCTAAAACAAGTGGTGTTTTATTGTCCCAAAGGGACATTTGTACCCCTTCTGATGTAGTTTACTTAAAACTCACTGGATTACAGAGCTCAGCCCTGAAATGTGGGCACTGCCCTGCCAGTCCCATGAGGCTCACATTCTATCCTGCAGGGATCTGAGCCCAGAAGTGTTTAGCCCAACCTGTCCTTGCTCCATGTCCCTCCTTGACTGTTTGCTGGAGAAAGAAGCCAAGGGGAAAAGCTTATTGCAGAGACATGCAAGCCTTATGCTAAGATACTTCTTTCTCCAAGAAACATCAGAAGATGCAACAAAACCATGCCTCAGTTGTCACTTTGGTATTTCAGGCAGCCCCTGTGGCCCACAAGCGTAGGGAAGCACTGGGGCAGCAGGAACAGGCTGGGCTGTTTGGTGGGGTAACCCAGCCAAGGCAAAGCTACTATCGCCGTCCTATAATTGTGTTCTCTCCTAGCAGGATTTGGAAGAGGAACCAGTGTGGTTAACTACGAAGATGAATCCTGGCATGATTACTGTTTCAAATGCACAAAGTGTGCCCGTGGTCTGGCCAACAAGCGCTTTGTTTGCCATAATGGAAAAATTTATTGTGCTGAGTGTCCCAAACGACTGTAATGAGCAGATGTAAGATGGATTTTAAAGCCCTGCTTTCCCAAACAGTCCTGGTAAAGGAGCAGGTTTTTGCATGTTGAGAATTTTAACTATTTCCATTTTAGTGTAAGAACTAAACTAGCCTCAATATACTGGGTTTGACTTTTGAAGCTCCTGCAATACAAAAGCATGTAGCCTTGCAAAAATCTAACCTCATCTCCAAGTAACTCCTAGTATAAAGGCTTGAAATGCTGTTAGAGATCCACACACTGCATCACCTGTGTGTGCCTTAAACAAAAACAAATCTAGTTTTAAACTTATCTGGTATATGATTAAGCTTGGCACTTAACTGAAGTGGGTTTGACAAGGCATGCACTTGGACACAGAGATGCAAAGATTGCACCTGGATCAGAGGGAACCATTATTATGCTTTTACAAGTACATACACAACATACACCACACCATTAATAAGTAATAAAAACCTTAGCTTACCCTACCACACCACATTGCAGCACATGTACGGAATGGCTTCATCTTACAGATAACAATGTTTTTGGCAGTGATACTTAGCTTAGTTAAGTTTCCATAAACTTGTTTTAGTCTTGATTTACGCATGGTTTGCCTGCAAGTTTTCCTTATCAGTTTTTTTTATATCGTTTAAACAAGGCTGTCTGTGTACAATTATTAATCTACTAACAAGTAGTAAATCTTTCACCTACAACATGCACATGCATTTACAAGTGCCTTAAAAATAGCTCAGACAACACTAGCTCTCCTATCATGTCAGTGTATGTTCAGTGACTGAATAAAAGTGAGACTAGTGCCTGCTTGGAATCTATAGTCTGGAAATTTTTTATTTTTTCATTCTGCCATCTTACATGACTGATGTGTCTTAGGGCTGAGCTACTGAAACCAAGTCTACTACACTGATATTGGCAAAGTAGGAGTCAGCTGTGCTGTCACTGCACCCTTAAATATCTGAGGACTAAAGCAACCATTTCCATAAACTAATTAATTTTTAAAATATATAACTGACACTGGACCATCTGCCAGAAACAGCCTGTGTGAAAAAGCCCCTTGGAGAGCATATGTACAGCCACTGTTCATGCACAGATCTACCATCCTTCAGCAACCTGAATGCTGATTCAAGGAGGTTTTTCCACAGTAGTGAAATACTTTATCAACTGGATCTGCTACAGCCATTCCCTTTCAACTACTGACAAAGAACCCTAGCAAGAAAATGAAAAGGCAGCATCTTGCTGGTCACTGCTCCACTGCCGGACTCACCCTCACAACACAGAGATGCTGCTGCTGCAGTGGGAAGGTAAAGGCTGGCAGGGAAAAGCAGGTTTAAGAATTCCTCAGTTCAGAACACGCTATCAGCAAGAGCTGAAGGTGTTAGTGCAAATCCCCTCCCAATCACACAGATGCAACTGCCAGAGGCTGCTAGTTTGGGAATCTGCAGCTAGAGCAGTTAGAACAGCACCAGAATGCATCCAAAGGTCAGCATGGCAAGGGGTGGAGAGGCCTAGTAAGGTCATATTTAACGTTACAGAAATAAAGCATTGTTCAACTGCAAAGTTTATTTATTTAACAGTGCGCATGTATTTACACAGGGCTGGATCAGACCATCCAACAAATCTCAGCACAGAAAATATATCGGCATCTTTGTTAGAATGATTGTCTCTGCCAGAACAAAACAGCTATCATACAAAAATACAGTTTTCCTTTTACCTAAGGCACTGCTCTAAAGTCTAAAACAGTTCTACAGTATTTCTGAACAGCAAGAGGGAGAAGGCTGAGGGCTCCTGTTGCAACTGAGGTGTGGAGGAAAGAACAGGTGTAGTTCCAACAAACCCACTGCAAACACAGCTGCTTCCTGGATGCATCACTGGAATTGAGGGATCAGCCAATGGGTTGTAGAGGATTTGAGACAGCTACCCTTTAAAGTAATCACCTATCCGGTCTATCTGTTACAGGAGACATCAGAAGAAGGCTGCATTATTACTTTAAGTAGCAATTTTCAGAAGATGCTTCGTTAATCTCTTCATGCTGAAAAAAGCAGGCAAGTTCAGGTTAAATAGATTATTTAATGCAGGCTTTAGGAGAAGGGAAATATATATGCAGCTTGCAGCCACTGTTATAAAGCTGGAACTGAAACACTTAGAATAATTAACATGAACAAAACATGACTTCAATGGTCTAATACTGTTATGTACACAATAAAATAATACTTCCATAAGTGTAGATAAATAAGCAATTCAAAAGGAAAACATTTTTTAAAAGCATGACACCTTAAACTGCACTGACAGACAAATCTAGGGACTCGACATTTTTGTAATATATTAGAGCACATGCTGTAAAATGTTTTGATGTTTGCCAATAGATTAAAACATATCAGTGATGGTACAGCACAGCATTTTGAAACTGCCAATATTTTCACATTAGATAATAAGGAATTTTTCTTCTCCATTCAAAATTGAAGATATTCAATTTTGCATTTTTAAATAGCACATGAACCAACAAGCAACAACATTTTTCTAGACATAAAAAGAGAGTTCAGCTTTAACATACACTGAGTGAGTCTTTTATTTCACCAAGGTCATTTTAGAAATATGCAAAGTCTGCAGCTAAGTGGGGAGCCTCCAGTGACATGTTGTTCTACATGATACTGATATGAAAAAAAAAAAAAAGACTCAATCAGGTTACTGTAAAGTCTGTAAAGGGAAAACAAGGAATAATTGAACTAGGAAACCTTATCTAACAATTAGCTAAATGAATGGAAAAAAAATTAGCACAACAGTTTCCCTGAAATGTTTCAAGGTGCAAATTAGAAGTTTGTCATCCCTCCCCTGGTGTTTTTGCAAGCTTGAAGACGGATAAAGGTAAACAAGCAGCTTTTCAAAACAAGGCCTTCGGTACTTGAGAAAACACTGGATTACTGAAGTGCAATCAGATTATTTCCAGGTCTCTAGTGTTCACAGTTCTGTCCAAAGAGCAAAGAGAAGAAAACATTTAACCATCGTAACTGTGTGTATGCCACATGCACCCATCATCACTGTCAGTCTACATCCAGGAGTGAGCACAGAACCACTTGGTCACTTACAGTCCAAAACCAGCACAGTACCTTTTCTTTTACAGGAATATTGGTTTTCAAAGTTATGTACAGAATTCTTAAACTGTATTATGTCTAAATATTTTCAAGTCCAAAATTAAAAGGCCACACTTCCTTCACTAAAAAGTTAGTGATTCTGATCACAACAGAATGTGATCAGCAGAACCACAATAAATCTGTCTATTCCCGTGGCCCAGTTCGTCACGGCCTCAAGGGAAGCCTCCATCAGGGTGTGCCCATGGGACTAAAATTCACAAGACGCAGAGTGACAGAGGAGACTCGGGGAACAGTCCAGTCTGGAAAAGCGCTACACTTTAATCAAAGTAAGTGCTACACATCACTGGAAGGAAATGTGGATAGCAAGGCTTGTTTTTCCACTAGCATTCACTTCAACTGATCACACAGTCATTTATCCCATGAAAAGAGATCTCCTGTGAAAACGGCCCTTTGGGGTTTGGCTCCAACACCAGAGAAGTCCAGTCTTACATAAACTGGCTTCCTGAAGCTTCTCTGACACACCATGCTGTACTGCATCAGGGCTTGGCTTCTCAAGTACATGTGGCTTGAGATACAGCCCTGCCTCTTTCAGAAAATTCAGAATATTTTGTGTGTGTACAGCTTTATTACTCCTCCCAAAATGTAACACAACCATCTGTGGAACTTCAGGTCACTGTTACCTGCCTCAGTGAAGTGAAAGACTATTCTACACTAAGTAGAGAGGACTAATACACTGCTAAGAGTCTGAAGAGACCTTGTAAGACCACACAGGTCTGCATCAAAAAGTTACAGAACATGCCTAGGAGTGGAAAGCTCTGGTGTGTAGAGTTACATCAGACACCTACTAAACTGTTAGTATCTTCAAAAGTAACGTGCCATTTAACATATCTTAGAAAAACTTTAAAGTACAACAGATGAGCTTCAATGCTGCTTGGAAATTCACAAGGGCTCAGCTGTGTCTTTGGAAGAGCCTTAATGCTGGGCCTCAGCAAGTCCCTAAAAAGGCATCAGTTGGTGACTCCTTTTGACAGAATTCAAGTTAAAAACACTAAAGAGCCTTCCCTCCAGTCTACACATGGGAAAAAGTGCCTTGAAGATAAGAAGCTGTAGTTAAGGCAAGGAGAGCAAAACACAAGGAGCTGAATTGCCTAGCCAGGGGAAGAGACAGACAAGGAAGTCAGCTTGGATTACCTGATGAAGCATCTATTGGTTTGGTCAATGAATTCACTGCACCATCTTCCTCAAAAGCCAATTTGGGACTAGAAGGTATTGTAGCAGCATCATTCAAGTTTTGATTACAGTTACCAGCAGAGATGCTGTCTGAGCTCAGTTTGGTTGACTTGGAATGCACTCCAATGTCAATGAACTCCTCAAAAGTCCATGAACCAGATTTTCCATTAAGATTCTGAATAAGTCCAATTGTAGGATCAGTTTCATGAACACCCAACTTCCCCGAGTCATCGATAACCATTTCTTTTGCAGGACGGCTAGAAAAAAAAGAGAATGGGTACTTGTATTGCAGTTTCCACATGTTTAACCTTTACATTGATTCCAGGCCAGACAATTAACAGTCTGCATACTCTGCAAAGTGCTGAATATCCCAAAGGGTATTCCCAGATATGCTCCAGCTTCCACACAGGATCTCCCCTCCAAGAGCCAACGGGGAAGAACAACTCAGCAATATATATCCACTTTTTACTATACTAACAGCTCTCAGGTAAGGTCTAGCTCTAGAAATTTGATATAAGAATGCAACAAGTTTTTGATCACTAAGTCTTGATTTTTGTAGCGCGCATTTTTCCTTTTTTTTCTCCAGCTAAGACTTTTTGAACACAAAACTAAGTCTCAGAAGACCAACAATATTTAAAGCAGATTCAAAATCTAAACCCAAATTACTGATCAATTTTCATTCATTCTTAGGACAACCAGGAAAACATCTTTATATTCCATCATTGGAGGAATGACATTAGTTTATCATCACTTTAAGAGAGTGTTCACAATGTCATTTCTAAATCATTAGCATTTAGATGAGCAAATGGAACAGGCATCAGAGGACAGATTTTCCAGTAGCAGATGAAAATGCTTTATGCTCAAAAAATAAAATCTGAAATACTAAAAAAACCAAATTCCTCACTAAGGGAGGCTTCTGCATTGTATCTGCTGTTTCAGCACAACTGAAAGCGTTCTAGAGCTTTCTGTAGGTTATTCTTCCTTTTCAGTGTCATCCTCCTCCCTCTTGTTTAATGTTTTGTTAATGAGAAGAATTGCAAGGCATTTCAATGGAAAAGCCAAAGTCAGTTTTTATAATCAACACTGCCATGTATTTGGCTGTGTGTCTCACTTCTCAACAAAGGCAGCACTGTTAACATGGTGCCATCTAAACGAACAATTATCCTGAGCTAACCGCTCTGTGTGAGGCTGTGAGCTGACAGCACACACCACATGCCTGGAGAAAGGCATACAGACACCACAAAGCCAGCAAGGTGCTGCAGACAGCATTGCATTTCATTTAAACATAGAGAGAGAGCACATAGCTAAGTGCTCCCACAGTACAGCAGACTCACCTGGAATCCTTCAGTTCAGTAACAGACAGAGACTCCTCGTCACTTTTCAAGTCACTTCCATTCATGAGCACTTCACTGGCCTTCAACTCTGACTCATCTTGTTCCTCAGATTCTGCAGAGATCATGCTTTGTGCAGTCTCTAAACAATCCTCTGCCTCCTCCTTGACTTTCTGGACCAAGTCAACACCATTTAGCTTTCCTGAACATTGAGGGGGTAGAAAAAATGAAATACAAGGAAAAAAAGAACTTGAGTGGCAGAATTGCTATTCTAAATGAATAAAACACAAGTGCCAAAATAACCTTTCCTAGCCAAAACCTGAGGCACTTGGCTTCAACAGATTCATTTGTCTATAGACAAGCTGCCTATACCAACATGAAATTTGTTTTTCATCTTTAAAAATCCACTTGTAAAATGAAAGCATGCTGCCTGCATTTCACTCTGAAATAATTTTGTCTGATTCTGCATTCAAGAAGGGAGTCCCTCTGGCATCTCTGGGACTGGTGTCTCAGACCATCCCAGTGCTGTTAGGAGTGACCTTTTCAACAGAGCTCAAACATCACTGAGACACTCACTGCCACCCAAGCCTGACTCATCCAGCTTCCTTACCTGGTTGATCAGTCTTCTCAAGACCCAACTCTTCCTCCTCTTCAATATCCTCTCCCTCCATCACCTCCGAGGCAGACTTCCCTTCATTCTGCAACTGAATTGCCAGAGTGTTACTTGGAACTCCCTATCCTCTAAAGTTTCACAAATGCAGTCACAGCTCCCACACAAGATCATTCTGTGCCCAGAAGTGAGGCCACATGAGTTGAAAGGCTCATAGACAACCAGGTCACCCAGCAACACTCAGCTCTGCTGAGCCAGAGCCTGTGGGATCCACTTCCACCTCCTGGCTATTATTCCTGAGTTCCTTTTCCCCTCATTTCTCCAAGGTGTGTGCTAAATTTTTATTGATTTTCAGCTATTTGAAGACTTGAATGTTTGAGAACATTTATTTGAATGTTCAAAGAAAAACAATTATTCCTCAATATGCACAATTTCCCACAAAACTTAGGTCACTGCATTAACAAAAATACATCCAGTTACTGTAGCACTAGCAATCCAAAGAGAATCCAAGACTTGCTTTAAGCAAACAGATGATGCCAGGAATCTAAGTTTTTTGGGGAAAAACAGTCCTGGCGGAATGCACACAGTTAAAAAAAAAAAATCAATTACTAACCAATGTTTGTTTAAAACCAATCTGGAAGTGCTAACACCAGATAACATTGTGTCTACAGGCCTTGAACAAAAATATAACAAAGACTCCTCACCAGAGCAAGCAAAGCAGAAGAATGTGTGCAATGGGAAGCTACTGGAAATTATTCTGGTGCACCAGAACTTTGCAACTCCCGTGGAAGTCATTTTGTGTAAGGATAACAGAAGAAGACAGGATACAAGGCAAAAAGTCCTATTCTGTCATTATACAGATCCAAATAAAAAAGTACCTTGGATTCATTTTGATCTGATTTTCGTGTTCTCTTCATTATTTCTTCGATTCTCTGTTAAAACATGGAAAACATTTGCAATGATACAGAGCTTTATATTTCAGCATTCTGGTTAAATGCTCATCAGTCATAATATATTTTTGTATTTCATGAGTGTACTATTTTAATCACTGTTTTTAAAGTTCACAGAGTTGGCAGTCTTTAAAAAACCACATTTCTATTTAATTGCATCTGAGACCATTTGCCTGTTCATTTTAGGCTGAGAATTCAAAACAGGCTACCTTTTTTCTTTCAAGCCTTTCCTGCATATTTTGCTGCATAATTCTCTCCCTTTCTAGTCGCTGTCTTTCGGCCTCTTCTTGAGCTTTTGCTTCAGCTTCTTCTCTCTGAAAATAAAACAGAAAGAAGAAAGCACCCAGTGCATAACTCATTCCCAACAGTCAAAAGCAAAGCAGTTACAGATTCTGGTTCAACACAGACAAGAACATCAGACAATCACTATTTAATATGACCACATATTACAACTAAATGTCAATTACCCCGCTATTGACATGAAATATATATTACTGTGACATTCAGAAACTGAAACTCAACTATACTGAGGTAATGCAAATGTTCTGAATGTTGCTGAGCTACTGAATGTTGTTGTTCAAACTATGCTTCGGGATGAACATTTGGCTAACGAGGACAATCTATATAAAGTAACAAGACAGCAATTAAATTCTGAATGTGTCCAGGTTAACTTAAAAATCTTGGCAGTCAGGTATTGCTACAAAGACACTTGGTACTGAACATCTTCTGTTCCTTCTATACTGGAAAATCTTTTCCAGCATGACTGGAAAGAAAATAGAAACATAGTTAACACTCTTGAGTAATTGTTGTAAACAAACGTTTAAAGAAATATCCAGACACATGGCAAAGCCATTCATAAAACACAGGTCTTTGAACACAAATAATTTCAATGTAAAACTGCTTTAGTTTTCAGAATTAATCTAATTTAAGAGAAGTCCACTTTCTGCAGAACAGCTCCCTTCAGTTCAAAGGATGCCTTTGTAAAGGTACATGGATACTTGCTGTGGAAGACTATTCAGCAACAGGAAAAGCAGACTTGGAAACACTACCAATCTTTCTTTGTGAGGAATCAAGAGTAAACGAGATTACTTTCCAGACAGACCATCTCCTTGTAAATCTAGCAGTCCACTGGTAAAGTGGGCTCAGTACAAGTATTTTACATATGCAAAAGAGCATCCCTGATGGCTAAAAAACATATTCCAAAATAGCTGCTTCCACCCACACTTGAATTTACTAAATGATAGGAAAAAAAAATATAAATCACAGAGACCAGGGCAAGGAAAGGACCTACGGACATTCTCAAATCCATCTCAGACAGGATGAACTCAGCTTTACATCATGCCTGACAGAGATTTGTCAAAGCCATTCTGTAAAAGAAAAACCACAGCAGCAACTTCTTCCAGGAACGCAGCGGAAGCCACAGACCTGCTGTTGAAGCTCTGCGAGTTTTTCCTGCTCTTCCTGTTCCCGGCGGATCCTCTCCTCCTCAGCTTGTCTTTGCTGTTCTTCATAAGTCAGTCTCTTCTCCTCCTCCTGCTTCCGGAGCTCCTCCTCCCATCTTGCTTTTTCCTCAGTGGCTCTCCTGGCCATTTCTTCTTCTCTGATTCTAGAGTTTCCAAGGTACAGATTACTGGGTATTTATTTCTTTAAAAGTGTGCATGCAGAAGAGACAGAGTGGGAAAGCAAGAAAGTTCTATGCACTCCAGTCAAAAAATAACTGCATAAAGACACTTTCTGGTATGGATTTACAAATGCCACCATCCAGACTTGTCAAAGGTAAAATGAGAATTAACTTGGAAGAAATTATCTGTGAGTAAATGCTCCTTGCTGATTAAGTCAAAGCAGGTTGTTCCAATAACGGAATGTTTGACTGAGAGCTGGATTAAGCAACGACCATTTAATAAAAACCATCTGCAACCATGACACGAATGAAGCTTTTAATCACCATCAAACATAAATTTAGTGAGATTTCCTAAAACACTGTTTCTTCTACAGCCTGAATTCAGAGATACAGTAAAGGTGTACACTGCCAGCTCTTGCAGACATACAGAGCAGATTTGATGACATATTTCTGATAAAACACCTAGAGCGGATTATATGCAAGTTTCTGACGGCTTCATATCCACAACTGGGCAACAGACAAAATCTGATGTTCCACCATGCTCACAGAAGCAGAGAAGTGACCCCTGATCTGGACTAAAGTGCTGACTAGCACTAACTTAGCAATTTATTTCTAACAACTTCTATGCAGTGAACCAAATGCACACTGATTTAACATGTTGAATTACTTGCCTGCAACATTCCTGACTACTATTTCATATCACTAAAGTGAGATTTAAGGTACCATCAAACCACAGCCTAAGCTGATCAAAGGAAAGTTTAATACAGAGAGGTCAACTCTTTCAAACCAAATACAAACAAACCAAACACAAGTGGTGCAAAAAGCACATTCTAATTTTGAAACAAAAGCCCCACTGGTGACTGGAAGGAAAAAGAAGCAGTGATTTCACAGGGACTGTGCATTACATATATACTGATATACAAACTGATGTTACACGCAGCAACCTGTCCCAGATTGTTGCCAGTGCCTCTCAGCTTCAGTAACCAGATTAATATTTGCAGAGACTTAAATTAAAACTTAGAAAACATACATGGCTGGAGTGCCCCTTCCAATCACACCCCACCACTGAAAGCATCCCTTCCTTCCCCACAATTGTTACCTTTCTTCTTCCTGTCTCTGAATTCTTTCTTGGTCTTCACGCTCTCTTTGCTCCCGTGCCAGACGTCGCTTCTCTGTCAAGATTTTAGCAGCTTCTTCAGCTGTGGTGGTCCCTGCTACTGTTTTGCTACCTGATTCTGCAGAAGTTAAAATAATCTGCTGTTAGAAAGCTCCAGTAACTTAAAATTAAGGAAGATGTTATCGCTGTGAGATGAGATCTTATGGCCAACTGATTCAGTATCTTTTCAATCACTGCTCATCACACAGCGAGTGCATCATTCTCTAAAGGCCTGCAAGAGCCAAAGGGGAGCCCTGAAGATGCAGAGCCATGATATTGCACTGACACTGATATAGTAACAGCTGACTTCGACAATGTTCCAGCCATATTCCATATGATGCACTTAAAGATACTCTCCAATTATCACAGCACTTAAAAACATGTCTCTGACAAGACACCCTTATTTCTGTAACGCTTGAACACTGAAAAGAAAACTGAAAAAAATACTGCTTTAGGAAGTATCTTTAACTTCCTTCTAATAAAACTGAATGCACATGACCCTAAAGAAGAAATTCTCATTCTTTTATTTTTCTTGTTTCATAACATTAA
Source organism: Corvus hawaiiensis (assembly GCF_020740725.1). Lineage (NCBI taxonomy): Eukaryota > Metazoa > Chordata > Aves > Passeriformes > Corvidae > Corvus > Corvus hawaiiensis. The sequence continues at coordinate 6,999,917 of NC_063226.1, read as the reverse complement.
CATTCATGCCTTTATATTTATAGAGTATCTTAGGGTGCAAATAATCATCATTTTATCTGGCCCCAAAGGCACATACTAATGACTTCAGTAATACCGTATTTCTATACATTAGCAACAAATCAATTTCCCATTTACATGGAGATCAAAACAGCTTCAACCACCTGGCGAGTAGACCTTTGCAGGTCCTGCTGTTTATGTTTCTTCATGACCTGATTGGTGTTATGGTGTCTGAACATCAGAGACACTAATATAAATTAACATTAGGAAAAAAGACAGAACCATCTTGCCATCCAGCTGCTCTCAATATATATATTGAAAGAACTCTGATTTGTATCAGTTATTCCCATTCTCTAGAAATATTTCTGTTTGAATGTGATTTAAGAACTCATCATCTGAATATTCAGAAAATTAGCTCTTGATGTCAGTAGAGCAGCAGCATCATAATGTTGGTGAGGACCTGCCATTCTCCTGAACATTTCACAAATCAGCACATACATGTTTGCTTAACATTCATAAAGCCTTCAAGTCAAGGTAATTTTAATGAACTATGACATCAGGGTTTGACCTCTTGTTTTGCTTCTGACCTGAAGGCAAATCATTCAAAACACAATGTCATCAATAGGAACTTTAACACCTGAAAAGCTGCTTAGGCCCCCATGGACACGTAATCACTACCTGCAGCTGCAGGGTATAATTAAATAGAGCAAACTCTCAGCAGCTGAATCATGGCTGTCTTTTGTGCATAAAAATTGCTCTTGCAGACCTAGGAAAAGCATTTCAGCACTGACGGAGTGCAGGCACAGAGAGAGTTCTAGCATTTAGATTTATCCAAAGCTGAGAAAACACCACCTCCCCAGACAACACATTGCTTCTGATTTGGGAAGAAGTTGCAGTCATATTCATACTAACAAAAACCAGCCACGACTGTTCTGAATTTGAACTCAGTCAAAAGGGGTCCTCCTCCTCCTGAGCAAGCAAGACCATTTTGCATTTGTAAAAACCATTAGCAGATCTGCCTATTCAAGAAAGGCAGATGCTTTTCTTCCTATATTCTGTTTCATTTACTGTTGTCAGTGTACAGCCATGAAGAAGTCAAAATGTCTCTCTCTTCCTCTGCCGTATGAGTGTACTTTCTGTTCAGATTACTCAATTTTTACAGCAGAGGCCATTTTTTGTTGCACATTTGCAATCTCTCCCAGTTGTATCAAATCTGGTTAACATTTAATGTCAGGTTTAACCTATTTCTCCTCCTCAAAACTGAACCTAAATAAGACAACCTAATGCTCAGCAAGAAGCCTAAAGGTTGTAGACTTTTAAGTTCTAGGTTTACAACGTGATAATGACAGCTTAAATACGATTATCTGGTATTGACAGAAGAAAATTAGTCACAACAGTTCAGAACACTGCAGATATGGAAAGAACAGAGGGAGGGAAAAAACCCGAAAGAAAAGGTTGGGGTTCCCGCTGCATTTTCACTTCTGCTGTTTTATTGATGCTTTCCATATGGATACTTCAATATTGTTTTCATCTCCATGTACCCCTGTAGAGCCTGTTTCCATAGGGCAGGACATGAGACTTCTCAATATGATTGCTTGCACACCCTAAGAAAATTCTGACACTCTTTTACACTCAGCTTCCTTTTCCTTGTACTCCTAGTCATTACTGGTAAGAACAGCCTTTTTATCAAAAGGACCTTTTTGGAAGGGAAGGGGAAAGAGAGAAATAGACAAGAGAAACAATCTCTGAACACTTGCAAAATGTAGTACTAGCTGGATGGAGGGAAGATTCCAACAGATTTCAAGGTAAATAATTAACTCACATTTAATTTGGGAATCATATTTCAAAGTCTTCAATACTCAGATACAAAATGTGAGGCTCCATGATAGTTTATTACCTATCATCATGCATAAGGTGAGAGCTCATGAAGGAGCACTTCTTATGCCTTAAGTTGAACAAGCCTTTTAATTCTCAGAGAAGCTGCGAGAGACTGCTGCCAGAAATGACAACTGCTCCAAGTCACTGAAAAATAAAAAGTGTTTTACTGCAGAACAGTATATTGCAGTAGGAAGACACAAAAAACAAGACAAAAACTTGATTGCTGTCAGCAACAGGCAAACAAGTTCAGTTTGAAGGAGAAGAGATGGGATGAAGATACAAGTGCACAAAGCTGAAATTAGGCTAAACCTACAAGACTTAGAGACTGATTTGCCACATGCCATTCGCTGGTGCGCTCTGACTTCAGAAGCTGTCTGGGATAGGGAATTGCACCAACCTACAGGGTAACTGCTGACACAGATGTGTAAAATGAAAATTGCCTTGAAAACTGAAAGAAACTTTTCAAGAAAAAAAAATTTGCCTCACATAGCAATATTGCAGTGTACCAAAAATTCAAAGAGAGAAATTAAATAATCTCTTATGTTGAAGAACATGCCCACTATTTCCTTCTGTTCTGTGTCAAAGAAAAAGAGCTTTGCTCAGCCTCAGTAAGAATCACTACGAAGATGAGTATCTTGAGATTAGAAATAAATGAAAAGGGAAACAGATAAACTGGGTTAATACAGTTTCAGAAGTCAGTGTAGAGAGGAGACAGATCAGGCATCCAAGGAACAAGGACAGACATTCTTGTTCCAAAGTAACTGGAAGATACAGGACTAGGACACATTGTTATGGAGAATTACTGATGACAACCAACTGATGACACTGATCAGAAGTAATGATGCTCTGAGGCACACAAGACATTTATCAATAGTATGGCAGCACAGCAAGGGATGGACGTTCTGACAGTGAAGACAAAGGACGTGACACCAAAGACGGATGTGCGACTTTGTACAAACATCCACCTCTGACAGCCAGGCTTCCTTCCACAGGAACACATGCCCAGAGAGCTGTACCATGAGTTCTTCAGCTGAATGACACTTCTTCACATCCAACATGAGCAGTGTCAGGAGGAGCCTCAGAAGTGGCAGCAGAGAACAGCAGCAGCCGAGGAATGCACACAGGAACTGCACATGCATTAACGTGCAGCAAGCACATAGTCCCACTTACCTCGTGTCTGGGGGATTCACTCCCAGTACTGCTCACTGGCTGTAACTTACATTCTAAAGATCCCTCCTTTTCCTGCTAAGGGTCCCCATAGTCCTTCTCCAGAGTGAACTGCCTGCCAGATCTCACCAGAAGGCTCTCCCAGATTCTGTTGGAGATGGCAGCTGGTATTTTTCCCAGCGAGGGACAGAGGCTGGGCTCATGTGGCACAATGAAGAGGACTAGGACACTAATTGCTTATGCGGTATATGGCTCTCCTTAATCTACCAGGGTAACTTCTCCGTGTGACTTGTGAACTGATCACTCTTCTTAAGGCAGCAATGACTACACATTCACTGGAACTTAGGCCGAGGCAGCCTTCGAGCATTGTGAAAACTCTCTCTCAGCCTGTGATGAACAGGAGCTGATTTTGTCCTCCAAGCAGGTCTCTACAGGAGCATTTTGAGAACTACCAACTGAACTGAAAGACCTTTGTGTAGTTTAACTACTGACTTTATAAACCTAAGCTAGTAGATCCCTCAGCTAGAGCAGCTAAAGCCCAGAAGGCAAAGAGGATTTCTGCTTTTCTTAAAATTACAGTACAAGTAGTAATATTGAAAGCCCCTGACTTAAATCTCCAAGTAAAATAAACCAGCTACTGCATTAAAATTCACATCCCAAAGTCATACCATGTAAAATTATTATATAATCAGCAATGAACAGCTTCTGCCTTAAAGCATCCTACCCTCCAGTGCTGTGCCTCACAAGCCAGTTGTTTCCCCCATCCTAGCACACACTGGAGAGGCCTTGAGCAGGAGTGAGTCAGACACTGAGAAAACACCCACCTTCTTTGGTCTTTGTGCTAGCTGCTCCTGGATCTCTCTCCAAGCCTGGGGAAGCACCTTGTTCTTGTCCTGTTCCTTCTGTGCTCTTATCCTTTGGTTTGCTCTCTGCTTCAGTTTTCTTTTTGGTAATGTTTATAACACCTGGTGTGAGAGATGGACGCTGGATGGGTGCTGATTTAGAGACTGGAGTAGGAGATGGTGGTCTTTGTTTCGACATGCCAGGTGAAGGTGGGCGAGTCTTCTGTCTGTTGAAATAAAGATTATTTTTCAGAGCTAACAACGAAAACCTCAACCACGCATCTGAGGACAGCAGTCTCCTTTGTTTAGTTTAGATTACATACCTCACTTTTAAAAATAAATCCACCCTCAAACTATTGGTGCCTTCCCCATAAAATTCAAGCCAGGATTCCAAAACATCCAAGTTACCAAGACTTGCTACTAGTGGGCTAACATCAAAACAGGACTGCTAGCCCAGATAGCCATTTTACTCCACATCTAGGATAAACCTCATGATTCCAATCCAAGAAACTTCCTACACTAATACAGGTGGATCAGTTTATTCAAAAGCTTGCAGGCCTCCTGTTGGTTTTAGAGCACAGACTGAACAGAAAATCAGGGTGTGTTTTGTCTGCACAACGAAGATTGAAGTAAAAGCTGCATCCCTACTGTGGGAAAGGAAAATTGGACCCCAAATGAAGTCTTTTCTGTACAAACAAGGCATAGCATAGGTCATCCAAACTAACAGCTCAGCTGTCTTGAGACAGGGAGCAGCCTTCATTTTGTGCTGAATAAAAGGTGTTTGCATATACCTGACTGCAGAAGGGGTTTAATTGGGACACATACCTGACTGCAGAAGGGGACGGAGGACGCTTCACCAAATTAGCAGGAGAGGGGGATCTTCTACGGGCAGACACAGATGGTGAGGGAGGGCGCCTCAAACCAGAACCTGGGGATGGTTTTTCTGTCTCTGATTTCTAGAAGATACACAAAACCAAAATACTGCTGACTCTCTAGGATACATTGCAGACAGAGGAGCTGTGATTCCAACAAACAAGTTCTCAACAAGATGCACTTTGAATTTCCTTTGTGTTCCAAAATACAAACCTGGTCAGTGTTTAATTTTTACATAAATTAAACTTTGGGAACCACAAGCAGCAAACAGTATGCCTTCAAGATACAAGAGAGATCAAGTACCATAAAATTCCAATTTGATTTTAATACTGTATATTTTTTAGGCAAATGCTATTGTACATTTCATTAATTCTTATTGAAAGCAGCAGCAAAGAGGTAAAACAGGATCCCATCCTGAGCTGTCCCAACCCCCCGGATTAATAGAAACTTAATTCCTGTGGGTCTTCAACAAACCTGGGTTGAATCAGGTGAACTTGCATCAGATGAAGATACAGAGGACTTCAACCTGTCGATGCTACGGCTGCGCACCGGCACTTTAGGAGCTGGGACTGGGGAATTGATGGAATTGGCTGAAGCTGAACGAGGACAGAGGTGAGAGTCTATAAAAGTTAGGAATTTGACAAGACAAAACGAGAACCAAGTGCACAGCATAAGAACAGGAGAGAAGGAAGAGGGAGAAAAAGAGAAAGAGAGATTGTGTGTGTTAGAAACCATACAGGGAAACACCGCAGGCAGTGCACAGTGCAGTGGGTCACAGACAGACACCATCACCACACAATTAGTACTTGGGAAGCAACAGCACCAAGAATAAAATCACTCTGAAAGCAGCAGTCTGGAGTAGATAAAAATAAAATGCTTTTCCAAAAATGGACCAAATTTGCAGTACACCAGCATTACTTTTATTTTAGTCAAGTTGCATTTGATCACAAATGCTTCAGTTTTAATGGCTTAGCATATTTCCTGACAATTTCTTCATGACAGGTTCAGATTTCAAGCATGTTTCCTCTATACTCAAGGAGGAAACCTTCCTTCTTCTCAAAGATGGTGTAAAAGGAATCTATCAAGAGGAAAAGGTCAACTATTTAACTACGATACCTTTCCTACCTGAAGTGTCAATCTCTTCACATATAAGATATTGAAATTAATTTTATCTTACTACTTTTTTCACTAACATGATCATAGACAGATAAGCACACATAATGCAAAAATATTCTAAAACTAGATATTGGATTCTTCTATTATTCAAATAAATTGTGACAAATGCCAGCACTTAGTTTTGTAACTTTATGGAAAATACATTTTATTTTTGTATTTGCAGCATTTGTGCAAGGAGACCTGCATTCTGTTTGTGCACAGGTTGTGCTAAAGCACAGGTACTTTTCTACTGAAATGAAAAAAGTACCTCTAAGTAAACTTATAAAAACGTATCTTTAATTCAGCAATAGTGAGTGCCACATGCTAACAGTAACAGAAAAAAAGATGGTATTTCCCCAAATGACACGAACTGAAGTATTCATGGTAAAATAAAAGCAGCACATACAGAGGTGTGTAAAAATATGACTATTGACTACAAACCAAAAAATAAAAACTGATTATTAGACAAGGGGAACAGTGTGGAAATGTCACCATCACCGACAAGGACCAAGTGAAGTGGTATAAGATAAAAAAATAAAGATGGGATAACATACTTAAGAGGAAACAAGCAAAACTGGGAGCTCAAGTTGTAAGGTAAAAGAGGAGAAAGGACTCCACATTGGTTCCAGAGATGCATTTACTGGGACATTATTAATTAACTAGTAGCAATTCCAGGACATGTGGGATGCAGCTAGGGGGGCTTGCCCACAAGGCAAATGCCTGCTCTAGTACCAAACTGAGTCCCAGTGTGGACGTATCAGCTCAGTCTGGACCAATACAAAACTGCTTGAGTAAGCCAGGATATCTCTCTTCTCCTATTAGACCTTGAATTCTACTATGAGTTGAACAAAGCCAGCTCAGGGTTTCCTGTACTTATCTTAAGATATTTGTCATTGACTATTGTCATGTTCCTGCAAGAGTTTCTTCCCCTACAGAAATTTAGGTTTTGCACTTTGAAATTATAGGTTTGGGGCTTTTTTTTCCTTTTATTACCTAGTACTGCTCTAACCAGAATGTCTCATATTGATTTGAGGGTACAAACGCAGATCTCTGTCAGTTAAAAAATCCACACAAAAAAGCCCCAGAACGAATACCAGCATCTGGTTCTCTGCAGAGCAAGTAAACCAGCATTGGAGTTTAAAAGCCAGTATTATTCTGTGTTTTTGTAAAGTAAACATGCAGCACAGCATAAGAACTGGTATTAATGACCACAGAAAATACTAGGTAAGTAATATTACACAGAACCATCTATTAACTGTCTGATCCAGACCAAAGTGCAGCATAGTTAGCAGCTATCATCTAAGTTCTTGCTTGAAGAGCAACTGCGTAAGACTTTGAGGCTTCGCTGCCCTCCTGTTACCTGAGGGGTCCTGTCCATCAGCCGACAAGGTAGCAGCACTTTTACTCCTAGCTAGGAAGGCCTGTGTGGGGGCGAGGAGGCGGCTGATTACGCTACTGTCCAGGGGACTGAGCTGGGAGCGACGAGCTGGATGACAGGAACAAATGAAAAAGGATCCAACATGAAATCATATAATGGAAAAGACAAGCAGTACAAAGCAAAGGAAGAGCATTGTTGCAAATCATTACAGTTTTGGAAGAACAATACTGAAGTCAGGGAGAGGGAAATCCAAACTACAAGCACAGAAGGACTAAACACTGCAATCTCTTATGTTGCACTTCATGTTCTTGCCTTGCTTAGTACAAGTCATTTTAATGTGCAGAGACTGGCACGTGTACAACAGAGGTGAATGCTCAATCCAGTCAAAGTATGAGATGTTTTTGACTGAGCTCTTCAGAGCTACATTCTCTAGATTGCAGGAAAGGCTGTTTTGACAAAATAAACGCAAGACTTTCAAGTCAAAGTGAGCAGTTATGGTCAAGCATTGCCTGCACACACAGATTCACATGGACAGCACCCATCATTCTCTCATACAGGAAAGATTCTGAAGCAGAAATAATTTCAACTGCTGGCAACAGCTGCTAAAAAGGAAAGTTTCAGAATTGTTAACTCAGAGGGATAAAACATGTTAGAGAAGGTGCTATCCTTCAGGTTTAGGAGGAGTTCCTAGGAAAGAGGTTATTTGTAACCTAGGGGGGAATACAGAGACCAAAAGAGACTGAAATGAGAACAGGTTTCTTCCTTCTGCATGCACATGGTTTACGCCAACAGCAGGAACAGAGAAGTTGCTTTTAAACTGAATAATGAAAGGGAACTTAAAAAAGCAAAGGTAAGATTTAACTTTAGGAAGTGAGCAACTCAGTGACATTTTTACCATTTCTGACACGTAAACCTACCAGCTCTCCAATACATTGTTCTCTTACACAGAGAGACATGCTGCTACCTGCTTGCAGTGTTATTTAACGATAATCCTTCTTAAAGGATTTCTTTTTTTGTCCAAAAGTAAAAAAATTAACTTCTACCGTTTTATCTTTTACACTGGGTAACTAAAAAGCCATTAAAAAGTCCTAGAAATTTAAGAACCTAGGAAACTAGTGAAATTAAGCCTATTCAAACTTTAAAGGCTTTAAAAAAAAATCAGTTTTATGAAGCAACCACCTGGTTTTTCTTCCTTTTTCACTTTTTCTAGCTCTGGAGAGGATTGGAGTTTACTACTCATTCTACTCAAAGATGTGCTCCTCTTCTTTTCTGTTCCTCCTAGAGACCAAGCGTAAGGAAGATTATTTTTAACAAGTTATTCTTATGTATGATTTTCTAAATTGCCATCCCATGCTTTGCTTTTCCTAATCAGCTAAAACCATCAATGTATCATTATGAAGCACTGTTTTCTCATGAGTTAAATGGTTTGGCTACTATTTGTCTGCTTTCCCCCCACCCTTCCACTTTTCAGAGGAATAAGGCTGGTTTAGAGACAGTTACCCAGTATCTGGCACTGTAATGTGCATAATGGTATTTATGCCACAGTGCACAGACTGCATGAATGCCTGAGTGAAAACATTTATAATGGAACTGGGACATGGTTTAAAGTCATCTTCAAATATCCCATTTACTGCCTCCCAATTCTCAAAACAAACAGGTTTCTAGCACCTTTCTGTTCCACCTGCGAACCTTTGGGTGCTGACTGCTGGGAATGTAGAGGAACTGTGTTATTCAGTCTGTTTAATGAGGCACTTCTCTTTGTGGTACCTGGAAGTGAAAGTGCATGGATTAATTATGCTGAAAAGCCCAGAGGTCCCCTCCAACACCTGCCCCACTTCCCTAAGAGAGAGAAGAATGATTAAGTCACTTTATAATATTGAATTCTTCAGAAGCAGAAAAACTGGATCAGGGAAGAATCGCTTTATATAAAGCATTACTTCTTACATTTCTGCATGTTTCTGATCACAGCAGCAGGATGTCAGTCACAACAGATTCTTGTTTGACCTACTGAGGCCATACTTGTACACCTTTTAAAATACACGAGAATTTTAAAAGGCTATTGCTCACATTCTCTATGAGTGAGCCTAGAATTAACACAGAACACATTGTTAAGTGGAGATACTCCACTGATCCAGGGTAAGCATCATCTTCTCATTTCCACATTCTGCTCCTTCACCCTCCCAGGCAAACATGCGTGACAGAAACAATCTGGTTCATTCTGTGACTGTATTTAGTGTCCTCTGAATTTACCCATCTTTTTACCAGACATTTCTCCCCGAGTGTCAGATGGAGCGCACAGGATCACTCTAAGTCAACCTCGACATCCTGACCACGTAGATCACTTGGAGTCCCGTCCAAATATGTTATATTTCAGGCCACCTAAGAGTATTTTCTCCAAAGCAACTACAGATTCACAAAGGATTTCAAGGTATGACAGTAAGTTTGAAAGCAATCCCAATTAGTTGATAATTAGTGACTTCCTTTGTAAGCTGTTTAATTTGTACTTTACAGCCCTGCTTCTGACTCACACAGAGCTGAACCCTGCAGACACATAATATATAAATATAATTTAAAATCACAAGCAGCCTCCAGTGACTCAGAGCCCCTGCCAGTATAGATATAGTCACTGATTTCCCCACCAGGCATACAGTGCATGAGCACAAATTTTTCTGCTGCATCACCTTCCAACAAAAACCAGCAAAACCACCTTTAGCTGTGTCTGTGTCAGGGATTCCTCTAGCAGAGTTTGCTTGATCAGAGGCTGCAGACTGGCAGAACACTGGAGCACAGACCTAGCTGAATCTGCTTTGTATTAAACAGCTTTTAGCTTATTCATCATTTTAGAAAAAACAAAAAGAACCACCGAGAGCAAAAACCTCCCTAACTGCGATACAGGCAGGTTCCTATGAAACTCTGGGAAGATTCTGCATAATGAAATCTCACGCTAAAACAAGCCAAAATATGTGCACTGACAAATAGCTCTTATTTATCTTAACAAGTAGATTAGGACAACTCCTTGTCAAAAATTAAGTTTATTTTTTCCCTTCCCACTGGCAATCAAATGACTGAAGCTGTCTAACAGAACAAGGCAAACTTAATTTTTGTACTATTTCTATTGTGCTGAAATTTTAGGGTGTGAATTAAGGCATGCAAATCCATAGAGACGATGGGAAATTATCTGTGGATCATTCACCAAGATTTGACTTTAGTAACAGAATTACAGAAATAAAAAATAAAAAACCAGCAATTTTACCGTTGCTCTTCTCCTCTAACAGAGATCACATCAACTGGGTCAAAGCCCTGAACAGTCAAGCTGGATTAACAAATTACATGAAATGCATCTGAGATCAAAATATGAAGTGAGTCACACAGCAGGGGAGGAGGGAGGAGTTTCATTCCACCTCCTGTCTCCTCCCCGGCCCCAGTTCAGCAGTGCCCTGCTCCCAGCAGCCACAAACCCACACTTACTTCGATCTGAGGCGTTTAAAAGTGCTGCAGATGACGAGAGGCGTTTGCTCACGGCAGCCTCTGCCTGTTTGAGGTTGGCTGTGGAGGGCGAGCGTTTGCTGGCTGTGGAGAGAGAAGTGATAACTTTAGAACTCGCCTTCATACTGAGCCTTTCACATCTTGCTGAGAGCTCACTCTCCAAGCATTACATCCTGAAAGCTATTTCCACTTTCGTTCAATGAGAAACACAAATGATTTTGTTTTCCTTCGAACAGGCTTGACACCATTAGCACCAGCTGGGACAGGCACAGAAAAGGTAGAGTTTAGCGGAGTCATGCTAGGATTTATGCATATGTGTGCAAACAAGGGATTTTTAAACCCTGTGCCCCTAACATGTAAAGACAAAAGCTACTGAGGTTGTGTGTTGTTATCAGACTGGCAAGACAGAGAAAATAACAACAAAATCTGGAAAATTTCTTTCTTCATTCCTGTCACATAGGTATGTCAAAACAGTTTTTTAATCACTAGTTAATAAATCCAAACCAAAACAAATTATCTTGGAGAGATAAAACCAAGTCCTGAGGAAAGGCAAGAAAGCATTCCTATTTCTGATTGCTTCGCAAAGGTTGCTGTACTTCAGAAATTGCCTATTTTTCTCTAAAAGCTACTCTTAAGTTAATGTTTCCTATGAAATCTGCAATTCTTCCGGGAAAAAAAAAACTGCCGCAAGAGGCATTAATTTTTTTTTTTTGTATGTGTATACAGACACGTACACACACAAAAATCACATCTCGTGTGACAGAATTGCAAGTTTATTACAAGGCACATAAATACCTGCATTTTAATTTCAAATAATGTACTTTCAGGATGAACACTACTCCAGAGTGTGAAAGCCTTGGAAAAGCATGTACCTGTTGCTATAGAAACTCAGTAAGCAGAAAACATTAATGTACACAGAGTGGTGCGGACCAGCATAACAAACACACGAAATTCTATACATCTAACACAAGTAATCGATTTTACTGACATACTGGACAGCAAAGATGATTAATCTGAACTCATTAGTGAGTAAGTACCAAAGGACACAGTAGCACTACTCACCACAGAGGCAGCATCTTTTCCCTTTGCCAGCATGCTACAACAGCCCCTTATAGCCAGAGCCAGGACATCAGGATTCCTATGGACAGCCCCATGGGAAGCTCTTGTGACACTGAACAAGAGCAAAGTCATCATGGGATAAGAGGGAGATCTACTGAATCTAGTTAAGAATGAAGAACTGAGCTTAGTGGATGCTTTCCCAACATCAAAAAGAAGGAAAAAAAAGGGGGCATTTTATGAATGGAGCCTGAGAACTGGGATAACTAAACAGCCTTAAGAGGTTTTATACACAAAAATCAGGAAACTCATAATTCATATATTCGGATGTTTTTGGAAGGGGAAGGCTACCCTCTAGTGTCTGCTCTTATAAGGAAATCCTGCCTCCTGCCTGAACTCAACTGAGTCCAAGGCCTCCAAACATCACAGAGACACTTCACACAAATTTCTCTTGGTTCAATTTAGCACTTCAGCACCTGCATGAAACCTGAGATTTGGTCTATCACCTACTGGGACCCTGGTAAAGAGGTCAATGCTTTTTTGATCAATACATTTGCATGATCAGATGGCCTCAACTTTTTTCCCTACCTCATTTACAGTACAGTTTGTGCAAATTTTAAAGCTCTTTTCACTAGAAAAAAATGCTTTAGAAGAGAGACAGGATATTCCTGAGCCAGTCAGTCTGGTTATGTAGCTATTTACAAAACATCATTTGAAAAAGTACCTCAAGTATCTTTTTTGGGGGAAAGCTAGAAAACCTTCATCGAGGGGGTTTGAAATGGAAGAAGCACACAGCCCATGTGACACCAACGTCTCTATTTATCTAACAGAAGGGGGAAAGCAAGCTGCAGCAGCAGAGCTGAAGAAAGCATGTCTGCCATGCAGCAGGGCTTGGAACTGGGCAAGGAGCTGGGAAACATGGGATCTTAAGAAAATCACTCAGAGTGAGGAGCTTTCAATCCTCACAGGGTTTCACTGAGAGAGGGTGCTGCAGCACTGCCAGAGGCTGGATAACATTAGGCTACATAAAATAAGATTAGCTATCTTTCACTTCCTTCCAAATTTCTACTAGGACAAGGAAGCTCTTCATTTAGCAAGGAGAGACTCTGGCAGCCCCATTTCTATTCTAATAGCACATCTCCAGTCCTGTTGCACCTGAATCTCTGGTTCTACTCAGCAGGCACCACTAAAACACCCCCTTTACCAGGGCTGTCATCAAGGATGCTTTATTGCACAGCCTGGCCATTTCTCTTGGGAGACCCACACCCTGCCTGTTTCATCTTAGCACTGACAGCAATGCCATTAATGTAACACTTGACTCTGAAGCTTTCATCAATTTTTACATTTCACCATCAGCAGGATCCCTGGTGTGGTCTCATGAATCACACTCAACATCCCACAGAACTGCTGATGGTCAGGGAAATGTTCCATTACATGGGCTTCACTTTCCAGAGCACACTATCACCCAAAACTGCTCTGCCGCTCAATGCTCCTAAACATTACTGTTAACAGACCCAGTTCATGGGAGCCATACCTGATTCTGCATTTTGCACAGCCATACAATAGACAAGAATGCCTTTTGTCATAAAATAATTAAAGAATATTTGAAATCAGTTCCCCAAATAGTTCTCATTTTAAGAAATGGGGCTTTAATCCCAAATCTGCCACAGAATTTGATGGTGGAAATATAATATTGCATTGAAATTTGCTCTAGATGTGCAGTTAGAAAAGGTGCACTATTCAGCCACAATGATGTAATGGAGCAAAGCTCATCTGGTGTCATTTTTAAGTGGGGGAAAAAAAAAAAAAAGGTAGTTGTTGTCTTTCCAGAAATTATGCAAATATAGGACAAAATGGACCATATAAGTATTTTTTAGAAAGCCAGCTGGACTTAAGTATCCCACATGGCTTGGGTAGATTTTTAATAATAATTAAGTAATGAGCTCTCAAAGTTAAAAAGAATTACCCTGAAATAGGAATAAATACAAGACATGTAAAACCAGTCATGGTTCCACATGATCCACCCCACACATCATAGTTTCATGTTTGAAACATTAGCATAAAATCAAACACAATTTTAAAACAATGTGGGTGCACAAGGGTTTGACTAGGACATTGCATTATCTGTTTATCACCATAGCAATTTTCTTCCAGATTGCTGCCAAGTTATCCAAATTGATCTACTGTTGCTGAACTATCTGCATAGCTGCTTTATGATGCATAAGTCACAGTTTAAGCACCTATTATTATATCAGGAGCAATTGTGTTGGAAAATATTTTATCTTAAATGTGCTTCAGCAGCACTGAAGACCTTCCTCCACAACAAAAAGGACAGACAACGCTCATTTCCTCATATAAATCAGGGGAGTGCAAAGAACATTACTTTGTGTTTGTCAGTAGAATAAAACCCAGCACTTCCTTAAACACATAAGTCAAACGTGATTTTCCACTTTCAAGGTTAAACAGTATTTGGTAGTGTGAGATACAGTAAATGGATTTATATATGTATCCAAGGAACACATATAAAGCAAGTAAACCAACCCAGCCAAACTGGCTGATTTTGGAGAAAATTAGGGGCTCATGATGTGCAGCAGAAGGGAAGAGAAAAGTTAACTAAAATACATATGCTTCTGCTGTGTTGCCAGAGTAGTTAAATCATAGTCAGACCTTCACTGCATTTTCAAGTCTCACTTGTCTGTGTCACAGACAGCTGCACTGCATTAGTAATGCTGTGGGCATGCACAGACTGTCAGGATTCAGATTCAGCTGGGTCTCAGCTGAGAGTTTTCATCTCAAACTAGCTGCAAGAAATAATTTCGCTTATTAAACAGATGTATCAGTGATCCAAAGCATTTCTATGAATGGCTCAGTCTGTGCACTGGAAAGTGCCAGAAATCTAATGAAAACACACTTAATGTATGGAATTATCTTTAGATAATTGGGACAGCCCTGATTTTGCAAAACCCTTCACGGAAAAAGTAACAAACTGCACAAGAGACCCATTCCCTTTCACAAAGTTTCAGCAATATATAATTTGATTTTGCAAATGTTACTTCAACTGCTGGTAAAACAAAGCAAAAAGGAAATAAACCAAGCCCTACCATATACTTTTAGCAAATTAGGAAGCAATGAAAGGGTCTGAAATTACCCTTAAAACCCCCAAATCTTAGACTACTGAACTAATTTATATTCAAATACTTGCCACTAAGAATTTCTCTTCTCCCTGTGCTGTATCCAGACATCTTTAAAAACCCAAATGCACATAGCCTTTCCCTGAAAATTCCCTCAGGATGCCATGACTTATGCTGTAGTTGAATTAGCTGGGAGGGATAGCCAAAATGAGGGGAGCTACTTTCTACTTAGGGATCACATTTGTTGCACAGCTGTCCAAGATCCAGGAAAAGACCTATAAGGAGATGGTTTTCCTTAGTTTGAGAAGAACTCAAGTTTAAAAGGTTAGTAGTGAGTGCAAAACAACAGAGAAATAAAATTTTAGAAATCAATACCACCAGTTCCACCTTCATCTGTGTTCCGTCGCTCTGTAGAAGAAGAAGGTTTGTAAGCTAAGTCACGAGGTCAAATAGCAAAAAATGCAAGTTAACCAAAAAATGGGGATGCTGCATATCATGACAACTTACATCCCAGCACTTTGAAACATGTTACAAACACACACTCAATCTGACAGAAAATGACAGTACTAAAACACACTCAGTACAATTCCACCAATACAGAAGACAGGCTGAATTGAAGCATTTTTGAATAATTTTATTCCTGCCCAATAACTTATGTTATTTCTTGGTAGTTAGGTAGTGCATGAAAAGATCCCTTCCACTGCAATCCTTATTTGTTGGTCTGATTTCAGAATGTTTACAAACAGAAACAGGTCACTGTTAAACATGAAATGATCTCAGTTCAAATTAAAGAATGTTAAAATACATCACCTAATCCAGAATGGAACCCATGCTCCAAGAAGCTTGGACTGTCCACTGCATCTCCTTACCCCTTACTGGGCATTCAAATAATCAGTCAGCATTCCATAACTCCAAGGGTGTGTTTAAAACATTTTAGATGTGATATCAGAGTACAACTGGGTATTTTTGTTTGTATCACCAGTCTTAGCACTCCATTACATGAACTGCATTTGGAGGACTCTGAATTATCTTAACATTACACATTGTAGTTCTCCTTATCTGATGTTTGCGGGCTGGCAGTGCTGTCACGTGTTGTCCCGTGTCCCATGGAGCTTCTCTCCAGCTCTTCCCAAGGTTGAAAATAGCTGTAAGTCTGAGCAGCATTCCAGGGCAATACAGATATGACACTTTCCCCATGAGCTACCCACAGATCCTGCTTTAAGGTCCAAGATAGGAAAGGATGCCCAGGTCTCTATGAGTGGGGCTGCATCTGCCAGTGTTCACACATAACATTCTGTGATTTTAGTCCTGCTACAAAACGGTTCTGCTTACCTGTTTTGCCTTCTGAGTCTGGAGTTACGGATCCCCCCCATGACCATCTCTTCTGTCGTGTTTCCAGCCGCTGATTCCGTTCCAAGGTACGATGTAGAACTGCTTCATAGCGCTCCTACCAAACAACATCTCCATGAAGCTTGTAACTGTTAAACACAGCCACACCAGAAAACAAAATACAGACCTCCAGTATGATCTATAATCTGTTTTACCAGGCTTTTGTTACAAAAATTATCATGCAAAGGATGTTGAAGGCAATTAATGGCTTCAAAACACTGCAAACATTATTAGATTGAGCTAAAGCACAGATAATCTATTCTACTCTTTACTTAAAATAGCCACCAAACAGATTCCCTATTCAGTAAACAGCACTACTAATTTTCTAAATAGGGATGAACTCCAAACTGAGCAAAAGTAAACGATTACCCATGAAACTATTTGTATGATGAAGTTATTTCTAGAAGGTGATAAAAATTCTCCATTATAAAATATTAAGTATAAGGTTATTTCTGTTTTCAAAGAGCTATAAAAACAATGACCCAGATCTTAACAGACACTGACATTAAGACAGATGTGATGAAACCAGAAACAACAAGACATAAAGGCAAAACTGCAAGAGAACACCAATCAACTCCAGGCCTCAGCAACCACTGCTGACAGGACAAAGGGGGCTGAAAGAAGCTTTTGCTGCTGTCTCCAGAACTAGTAACTGCTAACAGGGGAGCTTTAGCTCTTGTGCATAAAGATGAACTGTAACCATGCTACACTCTTTCTTTCCAGCCAGGTTTCCACACGTGTCAACAACACATTTCTCTTCTGGAATAGTTATATCCCAAGTGATCTTTTGAAGCAGTATTTGCTCCTGATACACTGCAGTTAAGATGTCAAGGGAACTCATTATACAGCCATTTCTCCCACTTGAGGACACAAAACTTTCACCTTCTTTCAACACCATTTCACAACACAAACTAAAAAAAGTTGCCGTGAAAAATACACAATGTAAACTTGGAAATGAGGGTTCTGCTCATCGACAAAAGATAAAACTAAAAGTTTTTGTTTGAAATATAAACCTTAGCTTCCCCTCTGTTAGAGAAACCTGAACTAGAGTTTACCTAAGGTGCCAAAGTACCCAGACATTATGTAATCTGTAGATTGTATTTCCATGGAGGTATCTGCAGTGCAGTAACTCTTCAGTCAGAGTTAAAGACACAGGCTTCACTTTACAAATGGCAGACATGAGCTCAAGGCCTCAATACAGTGAGCTGCAGATGTACAGAATAACTGAGGAGCTGTGGGGAGACAGGTATCTGAATCCTCACCATGGACAGTGGTCTTCAAGGTTCTTAAAATCACTTCCTTTTCCACAGTATTTGCTATTGTGCTGCTTCTACCTTATTAGATGATTAACTAAATGACACTTAGCTGAATTAGTTAATAACGTTGGGATCCATGTGTTTTGATGCACTTCTATCTACCAAATTTACAACTGTAGATGGTATCTTGCTGGTATCTTTTTCTCCTGTCAGAGTACCAAAGTCAAGATCTGTTTCAACTTTCTAATTGAAGGCAAGGTTTTACAGGTCAAATTCATACTGTCTTTCCATCTTCCAGATTCTGCATGCAGAAGGTCATGTCCAGGGACTGAGTAAAAGACAAGATTAACACCTCATTGTTAATCCTTGTCTTCCTTGATTATTCACTCTGGAGGTCACTTAAAACATATCTACCATCTTCAAAACTACATGAATAAATGTAATAAATGTAAATGTTACACCTTTTTGAAGCATAAGGGATGCTTTTCGCATAAAGTAGTTGCTTAAAGAAATGACACTGCACTGGACTGCAGTCAGAGCCCACCCAAATATTTCTGTTCTCCAACAATGTTAACTATTCCATGAAGTTCAAATGAAATATCAATCCGATCACACCAAGGAGCTGATTAAAGAAAACCAAATACCAGTGTAAAATACTGCCAGTCAAAAAGGATAGAAAAGATGAATTGCTAGAACAGTGTAACAATGCTGGACTCCAAAGGAGCAGCCAGCCAGGTTTACAGGCTCTTCACCAATGACCCACAGCAAGTTCTTACAACCAGCTTATGAAAGCACAGATGTGTGATGCTTCCACTGCTGACACCCTGGAAATGAACTCTTTCAGAACTTGCACATTTAATATGCACTAACAGAGCCACTTGTCAAAAGGACGGAATAACTTCATGTATTTATTTCTGCTATCAGCTTCTATTCATTTGCAGTGAGTCCCAAACTCAAACACTGCTCTGCCTGCCCATGTGCCGTCAGAGCAAAGGCCAGTGAGAAGTCACTACACAGTTCAAAGCAGCAAATGACAAATACGCAGGTAACATCACCACCTTTCATCATACGGGAATGAATTCTGATTTAGAAGAACTAAGAGAATGTGAGTCTCAGGCCACAGCAGGGCTAAAAGAAAGCAAGACACAGAAATAAGAGAAGTAAGTCTGAGACCTGTCATCCATGCTGATTTACAGACAGATTCTACAAAGTGCTCTGAAGGCATCTGGAAATCTAGGAATATGGGGTGGGGTTTTTGCTCATGTGAAAAATAGCCAGCACTCCAACAGCCACAGCTCCTGAAGTCCCGAGTGCATCAGCTATAGCTAAAGTTCTGGGGGGAAGGTGGACATGTGTCTACACAGCCCATTGTAGATGTGGAAAATACTTTTATGTTCTAATACATTCATCATTTCCGTAAGTTTCTCATTCACACCACTTCAGAGCACGGTAATGTAGGAAAACAATGTAGTTCTTTTAAACTATTGAACTTTGATGTGTGTTACCTTTTCCTCCTCTATTTTTTGTTTCCTCTTTTCTTCTACTGCTGCCCTCCGTTGCTCCTCTTTCTGCTTCATTTCTTTTAGCTTTCTCTGCCTTTCTTCTAACTGCTTTTCATACTGGAGTTTTGCTTTTCTCTCCTTTTCAAGAATTTGTGTCTCTTTGGCAGCTGTGAGAATATTTTTAAGAAAAAATTAAAATCAAACTTAGCCATTCATTGATATTGGAATGCAACTTACAAGCAAGAGACTATCCAAGCAGAATTAGTACAACTTGAAGTGAAAATGTACAGGAAGATGAGCTTGCAGAGGTGGATGACATCACACATGACAACAGGTTCATCTTTAATTCTGTCCCCAGGCTGGAAGTGGAATAAGAACCTTGCCTGCCACTAGGCTTTACTGTCTAGACAGGAATATCAGGATATGTATATTCGCTATGTTAAGCATACACTTTCCTTATAATAGTGATGTCTTTAAGGAAGCAGTAAATTAAGAATCAAAAAGCAGAATTTTCTGTCATGTTTTTCTTTTTAAGACCAAAATATAATAAAAATATTTAAGGCACTGAGTGACAAGATGAGAAGACCCTACAGTTCCTGCACTGGAGTTCAAAACAGTTATATCACTGTTCTCTGCAGCCTCCACCAAGGAACAGCTGTGTGCAGTTCAACAGGAAGCCTCAGGTCCTGTGACACAAAGCTAGTGGGTAAATGCACAGGGTATTTTCCATGGCCAGACAGATGAAATGAACCAAGAGACCAGACAATTAACACCAACAGTGCACAGGCAGCATCTACACGTAGGGCCCCAAAGTATTTGTGAATTTTATATGCATCATAATACTACCCTGTTCCCGTATTAGGGTAACACAATTCCTGTTGTTGTGGGCCTTTGCTTTTATGTTAAGAAACAAACATACAGCTCAGAGAGACAACTCTCCTCACAAACTGGCAGCCCAAGACCCAGGACTGCAGGGCACACTGTGACCCTTTCATCTCCTGCTACACACACATGCACTGTGTCACATCACAAACAGCATAAAGCTGGGCAAGAGTTTTCTGCTGTTCTCTAGTCTCAGATTCCAGGCTAAGATAAAGTGTATACTGCTGACACTTCAATGCAGGAGTCATTTCAGTATGCTGGGAAACAAGGGAAGCAGTGTTCAAGGCAAACAAGCCATTCAAGTAGCTAAATCTTTTTTGGTTTCCTCTGAATCAGCATTCTCCAACCCTCAGTCTTCAGAGCTATAGGAAGCAGTTCTAAGCTGTAAGTTTTATTTTCCAAAGCGTTTTTGTTAAGGCTTTCAATAAGGAATTGGCTAAATTTGCTGGGTGGTCACTAAGAAATGGAAGGTCAGAAGTGACACAGAGCTTCAACAAGCTAAAACTCTCTACAGTTGTTTTCCTCTGAAACCAAAAACTTCTTCATTCAGGTTCACAGATGGACACTGATGCAAGACCAAGAACAGACCTTGTCTCTTGTCCCCAGCACGGTGACAAAAAGTGACAAAAAGAACATGGGTAGGGGGGATAGTAATTCCTTTAACACAAACATTTTAGAATATTGTATTTCAAGTGAAACATGAAAATACCATGCTGCTTTTCCCGCTCTTCTCTACGCTCCCTGGCCAGTCTTTGCCTTTCTTCTGTTCTTAGCATGGAACCATCTATCACTGTCAAAACAAAAATTTAAGACACATAATTGTCAATGATTTTCAACATTCAAATTTAAATAAAAAGTCAAGTCTTTACTATCAAAAGGAGAATGAAACTTCATGAGAGAGGCACACACCACCAAATCACTGCACACTCTATACAGAGATTAAAGATACCATCTGAAAAATTCATAGAAAGCTGAACATCCTCTTTTCCCCCCCTCTCCATTCCCTCACAACACTATTTTTAATAGGTGCAAGAGAAAGCAGACACCATATTAAAGGCTCAATAAGTACAGTCAAAAGAAAGCCTAAGAAGTCAGACGTGTGAGAACATACCCTATTCCAAATTCAGCTCTGATCCTCAGTTTTGTACATATTAACTCCCATGAACAAGAATGACAGGAATTTAGGAAAAAGTCATCTGGGAACAGATAGTTCACCTGTCATGCAAATTCAGAGCACTGCAGGACAGCTCATTTGCAGACTAAGCAGAACCAAGACTTAAGCAGTCTTTAGAGGTACAAAAACTTGAATTTCAGCAAGAAGTGAGCTGGTAACTTGCCCAGAGCACAAATCATTTATCTTTGCTATCATGCCTCGCTTACAAGACAGGCAACTTCAACTGAAATCTGAGCCAGTCAAAAGCAGAAATCTGTCATCAAAATCAGACCTACAAACCATCTACCAGGTGGCTCTGTGCTCTGATGCCCCCTGAAGAAAGAGCACCAAACTTCTCTTTAGGAGCACCAAACTTCTCTTTAGATATGTTCTCTTCAATCCCTACTAACTCTCCCTTGTGAATCCAGCACTTCATTAAGAGCAATGACCTCTAATTATACCTGGTTTAGTTGCTGTCTTTATTGAGGTCTGGACTGCAAGAGGGCTAATGCCACTTTGGCTTCTTCTTTCTTCTGCTATGGCTTGGGCTGCAGCAACTGTGAGAAAGAATCATTCCACATTAAGAAAATCTCTGTAGAGCTGAACTGAAGAAATAAAGATCTGAAATAAATACATAAAATTCTGTTTGAGGTTGCTGACGCTTTTATTAAATAAGTAACTGGAGGCTGCTCAACTTGTAGGGAAAAATTTGTCAAATGAGAGTTGAGACCTAGCATAGTTTTTGTTGTAAGAACATCATTTACCAAACCTTATGTTTTAAGACTATAGAGTTTCCAGGATCAAACTTATTTAATAACTCTTCTAAGACAAACCCCATTATTTTGCGAAGTTATTTGTCTGGCTTACCCCTAATAATAAAAATTCTTTGCTACCACATGAGCATTTGTGGGCTGGACACATGTATGTAATAGTCCATTAGCACTGGTAGAATCACATTTTGATGAGACCCAAGCAGGGAGAGGTTTATGAGGTTCATTACTTCATGACATGAAACAGAAAGGGGATTAGCTGCATAAAGTAAACCATTAAGGGATGCTTACAACATAGTTCTGCAAACTGGATCTTCAAAAATAAATTTTAATTATAAATTAGACTCCAAAACAGTGATTTGAGCATTTGTGCAGAGACCCATTCACCTTATCTGAGCTTCACCAAGGTGACTTCAGCAAAATGCAGGGTTACGACTCACAGATAATCACACAGAAAAGAAATGCTACCAATAGTAATTTCAGTAAATAAAACCCATTAACAAGTCAGGGAGACTAATTTACTGTATCATTTTCCCCATATTTTCTTTGTTTTGGTATCAACTTTCTCTAATCACCTTGCAGGGCATGAAGGTAAAGTGTTACAGGGAAAGCAGGCAGGGCAACCTTTAAGACAGCATTACCCCAGTGCCCTGCACAGCTCAAACAGAAGCATCCTCACACACTGCCATCTTGTTCTCACCTTGGCTGGCAGACTCTGGGAGCTCAACTGGGCTCCTTGGAAAAGCCCAGCTTCAGGGGAAGCAAGGGAACACACCACACAACCACCCAAACATGAGAAAGTTGAGGACAGTTTTACACAGAAAAGGCAAATCCACAAAAGGAACACGTAATGTGCTGTGATCTCAACCAGAACATGAAAGACCAATAGTACAATTTGCTGTTATATTTTAAAAAAGAAGACTGCAACTTTGCCAACGATCTGACTTCCCTTTAACAAGAGTAGTGCAGAATGCAAAAGGGGAAGGAAGAGTCTCCCTCTTCTCCATGCATTGCCATGACAACTAGTTGTGTCATGGTAATAACCCTCCCTAAGGCTGTGCCCAAGAAGAATCACCTCAAAGTGTTTAATCCCATGTGATGTCAGTGATAAATGCTGATTACAATACTTATTCAGCAACTCTAAATTGTCACCCGCAGCTGCTGCCAAGTCTTGAATTAATTTTTCACTGCAGCAGCAAACAAAACTCTTCCTCAACCCCATCCCATACATCTCTGAGGCTCTTTTCAAACAAGTCAGAGACCAGATACCAGACATGATGAGATTACCAACTGGCAAAAAAACCAGCTTAAAAATGGTTCACTGTAATTTCACTACCTAAATGAAAAGTCAGACAAAAATCTGATTTTTGTACACTGTTGCATGTCACATGGATGGGAATCCAGCCCAAAAAAACACCAAGTGGAGAACAACAGAATTATCTATTCTAACACAAGTAGAAGTGGAAATAGCCAGAGGAAAAGCAGCCCACAGCAGGTGTTCTGAAAGCAGAAATGTACAGCCAGGGCATTCATATCCAATGACACCTTCATACATCACAAAGGCTGAAGGAATATAAGCTTCTTCAAATACCACTTACATTTCAGACAAATACAGAAATCCAGGTACATCTTTTCTCAAGGGAGGAGACAGAGGTGCCCAGGCAGCCTGAGCCAACTCAATCCAGACAGGAAATAATCCCACCAGAACAAATTCACTCTGCACCTACACCAGCTTCAGTTAAGACCAACACTGGAATTTTGCCTCAACTCTCAAAGTTTAAATATCCAAATTTCTGTATCTAAGTTATAGTAAGAAACAACCTGCAACTAAACAGGTAGAACATTAATTTTATTTTACTTGCAGAAGTATTTTACTATTAAAAATCTTGCTGAACAAACCAGCCATAATGGATTTGGAGGATTATGTATTTATTTACTCAATCAAAAATAAACATACAGTTGAAATAATATTCATGATTAGAAGGCACTGATTTAAAAATGTGTCACATCTGCAAAGCAATTAGTCAGTTTATCTTAATTAACTAAGGTTGAAAAAGATTACTTGAGGTTCTGTAAGACAGGAAAGTGGGTTACAGAAACAGTCCAGCTTGCAGAGGACACAGAGGTGAAAAAAGTCTAGAAATACCCAGCCAGAGGACTTTGCACATCAAGGTTTTTTGTATGTCAGATAAAATACTTTATATTCACTCCTTCAATGCTTCGTTATTTGCATAGAAACAATGTGCTTACAAATTTGAAAGTTGCAGATTTGAAGCACAAGGCATGTGTCTTTGTGTCACATGGATGTGATCCATTTAACCAACAGAAAGCCAGAATTAAAGGTGAACTGGGGATCTTAAGAGAAGATTAATAAAAGGGGAACAGACATCACATTAGATACACCTCTGAGATACGTGAGCTCAATTTCACCAAGTCCCTGGTCAACAGACAGGTTTTACAGCCCTTGACAATTTCATGATAAATTTACAATACAAAACTGTGATTTTCAAAGTCCACACTTTACTACAGTAAAAGAAAATGCATTGCATATTGTTGCACTATGCAATCTTTAAAAAATATGTATCTTGTTTTGCTTTAATATGATAAAAGAAAACTTAATAATTAATACATTTAAATGTTTTTTGGCACATATACCTACAATTTCTTTGCCTAGTTTTCCATAATGAATGTAGCAGTCTGCTATGGAGCGAAGCTTCATTGAAAAGAATTTTCCACAAAATACAACTCTGTAGAATAAGCCTAATACCTCTGCAATGAATCAGGATACCCCAGAACAGGAAACCAGTTAACAACCGTTTCACTAGAACCCGCGTCACAAGTTGCATTACTGGGGACGTGCCTTCATGGACATATTCAGCAAACTCCCTGGAGAAGAAAAGTTCTCTTAGAGTCAAATTAAATCTCATTTCTATTCTGAGCTGGCCCTCCCACAGTAGTCTTTCACAACAATACTTTGTGATCAGCATAAAGTGTGTGTTTATTTTACAGTAGTCTACCTTTAAATGCTCTGGGTAAAATTAATAGAATATAAGCCATGCATGAGGCAAATAATAGTATCTGCATACATGCATAATAAAATAGAGCTATTTAAAACATAACATGATCAGGTAATTTGGGAAGCAGTTTCCCTTCTGTGCCCTCATCACCGTTTAGCATCACAGGTCTGGCCAAGCAAATCAGAGATAAACCAAACCCACAGAAACACCAAGAGGTGACGTTCTAGAAAAATCCAACTCTCCCAATTTCATCTCCAGCTCACGATCCACTGACAGTGCAGGTGCTGAGGTGCCTCCCTCACACTGAGCATGACGGTACTTCCCTTCCCTGATCAGATTTCCAATATGCCCTGAAGAGACCAGTGCTAAAAATAAACCTTGATTTCTATTTCAACCCCTGCACACAGCTAATACCCTTGGCCCCTGCCAAGACTGGCAAAGGACCTGCTGCTGTTCTTAGTAAACCTCATTAGGGACTGAAGTGGCTCCATCCCTTTACCCAGCGAAGTTCAGGGCTCCATCCCATCGCCTCTCCCAGTGTCCATGTGACGACCGGACGCTGCCCCACTTGTTCTTCTCTTCCCTTGCAGAACTACAAAGGAGAGCAGAATGTGCTGACTTTTACAGCAATCCTTCTGCTTCTTATGATTTAATGACTCGCTATGCAAAGCAAACAAAAAAATCCCAGACTAAGCCTCTGAAATAGGGGGGGTTAGAAGGTCCCCTGAATGTTAAGCATTGTTATGAATCTAAGTGTTTCCATAAAAGTTTAAAGCAGGTAACAAGAAGCCAATAAGCAATCCATGAACCAAAAGTGAACTTTCCAGCAAAGTATCCCTGATTTTATAGCAAACTGTGCCAAATCTGCAAGACTGCCTTTTTCTCTTGCTCCATTACAGGAAGCTACTGTTTGTCAGTAAGTGTTCAGATCCTTTTCATAATTTTTGAACATCCTTTCAGGAAAGATGAGGAAAGTCAGCATTCAAGTTTGAGATTTCTGTGCACTGCCTTTTAAGCTGATTTCCACTTGTTAATTAACACAGGTTAAGATAAATGGATACAAGATCATATGTTTGAAGCTTTAAGAAAAATTAGGTATTGGTTTTTACACCACGACTCCTTGTTCAGATGACACCAGAGGAAGGATGCACCTTCACACAAACAAGTGGACAACATAGAAAATTTCTAACAATGAAGAGAAAGCCCTCTCTGTGTGCCTTCCTCTTCTTCCTGTTCTCCCCTTTTCTGTCTGTCCCTGTTGATCCTCACATCCCATCTCTGGGCTGCAAGGACTGACAGGCTCCACAAACAAACACGTGAGCTTCCCAGTAGGCTCCTCCTGACGGACCAGCTGGAAGGCAGATGGTTCTCCTGTCTGGGCAGCCACCAGATGGGAAGCACACAGATATCCAGAAAGCAGTGCACGCTCTTGGCTTCAGCAGGCTAGAAGAGCTTCCCGTTGTCTTATCCCTATCCCAGACTCTATTTGCAAATTTTGTCCTATATCTATTCCCTACATGGTCTACCTATTTTACTCCCTTTATGTGCTTTCCTCCCTTTAAGACCATTTCTGCAGCTAATTCTGTACAACGATCTGGTTTTGCTCCCAAAGTTCAAGGCAGTTCAGGGTGATTTCTTCAGCTCATCACAAGTTTTGATCCCACTGGAAAACCCACCACAAACATTCCTTTGCAGTACATGAATCAGCAGCTCCACAAGTAGTTGAGACATATTTGCAAGAACTTGTATTTTTACTCATCTTTAAACATCCACATTCAGATTAAGAGCTAGAAATATTTTTTTTAAAAAAATCACGTAATTAACAAAATTACTTATTTCTTACAAGGAAACCTGCAAAGATATATCTGAAGCAATCTCAAAGACACATTATGATACTCATTCAGCCTAGGGCATGAGGAGAAAGGCACTAGGAAGATTGCTAGTTAATTTTTGCATTGATCTCTGTATACTTTACCCTAGCGGAAGCACATAATCTAAACCAAACTTGAATGTCATACAAGCACAGACCAAGGCATTGGAATCTGTCCTTAACAGAATCGGCAGCCATCTCCAGAAACTTTCTACAGTCAGAGACGCTACACCATTGCCCAACAGCCACATCAGATGAGTACCATTCTTACTACCTTCAGTAGTCCAAACAGTACTGAAAACATATCTGTGGAGTCTCACTGACTCCCACTGACACTGTATTCTCTTATTTTAACCTCGCTTACACTGCTCAGCCACGAATTATGCTTCTTGCTACTTAATGGGAAAAGCAACTGCCAGCACAATGCTCAGAAAGAACAAAGATGTCACCAACTCTTGCAGAAGCCATCATAAGGTAAGAAGCACGGTCCACACAGGGCTCACAAGCTAAATCTACCCCCTTCTCTGGAAAAGACACCTGGCTTCCACAATTTGAGGTTCTTTATTAGGCATATTATTATTCATCTCTTGAAAGAAATTAAATGGAATGACAGCAGAAACTCTACTCTCACAAAGACCCTTGTGAACCTTCTCAAGTTTAGCAGAAATATTTACCTGTTTCTGCATACTGGAAATTCCAAAGTATCCTAATACACAGGACTAAAATGAAAGCAGTCTATGCAATGAATAAGCATTTGCATAATTTCAAGTGGATTCATTGTGAAATTTACTAGTTATGTGATATAAATGCTTACGTATAGGTGTATACAGATTTAACACTCCCAACTGGACAAAATCAGACACAGGTTTAACAGCTACAGAAGGAACCCACAAGGTAAAATGGTGGAGTTTTAAACACAGAGTGGAAGATTATCAGTAACCAGTCTGCTGTACAGATAATCTTCTCTCTTTAAAATGACTGTCCAGTGCCTCAGGAGTACATATGTTGTCCCTCAGTGCTGGACTGCCTTCACAGATGCCAGAGCAGTTCCACTTTAACCTCCTCTGAGCAGTGCAGTTCCCACTGGAATTCTAGCTCAAGCATTGGCAAAAGCTAGACAGAAATCAGCTCTCTGCTTTACTCCTCCAACTCTGGAGGCTGCCTAACACTGACTCCTCTTCACACTCCTGCACAGCCATGGAAAAAAGTAACTTCAAGACAAACTCTTGTTCTCTTATTTCATATCTGTTTTTTTCATTGTATTGTTTCTTTCTCTTCACTGCACTACCTGTAACACTGGCAATAGCTAACTTCTCTCCACTTCCCTCTTTCCTGAACGGTTTTCACTTGCTAGAAGCATGGCCTTGAAAACGCTTTTGTTCTCTTGTTTGCAGGCTGTGGCTATTGTTTAATTCACGCAGCCCAAACAATGCCAGCCCAGAACACAGCCTAGTACTTTGAGTCACAATGGACTTAAGAAAAAACCCTGTGAAAACACTATTTTGAGCTTCTTTAGATGGAAGGATAGCAGCTCCTTTGCAAGATGGCAGTGAAAACTACAGCTTTTGCCTTTTACACTTAAGGAATTTCTTATGGAAAATTTAGACCTCGTTCAAACGTTGTGATTCAGAAGAAGAGAGACTGGTGTTGGCATTTACCCCCAACAGACCAGTTTCAAATCGAATCACTCCATAGAGGAAAGTGCTGCAGGACACTGACAGGTCCACAGTGTGTTTAATGTAGCAAACTCTCCGTCTAAAGCAGAACAGGGGGGTGCAAAATGTAAAAGGAAATAAATTGCAAATTTTCTTAAAGCTGTACAGTTCACCCAGCTAATTAAAAAACGAAGGCTCTGAGACATTCCACTACATGCAATGTAAGACCCCAGCAAAGTAACTATGAATCAGCCCCTGCCCCGAAGAGCTTGAAGGATAAGTGAAAAGTGGCAAATGGGTGTAAAAAAAGCAAGCAGGAAAACAGAGCTAAAGAGACCAATAAAGAGACTATATTTTTTTCTTAATTCATTACCCAGCGGCAGAAAGTCTGTTAAAGAAATCTGAAAGTGAGTAACGTGACACTCACTGATCTGGTCATTGGAGATGACTGTCCTTGGTTTTAACATCCAGAACACAACTTACGTATTATTGATCAACACTGTGCTGCAAAAATGTTCCTCTAAGAAATTCTCTTGGCAAAATTAAGCAGAGGATAAGCTTTGAAATTAATAAATGTGTTCTATTAAATGATGTTTTTTAAGTATAAAGATCCCTACAATATTTCTATGTTCTTGTAGCCAAGCCTTCTTGGACTTGGGTGAGGAATTTTAACACTTGGAAGCTTTGAAACACTTGCCCAGAGAACGAGCCACTACAATATCTATGTTCACTCCCAAGATTCAGGTCAGTGCATTTAAACAACAGAGAGTGTCTGTAAATTAAGTCAGTTAAGCACTTATAAAAGAGTATTTTAGAAGTTCCCTGTGAATTATGAAGGCA